>NC_140938.1:33757375-34357375 GCF_014529385.1 Adiantum capillus-veneris
AGTGGAAAGGGACAGGGATTGAAGAAGTATAGGGAATTACCACCTACTTGCCGACATTCAGTCTGCCCTTTGCACCAAAAAGAGTGAAAACTTATTCAGGAATCCTTTGGCTTTATGATTTACCTCAACAGCCTGTTTGGATTCCTCATGCAGAATCCTAATGAGGTGTTAGAGGAGCAGGATGCAACACCAGACGAAGAATGCGAGGAGACAACACATATACAAGAAGTTGAGGAGGTTGAAGATACATTCGACCTTGAGGTTGAGGCAATTGAAGTACAAAGAAGTAAGATGCTCTCTGTGAAAACCACAAAAATCAAACTACCCTTGGATGTCAGTAACTTCACTGAGAAGCATGCTCAGATGCTGCTGCCTGTTGTGCCTGACTTCAGGATTGGAGATATGACCTACATCTTTTTACATGATGTGCAAAGTATCTTTTATTTAAGGGAGGACTTTTCCCTGGCTATCATTTCCAGAGTCCAAGAGGAGAGGAGTGGATTTGTTTCAGAGGATAGTAATGATGATGAGGCAATGGAAACATCCAGCAATCCAATGGAATGCCTCTGAAGATTCTTTGAGAAAGCTGAAAAATACAAGGAGACACTACCTAATGAATCCACCTTCCAAGCAATAAGACAAAGCCTAAGACCATCAACAAGTCACAAAGAAGTGGAGGACTGGTTTAACCATTCACGTCAGGGGTCAACTACATCTGTAGACCTGTGGTAGGAAAACCTCTTTTTGCAGGATGAGAGCTTCATGGTAACTGTGTGTGTGTGTGTGTGTCACTTACTGAGACATGATATGTGCAGTCTTGGATTCCTGACAAGGATGACTTCCTTGACGGCGGACTCAAGAGTATCGTGGAAGGCATGAGGCAATAGCACAGTACCTTTCAAAGCTTTGCGAGTTGCCGATAGTAGTTTTTCACAATTCCATGTCACAAGAGGGTTCAATAGCAACTTACACATTAAAGATACTATCACACTTCTTGGGTGGACCCTTGCTGCCCAAAAGTGCAGATAAAGTCATTCTTGTGGACAAAGTGTTTGCCAGAGATTGTTTTGGTTACTGCCCGGGCTATACAGGTGGTCGGGCAGCGTATTACTACACTTACACAGCAATGGCACTAGCTCTTGGCAGACAAAACCCAGATGAACTTTTAGAGTATGGCAAACATCTCATGATTCGTTACAAGGGTGATGTGCCAAAAAACAAAATTGAACCTTCAAAATCTTGATACACTTCAAGTAGAAATTGTATAAGATCATGTATTACAGAAATTTTGTACAGTGTCATCCACTCAGAGTATCTTTCTCCACTTGTGGTTCACATACACCATTGTCTCTCTCCACCTTCGTTGACTTTCACGAGCACCGGAGTTGTTGTATGCCATTGATCTTTTAACTTTTTGTTGTTGTAAATGTCTGATGGCTTGTGCTGTTGCTGAAGAGGCCAAGACTTCTTTTGCCTGCATTCGATGAATGATTCTACAATAGAACCATTCAAATAGTTCTCTCAAATTGTTAGCCTTCATTCGAGAGCCACCATGTCGTGTGTTCCTGAAATAAGCATCTCTCGCCATGTAATGAGACTTTTCCATCCCTTGGGTATTCCATATTGCCGGGTTCCCATACTTTTGTATAAAATATGGTAAATGATTGAAAATGATGTGCTGGATATGAAAACAAATTACTTAGAATGTTTTACACTCACATAGTTACACATAAAAGAGAATTAAATACACAATAATACCATGTAGTGAGTAATCTGGGTGTCTGTCCATGCTGTCTTGAATGATTTTTTGAGAAGGTTGAGATTCTCCTTGAACTTGTTCATATCACCTTGTGACCAGTCATCTTTGTTGCACATCAAAAATAGGATGTCTATTGATTGCCAAACCTCAGCCTTCGTGTTACGAGTAGTTGGTTCTTGATCTTTGACTGCAATATGTAGCTTTTTCCAGCTCTGATACTCTACCTTGCTAACATAAGATGTGTTATATATTTTTCCATGTTCTGTTAGCTTCGGATCTCGTACTCCTTGGGGTTTAGATAAAAACCTCCGTGCCTTCACCCCACCGATGGATGGTTTGCATGGGACATCCTTCTCAACAGTTGATCTCTTTTCATCCCGCTGGATTTTCACATTGCCACCATGAAGCCCCATATCCGACAGTACCAATTCTAAGCACTGCAGGGCTACTTGTCGCTCTGCTGAGTTCTTAATTTTCCAAGCAAACCCGATATATAAGTAGACCAATTCCTCCACAATTCTACAAAGGGCATGCATTGTACAGATGTGGACATTCACAAGTGGTATTTTCAAAACCGGTCGAAAAGCAGGGTCCTCAATGTGATGTGTTGGAGCTTTTCTCCACCACTTTGGGTCCATGACCTTTGCAAGCTCCATGCAGAACAAACACGGCGACTTTGCACCCATTCCACAATTATACATGCACTTTAATGTTTTCAGGTCACCTGCAAGATGCCACTGAACTTGAAAGTCTCCCCTTCCATCTAGACGTAGTACGCCCTGGTTAGTCTGTCGATCAATCACCTCCGGAATATTAGTTCGATGGAACACCCAATATAGAATCTCATGATCTTCTTTCTTTACCTGCAACACAATATAAATGATACTTAAGTAGATGTGAACATTTGAGCTTACCTGAGAATCTCGCTTACCTCAAACGCACGAAGCCACCATATGTTAGATTCTGATTGAACACTAAACTATAAAGGATCATCATTGGGACACTTTGAGAGGGCTCTATTCATTAAAGTAATAGTAACACGCTCGAGCTTTTTCTCTTTAACAAGCTCACACTCTTCCAGTTTTAACACAAAATGTAATATCCCTCGTGACTCTTCAAATGTGATGTTGTAAAACTCCACCATTCTCTTCTGTAGCATCTGCAGGTCCATAAAAATATTATTGAACTCATCATATGCCATGTTTTCTCCATGGCCACTGTAAGTTGCTTTCATATGAAAGGGCTGTCCAAGATAGTCTCCATGTGCCTCGTTAAGCTGAAGCCTCTCTTTCCAAACACTTGAGGTTGATGGTAAAAGTTTGGATTTTATATCCTTCTTAACAAAGATGGATGTGGCAGATTTTTGTATAGCCGAATATCCTCTTTTGCTTACACCAAGTGAATCAAGTGTGCATTATATCTCTTTTGCAGGCACTGAGTTCTCTGAAATAAAGCGGTCCACTACATTTCGTTGTAGGACCTTAAACTTCTTGTTATGTACTATATCTGCACTGCCACGCTTCTACTTATAAGTGGCTTTAATCTCTTTCCTATATTGGCTTTGGGGTCAATGTTTTCCTTGTCAGGATAGATTGAATCTCTACATGAAGACAATACATAAGTAAATAATAGAAAATTTACTTCACTAACACTATTTAGGCACATGAAAAAAATGCATAACAAGAAAAAACAAATAGATTACTTAACTAAGACAATTTAGCCAACCAACAAGCATCACCTTAATGCTCGGATTCTTTTATTGAGACCTGCGGATGCAACCTGCAATGTTTCAAGATTGCGCAATTTCTTCTTTCGAATACGACCACCCAAGATGGTGTCCTTCATTTGACAACTTCGTACCTTTCCTTTCAGTTCATGTACCTCTGTTTTGTGTTGCAAAATGGTAACTTGATCTATGGAATGTAAATGTGAAAGACGAACAATCTCACATTGTTGAGCTTGGAGAATGCCCTTATAAGTTTCAGCTTCCCTTGTAAGAGATTTACTATAACCCAGAAGGCCCTTTTCTCCATCACCAACAAAGGTCAATAAGCTTGTAGGATTGACAAACGGTGGAGACGCATTAGTCATTGGATTCTTAGGATAGAGAGAGCCTCTCGTCCAGATATCTATGTGTTTAGCTCCCTGAGCTCTGAGCGTGTCTATGGATGCGGGAGGTATATGTGTGTTTGCTTTACTACGCTTAATCAATGGTTGGTACTCAGTGTCCAAATCAATTTGAAGGTGATATTTGGCTCATTTCTGCGTAACATTTGTGCCATTTGAGGAGTGCGCCATTAGCCAAATGCACAGGTTTAATGGAAAGAGAATAGGTGGCTGCGCATTCGTCCCTCCATGTTAGCCTCATTCCCTCCATGTTGACGAGGTTCATTCAATGCAACTGAAAAGAAGATTATCCCTCAATCATTACGAACGAATGTTCAAAAGAGTAAGGAATCTACTTAAAGTACACTTTTTGAACTTTTACCATGAAAGACCCACCTCTATTATTCGCCATATTTTCTAGAGAGAGAGTGCAAAAAATACATTTTCTTAGAAGGCCCTCCAAATGACCTCCGAAATTTCCTAATGAGTCTTCCTCGCGGGGGACTTCAATAGGCAGACACAAAATAGACAGTGGCTCGACTCAGGGGGCCTCACCTGTATCGCACCACACGGAGGGAGGAGAGTGGACTTTGTCATTGGATCCAGAGAGGCTTCACATATGATCACTTCTCACAGAGAGAGAGAGAGAGAGAGAGAGAGAGAGAGAGAGAGAGAGAGAGAGAGAGAGAGAGAGAGAGAGAGAGAGAGAGAGAGAGAGAGAGAGAGAGAGAGAGAGTGGTCTAGACATTGAATGAAGCAGAAAATAATTTCCCAACATATCCAACAAACAAGGCTAGAGAAAGGAAGATTCTGCTACAAGACAAGTGTACAAACAGGAGCATGTTGAAATGACTTCACAACTTATATGGAATGGAAGCAATTTAGTTCCATGTGGTCTTCATTTATGGTTGTACATGTTCTAAAAGCTTGCTTTTTCACACAACAGGCACGACAATGTCACCTTGTTGTCCACTTTAGATCGTATGCTCAACTGCATTGAAGAGTTGTAAGGCACAGGCTTATAGTTTTCCACTTTTGAAAGTCCTTGGAGCACCTTATTTATGATGGGTGCTCAGCACGGAATACATGTTTGTCATGGTTGGCGAAGGGGCTGGAGGGATGGTATGTGTATTGATGTATAGAGCCGTTGCTCGGATAATTTTTGCAGGATCCTTGAGATTGTTAGCCCCACAAAGTTGAATGGTTGTGCCCTTGTTGTTGGTGAAATTGTGGGGAGCACATATTCAGAGCCTTCAATGCTCAGTCAAAAGCTTTTTCTTCAAGTGGGACCACAATGGAGAGGATAGCAGATCTGTAGGTCAGGGATGCGCAATCAAATCTGTGGCAGAGATGGTGTTGACGGACGTAAAGCAGACCCCGAACCCCGACGGCCTCTAAAACGCCGGGGGCCGAATGGCACGCCTCGAGCCTGCCACGGTAAAGTGAATAGGGGGCACCACCTAGCTTTGAGCGGCTAGAATGCAAAGCCCACGATGATATGAACACCGCAAGGCTACACACACACACACACACACACACACACACACACACACACACACACACACACACACACACACACACACAGAGAGAGAGAGAGAGAGAGAGAGAGAGAGAGAACACTCGCAATTGATAAAAACAACCTCGGGGGTGTGAGGGTGAATTATTTCTACAATATTTACAAGGTGGCATGCCGTGGTGGTAGAGAGGTAGGGGGAAGAGATGGTGCAACCTACTTGGTGCATTCTTTAGGGCGACTCAATGACTGCAAATGTTCATTGCCAAGAGCGTACATACGTGTGTGCATCGACCATTGGAGTTGAGAGATGGGTGTTAGTCCCTTCACATGGTGCAATTTCCAAGGCAAACCCAACACACAAGACCCTAAACCCTCTCCCCGTGATGGTGATGGTGTCAATCCCTCCCACTACACTCTACCCAATGCTTGGTTACACATAAGTTGCCCCCCCCGATAGTGACCTCTCAGTGCCAATTTATAGGTGTTGGCTGCTTGGATTATGGTAATCCCAGTGTGGTTAGGGTAATCTTAATCGGGGAGACAAAGCAAGTGGTGGGCCTGGAGTGGTTGACCCTTGCTTTGTTTCGGGGATGTTTATTAAAAGATGGGAATCTCTAGGTGGGCCTTTGTTATCCTCACCTAGAGAGAGAATATTTACAAAAGGGAAATTTATAATGGCTTGGGTGAAAACTAAAGATAATGGTAAAATAACCTAAAATTACTGAGATGGCATCGAGGTTGCGTGTTGCCGGCGAATGGCGAGCTACCGGTGCGTAGGTGTCGAGCGTACTTCTTTTCGGAGTCTTCGGCCGGGCCATGCCTTCGGCGCATTTTTTGTTTTTGTCTTTGGCGGCGCGTGCTTTGGATCCTTCTTCTTCCGTTTGTCGATGTCGTAGGCGTTTATGCATATGTGTATGTATGTATGTGTGGGAGCATGTGTGTGTGTGTGTATCTTTTTTTTGTGTGGGTGAGTGCGTATATGTATATGTATGTGCGCATGCGTGCGTGGGAACACGGGAAAGGGAAGAGAGTTATATAATGTATATATATATATAATTTATATATATTTTTTCTCTTTGTTTTTCCTGTGGCAGATGGTGGATTGTTTGTGCATGGAGGAAGGAGAGGGGGGAGGAGTGTGGTGGGGTGTGTGTGTGTGTGTGTTTCAACTACTGCCGAAAGGCGAGCGTGTGTGGGTGTGTGGTATGCTGCAGACTGCGCGCGAGAGTGTGTGTGTGTGAGTGAGTGGTATGCCGCGGACTGCGCATGGGGGAGAGAGGAGAGGTGGGGGGGAAGGTGTGGTGGGGTGTGTGTGTGTGGGTGAGACTGCTTCCGCAAGGCGAGAGAGAGAGAGAGATTTGCACTGGCAGCATCCGGATGAGAAAGAGAGAGAGAGTTGGCGTGCTGCCGCAAGGCATGAGAGGGAGAGGGGGAGGGTGAGGGGTGAGGGGATAAGGGATAGAGAGAGTGTGTGAGGGAGGGTGAGGGAGAGAGGGGGTATGGCGGGGCATGGGTTTGTGTGGGTGAGAGGGAGAGGGAGAGGGGGGGGTGGTGTGTCTTGCATGGGCTTAAGGACGAAGGACAACTAAGTCAATGGGGGGGGGGAATATATCCGCGGGCCGGGGGGGGAGAGAATGAGGCCGAAGCAGGGTGGGGAAGAGGGAGGGGGGGTAAGGATCGGTGGAGGGAATATTGGCGGGCCGAAGAGGGTGGGGTGGGGGAGGGGTAGAGGGTAAAGGGTAATGGGAGAGGGGTGAGTGTAAGAGTGAGGGGGGGGGGGGGGGGGGGTCTCACGCGGCTCACATCGAGGGAGCACAAGAGAGGGGTTGGGGGGGTTTCTTCCTAATTTCTGTCTGGCTGGCGGGGAGGGTAAACTTGGGGGGGGGGGGGGGGGGGGGGGGGGGGGGGGGGGGGGGAAGAGGGGGAGGATGGTATGTAAAGAAAATGGGGGGGAGAGAGTGCGAGAGTTTTATTTGATGCCCGTGGGGCGGGAAGGGAAAGATGAGTTACGGTGGGGGGGTACTGAGAGTGGGGGGGGGGGGGGGGGGTGTGAAATGAGTTTTTTCTCTTTTTTTTCTTTGATTTTCCAAAAGCCAGCTATCATTAGCCCTCTCTCTTTTGGCTAGAGGCATTCATGCTTCTAGCCCTTCTTCAGTTTCTTCAACTGTAGAGTTAGAGGGTTCTCCCTCTTCTGGAATGTCTAGCACGAATTCTGGGTCAAACCTAAGAAAATACCTCTTCAGTCTCCATCCATTGACTCTAGTCTTGTGAATTCTCCCATCTGCCTCCATCAGCTTATAGCTGCCGTTGTCGTAGCGTTTCTTGATGATGAATGGTCCTTCCCATCTGGGATGAAATTTCTTATCCTTCCTGGTATCAAATCTGTTGTCGTATCGCAGCACTAACATGCCTTTTTCTAGTCCTTTCTCTTTAAGCCCTTGATTGAAAGTGAGTCGGCATCTTTCTGCCTGTGCCGCATAGTGATTGATTGATTCTTCCCTATCCAGTTGTAGTCTCTCTAGATCCAAGATGTGGTTTCTAAGGTTTACGATTGGACCGTGGGTTTGGCTGGCCAAGACTCGTAAGCTGGCTATTTGTACCTCAATGGGTAGAATTGCCTCCTTCCCATAAACTAGATGGAAAGGGGTGAAACCTAGTGATGTTTGGAACGTTGTTCTGTAGGCCCAAAGAGCTGCCATGAGATGTTTATCCCAATCTCCCGTATGGTTGTTCACCTGTTTGGTGATGATCTTGCAAATCATTCCATTTACTTTCTCTACTAGACCATTGCATTGTGGATAGTATGGTGTGGAATGCCGATGTGTGATGCCTAACTTCTTCATCAGTTCTCCTACCACATCACCTCTGAATCCTGGTCCTCTATCTGATATTATCTCAAGAGGAGTGCCAAAACGGCAAACGATATGCTCAAAAATGAACTTTGCCACCTCTTGGGCTGTAATGCGGGTGGTGGCCGTTGCTTCTGCCCATCGCGTCATGTAGTCTACCCCCACAATGATGTATAGTTTACCTGATTGGGCCCTTGGTAAGGGACCAATTGCATCTATTCCTCATTTCTCAAACGGACCATATGAAATGATAGGGGTTTGTGGCTTGTAGGTTAGCGTGCGATCACTCGCCACTTGATAGGTCTTACATGTTTTACACCGATGGTGTACATCTCTGTTCAAACTAGGCCAAAAGCATCCTGCTTGTAGAATCTTCCTACTGGTGATATCTAGAGCAAAATGACCACCGCAGATGCCATCATGGCAGCTTGAGATTACCTCGATGATTTCACTGGAGGTTGGCACCCGCCTGAGAATTTGATCTTTGCCCTTACAATACAAGTGGTCGTCTATAAGGCGGTACCTAGTAGCCTTCCTTACCATCCATTGTTTTTGGCCTTTCGTGTGTCCTGTTGGACATTCCCCTGTATTCAGGAAGATGATGATATCAGGCATAGCGTCACTGCCTTGAAAGAGGGGTAGCTTTAATTTGATTGCTCCTATGGAAGCATCTTGTATTCTTTCTTTAGCTAGTGCATCTGTCTCTTGATTTTCTGCTCTGGGAATGTGGAAGAGTCTTACTGCTTCAAACTTCTTCAGAAGGTCCTTAACTTGGAGAAGTTGACCAAGTAAAACCAGATTCTTGCACTCCCAGGTGCCATTTATCTGCCTTATCAAAAGTAAAGCGCCGCCGAACACATTCAAGCACTGAATTTTGTGTGGAATACATTGTTCCAGCCCAAGGATTAGGGCTGCATATTCTGCCTCATTGTTAGAGTGGGAGTGTGATAACTGTCCCATGGAGAATACTCTTTCCTGCTGTTCATTGAAAATGACCATGCCTGCTGCAGAGTGATCCATTGTTCTCTTGTATGCTCCGTCAAAGAAAAGAGAGTGAGCTCTCTCTAGCTTAGGGCTCTCTTTAACTGGTTTTCCTTCCTTTGCTTCCGTGTTGACCTTCATCTTCCTCTCGTAGTGGCGATGAGTGAGAATTCCTGCTAGACTAGCCCTGGTGGAGTTTTCTACTTGCATGGTGTAATCAAACTCTTGTAGTCTAATTAACCACTTTGAGATCCTAGATGAGACATCCATGTGTCGCATTACATAAGGAAAAACCTCTTCCATTGTCAGGATTACAAATGGTCTAGGCAAGAGATAGGAGCAGAATTTCGTGGTAGCAAACATCAGTGTCAGAACCATGTGTTCTACTTCGGTGAATCCCTTCTCTGATGGGGTCATGACCCAACTAGAGAAGTAAATAGGGTGCATGAAAGAAGTTTTGGGATCCTTTTGCATTAGTACTGCTCCCAGAGTATCATTTCCCACACTAGGGTCACATAGAATGGCTCGTCCCACTTGGGGGGTGAAATAGTAGGAAGCTTAGATAGAACTTGCTTTACCTTAGTGAACTGATGTTCATTCTCTTCACTCCATGAGAAAACATCCCTTTGGGTGAGTTGTTGTAGGGGAAGGACCACTTGAGATAGCAGGTGAATGAACCTGCTTAAATATCTTACCTTCTGAAGAAAAGAAACCAACTTCTTGGTGATGGTGGGAGATGATAAAGATACTAGAGCCTGAATTTTGCTAGGGTCAGCCTCGATTCCTTTTGCTCAAATTACATGACCAAGGAGAGTGAACTTGCTCTCACCAATGTGACACTTGTCCACGTTGAGTTGGCCACCCAGGGTTTGTAGCCTGGTTAAGCCATCATAGACTTTGCTTAGATGAAGGGCTCGTGAGGTATAGATGCAAAAATCATCTATGAAAACCCGTATTGATGTTCCAAAGTAGGGTTGGAAAACAAAGGTCACATAGCGTTGAAACGTGGCTGGGGCGTTGGTGAGGCCAAATGGCATCACTCTGTAGGTGAAACATCCCCAAGGTGTGATGAAGGTTGTCTTCTTCTGATCCTCCTCCGCAATGCTAATCTGGAAGTATCCTGAGTAGCCGTCGCATACTGTGTAGCATTCGTGACTTGCCACTTCATTGAGTATTTTGTCCTGGAATGGGAGGGGGAAATGGTCCCTCTTCGTGGCTGCATTGAGAGGTTTAAAATCCACACAGACTCTCCATTTACCATTTTTTTTTGGTGTGACTACTACTGGGGAGACCCATTCTGAGTCTTCGACAGGGTAGATGAAACCTGCTTGTAGCAAACTCCTTACTTCTTTAAGCAATGCCTCTTGTTGAATCACTCCAAGTCTTCTGAGCTTCTGTACTACGGGTTTATTGCCTTCCTTGAGTTTTATGTGGTGCTGCACTACTGTAATTCCTGTGATCTTATCATAGCCATCAATGAACAAAGTAGTGAAGTTGCCTAACATAGAGACATACTCCTTCCTCTCTTCATTGGTTAACTCATTTGAGAGCATTTTTTGTAGCTTACTTGCATCCTCCAATGACTGCTTACCTGATGGTCCCTCTTCATTTTCTGAGGTTGCTTCAGATTGTGTTAATCTGTTTGGGTCTTTAAGAACGACTCCCATTACTTCGATGCTACTGTCACTCTCGTCGGTGGTGGTTGTGTCTTCTTCTGAGGTAGACGAGGAGTCGCTGGTGGACTCGTCTTCTGAAGCCTCCAAGATCATATTGCGCTGCTTCCCAGCCCTCATGTCGTAGAATATGGACTTCCCTTTAGCATCCTTCATCTGGATCATCCCGATGCTCCAGTCTTGTTTTGCTTCCATGGCCATAAGCCAAGGCCTTCCAAGAATGATGGGGTAGCCCTCTCCTTTGTGTGGCATGACAAAGATGTGTACCTCCACTTCCGTATTGAATGCTTTTACTTTAACCGCATTTACAATGCCTACACATTTTACTCTTACATTGTTTGCCATCTTGGCTCGGTAGGGTGCCGGCCTACTTACCTCTAGACCTAGATGGTGCATCATCTTTTCACTCATGACGCATATTTGCGCGCCACCATCTATGTAGACGTTTGAAATCCGTTGCCCTTTGATGTGAGCGTCCATGGTTGGCAAGATGTCGTCGAGATCCCTCCTAGAGATAGCCCCAGCTATCCGTGGTTTTGATTTCCTAGTACTTACCATCTTCGTCCATTGCCTCCTCATTCTGGGTGCAAGGTGGAGTAATTGGGGCCACGTTATCTTCGGGCCCTGCATTAACACATCCTGAACTAAGTCATAGGGTTGTGCCTCCTCACCTAGTGAGAAGTCCACTATGTCTATCTTCCGCCGCGGTTTAGCTGCTTGTTTGCTAGACTCGGCTTTC
Source organism: Adiantum capillus-veneris (assembly GCF_014529385.1). Classification (NCBI taxonomy): domain Eukaryota; kingdom Viridiplantae; phylum Streptophyta; class Polypodiopsida; order Polypodiales; family Pteridaceae; genus Adiantum; species Adiantum capillus-veneris. The sequence goes on from NC_140938.1 coordinate 33,768,999, forward strand.
CCTTTCAATTTCTCTTCCTTTTGAGATGCCTCCTCGTGCATCACATGTTTCACTCCCATATCATCCACTTCTTCTACCTTCACTTTTCCTTTGTGCTTTTCTCGAGCTGACTCTTCTACCTTCGCCTTCCCTTTAGCCTCTAAGCTAATGACACTCACCGCTTGGTTTACTGCAGGTGGTGGGGGTAGTGGCGGAATGAGAGGTTGGGGTGGTGCTTGTTGTTGTATAGGTGGTCGCAGGATTTGGATTGCTGGGATTGGTCCTGGCTATCTTGGTGGTGGTCTTACTCTTGGCGGAGAGATCTGATTCTGTCTCCCCCCTCTATTAAAGTTCTGCCTTCTTGGGTGTGGGCAGTAGTACATTCCATGGCTGTCTTCTCTGCAATTGTAACAGTGGTATTCTGGGTTCTGCCTTCGTTGTCCTCTTCCTTGTTCTGGATTTCTGCCAGATGCATACCCTTGCTGCATCAGATGCACAGATAAACTCTCTAGTTGGGTGGTGATGCGACTCAGCAGGTCTTGCTGCTCCTCTGCTCTCTCCTGTGGTTGGACTCTATGGTTTGTTGTTGCAGCCACTGGGGTTGGTTGGGCCGAGCTTGTTTCCTCTGACTCGTTTACTCTTGATTGCATGCGCAGCTTCTTGTCTTTAAGGCGGGCTACTTCGACTGCCAACTCATATGTTGCAGGAAACCTTCCCTTCACCTTCTCTCTAAGCGGCGACCATAGACCAGCAATGAAACGGTCCTTCTTCAGGAAATTAGGCGCTCCTTCGCCTTCCTCCAGTGTGGCAACCCATCTCTCCCATAGGTCCACAAACTTTGATTCATAGGTGGCGTACTCCAGCAGGCCTGCCTGCTTTAATTCTGTCAATAGCTGCCATAGCTTCTCCGAGGTTGTGCCTCCACCAAACCTCTTTTCAAAAGCAGCCCTTAACACATCCCATGCATTCTTGGTAGCCTGGGGCAATGCATTGTACCAGGACTTGGCCTCTACTTTCATCAGTAGAGGAAAAATTCTAAGTCGTGAAGCGTCGTCATCTTTGTTGGAGACGACATAAGCAATGTCAAAATCGTCCAAAAAGTCGGTGGTGAGATCTTCTCCCTTCTTTCCATTGAACGTGGGGAAAGAAACACTTGCCATGGTGGTGACTCGGGAAATTACAAACCCTTTTTTTTTCTTTTTTTTTTTACATCAACAGCAACTTCTCATAGGGGTTTCTTTCAGGGGCAAATGGGTAGGCTAAAGCAGGATAAAAATAGAGACATTAAAGGAATGATGGTAATCTAGTATGGGGAGAATGATGGGGTTCGGGGAATTGAGGATTTCTCCTAGTACTGCCGCACCAAATAGGTAGACGATCTTCTGTTGGTAGAAGACTTTCCTATCCACATAGATGTTTACATGCATATGTTGTAGGAATCTGAACGGGAATGCCGTCGGCCCGTTTTCCATTATGCACAAAGGGTGAAATACCTACTTACACTCTTACCGTGCTAGTGTTGATGAGTCGGCACATCCACAAGAGGTCGTCACCTTTCATGGGTTCTACCCTTCCTTCGTTTCTCAGCACGTACGGGGTGATGGCGACGCGTCTGACCATTCCCAGTCTCTTGGCTAACAACAATTGTAGGTAATTTCCGTAATCGGCGTGTTGCATGAATTCTACTCCATTCAGCTGCAGCTCATCTCCAGCCCACTGGGTCTCTCCCGTGGTAGAGAACTTCTTCAGGATAAGTTGCACAGGGAGGGGAGGAAGGTCCTCCACTCGCTTCCCAAAACAGCGAGAGCAGTAGCCTAACCACTCCTCTCTAGGACATGGGAATCTTCTCACCACTTCTTCTTCTGGATTGTCGAAGTGGATTGGTAGCAATCGCATGCGTCGTGCAAATTGGTAGGTGACCTTCCGCCGCTTTCCTTCGGGTGACTTCTTCTTTGACAAAGTGGGTACAACCCGGCTCTCTGAGCTTGAAGCACTTGCTTGTCCAGATGCTTCTCCCTTCGGGGTCATGTGTTTCTAGGCTAGCCTATTTTCTCCTTGCCCTTGGCTCGAGCAGCCCCTTTAGGCCACTTCGGGGTTTTATCTTTGACTGCTGTCTCTTTAGGGAAAAGAGGCCTTACCGTCTGCTCTCCTTCCTTGACGTAAATGACCTCCTTGCGATGAATGTCAATGTAGAAGACTTCAGCCCTTCCGCTGGCACTCATTGACCGTGTGCCTTGGTTGACAACATTGATGGCACCTCACCAATCTCCTGCCTGACACTTTTGATTTATAGTTAGAACGAGCGATACAAGATGGAGAATTTACCTCTTGAATGTTGATGACACTGCAGCCTGGCAGCAACACCTCAATGAAGGCCGCTAGGGCCTCCTTCGTCTCTTCTTCTTCCGTCCTCTAGTTAGAAAATTCCTTTAGCCACTCGTCCATGATTGATAGTGGGCGTCACTTTCAGCATTGTAAACTAAAGGGGTCTTAGAAAAGCCCTCCTCAGTAGGGACACCAAATGACGGACGCAAAGCAGACCCCGAACCCCGACGGCCTCTAAAACGCCGGGGGCCGAATGGCTCGCCTTGAGCCTGCCACGGTAAAGTGAACAGGAGGCATCACCTAGCTTTGAGCGGCTAGGACGCAAAGCCCACGATGATATGAACACCGCAAGCCTACACACACACACACACACACACACACACACACACACACACACACACACACACAGAGAGAGAGAGAGAGAGAGAGAGAGAGAGAGAGAGAGAGAGAGAGAGGAGAGAGAGAGAGAGAGAGAGAGAGAGAGAGAGAGAGAGAGAGAACACTCGCAATTGATAAAAACAACCTTGGGGGTGTGAAGGTGAATTATTTCTACAATATTTACAAGGTGGCATAACGTGGTGGTAGAGAGAATGAGGCCGAAGGAGGCTGGGGAAGAGGGGGGGGGGGGGGGGGGGGGGGGGGGGGGGTGGTGGTGGTCTCACGCGGCTCACATCAAGGGAGCACGAGAGAGGGGTTGGGGGGGTTTCTTCCTAATTTCTGCCTAGCCAGGGAGGGTAAATCGGGGGGGGAAGAGGGGGAGGATGGTATGTAAAGAAAATGGGGGGGAGAGAGTGCGAGAGTTTTATCTGATGCCCGTGGGGCGGGAAGGGAAAGATGAGTTACGGTGGGGGGGTACTAAGAGTGGGGGGGGGGGGGGGGGGGGGGGGGTGAAATGAGTTTTTTCCCTTTTTTTTCTTTGATTTTCCGAAAGCTGGCTATCAGTGTCTTGTGTTATAGACCACAATCCTTCTATTGTGAGTAGCTTTTTGATTGTTGTCGTTGTACTGCATGTGCGAGGTTTTTGCATATGTTGCTATGAAAATAGAAATATACAAAGGCATTGAAAGTCGCTAATTTGAACCTGAATTCAATAGGGGTGTTTGGCGTATGAAGCAAAAGGCGGCCGTTTCCAGAGAAGGATCACATTTTTCTGAGAATTAATTGTAAAATTCTTTTGTAAGGAAGCATCTCTAAGCCGAGAATTTTTCAAAGGATGTATGATTATTCTTATGGGAGCAATTGCATATTAGAGAGCGAGTAAGATGTTTATGAGCTTAAGGCCCGACAAGACCTTTGTAAAGTCCTAATCTATAAAGGTCATTTTTTGTAAGTTGGAGGATAATCTTTTTAATGGAGAACTGAGAAGACAGTGTACGTTTGAGAGCTCCTTCTTGTTCAAACTTGTAATCTTCGCCATTGCGGCTATGGTAATCCAAATTCAGATTTGTTTATTGCATTGTGTTCCTCTCATCTTGCTCTTCCATTCAAGTGTAATCATTCAAGATTCGGTGTAGGTTTTCAACTACGAGTTTGAGACCTTAAATCACTGTTTTGAGTATCTATATGCATGTTTTATGTTGTTTTGAACCTAGGAGGGGCTTTAGGGACCCTAAAATGACCCATTAGGATCACCTGTTCTCACTATTTTTGTTGACTTTGGGACGAACGATCGTGATCGTTGTACCTCTCCAGAATGCTGTGACAGTGATAGGATATGTTCCTGATAATCCCCTGTAGCTTCCCTTCAAGTTTCGTGCGATTTCGATATGATTTTCATGGTAAACGGGCGTGATGACTGGAGAGCTGTGTAGGAGGACATAGGCAGATTACTTAGCGGTAATGCGTTAGATTTGCTTGTAGAGTTACTAGTTGCATCTCTTCGAGTTCACTTCATTAGGAATGACACCCTAGTGAGTTTCCATGCCTCATCCGAGTCGCTTCCCTTGTATTGATAAATATGTTGATGCTTGAGAGCTATGCTATGGACGTCCCCGTCGCGGCGACCCGCAAACATTGGCACCGCTGCCGGGGAATGCACCTTGGGTGACGAGTGACTGAGTGCGTAGTTAGACTCCTTAGTAAAGATCAATCCACAAATCCATTTTACACCTCAGTTAGGCTGCTAGACAAGGGTTTAGAGCTTAGTGGAGTCTAGAGCTAGTGGACCGGCTAGCCTCTCTCACGAGATTTAGGGAGCTGTGAGTGAGTGTGTTAAAGCATTTTGGCTCTTCAATTTCTCTAATTCGATTCAGTACTAAAATCTCACCCGAAATCCGTCGTGTTTGTTTTGTTTGATTCATTTTCTTATGTTCTTTCATTTCTGTACTTAGGAGTAGGATAAGTAAATCACATTCCAGTCAGATTTGGGGCAAAAGTCAGAGCCAAAAAACCAAAAAAACCATAACTTTGGCCAAAAAAGCCATAAGACTCTGAAATTCTGGAAATCTGACCAAACAGGGGTGATATTGATTCAAATCACAAAGTGGTAGCACAAAACACTAGGAAACACTTGTCAGAGGGAGCAGACAAAATTTCATCAGATTTGGCCCAGGTACTACAATCGCGATCGGTGTACCTCAGTGTCAGAATTGTACAAGATTTGACATGTGCCTTCCTGATAAGATTCTAAACAACTTTGTCTAAAGAAACCACACCCAAAAACATCAAAAATCAAGGAAATCAGGCCACTTGGGTAAAACTAGCTTGACAGACCCAGAAAGTGCAAAATCTTGGCTTTTGGTGATCCAAATGCAAAAAGACTTTGAGGATAGCCTTAAAACATTAGTGTCTACAAGCATGCCAAATTTGGTCTAATTTGGGCTCAGAAGTATGATCGCGATCGGTGTACCTAAGTGCCAGATTTGGACCAGATTTCATATGTGGGATCCCCAGGTGTATACAAACATAAAAGTCTAAAGGACCTAGAGCCAGAAACCTCAAAATACCTGTCAAACCATCTGAATACAGATCCAAGTCAAAAATTGCTAAACTGGCTTAGAAATTGACTTTCAATAGACCAAAACACATCAAAACTGGGAAGGAACCATACAGAGGGATAGCGTGTACACAGGACAACCCCAGATATCTCTCAAATCCCAAATCAAACATCAAAATCAAGTCAAACTGATAGATTTGGGAAAACAGGCACTTCCAACCAAGAAATGGTAAAAACTTGACTTTTTTGAGTCCAAATACAAAAATGTATGGCAAGTAGTCTTAAAATAGCCTAGTGAACAAACTGGTGAAGTTTCATCTCATTTGGACCCATAACTACGATCACGATTGGTGTACCTCTGGCCCAGATCTAGCTCATTTTTTACCTGTTCATAGACCTAGACTATTTAAGATACCAGGAGTTGTCAAAACTCAAATTGGACATACTATCAATAATCTGCAAGCAAAATTGTGTTGAGATCATTTTGAAGTGTTGAATCTGCTGACAGTTGGAATGATATGGTGATCTCATAGCCATCCAGTGTATTCATTTGCAGAGACCGATCAAGTAACAACCCATGCAGTCAGAGGAATTGGAAGATCTTTCCATCTCCAGTTAAGAGGTTTGGATTCAGTCAGTAAATACCAGTTTCTTCATGTTTTTGAGATCGGGAAAACAAATTAACACCAGACACCTAAATTTAGCGGATCAAACAAGTGTTGCATCAACGGAAGAGAGTGTAAACTAAGGGATAGTATGACCGTTAGAGCCGATCCTCGAAGAAGGCATCTCCGATACTTCTTCAGAGAGATCTTCCGAGTATTTCACAGAACACTTGGGACAAATAAAACTAAACGGAAGAGAAAACATGGTAGCAGGACCATCAGACCCCTCGGCCACACTAAAGCTATTGTTCATCAAGTATCAATATGACAACAAGCAAGGTGCCAAAATATACAAAGATGGTATGGACCGCTACTGTGTGAAAATAGAAGATAGACCAAGTGAGTTCAGGGACTTAGTGCCTGTGAGCTGTAGCGGAGACAGGTACCTAGATGACTAGGGTATCATGTATTTGGTAGTCCTGAATCCTAACATTCTAGACAAGTGGGGATTGATGAGCACAATAGCCAAAATAGACGAGGAACATGAGGAAAAGCCACCAACAATGAGCTTACCTAAAGCGAGACTAAGGCGAGAAACGGAAACGTCGAGAATTACCACGGATAATGTATACTTGGGGTTATACAGGTATAATAATGGAGAGCAAGATCTCTATTGTAGATGTGAGGAATCCTACGTCGGAGGGATGACTGAGCGGAAAAGACTTTATGTCTTCACCTACATAGAAGCAGCGGAAACAAAAATTGCAGCATACGACAAGTACGGAAGACGAGATGCAGAAATCGATCAAAAAGAATTTGAAGGATATACGTACTTTGGGGGACCACTTCATCAGTATTATGTCACTCCAAGCCCACTAAGACCAGCGCCTACAACTATCATGCCAGAACCATTGACCACAGGTGGAGGGAGGACTCATCTAGCTGATTCTTTCAGTCGACCTCATTATTCGATGCCAAGCCCCATGGGAACGTTACATTCCAGAGAGTCAATGGCTACGAATCGAGGTAGTGCAGTTCCTATCTCTACACATACGGTTGTAGGTCCGACATTTACAGCCATCCCATCACATTTTCCTCCTAGTAGTAGATTTGGGGCGGGGGAGCCAACGAGAGCAACCTATGATCTCCATGATGCACTAGAACGATTAAGTCGAGACACGGGAGCAATGAGATTGACAGCAGACCATAGACGGATCAGGCCATCCCAAGTAGCGAAGTGCATGCCGAAGAAGTATAGCGGATCGGGAGATCCATATGCCCATGTATCGCTCTTCAAGCAAGTCTTAAGAGCAGAACAAATCACTAATTTCCATACTCAATACGAGGGATTCGGGATGACCTTGGAAGGGATGGCCTTAACATGGTTTCAACCTTTAAACCCTGAAACTTGTCCGAATATTGAACATGTATTGTGCGAGTTTGTGGAAGAATTCTCAAAATGGGGTATAAAGCATAATATTGTATCGCAAATATACGCTTTTAAACAAAGGGAGAATGAAAAAGTGAAGGAAGAACCTTGAGATTCAAGAAATACATTGAGAGGTGCCCGAGGAGGGAATTACTGTAGGACGAGAGATTATCTGTGCTCTTCGTCGAAGGACTTAGGAATGAAACCTTGGAAAAGGACCTTCACCTGAAGGCCTGTAGTACATTTCAACAGGTTACAAGGGAAGCGTTATATCTTGTCGATAACTGCAAAGCATATGGGGAAGTGTCAGAGGATACTGATTCAGTAACCAGTGGCTCTTCAACGATTAAAAGCGAACCCTCTACCAAGAAAGATGCTCAGGCATCCTTTATGCCAACAGCTAATCAATTGATAGAGGAGGTCACGAAGAGAATGCAGCAACATATGAGATCAAATCCGGTGATGAGACAGACTCAGACAAGGAAGTGTGACATCTGTGGGGGGGATCATCCGACGCTGTGGTGCACACAACAGCCAAAAGCACCAGTTGCGAATGGACGAGTACTGAAATGGTGCGCCATAGAACAAAAATGGACAAATCATAGCACGGAAGAGTGTTTTTATAACAAAAACTATGTGAGGGAAGGACCGTATGGGCCTCTAGTAGGACCATCCCAACCACCTCCTCCAAGCTGTCTCAAAATTTGGTAAAGCCTCTGTGCATACCCCACAAGGTACCCTTCGTGTGGAAACTCTTGATGGAGTTGAAACCATTGGATTCCTCAATGGGAGTAAATTCAAAAGATATTATGATCCTTTAAGCCAAGAAGAACTACGGGCCATTCATCAAAAGAAAGCCGCCAAAGCACAAACCGAGTTAAACAAGATACAAGCTCAAGCTGAGGCTAAGGAGCGACAACAACGTATAAGACAAAAACGAGAGGCTAACCTTGGAGTCACAAATGCATTCCACGTGGAAATCGAAGAGGATGGTGATGGGAGCTTTTCATAAGCCAAGCTCCCATACCCCTCTTCTCTCGTCCCCACCCCATGAAAACCCCCTCTTATGGAGGGAGTGATAAAAGGCATTGAAAAAAGTAAGAAAAAAATAAAATATGATTATGTAAATATATAAGAAAGGTAAAGTAGACCACCTCATGCCTGCGGCGTAGCCCATCCCCACCTTGCCTCCTTTTTCTTCACTGTTGCCCCGCCGGGTGTCCCTTTTCCTCTCCTCCACTCAAAAGGTCAACCCCCTCTCTCTTCCCCTTGTCCTTTCTCCTTTCTCTCTCCCCTCAAGCTACCCCACCTCTCACCAATAATGCATTATAACTCACCAATAATGCTCCCTAACTCACATGCAACTTACCCTATCTTCCAAAATAGTATACCCCATTCCCTCTTTCTCTCTCCTATCATATCCCATGACCCAAATACCCCCCTCTCTCTCTAAAGGGTGCCATGTCTCTTATCTTGTAGCTAAATAAGCTCCCCCACACTCACACACACTCAGTTTCACTGAAAAAGGTGCCCACAGACCCATCCCCACCCGGTGGTTACCTGATTTTTCTTGTGTTCACACACATCTGCACACAGATTCACCTCTGAACACACTCCCCTCTCTCCCCTCTTGTAATTACTTTATTCTCCATGTCACCTCTCACTTTTTTTCATCAACCCATCTCTCTCTCTTAGTCTCTCTCTCATGAGACTGCTGTTCTGGCACATATACACACAGCCAAACAAGTGGGGCCCACAGTCACATGGCCTATGTAGATAATGATTTCTTCATTTCTAACTTCTAGAATTTCTCCCCCCTCCTCCCCTATATAAAGAGGGGTCACCATCACACTAAGGACACACACCATCACCAAAGAGTACACTATGCACTGTGTGTGCCTAGTGCACACACACACACCCACACCATCACCATCACCGCAATCACCATGCTTGTCTTGAGCATGACCTCTACACCCTTGGCTATGGAAGATGAAGGGCAACTAAATGAAGGATGATGGCCATAACCCTCGTGCGAGTCTTCGCCATCAACTCCCACCTATCATCCATGTGCTCTACCACTCTCTCCCTTCTCTTTCCCCTACCCTATGCCCCCCATTTCATCGCCTTATTCTCTAAATAAAGCTTGAGGTTTTGTGAGTATGTTTTCTTGCAATGTTTTGCCCATGTGAGGTGTGCGGAATCGCCACCTAGTCTTGTGTTTGGAGTGAGCTTGTGTATGTGTGAAGGGTGTGCGGATTCGCCATCCTTCTGTGGTGCCTAAGTACTAAGCCGCTATACTCTCTCTCTCTCGCTCTCTCTCGCTCTCTCTCTCTTTCTCTCTCTCTCTCTCTCTCTCTCTCTCTCTCTCTCTCTCTCTCTCTCTCTCTCTCTCTCTCTCTCTCTCTCTCTCGCTCACTTGATCCCATTCCCCTTCCTCTTCATCATTACTCCCAAGCATCCATCTCTCTTGGATGAAAACTTTTTTATGGTGGTTTGTTGTTTGCGTCCTAGCTGCTGAAGCTAGGTGGTGCCCCTGTTTGCTTTACCATGACAGGCTCGAGGCGCTCCATTCGGTCCCCGGTGTTTTAGAGGCCGTCGGAGGTTCGGGGTTCGCTTTGCTCCCGTCAATGGGTTGGACTCTGACACACCTCTACGATACCCTATTGAGTTAAATAGTGCCTATGGAAAAGTGCTATATAACGCCTTATTGGACACGGGTGCTAAATATAATCTGCTATTCTATGGGGTGTGGTGTCCGTTAGGGAAGCTACCTCTATCTGAGAGTATTATCCAATTCAAGGGTGTCAACAAGAAAAAAACTACGGTTTTTGGAATCTGGCACACTTCTGTCAATTATGACAATGGAGTTGTAGCTCAAGACTTTTTGGTCATGCCTACTGGAACTATGGAGGGTAATATAAACCTAGGCCGCACGTGGATGATAGCCACCAAATGCACTATTGATTGGGGGACTGGGGGTGTTACAACGCAAAAACCAACTCTTAGCCCTACCACTCAAGCCATAGTCCCTGAGATATTGCCTAAGAAAATAAAACCCAAGACATTGCATGTCCAGGAGGTTGAACCATACGTCCCCATAGCCCAACTCTCTAGAGCTTCAACTGATGTAGTTGAAAGAAAGCTTGAGACACACAAGAACCATCCTAATATAACAGAGAAAACATACAAGTGGGTCCCTAAAGCTTCTGTAGTGAGCATGGTTGATGCAAAAAAACGGAAACCTCGTAAGAACCGTCCCACTCACTCCAAGAAATGTAAAGAAACGTTTTATTGGATTCCTAAACGACTATTGGAAGCCCAAGGATACTATGAAGGAAATGATCAAATCTGGGTGCCCAAACGTAAAGTGTACTCTTACCTGTCACCTGGCCCATGTAAACCCAATCCTGTGGCTCCAAAACAAATTGAAAATCGCGGAAAGGAAAAAATCATGGAATGTTACACATCCGCTCTAGAGCTAGTTTGGGTACCAAAGAAAGAACGATTTGTTCCACCTAGCTCAGGAACAGGGAAATCAAATGAAGCTTCTTGCTCTTCATGTAGTTCCTATACGCAAATAGAAGCTTCGACACAACCTCCACCTACCACTGTACATATCCATACAAGCAGGAAAGAGTTTGCACCTCCCGGGGTAAGTTCACCACCTACAACAATGTTGCAAATAAAATCATGGGAGAGTACCTTACCACCCTTGAAACTAGATGAAACGCATAGGGCGGTCGAAAACTATTGGTTAAAGACTTCACCCATAACAACTTGAAACAATTGGTTTCAAAAGGTGACGACCTCATTCCAAAAGGTATGATCTACCCAAGGAAGGGGGGAGTGTTTGCTAACATCAATCATTCACTCGCTCCCCTCTCAACCTTCCTCCCTGACCTCTCAATTCCAATGTTAGGGAATGTATATATATAGCCTTATACTCACAAAAAACAAAAATAGTAAAGAGCAAGAGCGACTAGCAACGAGAGAGCACCCTATCAGATCTTACATATAAGTCCAAATTCACCGTGTCAATTCAAGCAACACACAAAAACAACTCTTATGGTTTAAAGGCCTAACCAAATCTATCTGTCTTGTCAGAAATGGCTACTTCACCAGAGGCATGCATTTTTATTTTTGATGAAAGGTACCCTTTGTCTTTTTCTCAAGTGTTCTACGTATGCTACCCTATACTTTCTTGCGAATGGGATTTGATAGAGAGCCTTCCATGTGAGAGAAATTTTGAGGAGTTAGAATGGCTGATACGTCTATGGCTAACTAGTGATCCCTACCCAGTAGCGAATGTGTCTCCAGTGGCACATGCTTATTCTTTTGCACAAGATGAGTATCCACACATCGCGAGGTTCTTGATTAGCATTCTTGCACAAGAGGATGATGAAGAGGAACTAATAGAGACCGAGGAAGACTATGGCCTCAGGGACAACGATTTTATTTATCTAGATGATGAGGATAGAGGCCTAGCCTTAGGGTGGCCACCCGGTTTATATAATATCCTCTTTCCTTGATTCTAAAAGGGGTGATAGATAGGTAGGTTAGGGGTCTAGATTGTGTTTTGAGTTTGTTTTTTAGGAGTTTTAATTTTTCACACTGACATGCATCCTAGAGGTATAGTGCCTGTTTTTGGATGTGTTAGGTAGGACTTATATGGATCTCCATCCACATGGCTGAGGACATCTGCTTCAACGAAATGAGCCACTCCATACCTCCATGTGTACTACTTTCCATGATTCATGTTGGTGGATATGTGTAATTGCTAATAATGATTTTTCATGCTTTGTTTGAGTGCAATAGTTATGATTGTTATCTGCCATTATAATAGATGTATAAATTTGTCTTTGCTTAAGTTGATTGAACTCCAGTTTGATCTTATGGATGAGCCTGGAGATTAGGAAACCGTGACTTTAGGTTAACTCATTTACTTGACCACTAGGCCTAGCTAATAAAATTATCCGAGTATTTGAGACCTTAGGAATGTTTTAGGCAGAGAAATCTTGCTCACTTAAACAACAAAAAACACTAGTGCGAATACCAAGGAAATGGAAGCAAAAAAAAAAAAAAAACATAAGTGCCACAAATGAAAAATCTTATGCTGGAAGAGAAATCCTGGCTTGAATTGGTACTTCACTCACATGTATTGTCTATGGTACTAGAGCCCTAGAGGTTCCCAGTGTGGGCGCTTTTCCTTGAGAAGCAAAAAACCCCGGACATACAAAATAAGCACACATGTCACATGATTGTGACCCAAAGTAAAAAAGTATTAAATTTTTTTTTAATAATTAATTAAAAGACTTCCATTGAGCTTACAGTTAACATTTCAAGCTTTTGTTTGCAGTTGTGAGAGCGAGTTGGCTAATCAAAATTGAAAAGCATAATTAGGGAATCTTGCATTTAGATAATCTTCTTAGCTTAGCTAGTACTAGAGTAGTTGTTTTAACCTTAGTCATAGCTAACTTATTGATAGACTCACCCATAAGCTCAAAACTCTTCATTAATTAATTTACTCAAAGTGCAATTTATTTGTCCTTAATGGCAGTCTAACATTTCATAAATCTTGCATTTACTCATTTCCACATGTACTTTACATTCCCCTCATGATTTATGGCAATATAATTCCGCTTGCTAAAACAGTGACTTTGCCTTGCAGATTCAAATCTAGATGCTCTACAACATGGACATACCAAGCTTCAACTCAATAGCTTCCGAGGACGGAATCTACATCAGGAAGGGGGGCAATGTTAACCCTCGTGGCTCACGGACACCCTATCGCCTATGACGGACACCGTAACCGTATTATTTATTTAAGTAGAGTCAGGCACCGGGCTTGTCGGTCCAATAGGGAAAGGTAGAGTGATCGCCGATGAGAGGCGCACTCTAACACGAACATGCTAGGGTTAGTTGGCTAAGCATGGGCGCCCAAGTGTGAATGGGGTGAGCTCACATAAAAGCCAATTAAACCTAAAATTGAGTCATTCTCTCATTGTGCAATAGAAGCTGCTCTTGCTCCATCTCCACCTTCTCCTTCACCATCTCCTTGTGTGTGTGCGTGTGAGAGAGAGAGAGAGAGAGAGAGAGAGAGAGAGAGAGAGAGAGAGAGAGAGAGAGAGAGAGTGAGAGTGTGTGTGCGATCGAGCGTTGCGGCGGCACGACGGCGGCGAGGCGGTTAAGCGCGGCGTAGCGGCGTCTCCCTCTTCTTCGCGGCGCGGGAATCCTTCATTCGCAACTACGCAGGAAGGTGAGTGACACACCGTTCTTCCTTGTGAGCTTGTCTGTTGTATGACTGTGTGCTAGGAGCCTTTGTGGCTCGCACACGGCGCGTAGCAAGTCCCTAGCCTTGACAAGTCTAGAGCCAGTGGACCGGCTAGATCCTCTCTTAGGAGATTTAGGGAGCTGTGAGTGAGTGCGTTGAAGCATTTTTGCTCTTCAATTTCTCTAATTCGATTGAGTACTGAAATCTCACCCGAAATCCGTCGTGTTTGTTTTGTTTGATTCATTTTCTTTTGTTCTTTCATTTCTGTACTTAGGAGTAGGATAAGTAAATCACATTCCAGTCAGATTTGGGGCAAAAGTCAGAGCCAAAAAACCAGAAAAACCATAACTTTGGCCAAAAAAGCCATAAGACTCTGAAATTCTGGAAATCTGACCAAACAGGGTTGATATTGATTCAAATCACAAAGTGGTAGCACAAAACATTAGGAAACACTTGTCAGAGGGAGCAGACAAAATTTCATCAGATTTGGCCCAGGTACTACGATCGCCATCGGTGTACCTCTATGTCAGAATTGTACAAGATTTGACATGTGCCTTCCTGATAAGATTCGAAGCAACTTTGTCTAAAGCAACCACACCCAAAAACATCAAAAATCAAGGAAATCAGGCCACTTGGGTAAAACTAGCTTGACAGACCCAGAAAGTGTAAAATCTTGGCTTTTGGTGATTCAAATGCAAAAAGACTTTGGGGATAGCCTTAAAACATCAGTGTCTACAAGCATGCCAAATTTGGTCTAATTTGGGCTCAGAAGTACGATCCCAATCGGTGTATCTAAGTGCCATATTTGAACCAGATTTCATCTGTGGGATCCCCAGGTGTATACAAACATAAAAGTCTAAAGGACCTAGAGCCAAAAACCTCAAAATACCTGTCAAACCATCTGAATACAGATTCAAGTCAAAAATTGCTAAACTGGCTTAGAAATTGACTTTCAGTAGACCAAAAGACATCAAAACTGGGAAGGAACCATACAGAGGGATAGCCTGTACACAAGAAAACCCCAGGTATCTCTCAAATCCCAAATCAAGCATCAAAATCAAGTCAAACTAATAAATTTGGGAAAACAGGCACTTCCAACCAAGAAATGGTAAAAACTTGACTTTTTTGAGTCCAAATACAAAAATGTATGGCAAGTAGTCTTAAAATAGCTTAGTGAACAAGCTGGTGAAGTTTCATCTCATTTGGACCCAGAACTACGATCGCGATCGGTGTACCTTTGGCCCAGATCTAGCTCATTTTTGACCTGTTCATAGACCTAGACTATTTAGGATACCAGGAGTTGTCAAAACTCAAATTGGACATACTGTCAATAATCTGCAAGCAAAATTGTGTTGAGATCATTTTGAAGTGTTGAATCTGCTGACAGTTGGAATGATACAGTGATCTCATAGCCATCCAGTGTATTCATTTGCAGAGATAGATCAAGTAACAACCCATGCAGTCACAGGAATTGGAAGATCTTTCCATCTCCAGGTAAGAGGTTTGGATTTAGTCAATAGTAAATACCACTTTCTTCATCTTTTGAGATCGGGAAAACAAATCAACACCAGACACCAGAATTTAGCGGATCAAACAAGTGTTGCATCAATGGAAGAGAGTGTAAACCAAGGGATAGTACGACCGTTAGAGCCGATCCGCGAAGAAGGCATCTCCGATACTTCTTCAGAGAGATCTTCCGAGTATTTCACAGAACACTTGGGACAAATAAAACTAAACGGAAGAGAAAACATGGCAGCAGCACCATCAGACCCCTCGGCCACACTAAAGCTATTGTTCATCAAGTATCAATATGACAACCAGTAAGGTGCCAAAATATACAAAGATGGTATGGACCGCTACTGTGTGAAAATAGAAGATAGACCAAGTGAGTTCTGGGACTTAGTGCCTGTGAGCTATAGCGGAGACAAGTACCTAGATGATTAGGGTATCATGTATTTGGTAGTCCTGAATCCTAACATTGTAGACAAGTGGGGATTGATGGGCACAAAAACCAAAATAGACGAGAAACATGAGGAAAAGGCACCAACAATGAGCTTACCTAATGCGAGATTAAGGCGAGAAAACCAAACGTCGAGAATCAACAAGGATAATGTCTACTTGGGGTTATACAGGTATAATAATGGAGAGCAATATCTCTATTATAGATGTGAGGAACCCTACGTCGGCGAGATGACTGAACCGAAAAGACTTTATGTCTTCACCTAGACAGAGGGAGCGGAAATGAAAATTGCAGCATACGACAAGTATGGAAGACGATATGCAGCAATCGATAAAAAAGAATTGGAAGGCTATACGTACTTTGGGGGACCACTTCATCAGTATTATGTCACTCCAAGCCCACTGAGACCAGCGTCTACAACTATCATGCTAGAACCGTTGACCACAGGTGGAGGGAGGACTCATGTAGCTGATTCTTTCAGTCGACCTCATTATTCGATGCCAAGGCCCATGGGAACTTACATTCCAGAGAGTCAATGGCTACAAATCGAGGTAGTGCAGTTCCTATCTCTACACATACGGTTGTAGGTCCGACATTTGCAGCCATCCCATCACATTTGCCTCCTAGTAGTAGATTTGGGGCGGGGGAGCCAACGAGAGCAACCTATGATCTCCATGATGCACGAGAACGATTAAGTCGAGACACGGGAGCAATGAGATTTACAGCAAACCATAGACGGATCAGGCCATCCCAAGTAGCGAAGTGCATGCCGAATAAGTATAGCGGATCGGGAGATCCATATGCCCATGTATCGCTCTTCAAGCAAGTCTTAAGAGCAGAACAAATCACTGATTTCCATACTCAATACGAGGGATTCGGGCTGACCTTGGAAGGGACGGCCTTAACATGGTTTCAACCTTTAAACCCTGAAACTTGTCCGAATATTGAACATGTATTGTGCGAGTTTGTGGAAGAATTCTCAAAACGGGGTATAAAGCATAATATTGTATCGCAAATATACGCTTTTAAACAAAGGGAGAATGAAAAAGTGAAGGAAGAACCTTGAGATTCAAGAAATACATTGAGAGGTGTCTGAGGAGGGAATTACCGTAGGACGAGAGATTATATGTGCTCTTCGTCGAAGGACTTAGGAATGAGACCTTGAAAAAGGACCTTCACTTGAAGGCCTGTAGTACATTTCAAAAGGTTACAAGGGAAGCGTTATATCTTGTCGATAATTGCAAAGCATATGGGGAAGTGTCAGTGGATACTGATTCAGTAACCAATGGCTCCTCATCAATTAAAAGCGAACCCTCTACCAAGAAAGATGCTCAGGCATCCTTGATGCCGACAGCTGATCAATTGATAGAGGAGGTCGCGAAGAGAATGTAGGAACATATGAGATCAAATCCGGTTATGAGACAAACTCAGACGAGGAAGTGTGACATATGCGGGGGGGATCATCCGACGCCGTGGTGCACACAACAGCCGAAAGCACCAGTTGCGAATGGACGAGTACTGAAATGGTTTGCCATAGAACAAAAATGGACAAATCATAGCAAGAAAGAGTGTTTTTATAACAAAAAATATGTGAGGGAAAGACCGTATGGGCCTCCAGCAAGACCATCCCAACCACCTCCTCCAAGATATCAAGTTGGACCAAATATGAATCTGGTAGTAGGAGCAGACAGACCTCAACCTGTGTTGGGTCAACAACCTCCATTACCACAGGAAAATAGGGCCATGATTAGGTATGCTCAACCTTGTGAAACATCACTAGGAACAAATAGTACACTTCAAGTTTCTTATTATGAGGAACCGAATGAGCCTTACGCAACAGAACCTGAATCACAAGTATACGCAGACGAAGCCTATCAACCATGGGGAAATGGCGAGGGTATGCCACCACCAACGTATGTAGCACAACCTTCGAGAGATCAATAATTGGTAGACGAAAGAAGGTTAATGTTCATCGCAAACCAGAACTACAAACCAAGAGGATATCCTAATAGAGTAGGACAACCTATGGGACCACCTCCTCAAAATCAAACACCAATTGGACAGTGCTATAGCTGTGGAAGTACGGATCATTGGGAGCGTAACTGCCCATTCAAAGGCGAAAGAGTGAAAATTTTTGGGTTTTGTGACGGATGTGGTGTGAATCACATATTGCCAGATTGCCCAAAGAATCCGGACAACAAGGGAAAAGCGACTATGAATATTGTGGGGGTGATACCAAGCGTAAGCAGCGGATCAAAAACTGATCCCATGATCCAAATCAATGCGATAACCAGAGCCCAAGCCAAGGACTTAAGGAAAAACGAGTCCATGGAGGAAAGGGTAGAGTTGCCTATACCCACAAAAAATGAGAGTTTATCTGTGAGAACCCAACAAAAATCCTGGAAGGCGAAACGAGACAGGATGAAGACAAGAAGGGTGAACAGCCCAATTGCCATGCAAAATGAATTGCAGGAAACGAAGGAGCAACTCAAACAAGAGAGAGAGAGTAAAACTGCTCAGGTTAACAACAAGCAGAGGAAAGCGTCCTCAGGGGGATCAGTCTTGGTTGAGAAAGTGCTAGAGTCGTTGGATGCTCTATTACAAGCATACAAAGCAAGGCTAAAAACAAACCAAACTTTCAGGCAGAGATGGTTAACTTATCCTCAACCAGAAGTGGAAACGAAGCGTTTGGAAATGTGTAAACACCTCATTGAAACAACCCAGGCGTTGATAGAACCTAAGATGGTTAAACCCAGGCGTTGATAGAACCTAAGATGGTTAAACAAGAAGTGTTGATTCACAAAGAGCGAAAAAAACTAAAAATCGATGAACCAAAACAAGTAAACGAACCCACGCCTGAAACGATATTGTTACTAGATCATTGAGTGGTGCCGAACACGACTGATGACGCTAAGTCAATGACGATAATGCCAATTCCAGAAGTTGAAGAACAATGGCCACAACACTTATGGGAAACCATTAGAACAAAAAGAACGGAAGCGCGACATTACAGTCTGCTCCAATTCTTGAGATTAACTTGGATAACGGATTTTATCCAGTCGATATACAATTGTTGTATGGGGATGTGGGAACGGAGATTTCGGTGGAAAGCAAAGCCCAATCCTTGAAACCCTGCCTTCATTTATAGGTGAATATGAGGCACAATCGGAGATAAGGTTAGTTCCATCCCAGATGAGAACTATTCCACATATGGTTGACTCAAAAAGTTTTCAAGAGATGTTGTCGACACCTATAACATGTAAAATCACGCTGTCCGAACTCTTGAGAGTCAGACCACACTTATGGGAAGACTTGGGGAAACATTTAAAGCACAAAGGAGTAAAGATTCCTCTTCCGACAAACCCAACGGGAGAAGAAAACAAACGGAAAAGTCAACCCAAAGCCCAACCGGTGCCCATAAACAAGGTCGGAGATTACTGTGAAGGCGAGGAGGGTAATACAACCTTACCTGTTGAATATCAGGATATAAAAATGATAGCTATCCTAAACAATGGAGCGGGAGCGATTGCTACAAAGCAAATCTGGGAGAAATGGGGCCGTCCAGCTCTCAGGAAAACGAGAATGAAACTGCAACTCGCAGATGGGTATGTAGAGAGACCATTGGGAATCCTAGACCAAATAGTTGTAACTTCGTGTGGAATTAACTATGAGCACACCTTTGCTGTGGTGGATTTCGAAGAAACGAACAACTTTGACATTATTTTGGGATGACCATTTATGCGTCAACTCAAAATGATACAAGATTGGGGGTACGACCAAATCTACCTAAGGCACGAAGAGCTAATAACGAAAATCAACATGAAGAATCACAGCTATAGAGACGTTGCAAAAACACGGTGCAAGAATTCAATTCAACCACTATAAATGAAAAAGAAATACCTGCATGGATGCAAACGAAAGCGCATGTCTGGATGTGTGGAGCATCTGATTGTGGCGACATAATCAAAGAAGAATGCGTTCTAGAAAGATCTGTAGAAGACGTGGCTTATTTTCCAGAACATTTATTTGAGCCATTCGGGTGGACTCAAATATTGTCAACCTTAGACGTATGTGTTAACGAGTGCACACCTACAAAATTTTGTGACGAAGAATAGGAACGTTGCAAATGGCTAGCGTCATCCTTGAGTCAGGATCGAAGAGCGAGGAAAAAGAAGAACCACCACGTGAGACCGAGTGTGAAAGAATAATTGATGAGATATCTGTAGTGAACGATAGAAATCGAACGGAGAAGGAATTCACGGATTCACTAAGCTGTGACCTTCCATCACTGGACGATGAAATCCAAGTGATAGAGGCTGATGATGAAAGATCAAGTGCATCAAAGACGAATGGGAAATAAAGGTCAAGGCAGGACAGGTTTTAAGAGTTTCCTAACCAAAAACCTAGTCACAGGAGCGATATAAATCCAAGAGAACAAGGAAATCAAGGGCGAACAAGCATAATCCGATGCCTCTTGTCACTGACAGAACGGGATATCTAAAGCTTGTCAAAGCTGATGATTGTGTCAAAGACAAGGTCACTGGCCAGTTTATCAAAACTAAACCGCGGAAAAACAACAAGAAGAACAGACACGAAAAGCAAACAACTAAGTCGCAAACAGGGGGGACAACAGGGCCTGGAATGACCAAAACAGAGAGGAAAATGGAATACAAAGCTCAAGCGAACCATCGGAGACATATGGACGACTGACTTTGAAACAAATGAGGACATGAGTTCTGACAAGATGGATGCACCTTCACATTATAAGAAGTATACCATACAAGATAGGAAATCATAGTGCAACAACCTATGAGGGAATTGAAGGAACCGGGTACATCGTACGACGGTCCGAAAAAAGCCAAACAAATAGATCTAGCGGAGCCAGAAGAAGATCCAAAACCTGCATATATTGCCACAGATCTTACTGAAGAAGAGGAAAAGCTTTTGGTAGCTACTCTTAAACAGTATAGAGACGTGTTTGCATGGTCATACGAAGATCTTAAGGGGGTGGATCCAAGTATCTGTCAACACACAATACCCCTTAAGAATGACGCCAAACCTAGCAGACAACGTCCCTATACTTACAATGAAACGTTTGCGAAAAAGATCAAGGAGGAGATAGATAAACTTAAGGAGGCAGAGTTTATTTACAAAATTGAGCACACCGATTGGGTTTCACCGATTGTGGTGGTCCCGAAGAAAAATGGAAAGTTAAGAGTGTGCGTCAATCTCAAGAAAGTAAACGCTGCTACAATTCAGGACAACTATCCCCTACCCATTACTGATCATGTAATCATGGGTGGCAGGCAAAGAGGCTTATAGCTTCTTAGATGGCTTTTTGGGTTACAACCAACTCGCAATAAAGCCAGAGGATCAACACAAAACGGCTTTTGCAACTGAATGGGGTATTTTTGCATTTCGGGTAATGGCTTTTGGCTTAATAAATGCACCAGCCACATTTCAAAGGCTGATGGGTCATGCTTTTGAAGAATACCTAAGACAGTTCTTAGAAATTTACATGGATGACCCGTGCGTTCACTCTCTTGTAAGATTGGAGCACATAGAGCACTTGAACAAGGTGTTCAAAAAATGCAGACTGTATCGGATTTTCCTGAATCTAGAGAAATGTGTCTTCATGGTAAGACAAGGCAAAATATTGGGACATATAGTGTCCAAAAACGGGATTTCGACAGACATGGAGAAGATCAGCGTCATTGTTGATCTACCACGACCAGTAAAGGTGAAAGAGGTACATGTATTTATGGGCCATTGTGGATATTATCGTAGATTTATCTACTCATACGCTATAATTGCAAAACCACTTTACGCGCTGATAACTAAATTTGAGTGGACGGATGAGTGCGAGAAAGCTTTTCAAACTTTGAAGCAGAGGTTATTTTCGCTCCAATTTTGAAGACTCCGGATTGGGAAAAGATATTTCACATCCATGTAGATGCATCAGCGTATACAATAGGATGCATACTTGCACAACCTAGAGAGAACAACCTGGATTTTCCAATAAGTTACTCCAGTAGACAACTGAACAATGCAGAGAAGAATTACATAACAACTAAGAGGGAGGGATTGGGTATGGTCTATGCGGTGAAAAAGTTTAGACACTACTTACTTTCCAATAAATTTGTATTCTTCGTTGATCACCAAGCACTGCTGTACTAAGTAAAAAAACCTTGTAGTACGGGGAGAATTGTTCGATGGTTCATCATACTGCTTGAGTTTGACTTCACGGTAGTAGTCAAGAAAGGAACTACACACCAAAGAGTGGATCATTTATCTAGAATGATGCGTAGAGAAAACCCTGTAGGAGTTGATGATGATTTGCCAGATGCATATCTTTTCAACATAGAAATGGTTCCAAGATGGAGCGAGGATGTAATTCCTTTGCTGAATATCGGGTCATTGAATGTGACAAGACAACCATCTACCATTGCAGCATCCAAATCATTGGTAATGTTGGTGGGCAGGCTATAAAAACAGGGATCGTATCAAATCCTTAGGCTTTGTGTTGAGTCGAGCGAACGGGAATTGTACCTAAATCAAGCTCATGTACAAACAACGGGGATTCACAATGGACATGCACAAATGTATCAAAGATTGATGAGAATGGGTGTGTATTGGCCAAACATGCGACATAGTATTCATATGCATGTCAAATCTTACGTTAAATGCACGCTTCAAAATCCAATAGAGCACGCGACTCTATTCAGATTATCTGTAGCACCCCGATAGAGTAACTACATTGTTGAATACCTCACCACTAGGATACTGCATGAAGGGATGAGTAGATCACGTATCAAAACGATCATGAAAGAGGCAGAAAACTATGTACTGATTGAGGACACTCATTACAAGAGGGGAAAAGACAATCAATTGAGAATGTGCGCGACTGAGGAGGAATACATTCCTATCTTAGAGCAAGCACATGGTGGACAAGCTGGTGGACATTTCTCAGCTGACAAAATGGCCAAAGAAATTCTTATTGCAGGCATATGGTGGCCTACACTATTCATGGACGCTGAAGAGTTTGTGAAACGATGTGACGATTGCCTGAAAACAAAAATTCCTTGAGCACGAGATGATATTCCCTTAAGGCCAATGATCGAAATGGGGAATAGATTTTGTAGGACCGATAGCGCCTTCGAGATATAAAACGCACGCTCAATACATTATTGTGGCAACAGATTATCTAACAAAATGGGTGGAAGCTAAAGCAACAACCAAAAATGATGCAAAAACGACATCACAGTTTTTGTATGAGAACATTTTCACCAAATATGGCTTACCAATTGAGTTAGTGAGCGATACAGGAACTCACTTCATCAATGAGGTGATCGAATTCCTATTGGATGAATTCATGGTAATTCACAGAAAATCCGCTCCTTGTCACCCACAAGCGAATGGCCAAGCCGAAAGTACGAATAAGATTTTGGTGACAATTCTCACCGAAATTGTTGGAGAATCGAGAGCTGACTGGGATTAAAAGGTGCATTCAGCCTTATGGGCATATAGAGTAGCTTACAAAACGTCAATCGGAACGACTCCGTTCAACATGGTTTATGGAATTCAAGCGATTTTGCCACTTGAATTCCTTATCTCCACGCTCCGAGTCGCTAAACAATTAGAATGGACGGGCCATGAATTATCCAATCAGGTGGATATCCAGGAAAAACTGGATGAAACTAGATTGAGAGCCGTTGCATCAATCTACGCGCAAAAAAGAAACATGAAGTCATTCTTTGATCAACATGTTATCAGCAAGGAATTTGCTACTGGGGAGTACGTCTTAATGTATACCCTGAAACAACATTCTCGAAAACTCAAAAAGCGAGGAAATGGACCCTATGTGATTCATGACATATCATCTAGCGGTGCCATTAAACTTGCGACATTAGAGGGAGAGGAAATGCCTAACTGGATTAGTGGTGGCAGACTAAAGAAATACACGCTGTGAAGGAGCGCAAGAACAAATCAAAGGAAACAAAAGCTCAAGCGCAGGAGGAGGCCAAAGTCAGGATTTTAAAGCGAAAACAAACCTTACAACAACAAAGACTTCCTCAACTAGCAGATACGGCTCAAATTCCTTTGTCTATAATTCAAACTGATGAGCAATGGGAAACAGGAATCGATGTTCGCATCAATGTCAAACTCCCGCATGGAAGATATCAACGAGCATTGATTGACACAGGAGCAAGAGTCAATGCGGTCAACTTCTCCACTTAAAGGATGCTTATAGATGAACCCCTTGTGCAATCCACACGTGATCTACAAGCAGCAAATGGTGCAACAATGCCAACATTGGGGATAGTAAACTTACCAATCAATCTTGATGGAAATAGTTGTCCTCATCAATTTTTCGTAATAAAAGACAGAGAAATCAGAGAATCAATATGCTTGGGAGTTCCATGGATGAGAACGTACAATGTAGTCACTGAATGGTCAGAACATGCATTAAGGTACACAGACGACTCTAACGTGTAAATGACTCCATTCGCCAAAACAGATCACTCGTGGCCGAGCATCCCCATCGACAAAAAGCAACCGGCTAATCAGCCAAATTATACACCACAAAAGGTTATTCGGAAAGTATGGAGAAAGAAAAGATTGATGACCAACAAACCGAGCAAGATATGTCTACCTAAGGACAAACTCTAGACAGCAGCAACATCATCTCAAAGACATTCAGAAGTTACTACAAAGTGGAAATGGCAACCAAAACTGGATAAAACTAAAGATTCGGCGACAGAGCTTGAAAGAAAACCCAAAACTCAAAACAAGATGCTTGAACCTCCAAAATGGCACTGGAAACCTGTGAAAACTAAAGCACAATCTATAAAGATGCAACAAACCACATATTGATGGGTTCCAAAAATGGTTGCCATCACAACACCAACAATCAAGGAAAGAGCAATTCGACTTCAAGCTCTTCTGTTCCATAAACAGCTACCCCTGCCATCAAAAGCCACTAAAAATTACATTTAGTCCCCGCATCTTGCACATCACATTGTTACCCAACGCATTGTCTCAAACATCAGAATAGGGCCACATTACATGTCCATGCATAGACACAGATTCCAAAACCCATGCACATGCACCCAACCTTCGTCCGGGACGACTCAGACAAGGAAGGGGGGATTAATTGATGAATCTAGCAACAGTTAGGGCCATTAAGGGGTCCAACGTGTATATATGTACATAATGTGTGTGTTTTTTCATTATTTAGGCTTCAGTTTCGAACACATGCGATCAAAACCTGGCATTTTTAGCGTTTTTGTATCATCCGACCAGCATAATAATGAGCTGTAATGACAAAATCCGGAGCATTGGGATGCTTCTAGAGAAATAATATATGCTTAGGGATGAGTACAATAATTTTGGCTAAGTTTTCCAGTTAATAAGTATTTCCAATTTATTTTGTTTGATTTTCGTTAATAAAACATCAAAAATTAAAAAAATCTCGCTCACAAGTGTCGGAATCAAATTCTGGAAGCAAACGCCAAAGTATCATGATAAGGTTATCAAGCATGGAAGGTTTGAAGCTAATCTGAAGATGTCGAATTTCAGCCTTAATAATCATGACTACATTTCGCCAAAATCGCATCAAATGGTCATACGACGCCGGAACGACAAGCGGTTCGACCCACAAGTGGTATGCAGATTATATCAGGATCGAAGGTGAGAAAAATCAGCCCCGTGTCATGAAAATCTCAGGAAGATATAGGCCAGGTAGGCTAAACTCTAGCTCATTGTTCATTTTCACCTTTTGAGAGAGAAGGAGAGAGCTTTTTGACCTAGAGCGATTGACCTAGAGCGAGCTGCCACGTTTCTACCCCGTACGGATGGTCGGAGCCAGCATTTTACACAAGATTTCACAGGTATGTTCCTTATCAAGTAAAGATCAAGTCTATTACTCATGCAAGCGCGAATGATTGCACAAACGGGCGAAGGGATCAAATCAAAGTCAGATCGGGTCAAAGAGGTCAAGGGCCCTTAGAGGCATCCAAACAAAACTTTTTTCAGGCACAGAACACATCAATGTGCTCCCCACAAGGTCAGGAACAAAGCCATATGGTCAAATCACAATTTGGTGGTGGTACACCGATCGTGATCGGTGTACAAAAACTGGGACAGAACATGCAAAACACCTCCCCTCAGCCTCGCCTACAATCTGCTAATGTCAAAATCAATTTTGGCCTCCATGGTAGGATCGCGATCGGTGCCCAAGATGCAGGTTTTGCAACTTTTGATGTGGCCCAGGCTTGTAACTCAGATAAAAGTACACTCTCTTGAATTTTCAAGAAAAATGCACAACTTTTTCTCATGGAATGGGCCTAATTTGTCAAACACAACCGAAAAGGAAAAATTTGACCTACAACTACCAAAATTCGGTTGAAAATAATGATGGATGGTCTAAAAGGTACACTTGTCCGACTAAGGGTCAGAACAGTTGTAGAAAACCTCGAATGGATCTTAGAATCTCCTACAAGTACAGATGTAGTCATTTCAGTCTCGAATGATCACACCAAGATAGAATTGGAACCGAGCCAATGCCAAAAACCAAAAGGTCACTTAGGGATACTCAAGCATCACATGGATATCCAAGAAATGCCTGAAAAAATGCACAAATCTGGAAAACCTCCTAAGGCAGGGTATAAAGTGTCAGGACAAGGGTAGGACCAGTCCGAGCGAAGGGCCAGGGCCAAGGGCCAGGACAAACATGCAGTCAAGGGGGTCCCTATATTTAGAAGGCCAAGGGCCTATATAGGGCATGGTTGGGTGGTGATGAGCATGTCAGTTCTCTTGCCCTTTCACTGGTATCAGAGCTCAGGGGAGGAGGAGGCATGGAGGAGGGAAAGAGGCATGTCTCTCGTTCCCTCTCGTTCTCACTCTCTCTCTCTCCCTTTCCGTTCATGGGAATTCAGGGGTATGTGCTGCCATGAACTTCCCTTGCAAGTGATGGAGGAGCAATTTGTGAAAATCATGCAAGGTTGCATGCATGCGAAGCTTTGCCGCGGGTAAGCGCCCTTGTACAGAGAACCGGGGAGAGGAACGATGGTGTGCAAGCGCTCTTGGAGCGGGAAGGGTCGAAGGTCGACCACCACGAAACAGCACGGGCTTCGGCTCGTTGGGATCGCAAGGCCAAGTACACCAATTCTCGACCCTGCAATGCGGATGATGGCGCAACCTGTTAGTCAGGGTGTTGTTCTCTTTCTCGGCGCAAATTCTAGCCCGCCATCGCTGTGCAGAGGAATTATTTTTTTTGTTTTTTTTTGCTTCTCACTTAAGTGGCCGCCCATGGTTTAGGGGGTGGCCACTCCTCAAAAAAACCCTAAGAGGGTATGCACACCCTCGCCACGGCTTCGCCAGATAGCGTATGACGCACCCGAGCAATGAGGGATGCTCACTTGTCGACCTGATTGGCACGGCCATAGCAGTTGATATGGAGAGTTATTGACATTAAGATTTTCCCAAAACTACAAGAAGATCATATGTACTCAAGCACAGCTTGAGAATCAGCAGAACAAATCTACCAGGATCCGAAATTCTTGGCATGCATGCTCATGCATCATGCACGAGATCGATCGTTAGCACGTCGAGTCACGTGAGTAACAAGGTATGCATATATTTTTATTTTGCTTAGCACCGCCAAGAGCATGAAATCAGAAAGTCTGGTTCAAGTTATGTGCCAAGGAAGCTCCTCGATTTCGGGAAGCGCTCTACACAACAATTGACACACATGATATCGACAACCTGGCATGTCGATTCGAGTAATTGATGAGGTATGCAGTAATTTTTTGATTTGGTTATGTAATCATTTGCACTTTGTTGGGTTTGCGAATGACAATTTATGCAGTGATTACCGGCCAAGGGGTGTATTGGATTTTCAATCATGGCTTGAAGATTTTTACAACAAGGCTGTTATTTCAACTAGCCAATTCCGGTTCTCGGCATGGTTTGTCGAGCCATGCCGCATTAAACTTTTGACGATTGCAGACAAGCACGGGTTGTCTTGACTTTGAAAATGATGAGTATTTGTTGAATGTATGCATCTACTATAGTGTTACTGGCATACATTGTTGGCATAGGAACAATGCCAATTAGCCTCATGCAGGGCTTGAGTCTATACCGCCTTAAATTGAAGCACAATTCGTGAGCGGTTCAATTTGATGCAAATGCATAGCAAATTGGTTGCGAATTGGGCAAGGCCTTTGACAACATGAAGTAGAGTAGTTATTGAGCATGTGCTTGATAACTCTAGTATGCAATGGAATGGATGATCACGGCTATCATTCATAGAGCCAAGCAGGTACGCGATGCATAATTTGCACGTGTTCTACTGATTTTCCACTACATTTACAATTCGACACGGTCAATTTTTCATGCATGATCGACAAGGTCGACTCTCTTTGCTATGACTCTGTTGCTAATAGCATTTGTTGGCAATGAGGCCAGACATAGTTATATGAAGCATGGCTTCTCCTGAGTACCTTGATAGAGCACGCTCATCACAGGTTACATTTTGCTTCAAAGGCAAGGCCAAGGGCCAATTTTTCCGTATCTCAAGGAGACAGGCAGCAAGTTGCTCGGCATGGCCGACTCCTTGTCACTGTTTCTACAAGCCGACATAGGATGCTTGCCACACAGTACTGGTTAATTTCACTTGAAATTGCTCAACAAGGTCGATTATTTTTGTCATGCTATTGGCAGCCACAACAGTTGTCTATTAGCACTACCCGATTAGGGTGAAGCAAGGCTTCTATTTATGCATCTTGCATAGTGACTCACCACGTTTGGCATATGCTATGAGCATACAAACTTGGGAAGGCTTTAGCAAGCTGTTTACAGATTATTTCATTTCGTATACGACGGATGTATATGCTACAAGAGGGCGTATATCCATGTTTACACTTTGTTTGGCGATGACTATCATTGTGCAAAGCAAAGTGCTTTGGCAATTTTACATGAAGCAAGGCTTCTCCCTTGTGCCAAGGTACTGCCCAATGACTTGGAGTCAAGGGCATTGGCACACAAGTTTGGGAAACTAGCAAATTAAGGAATATTCGCTCACACAATCCTTACCAGTTTGGGTTGCTGTCAACCTACAACAACACTTATTTCACATGCAACGTGCCAATACTCAGTCATTTTCATACAATCACGACCCCTACAAGGAAGGTAGGTCAAGATGTGATACCTCTCTCAATGAGCGAGTCATACCGGACAATTGTGGACTGCTTATACGATAAGCTGCAAGTCAGGCATAAGATGCGTAAGAGCACACAGCTTGGGTGCACACTCTAAAACTTAAGGAAAGTTCCTCATCCTAGCATGTTCTTCTTTTCTCTCTCTCTTTCTCTCTCTTTAAGGGAATAATGAAAATCTTCTAAGAAGCTTTTGATACATGTTTTGCTCGTGAGTTAGCCTGAGCCAAGGTGCTCTAACTCTCAGATAGCACGTGGCTAAGATGCTACTCAAATTAGTCTTCATCGGTCCGTCCATTGAACACTAATTTGCATAAGGGCTATGAGCCACACAGGCTAAGAGCCATTTTTAGGCCAAGGGTAAGACCCAACTATTGGCATTCTTAGGGTGATTTTTTTCACGATCAAACAGATCTACCCAAGGAAGTACACAACAATGTTAATGGGCAAGCAAGAGTCTTGTCATTACGGATGATTAAGGTGTCATTTTTGCACTACATGTTTTGAGTGCGACACTCAAGTTGAGTTTTTGATAATCTTCAACTCACATCCGCTGATCTCTACAAGGAAGTATGGATGCAGCAATCAGTTGAGACAGCATGGCTGTCCACCAGAGCTAGGAAATTCACTTGTGTGGATTTCTTGTGCTCTCTATAGCACTACGGAGTGTCTATGGACATATTGTTTGGGGTACGACCCGGAGGGTGACTGCTAAATCACCCCATAGGCATTGAGGATCACAGTTTGATCTCTCCCATTTAAACTTTCAAGGAAAGAATTCTGCAATCTACCACACGGTAGCGGACAAATTCAACTTTTCGAGTTGATTCCAATCATTATGTACACGGTTAACTATGTTGGTTACCGTTGCCTGCTAGTTGAGCAGTTTCTACAAAGGGTCTTACCAAAGGGTTTGACTATGTAGATTTTAACCAAAGGGGTTGGATTGCGAGGGCAACACCCATGGTTCCTAGTGCACTGCTATTTGTTTTTTCAGGTTGGAGACATGCTCCTCCCCATTTGCATACGAGTAAGTGAACATTACGTTCAAATCTATAGGTACGCATCTATTGATTTGGTGTTATTCCATTTTTTGTATGCTTTTCTTGGTTTTTTTTTTCAAGACGTATCAGCACGCTTGAATGTTACAGAGCCATGCCAAGGGCATGTCGGCACAAAGTATTTTGGACCAAGTGTTCAATCTACCTTTCTGCCTTATGATGTTATGAACCTACTTGTAGGGTTCGATTTGGCACATGTTGTCACATGGGATACAACATGGTCTAGGAACTCAAGGAGTTCAGTTTAGCCAGTGTGGAGCATGATAATGAGGGTCCCTCTCACTCTTGTCACAGAGTGTTATCAGTTACCTCCACACACAAGTACAGCTCGTACTTGATGGATGTCACTTTTCCTGACATCCTTACTTGAGACATATTCCACATGTGGAGAATATGAGTCTCTGGGACTGACACTGGCGCCCAATTCTTAATGATGTGTCGCGACGAAGTCCCTAGGTGCTGGTCGCATCCGTTCATTAGACCATTCAAAGCACACAGTATCCGATACAATTTCAGTGGCCAAAAATTGTCGGGTACTAAGTACAGACTTGTTGTGATTACAAGTGTTGTGAAACCACCTTAACGGAGGGTTGTTTCTACATATAGAAAAGTCTGCTACGTTCATGAGAATGTCTCATGGTTGGTACCTAGGTGTGACCGGGTTGTCACATTCTATTATGGTCCAACTTTTGCTGCAACGTATGCTACGTTCATGAGAGGGTCTCATGGTTGGTTCCTAGGTGTGACCGGGTTGTCACATTCTATTATGGTCCAACTTTTGTTGCAAGATTTTCACGTAAGTATAGTGGAAAGTCTCGTCATGGAATTGCGGTTCGGATATGTTTGTGTTAAATGCATGCACACTAGGTGTTATGGGCCCTAGTGTTTAACACAAATTTATTCGGAGCGGCATGCAAATTCATGGACTTTATTGTTTATGCAATTTTTTGCACTGCCAGTGCAATCTCTCTTGTAGACTTAGTATGAGTTTACACCCTGCCATACAAGGTGATGGCTAAGTATGGGTGTTTGTGATTGGCTGCTTGAAACTCCAATCTGCTTTCAACCTAGTTGATTGTCTCCATTCCATATCGAGTATATGGCTGGATACTCAATGATTGAGTCATAGTTGTCGTTAGTCGTGGGCGACTGTCTGTAAGTGGTAGAGGGAAAGAACCTCACTCTTACTGCTGCTATTCATCCCGCGTAGGATGGGCAATTTACAAGCATTATATTTAGTACTAAAGGATATGCAAAGTGCATACATTAGTAAACCACGCTAAAGGATATGCTAAGTGCATACGCTAGCAAGAAGTGAAACAACTGGATCGGTTACCTTTCTGGTTTGGAGTTTACTTACTATCAGTTAACGCATGTTGCGACTAGGTAATGTATAACTCAGGTTCTCAACCTTGAACACTCGTTAGGGTGGGGTTGTTTAGTGATGATGAAAATTGGGACAAAGTCAAGGACTTAAAATTGGCTGATGAGTTATATCAGCATGATACTTTCATGGAAAGTGACAAGAAGTACTCTTTTTGGTACACCTTTGTTGTGATAAACTCGTTTACCATGCTCATGAGTGTTCTAAATGGAGTCTACACACTACGTTTGAATAGGGACCGGTACCATCAGATGGTTACAAATGGACAACAATGTAGAAAATCAAGATGTTACTCTTGGTTTCATTGAACCTCCTACTAAACCGGGTTTCGATTCAACGAGCCGTTGGATCCATGAGGGATGCCACGTTGGAAAACATTAGTGTTCTTATGAAGATGCTACCACTTGTGTTTTCGAGGACGAAAACGCTTTTCCAAGGGGGGAGTAATGTCAGGACAAGGGTAGGACCAGTCCGAGCCAAGGGCCAGGACCAAGGGCCAGGACGGACATGCAGTCAAGGGGGTCCCTATATTTAGAAGGCCAAGGGCCTATATAGGGCATGGCTGGGTGGTGATGAGCATGTCAGTTCCCTTGCCCTTTCATAAAGTGCCTGATCAAGTCAAAATCAGACAATGGAGTAGGCTGATAGTGGCAGAACCTCATGGAAGCAGTGGGAGCTCTAAAACTAACTTCAACTAACTCCAGGATCCAACCAAATTTCATCAGGAAAACC
Organism: Adiantum capillus-veneris; assembly: GCF_014529385.1. NCBI lineage: Eukaryota > Viridiplantae > Streptophyta > Polypodiopsida > Polypodiales > Pteridaceae > Adiantum > Adiantum capillus-veneris. Next base: position 33,800,897 of record NC_140938.1, read on the forward strand.
CAATATGGTTAGACTTAGTAAAATATGGTCAAACAGTGAAAAATTGCTCTAATTTGTTCATTTTAAGTCCAAACTTGGAAAGAAATCATCACTGGGCTAGACAGGCATAGGGGTTCATGACCATCTAGTTTTCACCAAAAAAAAGCCCAGAACACATATCGCGATCGGTGTACCTCAGCTTCAGATTTTGACCAAAACCTATCAGATCCCTTGTATACATCTTATTCAAGTCACCAACCAAGTTTCAAGCCATTTGGACATCAAAAACTCAGAAAAAGTCAGAGTCTAGTCCAAAACTCCCTTGTAACCTAGAATTGGGACCTGTAAACTCAAAAGTGGTTCAAATGAAACACAGAGTGGACCAAAATTACCCTCCAACTATCAGCAACCCACTCATGTGATCAAATCTAGTTTTGGCCTCTGTACTACAATCGCGATCGGTGTACCTTAGCTCAAGAATTGGCTCAGATTTTAATCAGTCATAGCTCTAGTCTTCCTAGTCCCACTGGTGAAATATGGACAAGAATGGATGAAATTTGTTCAAGTTATGATCAGTTTTATCTTTTGAACTCTTTTTTACTAAAAGTCTAAATGCGATTGATTGCGAAGGGAAAATCCTGATAGCTTATGGTTCTCCTGACACAGAATTCCTCGCCAAAAGAAAGAAAGGCAATGGACAACAGCACCATATGAAGTGGAGGAGCTCGCTACAAATGAAAAGGCTCACATCTCGGATGAAATACTTGCACAAATCCCTACCCACATATTCATCTCGAAGTTTAAGGATGCTGATGGTGACTTGGTAAAGACAACTATCATGCCACAAGAGATATGGAACCTCCACCGAAGGCCAGAGGTAATAGAGGCAGTGCGAGCTGTACACTTGGAGCAATTTTTCAGATTACAGCCATGGGGAACAAATTACATGAGGGCCCACGAGCTCATGAGCTCGATACAATATGATGGGCAGGCAATGCTCACGGACAAGGATGGATCAAAGGTGAAAGTAAAGATCACGAAAGAAATCATCAACGAAGCTTTTCATTTCCTCCCAGGGAAACACGATTTGCTAGCAAAGACAAAGTCATTGGATAATGAGAAGGCATTTGTCACAGCAAAGGGAAACAAATACAAATACAGTGACATGATATACGGAGAGCTGGAATTGCCGATGAGATTGATCTCTTAGCATTTCAGAGTACAAAAGCCTCCTCGCTACACCGAGCCAATCCTGCACATTGCCGTGGTCATGGCTCTAGCAACGGCCGAAAATAGAACCATTCGCTGCGACCACGGTTCTTAAATTCTGGAAAACTTGATTGAAGCAAATTTAAAAAGATCAGCAAAAAACAAAAGCTACATGAACGCATGGCCAATGCTAACTAGAATAGCATACTAGGCTTTGGAAATGATCGAAGATTTGCAAGTTGCCAGCTCTCAAACGTCCCTGATCCAGAAAGCCAAGCTGGTTGCTCATTCCATAAGGACGACCCCTGGCGCGACATCATCGCGCTCAGCAAAGGCCACCAACAAAAGCTCGAGTGATGAAGAAAAACAGAGACAGATGATGAAGGAAAATCTCAAGAGTCGAAAGACAAAGGGCCGTCAGAGTTTGAAGAAAGCGAGGAGGAAGACTCCACAAAGCCGCTCGAGAGAAAAAGAGGGGAGAGAAGTGCAGTACCGCAATCGGACCTGCAAAAAGCATATGCGGAAGCTCAAAAAAGAGTCGAGGAAAGAAGAACCAAGTTACGAGCTGACAGACAGGCTAGAGCGGCTGCAACACAACAGGCACAAAAAAGAAGATTCGAAAGGGAGAGGCAAGAAAGAATAGATAATGCAACTCGCATACGCGCGGAGAAGCAGAGCAAAAGGCTGCGGAAGTGGACATCTCTTCGCAGTCCACTGAAGGAACGAAGGAGAAAGACGCTGCTGATGAAACAAACCAAGCAAAGCAGCTAAAGAAGATCAAAAGAGAAAGGAATCTGGAAGCGCGACGGGCGGCGGATCTCACCCGCCAAAAAATCATCAGAATTTTAAAGAAAAGAAAAGCGGAAGCATTTGCTTCGCAACAAGGGGAAGAGACTTAAAAAAAAGAGGCATGTACGACAAGAATCAAGCCCACCTTCTCCCTCGACCAAATCACCTCCTCCCTCGCCAAAATCTCCTCCTCCTCCCCCTTCTCCATCGAACAAAAAACAGCCAACTCCTCCCTCTTCTCCCTCGCAAAAGGAGTTTATACCTCCTACAGAAGCAATCGGATGCCACGAAGCCTGCCAAACAGTGGGTAGTTTTGATTACAAGAAAACTCTAAGGGAATTAGAACGGCAATTCCAGTGTCAACACATGGTGCTAAGTGAAAAGGAAAGGCAGGTACAGAAGGCCCAACAAAAGCAAGCATCTGGGCAAGAGGAGTTAGAAAGCCTGAGGGCGCAACTAGAACGCATAACGGAGGAGAGAGACCTTGAGTGACAACAGGCTCAGTCTCTGATCAAAGACTTGGTGGACATCAGGACAGACTTGACCGCCAAAGAAAAGGAGTGCCAAGAAGTGACGACAAGAGTACAGAAAGCAACGGAGCAGCTTGCCTACGAGAGCGCAAGATTTCAGAGGCTTAGCAGTTCATACAATACTGTCAAAGGCACTCTAACGACTTTCATGGAAAATCAAGAACCTGCTGGGGCATTGGTCTCCACATCTGACGATGCCACAGTAGTGAACACTATAGCGGCACTAAAAGCGGAGCTAGAGCAAGAAAAGCTTCAAAGACAGCCTGCTGGTATCAGGAATGGTGGCACAGACGGCGGAAAATGAGCTAAAGCTAAAATAAATGGAACAACGACTAGCTCAATCAAGCGCCGAACTACATAGAAGTAGATTGGTGACACGCTTCTAAAGGAAAAAGAAGATCTACTTTTTCAACAACAAATCAAAGCAGACAAAGCCTAGACTGAACCACAACTGCTGCCCAGACAACAAGTGCCAGATTTTCCTGGAACATCACACCAAGGGCAAAAGGACCATGATCTGGATATAAGAGATGAGCTCAATGAGAGCATTCAAAACATGCCAGAGGGGCCAGCAAAGGAGTACATGCTCTATGAAAAGAAGATAATGGAGTCAGCAGCCCTGGCATACTTACAACTAGAAGAGCAAGTGGAAGGATTTGGCCATGAGTACCTCCCGTTTCCTCTGCTATGCCATGAAGCGATTTTGTGGAAAGAAAAGATGCGGCCAGACTTTCCACGAAACAAAGATGGGGGTTACGAAGGCATTGCACTAACAACAGAAGAAGCTCAGATGCTTGTCGATGACCACCCCAAGTGGAGGCAGAAGTGGTTGGACAAAAGGCCACAGGATCTAACCAATTACCACAATGCTCCTCAACATGTATAAATAGATCCTACATTTTTCCCAGTCCCTAGAAGACGCACGTGGAAAGACTTCACCACATGGAAAGGGTCAAGGCCGCAAAAGCTGAATTACTCGGTTTTCACAACGTAGCAACCCCCTACGGTGGCCTACATGGTCAGCACACTGAATTCGACAGTCACATTGCTGCGGGATGTCCCCGACTTGGCGTGCCAAATGTTAGTAAAGATAGCCCAGATGATCATCACCTGCATCCAGGTGTTTAACACTAGAATGGTAACAGGACACTTTTATGTCCTTGGACACTTTTGTGTCCTATTAAGTGACCATTTTGCCTGAATTATTTGAAGAGTATGAAAATGAATTTCTAGGTGCTATATATCCACAAAGTTGCCTTATGAGCTGAAAAAAACTTAGCATTTTTTTTGGAGTATCGATCTCACCATTAACCTTACTCGTGCACAACATTTTTGAACCTAAACTATGTGAAAAAACGGGTCCTGTTTTTGGCTTTTTTTCAATTGTTGGCAACTATACCACTCTAAACTTCATGTTTGTGAGGTTTAGATGGCTAGAGGTTAGGCCTTCATAGTTCTCAACATGTTTTGATGCTTGTAGGGAGAGCTAAGTGTTAAAATTGAAAGTTATGACCAATTTACAAGAATTGCATAATCCTGTTTTTTGGCCAAAATTAGCACTTTTATGATTTTTTTTGTGGCTTTCTTGATATCCAAATTCAATTTTGATTGTGTAAGTGTAATGTATAACATAAAGCTAATCTTCCTTGAGTTTTGGGGGACCTAATATGCTATATAGCATAGTATATGATGATGGTTGAGTTTTTTGATTGCTGAAGAATACGATACATTTTAGAGTAGCAAGTATAACTTTCTCAATATTGCTAGTTTCTTAGGCTAATTGTGTGTATTTTGTAGGTAGTAACCATATCTAATCATAGACCACAAACTTGGCTAGATATTGAGTAGTTTCTATGGGTTTCTAGAGGTCATAATGCTAAACCCAGTTTTTTCATGTTTCTGTATTTAGCACTTTATCATTGCCCCCAAGGTTCCAATTGTAAGAGATCCATTATCCTTTTGACATGCTCCATGGCTCCTTTTGGATCCAAAGTCCCAAAGGAAACTAAGAAAACATGTATATAGTATCTGTATTGAGCATGACTATAAAAACTTTGATGATAGGTCCGTAGAATTGCCAAAATGCAACTTTTTTGTACCTATTTTTTTGCCCAAAAAGGTAAAAGAAACCATATGTTTTGGTCACCAACCCATTGAAGTTAACGCGGCATTTTATCTCATGTCCTACAAAAATCCCCACTCTTATTTATATGCAATCAACCGTAAGAAATTGATTTTTTGGGCAAAATGCACTGGTCCATCAACTTTGGAGGCTTGTAGTGACCAAGGGTTGAGAAAAATTAAAAGTTTCTCATTTTTCCCATATGTAGTAGTTATTGAACTATAAGCTCATGAAAGGATTTTTCAAAATGAGTGGATCTACTATGGTTTTGGAATTTTTTCCCAAAACCCTGAAAGGACACTTTTATGTCCTGTTCGGTTACCATTCTAGTGTTAAAGACACTGAAGGCGACGATCATCCGTGGAATCTGTTCTTGGAAGGACACAGAGGAATCTGCTGGAATCTACAGGATTCACCGCCACGACACATCTTGATGGCCATGTACTCCAGGCTAATGTACCTGCCCTCCCACTACTTGCAGACATTCGAAGAGGCCGTCGTCACAGGATTCTTCGAAATTGACTCAAGGATTTTCCATCCTATGGCGAAGGACCTCAAGGCAAGGTACGTAGCATACCAACACACGTTATCTGAAAATCCATTCAGACAACATTGCTGTCAGAAGCGGGATATTGCAAGGTGGGTAGTTTCTGCGCAAATAAACAATCTAGTAAACTCTATCTCTGCCAAGTTAAACATGTAAACTCTTCGATCCTTGAGATACTCTTCGACCTATGGCGAAGGACCTCAAGGCAAGTTACGTAGCATACCAACAAACGCTATCTGAAAATCCATTCAGACAACATCAAGAAGCCCTGGAAACCGTCCTGCGAACAAGAAGTTTTTCAGCGACACTTGCTTCATTGGAGCCACATCAACGGCCAAAGCACTGAACATGCACGAGGGCGTGCAAGGATAAGGAAGGGGGGAGTGTTTGGCAGACGAAGCAACAAGCGGCCATTTCCAGAGAAGGATCACATTTTCCTGAGAAACCATTGTAAAATTCTTTTGTAAGGAAGCATCTCTAAGCCGAGAATTTGTCAAAGGATGTATGATTATTCTTATGGGAGCAATTGTATATTAGAGAGCCAGTTAGATGTTTATGAGCTTATGGCCGGACAAGCCCTTTGTAAAGACCTAAACACTCAGTGTATACTCTACATACACTCGTATCGCTTCTCTCTTCAACATGGTATCAGAGCAGGCCGATAAATTTATTTATTGACAAGAGCTACGTATCGATCCTCTTTTGATTTGATTTATTATACGCTTTATAATTTTATTGATTATAATATCTACGAATGGCTTTTTGTCTTCACTCTACGCAAGCTTTTTAAAGTCTACAGCTTGATGTGAGAAGAAGAACATGATTGATATTTACATCAACGGGCTGTGTCCGCTTGATATGTGTAAATGTTATACTAGCAATATATAGTGCTTTCTGGAGTTTTCAGTAGCAAGCATAATAAACAGGACTTTGCAGAAGCAGCTAGTAGAACTAGGCCGTGATGACCATAAACGCTAAAGCAGATAACAAAGAAGTAGTGCTATTTTGTTTTCCTTTGAAACATTGCTGAGAGCAGGCAGCAGCGAGCAAAGCTAGGTGGCGACATATTTGAGAAGTTATCGCATGAAAGCTGTCGTATGCCTGAGGCCGGAGCATGCAGCTTTTAAATATGTTTTCTTATCTTTAACACGGTTTGTTTGGTCTGCTTGAGGGAGGCACAAAAGCTCTACGAGCTTGGAATTCAGAGCAAGCCTTGATTGGTAATCCCTCATGCGTGTTCGTGCAGAGAAAAGCCAGCCAGAGCTGCAGGTAGATCTCGTGCGAGATTGGTTTTCCCTAAGATCAGGGTCAACAGAGGCTATAAGGCCTTGATTGGTAAGGCAGCGTCCTGTGTGCTGTCTGCTTTTGTCCACGCGCTCTAGTGAATGATTCAACATCTCGTTATTTTGAGTAATGCCGGCCAGTGATAAAAATAACCAGCGCTTCTTTTTGGATGTATCGACTGCCGAAGCTGGCGCGTCACCTGTCTTTGTGTCGAGCCTACTTTTAAAGTTAGAGTAACAATAAATCTTGCTATTATTATCAATAATAAAAGCATTGCGTACAGATATGGTAGATAGAAACGACTTGAGTTGCATGCCTACTGACATAAAAGGCTTTTCTTGCGTCTATATAGCTGTAAATTGTGCAAAGAATCTTCCTTGGCTATCGATGTTGTGGCAGGGTTTAAGAGCACGGAAGCATGTCGCTTCTGTGAGCGAGTCTTCCAACATAATTTTTCCTTCCTCGTCACTAGGGACTGCCTTGTAGCCACCTCGACCTTGCCATATTGAGATTGTATGTTTGGACATCAGAACATGTAATTTGTTGCTATAAAACTCATTGCAATTTGTCATATATATTTCACGTAATTTTATGATTGTCTTATGGGATCGTATACTAACGTGTGTGATGGTTTTCATCTGAATCATTGATGTAGAGATGAAAAGATTTACCAAGCGATTATCTACTGACTAATCGTTGTCTTGAGGTTTTGTAGATTTTGTAGAAAACTAGCTTCTCTGATGCCATGGCACGTAAAGCCATGATGATTGCTATTTCAAAGTTATTCTGAGCATCTCCAATGCCATGGTGAATATTGTGATGCCATGGTATGTAAAGCCATGATGATGACAACCAGTTGTTGAGATCTTGGGGGCTCCAATCATGGTATGTAAAGTCATGATGATGAATACTATTTTCCAGTCTTTATTTGATTTGAATAAAAACATCTCTGTTGCCATGGTATGTAAAGCCATGATGATTGCTATTTCGAAGTTTTTCTCAGTGTCTCTAATGCCGTGGTGAATACCGTGAAGCCATGATGATGTTTACTATTTTACAGCTTTTATTTGATTTGAACAAAACGTCTCTGATGCCATGGTACATAAAACCATGATTGCTATTTCAAAGCTTTTCTGAGCGTCTCTTATACCATGGTAAATACCGTGATGCCATGGTATGTAAAGCCATGATGATGCCATGGTGAATACCGTGATGCCATGGTACGTAAAGCCATGATGATGACAACTGCAAGCTGTCGAGATCTTGGGGCCCCCAATATGTTCATTACATCTCGGATTTGTATATATGCGTGCACATGTGATTACATTGATATTACATTTGTTTCTATGTCATCTGCACATGTGATTGCATCAACATTATGTTTGTTTGTATGTCGTCTCCAGAGCGGCGTCGCGAACCGTCTCTAAGGACAATGTGATATGATTATTTCTAACCTTCACATTTTCATATGTTTCTTGATTTGGTATTGATTACAGGATGAAAATCACATTAAGCAGCATATACAAGGGATTAAAGATGCTAAAGCTGCTCTATCATTTGCAGCACAAGAGTGATATAGCTCTTGCAGTTAAAAATTTTAAATTGTTTCCATTAGAATTTTTATAAGCTTCATGGAAATTTTTGTATATTATGGAGTAATGTAGCTCCTCGGGAACATATTTTGTAAACTTGAAAATTTATTTATACAACAGTGCATGTATATGGTGCTGTGGGTTTTTCCCTTGCACCCCCAAGGATTTTTTCATCCACAGTTAGGGACTCCTATTTGAGTGGGGGTGTTGGAGCTATATAGAGAGTCCACACTTATGCTATATATAGCAAGGAGTCCCCACTATATATGTGTACTCAGTGTATACTCTACATACACTTTGGGGCTTGCAGATGATTGTGTCGTCTCTCTCTCTTCTCCCTCGTCTCGTATCGCTTCTCTCTTCAACATGATCGCGATCGTTTTACCTCTCCAGAATGCTGTGACAGTGATAGGATATGTTCCTGATAATCCCCTGTAGCTTCCCTTCAAGTTTCGTGCGATTCCAATATGATTTGCATGGTAAACGGGCGTGATGATTGGAGAGCTGTGTAGGAGGACATAGGAAGATTACTTAGCGGTAATGCGTTAGATTTTCTTGTAGAGTTAGTAGTTGCATCTCTTCGAGTTCACTTCATTAGGAATGACACCCTAGTGAGTTTCCATGACTCATCCGAGTCGCTTCCCGTGTATTGATAAATATGTTGATGCTTGAGAGCTATGCTATGGACGTCCGTCGCGGCGACCCGCAAACAAGGGGTGATTGAGCTACACAACTATTATAGTCGTTTTTCTTCAGTGATATGTATACTACATTTTGATCTGTTCAATATGTTGGATACGTTTTTGATATGGTTTGATAGTCTATGAAGTTTACTCATATATGATCTAATTGTGATTTGTAAATTGTTTTTGGTTTGCTGTTTGAAATTTGGAATTTGTGTTTAATCATTATGTTGATAACAGTATCTCGATCTTTTGAATCTTGGACGAAATCAATGTTAAAATCGCCCAATACCAAAGTCGTCATTGGTGGAATTGTATGTTGCAAGATACTGTTAGAGTTGTGAAGAATGTTATTATGTCTGTATTGGTTGGAGAACGATATAAGTTGACAATTTTGATTGCTCGATTGCTATTTGTTACAAGCAATGTTTAAATAATTTCATGGTTTGTATATTTTTGTGTCGATATGGTCAATAGTCTATAGTTTATATTATACAATATGATTGTGTTAGATGAGCAATTGCATTGTTTAATGTTAGTTTGTTTGTTATGATGGAGCTGGTGTCTTTTGTTGAGAGACAGAGAGAGATACATCATCTCATGTGTGTATTCTACACACTTTGGGGTTCTATTTCTGTGCTGTCTCTCTCTCTCTCTCTCTCTCTCTCAACATGGTATTAGAGCAGGACGTTTTTGTTTTTCAACTTTTCTCGTGATTGAAAACAATTTTGCAGAAACTACCCGCTGAAGACAGTGGAATCAATGTGGTCTACAACTTTGCTAAAGAAAGTTTTTTCAAATTATGCACTGATTTTAAGTTATCGCTCGCGGACTGCGTACATGCCTCAAAAGCAACTTCGCTTTTTGTTTTTGATTTTTATCCTAATTGAAAACAATTTTGCAGAAACTATTTGCTTCAGCCATCGGAATCGATGTGATCTACAATTTTGCAGAAGAAAATTTCTCTAAATTCTGCACCGATCTTGGGTTATCGTTCTCGGACTGCGAACATGTTTGAAAAGAAAATTTTACCGTTTGCATTTGATTTTCCTCATAATTAAAAACTTATGAATTATATTTTCTCTTCATCAATCATATATTTGTTACTGACGTAACTTTGTTGCAGAAGACAGTTACAAATCGAATCAGTGTTATAGATATATGTTTTTAAAAGTCTATACTATTTAAAGCTGTTTAATACGTTCTGAGACATTTACTGATGTTTTTTTCTTGGATACCTATATTTCCAGATATCAAATATCTATAGATCTGTTCATGGATATCTGTCATGAATATCGTTCCGATTCAGTCGAGCCGTTGATGAGCTTCCAAATATTGTCGAGCTACTGATGGTTTATGATCTTTTGTTATATGATATATTTGTTCATTGATTCTCGTATAGTTATTCTTTAAGAGATATAGTTTACGTCGTTTTATTGATAATCTCTCGTCGATACCATAGTGATTTTGATGGTACCATGATGATGTTTTGTTAGTACTTTGGTCATGGTGATTTTCGTTGATACCATGATGATATTTCGTTGATACCATGGTTATTCTCGGTGATACCATGATGTTGTTTCGTTGATACCATGGTTATTCTCGGTGATACCATGATTTTTGATGCCATTTATGGTGATTGATGTTGTTCTTTCCATGGTTATTTCGTTGATACCATGATGATTTTCGTTGATACCATGGTTATTCTCGGTGATACCATGATGTTGTTTCGTTGATACCATGGTTATTCTCGGTGATACCATGATAATATTTCATTGATGCCATGGTTATTCTCGGTGATACCATGATGTTGTTTCGTTGATGCCATGGTTATTCTCGGTGATACCATGATGTTGTTTCGTTGATACAATGATTATTATCGGTGATATCATGATGTTGTTTTGTTGATACCATGGTTATTCTCGATGAAACCATGATGTTGTTTCGTTGATACAATGATTATTCTCGATGATATCATGATGCTTTTCGTTGATACCATGATGATTTATTCATTTTTATTGATACAATGATGAAGTTTGGTTAATACTTTAATGATATTCATTGATATCACTACGTTGATAAATATCGTTTTGTGTAGTATATACACATGTCATTTGCATCATGTAATCACGTATCTTGTACTTTTACGTTCATACTTTATGTACCATATGTTGTTGTGTGTATATATGTCGTCAAAAGAGTGGCGTCACGAACCATCTCTTATGGCAATGTGAACGTAATTATTTCACTAACGATGCTAATAATTTTCATGACTATGTTTTTTGAGTCTATGATCTATGTAGGATTGATCAAAGAATTGATTCCATAAAGACAAACTCGGTGACAATAAAAGATTTATGAAGACATGTTTGGTGATGCCATATTGATGACAAGCTACACAGCAGATTCATGGAGACACTTCAGATTACCAGCTAATCGATAGCCTTTACACCTCTTTATTGAACATTTGTATTCATTATTGTATTTGATAGCATAGGAGTAATGTAACTCCTCATAAAACATTCATTGTAAAAGGAGTGATGTAGCTCCTCATAAAATATTCATTGTAAAAGGAATGATGTAGCTCCTCATGAACATTTATACATTCAATGATTTTTATAATATAACGGTGGGTGTATATAGAGCTGTGGGTTTTTCCCTTGATCCCCCAAGGGTTTTTTCATCCACAGTTAGGGACCCTTATTTGAGTGGGGTTGTTGAGCTTATATGTGAAGCTACTTAATATATGGCTTCTCTATATATGGCACCCATGTCCTCTCTATATATACATCATCTCATGTGTGTATTCTACACACTTTGGGTTTCTATTTCTGTGCTCTCTCTCTCTCTCTCTCTCTCTCTCTCTCTCTCTATCTCCATCTTTTGCTTCTTGTAAGAAATGATGTCACTGTATTTGTAAAGGGGATGTGCCTCTAAATCTTTAAAATACTTAGGTAATGATCGAATATTTAGAATACTTATGATTGTCATTTTATCCTTGCTCAAGAAAAGCGGGTCTATTGAGAATTGCCATTTTCATTCCATAGACAATCTGTGGTCTTCATTTTTCACATGTTGATCTAGTGAGAAATTGTTCCCTTGCAATGGTTGTAAGAGAAAGAGTTGTTCTTTGGTTCTAGCTCTAGATAATGACGTGTAGACTAATACATGTGTGTGTGCTTTGTTAGGTGAGAAGGCGATGGTGTCTAGAGATAGTCCTTGGGATCGATGGACAGTTTTATGCTGATGCTTGTTGAATGGGGAAAAATACATGGAAAAATAAATGGAGACAATTTTTGATGATGCTTCGTGATTGGAAAAATACATGTCCATGTCAATTTTATGCTATTAGTATAAAGATGGTGGTAGGTTTGGTGTGTTTGATGACCGGCTTTTGTACTCAAAAATTGTATTCAGATTATTGTTTTGTTCTTGTATGTAATTGGTATTGCTTGGAAATGACCATCGACACCATTCACAAAGCCATTTTCTATGTTGTAGTTTCTTGAGCAGAGCTCTGCGAGCATTTTTTATTTTAGTTTGAAACTCTTTTGAAGGCTTGCTGTTTTGTTAGTGTCTTATGCAATTATTGCAGGCAATCTTTATGGGGAGTTTATTGCTTTTAGGGTATGTTTCAATTCTTTCAAACATTAAATTATTATGTTTTTGTTTAGTATAAAATAGATGTGGTATGTTGAAATCGTATGTCTGTTTTGTAAAACAAACGCTATTCATGTACTCAATGTTTTATATGCTATGATTATTTTTTCTTATTTTGTTCAAATTGTTAATAAAATTGGTTTCTCTTTGATGCATCACTTGGGTCAATTTGTATTTCTTGAATTTTGTTGTCTATAAATTTGTGTGCATTGGTGTAATATCTTTGAAAATCCATTTGTCTTTCACAAGTGGAAGCTAGAATAAGTCATCAAAACAAATGACGTGTAGTCCTCCAAAAGGCAAATGGTGTGTGCTTGATTTTCTATAGTCTTTATTGATATGTGTCAGCATTGTTGCACCAACTAGTGAGATCTCTTCGATAATAATTAATCGATATAGTTTTTTGTTAGAGTATCTAATAGTTCGTTGGGCACTTGAGTAAGTACAGTTTGATTGATAGGTATATGTAGTTTGGAGTGTATTGTTGTTCCATCTATGTTGTATGTGGCTTTTCTTGTAAATGCTAGTTTAAGTACTTTGGTTTTCAGAGGATCAACGTTTTTTGTTGATGAATGCATATATTTGTTGTTTGGTTTCATAAGTTATTTTGAACATGATGTCATCAAATATATAGCCTTGTTTGAAATTGAAGCTTCTAACATTTTTGAAATGATCTTGTGTGTTGAGTTGTATTGTTGGTACTAGAAGTAATTGTATTGTTTGGGTTTTTTTTGTTTCTCTAAGCGAATTTTAAAACTCAAAGTTGAGGTCATAGCTCTCTATGTCTTGTATGTTGGTTTTCTCATGAACACGGCATGATAGAATCTTCTCAACTAGCATAGTTTTCATCTACGTAAATAGAAACAAATGTAGAGAGAAAAGGAAGTGATGGCTATTGTGTTTGGAGCTTCTTACCATAATCAAAGAGAGGTTTGAGGTAGTCGGAAGGCTTCTTGCTTTACCACAAGAGAGCGGTGATGAGAGCTACGTAGAGGTTTCCACCGTACCATTGATGAAGAGCACGTTCTTCAAGAAAAGAGAGAGAAGTATAGTAAGCAAGTAGAGAGAGAAAATCTTCTTATTCTTCTTCTTCTTCCCAGGAGTAAGAGTTATGAAGATGGTGATGGAGAGCACACACCACTCCTATAATAGATACGTATAGTTTCTCTGAGTATTATGCAACTGACGGCAACAACCCAAAAACCGAGCAGGGACTTGAGATGAGGAGGGGGTGCTAAGAATAGCAAGAAGCTAAAGATGCTGAGTTCGCATCTTCTTGGAAAAAATCTTATATATATATATATATATTTTTTAATATATATATTTTTTAGAGCTTTTTTAAAAGTTAAAAAAAATAGTGATCGCGGTGCAGATTTTGATGCACGAACTCGAGTTTCTATTTCTGGAAAGTCCTTTACTAGTTTTCTTGAGGAAGAGGGTGAAGGAACTCTAGTCTTGGCTCTCGCTTTTTCGCTTTCCTAAAATTACTCGTACCCTTAAGCTTCTCTACCTTTCCCATAGTCAACTCTTATCTTCAACCATTGAATTTCTTCTCATAAAACTATTGATCTTGAACAGATAAAACATCATAATTAATGATTTTGAACTCCTATTGAAGAGCTCTAAAATTCTAAAGCGTGTTCTCTGATTTAATTAAGTCCATAGACCACATCACTAAGGTCAAGTAATCTTTGTATCATGTCGCACGAGGCCGTACCTTATTTTTAAAAGAGACCCAAGAATTGGGGATCTTACATCCTCCCACACTTGAAAAATTCGAGGTGTCCTCACCTCAACATAAATAAAAGGTAACTATTTGATTTTACTACATCATGTCAATTAAAAATTCTATATTGAATAATCTATGTTCAGAAGTAAATGGTCAAAAATATATAGCACTAACCTTCTTGTACTATAGGTCAAAAGGGTGGGCAGGAGGGAAATATTTGAAACCATAATTTTCTAAAGAAGGGTAGTCACTCATACCTAAGAAAATTAATTAAATAACAAATAACATTCTAAGAGTAATTACCATAAAGCAAACAATCAAAGAGACTTAATACACATTTTTTAAGAATCCAATCAGTGTTATCATAGCCAATCTCATTCAAAACTTACACACGGTGTGAGCGGGATGAAAACACACAGAACGCCTCTATAACGACCCGACACACACTCTTGGGAAGATACACACACACACTATGGGGCACCACTCAGCTTACACAACACACCTGGCCGAGACAAGAAACACACCTATGGAGTGAGAGGAGAGAGACTATCCACTTGCCCACTCCACACAGAGACACACACACACACACACCCAAAAAACTCAGCTCAAAAGAGGAGAATTTCTGATGTTTAGATACAATTGAGCTTGGGCCAACACCAATGGGGCAAATAGCTCACACAATATAGGTAAAATAAGCCAGATACAATCACAAACTAGAGCAGAAACTTCGCTCATAAGAGAAACTTACACAGAAAAACAGCAGGAAAAGAGTGAGGAATTTGGTAAAATGGACAGCGCCATCGCGTTCGGAACGGCCCAAAACCCCAGTCTACAATGTCAAAGTGCTCAAATCCGACCTCGGATGAGCAGTTTACGGCCAAAATAGGCTCCAAAATGAGCAAAAACACAGTTGCGGCTGCTCCTCCTCTCTTGTCCACGTTTTTTCTGGTCTTCTCTCAGTTTTTCCAGTTCCCACACTTAGATTTATTAGTTGGGCACCCTTGGCCTTTTAGATGACCTCAAACGGACCCCGAACATGCCAAAAACTGACCTCGCAGTGTATAGTTGTCACCTTGCTGCATCCATGCGCACACCTGGCACTCATTTCTTTTCAATAATGTGTCTTGGAACCACCTTAAGTGGCCCCAAAAAGTGGTCGTAATGATGACCTTTCTGCATAACTCTCACAAGAAAACACCACTTTGTGTCCGTATTCATCCACGTGCAAATATTGACCCCGTTCGCCCTCCTGACGCCACTAGATGCCATCTGACGCACCTGCTTACCTCATGTCGTCGGCCCGCGGATAGCTTCCTCGAGAATTTTTACGCGCTATAAACTCCTCATTATTGTAGAAAAAACATACTGGTACTGGTGATAGTGAAAATCGATGCACTATGTACATGTTGTCCTACCTGTACACATGTGGGCCCCACGTAACCACCTGGCTATGGAAATTGGGCAATCCTCTATTCGATGCACCATGCATGTGTATGTACATATGCGCAATCCCTTGCCCAAAAAAACTGCTGACATAATTTGCCCATCCCCTAGCCTGCTAGATCATTCATGATCAGCAGCAGCAAAAAGAGATATGAGACTCGCCGCATCACAGGTCTCCTCATCCCTCACCAACACTCCTTGATCCACATACAGCTCATCCTGCTCGACCATCATCAACCTAGCATGATACAATTTAAGACGCAATCCATTTACCCTTGACTTATGTAGAAACCCATCCAGGTTAGCCAACTGATATGTACCATTCGGGAAACACTCCACTACCTTGAAAGGGCCTTCCCACTTAATTTGAAACTTCTTTTGGAAGGTGTTATCCAGCTTACTGTTGTAGCGCAAAACCAAGTCATGTTTCTTGATACCCTTACTTTTGACCTTTTCATTTATCTTTGCCAAAGCCTTATCCTGCATCTGCCCAAAATGCTCCAATGCGCACATCCTATCCAACTGGACCTCTTGTAACTGCAAGAGCCTCTCTTTGAATGCATCACTAGGCGGCCCAAGCAACTTCTCTAACATCTTGACCGCAGGCAACTCTACCTCCACATGCAATAGTGCTTCCTTTCCATACACCAAATGAAATGGAGTAAACCCTAT
The DNA here is from genome assembly GCF_014529385.1 of Adiantum capillus-veneris. Classification (NCBI taxonomy): domain Eukaryota; kingdom Viridiplantae; phylum Streptophyta; class Polypodiopsida; order Polypodiales; family Pteridaceae; genus Adiantum; species Adiantum capillus-veneris. The sequence continues at coordinate 33,817,136 of NC_140938.1, forward strand.
ACCTGTCTTCACCGAAGTACGGTAAGCCCATAATGCACTAGGCAATTCCAAATCCCAATTCTTTCCTTGGTGCTCTGTCACTTTAGAAAGAATTTGTACCAACTCACCATTGAATCTTTCATTTAAGCCATTACACTGCGGGTAATAAGGAGTGGTATGCTGGTGCCTAATCCTCATCTTTGTGCATAAGAAGTCTAGCAGTTTAGCTCTAAATCTTGGCCCCTTATCTGAAAGTAGCTCTAATGGCACCCCAAACTTGCAACATATTTCATCATACACAAATTTTGCCACATCCTTTGCAGTGATCTGTTTTACTGCTATAGCCTCTGCCCATCTAGAGAGATAGTCCACTGCCGTCAAAATATAGCTTTTGCCCCTGCTTCTGATAGGTAACGGGCCTATTGCATCAATCCCCCACTTTTCAAACACATCAAACGCCATAATGGTTTTTTGTAGCTCTGACTTCAACACTCTCTTCCCAAATGCTTGACACCTATTGCAAGACCTACACCAATGGTGAACATCCTTGTGCAAACTAGGCCATGCATACCCCTCTTGCAAAATCTTATGCAAGGTGATCTTTAGAGCAAAATGGACACCACATGCGCCTTCATCATTCTCTTCCAACACTCTGTAAAGCTCCTCCCGCCAAGGTACACGTCTCAACACGAGATCAGCCCCTTTCATGTATAAGACATCACCAATCATATTGTACCTGTATGCTCTACGCACAAAGCCATACTTCTTAGACTTCTGAATCTCCTTTGGAATGATTCCTGTTAGCAAAAACTCCTCTTCTTGAGCCAAACTTTCCCGGCCATGATAAAGAGGTAAAGTGGTCCTCAACACAAATAGCTCCCCAATCATGCCTTGAGCTGCTTCATGTGCCTCTCCATTTAGAGCACGTTCAATGTGTCTGATGATCCATGCTTCGAATTTTTTAACAGGCCTTTAATTCTGAAGCACATTTCCTTCAATGAGGTGTTCTTGCTCTTCCACACACCCAGCACTTGCTTCACCACTAACAAGGCATCACCTTTTATGCTCAACCTTCGAACCCCATGCTTCAAACAAATGTGTAATCCGGCTTCTAGAGTAGCATATTCAGCCTCATTGTTACTATGAGCATCCAATTTGAACCCTCTCTTGCATACTAGCTTCCCCTCTAGATCATAAAGTGCTATACCCCCTGAAGCTGCATCATGGCTCTTTCTGTATGAACCATCAAAGAACAACACATGTGCATTGCTGATCTGTGGCACTTCTTCAACTACCTTTCTCACCACCTCTTCCTTAACAATAAGGGGATTCTCCTTGTAGGTCAACAAATCAACTAGGGTAGCCCTTGTACTATCTTCCACTAGAAAAGAGAACTCAAACTCTTGCAGCTCAATTACCACATTTGACATGTTAGTACCATTAATTAACTGTGGCAAAAAGGCATAACTCGTCAAGAAAACAAAAGGCCGTGGTAACAAGTAATGACGAAATCGTCGACAAGCAAATATTACACTGGCCATCACTAGCTCTACTTCCGAGAACTTTCTCTCCGCTACCAACTTCACTCGGCTTGCACAATACACTGGCCTCATATAATGGCTGCCCTTCCCCATGGCTGACAACCCCCCTAACACCTCTTTCACCTCTTGAAACACTTCTTCACACTTGTCATCCCATTGCAATGGATCATGCTTTGCCACTTGTTGTAATGGATAAAGAATCTGAGAAGACAATGGAATAAACCTTGCCATGTACTTCACTTTGTGTATAAAGGTTGCCAATTGCTTCGTACTCGTAGGTGATGGAAGAAGAATAATAGACTTAACCTTGTCTGGATCAGCCTCAATGCCATTTTCTAACACCATGTGGCCCAATAACTTCACCCTTGGCTGTGCTAGATGACATTTCTTTGGATTTAGTTGTCCTCCACATTCATCATATCGAGCCAATACCATCTGCAGCTTCTCATGGTGTTCAGCCCTACTGCTATAAACACAGAAGTCATCCATAAAAGCTTTAACACAACTACCAATGAATGGTTCCAACACCCAATTCGCTCTCTCTTGATAGAAGGAAGGTCCATTTGATAACCCAAATGGAAATACTGTGTAGCAATAGCAGCCCCATGGAGTAATAAAAGTGGTCTTTGTGCGGTCTTTAAGAGCAATCTTCAATTGAAAATAGCCTGAAAAACCATCACACACATTGTACCTCTCATAACCTGCCACTGAATCCAAGATCTAATCGATGAATGGAAGAGGCTATGGGTTCTTCTTAGTGGCTGCAATTAAGGGCTTAAAATCTACACAGATCCTCCACTTCCCATCCTTCTTTGGACTGACTACTACTGGACTCACCCATTCTGTGGTCTCCACAGGGACTATGAACCCTGCCTTCAACAACTTGTCCACCTCTTCTCGCAAGGCTTCCATTTTCTCTTGACCCATCCTTCTTAGCCTTTGCCGCACTGGCTTAGCGCCTTCTTTCAGCTCTATATGCATCTCTTCGCCCTTGAACCCTCTGATCTCTTCATATGAAGTAATGAAAAAATCAGGAAAACTAGCCAGCATGTGCAAATATATATCCTTCTCCATAGCTGAGAGGTCTCCACTGATCATTTGTGTAATCAATTCCTGCTTCTTTGACAACTCAACCTTGGTTTGCATCAGCCCTTCAATCACTTCATAAGGCCCTTCACTTTCATCTTCAACCTCATTCGCAAATGCAACTAAACCAAACTCCTGGATTTCTTTGTCCATCAAAAGAAATGCAACATCAACATCCTCATCACTGCTGGTAGTGCTATCATTGTCCTCATCTGTCACCGTGGAAGAGTCTTCATCACTAGACTCATCCTCATCTTCATAAAGCTCCTCTAATCGTTTCCTTGTGTCCATATTATAAAGCTTCTTGGTACCTGTCTTTCCATAAAGGCTAATCGTACAATGTCGCCAATCTTAAACAGCTCCCACTGCATGTAACCATGGTCTGCCCAGTATAATAGGATATGCTCCCAACCCTGCTGGCATCACATGAAAATCAACCACTGCCTTTGCATCATATGCCTCCACTTCTAAGCTCTTTACAACACCCAAGCATTTTACTTTTTGATGGTTTGCCAATCTAATCCGAAAACCTGACACCCCAGCCACTGTGAGACCCATCTTCTCAACGCATGAGTGTGTTATGACACATATTTGGGCTCCGCCATCCACATAACCTTGTCCCAAATTTTTCCTTTTGTGCCACACATCTACTATTGGACAAATGTCTGGTAGCTCATCCATTGCCAACACCTTTACTGAACCTCTCTCTGGCTCTTTCTCCATTGGGTTAACCATCCTCTTCCACTGTCGCTTTAGCTTAGGCACCATCTCTATAAGCTGCCCAAAAGTAGCATTTGCCTTCCTGCTCGTCAGATCCTCCTTCAAGTCATAGCTTAATTGCCCATCCCCTAGTGGAAAATCTGAAACATGAAACTTTCAACGAGCTCTCCTTTTCCTCTTGGCCTTGACATCCTCGCCTTCATGGCTCTTTCCTTTCTTCTTACTAGGACTTGGGGCACTTCTTCCTTCCTTATCCTCTGTGGTCCTTTTCCCAATAGGCATCACTAATGTATCCTCTAGCTTTGATGCCTTCCTCCTGGGTCAGTCCACTGGTTCCTTCGTCTCCCTTAATTTCGATGCCATAATCATTTGACCTAGTTAGCACCTGTCTTGGAAATGGATACATGTCTCCCCCCATCCTTGGTGGCTTATCACATTGCGGGCTGATGTGACCCAACTCTCCACAATTATAACATGTGGGCGTCTACCTCCAAAACCTACCATTGCTTTGTCCAACACCATTCCTAGGCCTTTCTTCACCTCCTGGATGATTTGCAAACCTCCCTCGACCTCGATTATTTCCCACTTGACCTAGCATGTTTATGCTGAGATTCTTCATCAAATCTACCATTTGCCTCATGTCTTGCCTTAGCCCATCATCTTGCACTGCTGTAGTGACCACTGCTGGCATAACCTGAGTAGTAATAGGAACCACTGGTTCGTGATGAACCCCTGACATGCGACCTTGTAAAGACTCTATAAGCTGAAATTCAGACCTCATGGGCAAAGACTCCACCCCTAACTGGCTCATTTTCCTCAGCTTCCACTCTTTGTTCCTTGCTACCTCTAGTGCATCTTCATATGTCCTAGGCTTCTTTAGCTCCACTCTCCAACGTATATTCTCCCAAAGACCAACCAAGAACCTGTCCTTCTTCATCATGTCAGGCGGGGGTACCTGTGGTGCTAAGGCCTTGCACATTCGCTCCCATGCCAATGAAAACTTACGTATGTACGCATCTACTGGCTCACCTTCCTTTTGCACCAAAGCCTGTACTTCTTGCCACACTTTGTCAGGATCTTATATCTTCACAAACTCCACTTCCAATCCGTGTCGTAGATTGTCCCAACTCAACCTTACAGGTGGATCAGCCACACGCAACTCCTCCTCAAATGCTTTAGACCAAACTCGTGCATCACTCTTCAAACAAATTTGGAGAAGACGTAACATCTGCGCAGGGTCATGAATCTGGTTGCTAATGCAGGCAACCTCCATCTTTTCCAAAAATTCTTCCACATCTTCATCACTTCTTCCATGAAACTCCGGATAAGAGAAAGCCATGGCTACCCAAGTTTCAATGCTTTGAGAACCCCTTTGAACACACGTGCAAGAACCCAAAACTTTTGACTACCCAATCCCCAGAAACTTCAATGGAGCTCAACTTTAGATAAGGACAAACACATGCACATCAAATGATTTTTCATAGTTGATCATCGGAATTACAACAGGCAAAGGACATTCCAAGATCTCTCGTAATCTTCTTGGCCCGAACATAAAGACTATGCGCTGCTGGAAAAAAATATTCCTGGACACATGAACATTTATCTGGATTCTTTAAGTTAAATGAAATGGAGTGAATTGAGGGCCATTTTGATCATCCATTAAAGCCAACCATGAAACTCCCAAGAAAGCACACTTGACTTAACCTCTGATTTTGCCAAAATTTCAGCAGCATAACAGCATAAATGGCTCAAAAGACCAAAAAACCAGCCATCATAACTTGGAAAATTTTGGCAGAGTTTCCCCAGAAATAGAGCAGTAGGAACCCAAAATATAGACTGTATATGTATGCATAAACTGTCAACAATAGAACCCGAGCATCAAGTAGGACTCACTAGTACATAGCCTATGGCGAGGTCACAAAAAGGGTGCTCCAGCTACCTGTATCACCGAAAGGATCTCTACATTTGAGAATCCCCCGGCTCAATAAAAACCTCACGCTATCGACCCTCACACGAAGGCTAATGCAAATCGCGTATAGCTAAGTCTCAGAAATGACTATCTTCCAGACCAAGTCTCAGAAATGGCTGGGACTGCCAAATACAACCAAGTATGGCTCCACAAATGTGTACAATGGCAGTTTCCACAAGTAACGTACAATCCAGCAGACAATGCACTCAAATAGGCGCCAAGTGATGCATACCCACAACAACTCCAAGTGACATCACTGCTAGTATATCATTGTACTCCAGCTACGTGTACCTGTGTGAATCACTTGTACCTGTACCTGTCCCTATAACCTATAACCTGTAATCTGCAACCTGCAACCTGTAACCTGTAACCTGTAACCTGTAATCCCCAATCTCGAAGCTCGAAGCTCGAAGCAGAAGGTACTCGAAGAAGATCCTCCGTGGGGGTGCCAAAAGAATGTGAGCGGGATGAAAACACACAGAACGCCTCTATAATGACCCGACACACACTCTTGGGAAGATACACACACACTATGGGGCACCACTCGGCTTACACAACACACCTGGCCGAGACAAGAAACACACCTATGGAGTGAGAGGAGAGAGACTATCCACTTGCCCACTCCACACAGAGACACACACACACACACACCCAGAAAACTCAGCTCAAAAGAGGAGAATTTCTGATGTTTAGATACAATTGAGCTTGGGCCAACACCAATGGGGCAAATAGCTCACACAATATAGGTAAAATAAGCCAGATACAATCACAAACTAGAGAAGAAACTTCGCTCATAGGAGAAACTTACACTGAAAAATAGTAGGAAAAGAGTGAGGAATTTGGAAAAATGGACAGCGCCATCGCGTCCGGAACGGCCCAAAACCCCAGTCTACAATGTCAAAGTGCTCAAATACGACCTCGGATGAGCAGTTTACGGCCAAAATAGGCTCCAAAATGAGCAAAAACACAGTTGCGGCTGCTCCTTCTCTCTTCTCCATGTTTTTTCTGGTCTTCTCTCAGTTTTTCTAGTTCCCACACTTAGCTTTATGAGTTGGGCACCCTTGGCCTTTTAGATGACCTCAAACGGACCCCGAACAGGCCAAAAACTGACCTCGCAGTGCATAGTTGTCACCCTGCTGCATCCATGCGCACACCTGGCACTCATTTCTTTTCAATAATGCGTCTCGCAACTACCTTAAGTGGCCCCAAAAAGTGGTCCTAATGATGACCTTTCTGCATAACTCTCACAAGAAAACACCACTTTGTGTCCGTATTCATCCACGTGCAAATATTGACCCCGTTCGCCCTCCTGACGCCACTAGATGCCATCTGATGCACCTGCTTACCTCATGTCGTCGGCCCGCAGATAGCTTTCTCGAGAAGTTTTACACGCTATAAACTCCTCATTATTGTAGAAAAAAAATACTGGTACTGGTGATAGTGAAAATCGATGCACTATGTACATGTTGTCCTACATGTACACTTGTGGGCCCCACGTAACCACCTGGCTATGGAAATTGGGCAATCCTTTATTCGATGCACCATGCATGTGTATGTACATATGCGCAATCCCTTGCTCCAAAAAACTCCTGACAATGGTAAACAATTCAAATCATTGATTATAGTCAAAACCATTATTGACACTTGTTTGATTATCATCACCAAGCAGTATCAATCACTTATCCTTCATAAAAGCAATATTCTTTTCCAAACAACAAGCACTAATGCATGCATGATGCATGACTAGCCCGACTAGTATCAGTTCCAGGTTATCCCAATAAACCTTATGCTCTGATACCAGATGAGAGATCCCCTCCCCAGGGGTCTATGCAAGGATTATACAATTTACACTTTTCCATCAATATAGCAATTTCAATATACATTAGAGTTGCGGAAGCATATAACATAAGGGGAGGAGTTCTCAGCGCCGCCTGCCCTAGCATGGAGTTTAAGCCATTAGCCAAACTGCATCCAGAGGTGCCTAGCATCTAGTGCTACCCATGAATGTGTATGAATGAAAGCGTACTCAATAAAATGACCAAGTGGAGGGTGAATATATGTGTACACCGCAATGAGAGAGAGAGAGAGAGAGAGAGAGAGAGAGAGAGAGAGAGAGAGAGAGAGAGAGAGAAGGTGGAGGGTGAAATAGAGTGCATAGAGACGCAAAATATTGACACAAGAGAATTTTTAAATGCCCCATCTAAATGAAATAGAGAAACCATGAATTAATGAATAACAAAACCTGGGTATACCATAACTTCAAAACCATAAATGACCAAGTAGAAGGACCGGACCCTGTGTAGGGATCGACCGATCCACCCATCCACATCCGCTCCTACTACGGACAAAGATAATTTCACTTCATTAGAAGTGATCCGGAACACCTCCAACTTACCTGAGCCACACATAAGATGAGGTTGCTTCACCTCCCTCCATGAACCCGAGCTCTGAAAGGATTCCAAATACAAGTAGATGGTAGGAAATCAACACCAACTATACCAGTTTAGGCACCACGCCTCTTCGCTGCCACACTAAGTGTTTTGACAAAGCCAAGGCAAGATCCCCGACACGTTAGCAGTGTAGGTCCCATAACCCCCGACGCGCTAACCGTGTAGATGAACCTAACAAAAAAAAAGAGGAAGATCTCAGCTCCACACCTCCAATCCAGCAAAGCCCCAGGTCTCACTGACATTTTTGTCTAAGGCTTATCGATGTAGGCGGCTTAATATTATATCAACCTCTCCTCAGAAACATAAAAAAAAGAAGATCTAAGCTCCACACCCCCGATCCAGCAAAGCCCCAGGTCTCACCGACCCTTTTGTCTAAGGCTAAGCGATATAGGCAGCCTAATGTTATATCAATGCTGCCATAAGAAACATAACACATGAGTCCAATCAAATAGCATCTTGCATATGCACAAGCAATCCTTTCCAAGGCAATCTAGATTGTACATGGCCTCTACCCTTACACATCTACCATAAACCATCAAACCACTTTCATAATACAATCCCACAACTCATAAACCATAATCCAATCTCATCACATAGGTGAGCACTCCACCCTACACTGGGTGATGCACAACCTTCCTACATAACACTTTATCACATAACATGGCTGCAAAAATTTCGACAGCATTTTGACAGCACAATCATAACAAAAGAAGATCCATGAGCCACATCAGCTATCACAACCAAGATTCCATATCCACAACCACAAGGGAACATCAACCCTTGACCATAAACCTTATTCATCACTTAAATTGGCTTTCAAACCTGTAGTTCAAAACACTTGTCACTTATCCCTGAGCCACACACGTGGCCCACGAAAATCAAACCTATATTATACATATAAAAGAGAGTACGACTAGCGACTAGACATGACCTCAAGTCACCAGTTTAAAAGATTTTAATCACATGCAACCATTTTGTATAGTCTGCCATGTGTCCGTCGGTACAACAGATTTTGTGTTTTTTGGGTGGGTAGCCCCGTCAGCAATTTGTGACACTTAAGTTCTTATAAGCTTACAGATGCACTTTGAGAATGGAAAACAGACAACACAGATTGACTGCAGAGTCGGACACAAGAATCTACATGCATGAGGAGGTTAGATGCAAAGAGAGCTAGGAGGAGGGAAGCAAAGCAAAGGTGAAGGTGAGTGGCAAATAGAGGCTCCTCAAGTCGTACAAGTTTATAGACATAGGATTGATGGTCTTGGTCATGGGGGGCTATCCATTGCACTAATAGGCCTAGCATCATGAAAGCTATTATGATCAGGTACAAAATATATACTCACCTAATAATTTCTCAATAATTACTCCTATAGCAATAGCCACCTTCACTTAAATGGTTGATCACTCTTCGCAATGGCACACATACCTCTTGTGATCCGATTTCAATCAAGGCAACTACGGAAATGAGCTTTATGGAGGGAACTTGCTATATCAAGAAACATTATGAGATTAGAATCTTCCCATGACAAAAAGGAAAAGTCTTCTTAAAAGCAAAAAAGTTAAGATACAAACCATGAATAATAGAAATGTAAAAATCTTGAAGTGATTATTACAGTAAGAAAGAGTTAATTCGCTTAAGGAGCAACAAAATGTATTACCACTTGTTGGGAGTGGAGGAAAGTCCAAAATCCCACTTATGACTTTAGCACGATGATTAAACTAATTGCAACACTAATTAGAGAGAGAGAGAGAGAGAGAGAGAAATTAGCTAATACACACTTGATTTCATTAGCTTAATGAAAGGTAACTACCATTGCTATATGCTAAAGGGCTTAGGGACAAGGTAAGGGCTGATCTAAATGTTGGGATGCAGACTTTGTTGAAATTTGTGTGTGAAACCCCTCTCCAAGTTATTGCCTATGTGTAAGCCATGTAAACATAACCCATGTGTTATATGTAATGTGCAAGGTGATGCAGAAAGCTTAGTCAACCCTAATAAATGGAACATTGAGAATGTCCACCATGTGTGCTATGCATTTTGTGACATCTATTGTATCTCTAGCTCTATAAAAGAGAACATAATGTACACACTTTGTGGAGAGTAATCAAGATACTTTGTATCTTAGTCTCTTGTACATTGAGTGCATTATTAAGGTCTAGTTTAACTCTACTCAAATTATTCTTATGCTGTGATTGGAACACTGACCTATCCACCGTAACCTATAGTAACAAACACTAAGGGATTCCAAATGAGCCTCTAGCTTTAAGGGAAATCGTAGTAGCAACAACAATGACAAAAAATTCATATCATCGGTACATGTAGAAGAAGACGTAGGAGAAGAAGAAGAAGAAGAGGAAGTTGGCAACAATAACCATTAATGTGATTAGGAGAGTGATGTTGTCTAGATGTATTTTGTCTTCTCTCATTTGTGGAATCAAGTCTGAGGTAGTTTGGATTGGCTTGGTATTCTCTACATTCTTCAAGGGGAGGTGTTTCATTTGTCTCATAGATTGGATATGTTTGGTTTTTCTCTTGGATTAGAAATATTCTATTTGTCTCTTGCATTAGGGCTATGTAGAAGTTGTCTCCTAGATTGGGGATGTCATCTTTTTCTCCTACATTGGACTATACTTTCCCAAACAATTTTCTCATGTTAAACTGGTCATTTAATGTGGGAAGATGAAAGGGGAACAAGAGCTAGAATATTGGTATATGCTACGGGACCTATCTCAGCATGGGATCCACTGGAGAGAAAATAGGGGTCCAGAAGGAGATGGTCAGCCAAAGATTAATGTGCACCTATTGAAGATTTAAAAGACCCTTGGGTAAGATTCATTAAATCCTCGAACGGTTAGTGTTAAAAGCCTTTATGCCTAGGGCTAATGGGGTCACTATGGCCTTAACTAGGTATTCAAAACCCCGGGGCGGTCACTTTTTAGAATGTGTATGCTATCACGTGAGTTAACCGGAGAGGATTATTAAAAGATCAAAATGTATCAAAATGTATACATACAGAGGGGGGTGGGGATTTTTTAAATAGGCACGTAGTGTAAATATAGTATGTATATTCAGGTATTATTAATAACCTCTTGAATGCACGTGATATAGGAAGCTTTTGATAAGTGACTGCCCCAGGTTCAAAACCTTTATAAATATGGATTATGGTCTCCAAAAGGTTGCAAGTGGCCAAGTGGTGACCCCAACTTGCATAGGGCGAGACCTTGTCTTAGGGGGTGAGAGAAAACACACACACACACACACACACTCCACAAGAAGCCCCCTTTTCACATAAGGCAAATAGCACACATGTCAGGCCCATTGGTAGGTTGCCCCCAAAGAAGCATGAATCCTATTGGAAGCCTTATGGCAAGGACCAATGAGAATTAAGCTTTAATAAATACAACTTAAACAATTTTAGAAAAGCTTATTAAAAGAACCAATGAGATTTAAGACTCATAACGTATTGGACAATTTACAAAAGGATCCAATGAGAATTAAGCAGCCCATAAGCTAGCTTAGTTCCTATTGACTAGTTGACCCAAAGGTCCAATGAGAATTTAGCTACTCTTAAAGAATAAGCTAAGCTCTCTCTCTAAAGGGGAAAGAACGACACTTGTCACAATGCTACACCCCTTTCTAGCTATGAAGGAAAGCAACCATTAGCTAAGCCCTGGCACATGCCAATATGATGCAAGCTAGTGTAATTAGAGAGAGTGTGTGTGTGAGAGAGAGAAGGAGGTCGACCAAGCAATGTAAAAAGGCTGAATTTTACTCACACACACTCACACAACTCATGTGTAGAACAAGAACTCCATCTCCTTCTCCAAGCATTGAGAAGTAGAAAGCCTGCATCAACACCTCTTGACTATGGAACGCAAATACAAGCAAGAGTCAAGCTTAAATGGCATGCTCATATTCTCCATCATCTTCAAAAATATGCTAAGCTAAGCTCTACGAGAAATCTAAGATAGGAAGAATACTTCCTCCTTGTATGTTCCATCTTCTTCTTCTTCATTGTCCTCAGTCCCTGCTAGCTCTCTCCACCTTTGAAGGGGTTTGAGGTCTTGGGATTGAGGCTAGGGACAAATCAATTGTTGTTATCATGTTTAATTTTGGTGCATGAAGCTTTCCATATCCATAGCACAATAGAGGTCTCAAGGAACACAGAGATTGTATTGTACATAGTCATTGTTCATGGGAGAAACTATAATACAATATTATTTTTGAGGGGGGACCGGCTCCAGGTAAATGCAATGTTCAATTGTTGTCAAAAACTCTATTTCTCTCTCTCTTTTGCAAGTATTTTCATGCCAAGTTCATTAGGTATAATGTTTATGTTGCTACCTTCTCTAGCACTCTCTCTATTCTCATTGGGAATTCTTCTTAAATGTAATGCTCACTACTGTTACTGTATTTCGGCTACCAAAAATGTTAATAGTACAATTTTGTTACACTGGTATCAGAAATATCGGTTTTTGTTTTCTTGCTGAAGAAGGTCCTCAAGCTTGCTACAAAAGGTTGGTGTTGTTTATTGCAAGGGGGTAAGTGGGATATGGATTTATGGTCTAGGTTGGTATGGCTATTTTTAAACGATAATATCCTGTATAAATCTCAATGTACCATTCTTCTTGGGAACCGTAAACCACCTGTTAGAGTAAGGAGCACAAGAGGGCTCCAAAATGCCCATCTTTATCTTCTCATTAATAGATCGACCAACTTAGGAAGATGAGATTTCAGAACAGGTATAGGTCGTAGATTCCAAGGGAGATGTGGAATAGTGAAGATCACCATGGGAGCCTCAACACTAGGTTCCACACATCCAATCTCTCCTGGTTGAAAAGAAAAAGCCTTCCCATGCTTCTTTAACATTTCTTGAAAACATGCTATTTCTTCTTGATTTAAAAAATTTGCATCACCGATTTGTAATTCTTGTAATGTTTATTCAGTAAATGAGTTTCCAATTTTACCTAGATCTCGGAGAATAGGCTGTCGAGATGCTTTCTGCATAACGGTGTCACTCTCTTTTGGCAATGGAGTAGCCACGGGTCTGACCTTCCTTGCCACTGTTTTGTATTTTGTATTCACTTGTATTTCCTCCATATCCAACTCTGCTTTGAATTGGAAAAAGACATCATACATATTCAGAGAGTTTACCTTGACAATCTCACTCTTAGCTTGATCATTGGATTGCATGGCTGCATCCAATTCTCCCATTGTGTCCAAAAATGCATATTCTTCAAAAATTCTTGAAATTGCTTCATTTGGATCCAATAACTCACATTCCTGAAACATACCATGGGCATTGCAAACATGTTGCTTCTCCCATTTGCATAAGTCGTTGAATTTCCTGTATGATACTAATTCTTCTAAAGATAAACCCAAAAATCTTGAAGAAAAAGCCTGTCTGGAAACACGTGCCGTTAGCGAGAACTTGTCCTTCAAAGCACCATCATAGTCTCGCTTTACAATGGCACTTGGAAAAAATTCGGGACCCTGTTCTCCTTGAATTCATTTGTTAACTTCGGCAATGGATGATCCCTTAAGGTGTCCCTGTTCCTAGCATGGTCTACACAAACATTTAAAAATTGTACTGCTTTCTTTCCATTACGACTCCGGATCCAGGCATATGCAGATTCATCATCCAAAACCCTAGTTTCCATTTGTACCGCAGTAATATAAGGTTGTCCCAATATAATTGGGTAAGTCGAGTGCTCTTGCATGAATAAATTTTGTTCATCACTCACATCTCCTATAGCTACTTTAACATTAGGACATGCACCATACAAATCACTTGATTGTGCATTAGCAGCTCGAATATGCCACCCATGTTCGACATCAACAGGCCACTTCCCTTTCGAATATAAGATTTTTACATAAGGTTAACTTCTAAACCATGGTCTACCAATGCAACAATTGGCTTGTCCGAATCGCCTATCTTTACCAAAGTTTCGGTAGTAGCTCTGGCCCAATGATTCCGTGTAAAATGACCTACCTTGAAAACTCGTTGTTGTCAACTATGCTTCCCCATTCATCATCCCCAAATTCTTCTTCATTCACATTGCTCAATATGGCTTCAAGTTGTTCATTAATATTCTGCACTCCCTGTGTTCTGGTTGGATCATTCTCGGGCCCGTTGTCGTGTTGTTACACGTACATAGTGGGAACGCATGCTACAAGATCTATCTTGTAATCTTTTAGATACATAATTATCTTTTCTATAATGTACATATGCATATTTAAGTATAATAATAAGCCTTCTATCTCATCCTATTATTTTTCTCAAGGGTAAACCTATTCTTACTTTACCATCAGAAAATACTATGGGAAAAGCATCAATAGCTCTGCCTCTTTAACTTAGGGCAAAAAGCATTGATTCTTTATTTCTACTATCTCATTATCATCTCACACCCTAGCTAGATGCTATATCTAGGGTAAAGTCCAATATATATATATTCTATGTATTTTTTATATTTTTCTTATATTTCTTTTTAAATAGCTACTAGGAGGGAATCAAATCCTAGTGGGACACTAGGTGGCATGATTTCAAAGATACACTTATTTTAATGAATTATTGCAAGCATGATTACAAAAATTTGTCAAGGAGCAATGTCATGCTTTCATATGGCATGAGGTGTCCTTTGGAATCAAATGAAAGTCTCGGCTAAGGGGACCACAGGAAGACTTTTGCTGCTAGAAATGAACCCTATTTTGATGATTTTTTTACACAAGGTTCCAATCCGAATTGGAAAATGATTTTAAAATAAAAATCGTAGCTAATGAGCTGAAGTTTCTGTCCATATTTTTACTTTTTTATTTGAAGCCAGGGTTGAGGAGATATGATCAAAATACTGGATCCCAGTCTGCCCACATCATGCAGGGACAGCTCATTTCCAACTTTTCCAATTCCTGTTCACACTGGCTCCTCTCTTCTTGTGTAAACCCTTGGGGGTTCCCTTCACCTATAAAAGGGGACCTTTTCTTCCTTGAAAACCACTCAAGCATTCAAGCCATTGATAAGAGAAATTCTTGAGGGAGTGAGTAGTAATGCCTAATTGTACTTAGCCATTAACATAAGCCTAAGCCTACACTTTCTCCTAGAAGAAGACTAGCCATTCTTGCAACAAGCTAACCTTGGAAGATCAACTCTAATCAAAGAAGGTCTTGCACTTGATGTATCAATCAAAGTGGAATTATCCACTCTTCTTCTCTCTCCATCAATAATGGTGCCGAAGGGTTTGTCAAGTAAGATGTGTTCTACATTGATGTTTTCTTGATTTCTTGTTGTTTTCATTTTCATCTCTAATACAATATATATATATATGTATCTAATCTCATCTCCTTAACCAAACCTATCTCTCTCACTCTTAGTAATTCATCATCTCTACAAATTTTAGGTTCTCCTTGCTACACGTACATCTCTCCCCACAGTATCCTTATTGCCTACGGGCAAGAATAGGGCTTGGGAGGGAAACTTCTCATCTCTTCATTTCTCTCATATCTACATTTCTCACATACTATCCTAGATGAATAACCCACATGATGATCATTTCTATCGCTTTCACTCTGTACGATCTATTAGAATTAACGTATGGATTAGCCGTAAAATACACTTTCAACAACGTATAGTGTTTCTCTTCGGCCCTGAAAGGCTCAATGAAATACTTCTATCACCGGATCCCATCATACTACCTCTCATAGACTATAATTTTTCTTTTGATGTAAGTGTAGTTATCTTGCTATGAACCAAGAGGATTTGTACACACAATTAATCCCAATCGCTAGACAAAATATATATATTATGGTAAGCACAAAACTACAATTCCAAAGAACAATTCGTAGCTTATTTGGTCAGTCAAGATTGAATGCCATTAACTCATCTATTAACCCTTTCATACTACCCATGATACGATATGACCATAGCCTTGATGTTTTCATCTTTGTGTTGTTTTGACACTCTCTTTTGTGTTATTTCTTTGTGTGTGTGATTGCAAGAGAGAAAGAGTGTGTCTTCTTTGATTGCACTTCTTTCCAAATCCTATTCTTCATGGCATCTATGGTTTAACTCCTTCATATAGTTTTTGTTGAGTTCTCTCACAAACTCTCACAGCCATAAGCCCGGTGCTTTCCTAGCAAGACCGCAAATTTCTCGACACCGTATAGTATTTGACGCTTCTCTTCATAAGATCAATGATGCTGTCATAAAATTCCCACTTTGTAATACCTAGGATCTCTCCTAGGATAAACTCCACTCGACTTTTAAGAATCCGCTCCTCCAGTACCCTCTTAACATGAGTTGCTTGTTTAATATCAGACCTTAGTTTATATGATGGGCCTCGAGCTTTTCCTACTTTCTTCTCTTTTTCATATTCATCCATTGGAACATCAAGTGGAGTAGGAGCCACACCTGAGTTAGATTCCTTTTCCTTTTGTGCTGCTGATTTAGTCTCCTTCTTCAAAGTTCCTACCAAATCCTCTTCCCTTTTTCGTTTTTCTTTGACAAAAGCCTCATTGTTTTGAGACTTTGCTATATATGCATATACCAAGAGGGAGTTGACAGGAACCTCCCACCCAGTAGTCTATCTAATGCAATCCCCCACTTGACATAGTTGCTGATATCCGACTTTCCCTTTTTTTATCGTTGTCATAGCATATGGCTAGGAAACTCCCTTTTTGTGGGAACCTTCAATTGGTTTTTCCTGTAAGCTACTTTCAATTTTCACTCCCTAAGTCAATGCCTTAGCTACACTAAAATGACGTTCATGCAACATTTCTTCCATACTCTTCTTCATCCCTCCTTTCCCATATTTGGTCTTTAAGGGAAAAACTGTCTCCCAAAGATGTATTAATCCATCCTTCCAGAAAACCATGTCTTTACTCTTGGCTTCTGCAAATTCATCAAAGTCACTCCTGATATGATCAAGACTGTCGCACCACATGCAATTTTGACTACCACTTCCTCTCTGCTACCCGCCTTGTTTTGAGATGTTGAACCTTTTTCTTCCAACTTAATTGCCTTCAAATTAATATTTAACTCCTGGATTCCCTTCACAAGATCGTCCATAAAAGACTCCTCTAGCTTCACGGTCTTCTCTTTTAACAGCATAGTGACCTCTTCCACTTTATCTTCCACGTCGGTAGCCATCCCGACTAACTTGTCCAGCCTTTTTTGCCACTTTACCACCATATTGATAGCTTCAATTACTTCTTTCCAATCTGATTTCAGCCCTAATTCCCCTGCTGGATCCTCAAGGACATTCACTAAGCTCTTTTGAAGTCTCAAGTCTGCAGCCTACACAAACAATTCTACCTTTTCAGAATTCAAAGCGGCACGTTCGGTAGCAGATAACTGACCAAATATTTTCTCAAATTCTTGTAGCAGCTCAGGTGCAGAAATCCCCTTATTGCGGTGTTGCACCCATTTCAGAAATCTTTTCTTTATAACATGCTCCTTATCTTCAAGAAAGTAGTCATCTTTGAGAGCTTGTTTGAACCCCGCCCAGGTTTCCCCATGCGCTGTCCAAAGCTCTTCAACCTGTGTCCACAATTCAAGCACGACTACCAACACAAAATTCTCCACTGCAGCTTGTTCATCTGCTCCTTTTCTTCCATTGTCTGTTCATACAATTGACAGAATTTAGTAACATCACGGCCTTCAAACCGCCTCATTTTATCTATCATGTTTGCCTAGATTTACGAATCCGTGCTTCCATTTCGCTTGCTCAGCTTTGAGTCATCATCTGTTGATGGTGCAGATGTTGTTGATGCATAAGCGCAGCAAATTTTTGCATCAATTGCTGCATCCCATTATCTTGGTTGGCCAACATTGCTGGCTCCATCTACCCCGGTGAGTTTCGCGTCCGGTTCACCAAATTTGTCGGAGTGCGCGGTTCTCTAGGGTTGACCGAGAAAGCAGTGGGCCTCTGGCTGTAGACAAGAGCTTAGCAGGCGTTGACCGAGAAAACAGTGGGCCTCTGGCTGTAGACAAGCAGTGGGCCTCTGGCTGTAGACAAGAGCTTAGCAAGCGTTCAAACTAGAACAATAGAGTGTAGATAGAAGTATTCAATAGGTTAATACACATAGTACTGAAGATTCAAGAGAGTAGAGAGAGAAGATTGCAATTAAGAACAATAAGTATTGATATAATGAAGAAACAACGTTGTGGTACAGTAGATACACTGTAAGAATTCTAGTTGCGCTTGTACAATCCAGTTGCATACGCCCGATTGGTATGCCTTTCGAATTGTAATCCTTGCCTCAGAGTTCTTCCCCAGGCTATCCACCGTCTTGTTTCCTTGTGCTTTGGCTTCTCCAATTGCTTCCAGGCAGACTCGGACTCCCCTTTGCTCCAACAGGCTCTTCCTCCCAAAACCTTAAAGATATTACCTCTCCCAAAAATCCAACCAAACCTAAAAAATCCCCCTCTTTAGTGCAAAAATACCCCTTTTATAGAGGTCCCAATCTCCCAAAAAAGGAAAAAAATGAAGCTATCTTTGCTCGTGCCCTTCTCTTTTAGTTCCTTTTGGAATGCATTCCTTGCACTTGGCTCACTTCGCTTTTAGTATCTCCTTGCATGGTGCATTCATTTTCATCTTTTGTCCGCCCAACTCGGCCACCCGACTGGCCTTTGCATTTGCCCTTTTACTCTCTCTCTCTCTCTCTCTCTCTCTCTCTCTCTCTTTCTCTCTCTCTCTCTCTCTCTCTCTCTCTCTCTCTCTCTCTCTCTCTCTCTCTCTCTCTCTCTCTCTCTCTCTCTCTCTCTCTCTCTCTCTCTCTCTCTCTCTCTCTCTAGCCTCGACCGTGGAATAAGGCCCTTGTATTGTCCTTCTCTCTTACTAACCTGCTGCGGGACCCCTCCCCTACCCAAGCAGTAGTGACCTTGCTATTTGTGGGGGGGGGGGGGGGGGGGGGGGCACTTTAAAACTTTTGGGCCCATGTGGCCGCGGGAACTGACCCCAGCCAGCAGGAAGCCACGTCATCACTATGCTGCGGCACCACCACCAGAGACCACCACCATTGACGGCCAGCGCCACGAGAGTCTCCTCAAAAGGCGACGATTTCGCCCAGCTGCGCTATCACGCAATGCCTACACAACGCCCGCTTGGGCAGCCCCATCACTTCGTATGGAGGAGCTCCCTCACGCCTTCATGTCCTTAATGGGCTCACAATCCGCCTCTTATACCCCGGTCGTTCCTCGCAAGACCCCGCATGTGGGTCTTATTTGCGCCATGTGGCAGCCCAAAGCCTTTTTAGCCTCCAAAGCGACATGGACCTTGCCACACTTTGGCCTTAATGTGGATTTGAACAATGCGTGCAAAAATCCAAAAAAAATCATCTGACACCCCACTCTCATTGTCAATTGCCAACTTTGACTTCCAATAACTTCCCATTCCGAGCTCCAATTGGGAGTCTGCCAATTCCTTCTAGCTCCACATGAGGCCTACTATCATTGAGAACCTTGGAGAGGCCAAAAAAGATGTCGGATGGCACACCCTTCGTTGTGGGAAAGTGGGCTCAGACCCGGCCCCCGGCAAAACTTCAGCTGACAATAAAATGCAATCCGTAGCTCCTTTCTTCAATCTGAAAAGACAGGTAGGTATTAGAAATCGAGCAGTACACGTCTATATTTTCATTTCCACTTGGACCACCTGTCCTCAGCTGCCCTGTCCGGCAAGAATCTGCTACACACTGAACCTTCAACCTTCGATATCTTGGGCTCCATGGCTCTGTTTAATGAGCCGTCTGGACCTGTTTCTTCAGCACTTCAAGCTGTGCATTTCTAAGTAGAAAACCAGCCCTTCTTTCTTTCTTCACATGCCAGTTTACTTAGTTTACTTTTTTCTACAAAAACCCACATAATTACATATATTTCTTCTAATCTGATAAACAGTTCTAACATAGTGCATAGATTTGTCAAAGTTCATAAATACAAACAAAACTCTGTTTTTTAGCTTGTGCACGCAAAGAGGCATGACAACATGCCTTACTGCTCCTTGAGCCATGTGTCCACTATGCCCCTTATGGTTCAGTTTCCTAACCCCTCCCAACTTATAACATTGTTAGTGACTTGCCAAGTGGCCTAAATTCTAGTTGGGCACACAGAAGCTTCCATACTCATCAGAATTCAGTGCTAATTGGCTTGACCAGTTCCCGACTGATTGACCTAGATTCTTGATGTGAGAAACCTGTTTGGCTGAAACGGTTCCACGCTAGACATGCAATGTTCACTTGCACCTTTTCAATGGTTCCAGGGAAAACAAGCAAAAAAATAAAATAAAAAAAAATATGTAGTACATATTTAGAGAAAGCAACAAGAAAAATACACCTCCTAGTGACATTTGCAGCCCATCATCGGCGGCTTGTGTTGTAGATGGATGTCAAGTGATTTTTTCTTAATGAAAACTTAGAGGAGATGTATGTGGAGCGACCTTCAGATTCTTTAAGATTATAGGAATACTGATAGGCTGACAATATTTTGCGGAATGACTTTATGAAAATGTAAGCACTGAAGTGGAAATTCCCTTGATTGAACTAAAGAACATGTGCTCTTTCATGTGTGTATTGTTTGAGACATATAGAGAAAGATGAAATGTCTGCAGCATTTTGTCTAATGAATAATTTGAACCTAGTTCATTTCGACATCAATTAGAGATCAGTGAGATATGGATGTGATGACTAAACGTATGAAGAATGAATGTGATTTGATCTTAGTGCATATAGACATCTGTAGGAGATCAATGAGATCTAGATGTGATGCCTAAGTGAATGGGAATTGCATAAGATTCTAGTACATCGAGATTTCTATCTGGTTGAGATGATTAGATACTAGTGTAAGTGCATCAAGAGTTCCTGAAGGATGAGATGAATGCACAGTGATCTAGGTGCATCAAGAGATCTGGATGGAATGAGATGACTAAACTAATGATTGAATGATTGAAACACGATCTTCAGTGTGAATAAAGTGTGATGATTTTGTGGACTGCATGTTATGTGAATGTATTGTCTTGTGAAGATGGTCATGGCCATGGTTTGCTTGACTGAAATGTGAAAAGAAAGGATATAAATCTGATAGTAACAAGATTAAGTAGATCAAGACAACCGTCAAAGATCATTGCGGTCTGGATGTGATTGCTGAATGGTTACAATGATCATGATTTGTATCTGAGATCATCGACAGAAATATGATTGATCAGTGATTGATGTCTTTGTGCAAGTGCTAGATTTGTGGAGTCTGGTGCTTGGGTACATAGAGTCAATGTCTATTGAAAAAAGTTTCTATCCTTTGGCTATTTTGCAAGTGTACTCAAGGAAAATTACTATTCTTTCAAGAGGGGGGAATGTCACACAGTGATGATGTGGCATGCACAATTAGAAGAGATATGGCCAAGACGATAGAGAAACTGACAAAACTCAAAAAGATTGACTGATAGGCCTAAAAAGGCGCTAGGTATTAAAAACCTAACCCCTAGGATCTTAAAGACTTATGGAGCAATGTACTTGGACCCCAAGCCCAAAAATAACAAAGCTTGAAGTCTAAAGTTGATTTTCGTAAAATGCACTGACATGTTGATGTAGCAGATTGTACGAACGCTCGGATTTTTCACTAACATGATGACGTGGTAGGTTGCATGGAATTTCATAATTTGCACTGGCCGTTTTCAGCAGATTTTATGTGAGCTTTTAGTTGTAGAATCTTTTGGGTTGAAGTGCTTTTAGAGCTAAATGCTTTTGGGTATCCCTTATAAGAATAAAAGGGTCCTTGGGCTTCTCACTCTGTAGAGCATCTAGACGTAGAGTCTCAGAGAGGAGAGCCCTCGGTATTTGTCCTTTGATAACATGAGAATAAAAAAATAGCGAAAGGGACACCAGTCTTTGGGGCCAATTCTGCATCTGGACACGAAACTCCGCCATGTTGTGTCGACTCTTATTCTCTCTCTCTCTTTCAGCTAAAGTTTTGTTCAGTTGTTTGAAGATTTGTTTGTGTGTTGCTATTGATTTCTCGCTTGGAGTTTTCAAGCTTGTAACATAGGTCTTAACTGATAGCTGTCACACAGACTAGAATCCTCCCCTCCAACAAAGAAGGTGGAAGACCGTCCATATCTAAAATACATCAGTAAAGTCGCAATAGTGATCAAGGGAGGCACAAACATGGAGAGTGCTCCTCCTCTTGATCTTCTTCTTCGTCCTCTGCAAAGTTATTTTTCTTTGGAGTCTCTGGAGAAATGCCCTGATTTTCCACATTCATAACGCTTCTTACTATTTGTTTTAATTGATGACGCCCTAGATAAGGATGCAATGAAAGCCCATCCATTGGTTGAAGTCTTCTTTGTTTGCTTTTTCTCCTCTTCAATTGATATGTTGCAAAGTGGGTGTATCATCCTTTTGTTCTAGCACTGTGACAATGTTGTCAAATTTCTGGGAATAGCACTTAAAGAACACAGCAACCTTCCCTTCCTCGAGAATCTAACACTCGATGTAAGTTAATTGAGTGATGATGCTCATTAACTTATTCATGAGGCTTAAATTCCATCCCCTTGATTCATTGTAAGTTTGTTAAGGTTTTTTTTAAGGCTTATCTTGCTCATTTTCTTCTTGGGACCAAAACTTTCTCTAAGATGGTCCATGCTTGGATGGCCATGCTGCAATTGTCAGTGAAGTGCCTATAATTATCGTGTAGTGAAGTGATAATTATGCCAAGAGCCTGTTTGTCTTTGGCTTGAACTTGTGCTATCTGGGCTCTCGTGAGTGTGCCTTCAATTGTGGATGGTTCAACTACTCGTGGTTTGACAACAAACCACAATTGTTTGCGCATAAGGTAATCTCGCACCTTGGTTTTCCAAGGTAGAAACCCTCACAATTGAATTTTCCAATTTCCCTTTCTCCAAGTGCCAGTAAGAGGTCCTAGCAATTAGGACTAAGCTAATGCCAGTGTCTAGCCTCTTTCTAGGTGCACTTGAGTAACCTTATCCCCTTCAACAAAAAAATTGCATGCAATACAAGGATTAGTATACCATGGATGAAGGAATTTAACTTTGAAACTTTTTTCAAGGAAAGAGGGAAAAGGAGAGAGACAGTTTTCCTTTTTTTGCTTGAAGTGTAGGAAAAGACCTTGAAGCTCAAAAGAAGAGGCCTTTGAAGTCAAGAAGCAAATCTTTTGAGCCTTGGAGCTTTAACACTAGAATGGTAACCTAACAGGACATAAAAGTGTCCTTTCAAGGTTTTAGGAAAAAATTCCAAAACCATAGTAGATCCACTCATTTTGAAAAATCCTTTCATGAGCTTATAGTTCAATAGCTACTACATATGGAAAAATTGAGAAACTTGTAATTTTTCTCATCCCTTGGTCACTACTAGCTTTCAAAGTTGATGGACCAGTGCATTTTGCCCAAAACAACAATTTCTTACGATTGATTGCATATAAATAAGAGTGGGGATTTTTGTAGGACATGAGATAAAATGCCCCGTTAACTTCAATGGGTTGGTGACCAAAACATATGGTTTCTTTTACCTCACTAATTTTTTTTTGGGAAAAAAAATTAGGTACAAAAAAGTTGCATTTTTGCCATTTTGCGGACCTATCATCAAAGTTTCCATAGTCATGCTCCATAGAGATACTATATACATGTTTTCTTAGTTTCCTTTGGGCCTTTGGATTCAAAAGGAGCCATGCATGGATCATGTCAAAAGGATAATGGATCTCTTACAATTGGAACCTTGGGGGCAATGATAAAGTGCTAAATACAACAAACATGAAAAAATTGGGTTTAGCATTATGACCTCTAGAAACCCATAGAAACTACTCAATATCTAGCCAAGTTTGTAGTCTATGATTAGATATGGTTACTACCTACAAAATACACACAATTGGCCTAAGAAACTAGCAATATTGAGAAAGTTATACTTGCTACTCTAAAATGTATCGTATTCTTCAGCAATCAAATAACTCAACCATCATCATATACTATGCTATATATAGCATATTAGGTCCCCCAAAACTCAAGGAAGATTAGCTTTATGTTATACATTACACTTACACAATCAAAAATGAATTTGGATATCAAGAAATCCACAAAAAAAAATCATAAAAATGCTAATTTTGGCCATAAAACAGGATTATGCAATTCTTGTAAATTGGTCATAACTTTCAATTTTAACACTTAGCTCTCCCTACAAGCATCAAAACATGTTGAGAACTATGAAGGCCTAACCTGTAGCCATCTAAACCTCACAAACATGAAGTTTAGAGTGGTATAGTTGCCAAAATTTGAAAAAAAGCCAAAAACAGGACCCGTTTTTTCACACAGTTTAGGTTCAAAAATGTTGTGCAAGAGTAAGGTTAATGGTGAGATCGATACTAGAATAAAAATGCTAAGTTTTTTTCAGCTCATAAGGCAACTTTGTGGATATATAGCACCCAAAAATTCATTTTCATACTCTTCAAATAATTCAAGCAAAATGGTCACTTAACAGGACACAAAAGTGTCCAAGGACATAAAAGTGTCCTATTACCATTCTAGTGTTAAGCCGTTTGAATCTTGTTGAGCTTGCCTTGAATTCTTGAAAAGAAAACTCCTTTGCTTTCGATCGACCTTTATGCTTTGTCTTTGAGTTTCCTTCTGCAGTGAAAAAGGGCTCTAGGTAAGAGGGCGAGCCCCTTTTGCACTTCGGTTTCTATTGTGGGAAACTACACGTGGGAACTGGCCCCCTAAGGCTTATGGCTAGGCTCTTGAGCTCGCGGAAATGCACCCCTGCGAGGGTTTGGGGGAAAAGGAGTTGGGGCAAAAGGAGTTGGGAAGAGAAGCCAAGCACGTGGAATGGCTAGCTTGTAGAGCCGAAAGGCTAAAAAAACTGGATTTTGAACGGCTTTCAGGTCCGAACGGCAAAGCAAAAAGAATGTGGCATAGGTGTGCACCCTTGCGGACCGACTTCGCCCTTTATTGCAATTAGCCTTCAGCTTCGTGTATGCCCATCATCCCTTCTCAAAATAGCTAGGATCTTTCAAGCCACGACCACAGAAACCCCCCAATAACCGGGTCAAGCCTTCGACCACACCACCGAATGGCTTTGCTTGTTTAAAGCTCCAAAAAAGTTGAAGTTACAAAATATGCAAAAATGAACACCAAAATGCACACTATATCTAATGCACTTGCTTATGAAAACACAACCAAGTCATAGAGACTAGTGGCCACTTGGGTATGCCAAGGACTTTCCGGACACAAGATTGGATCGTGATATATTTTTTAGCAAACAGAGTGTAAATGCAATGGAGGAGTTATGAATCAATCACAATAAAAATAGAGAAGGAAATTCCATGTAATCTAGCATAGGGATATTAACTAACACTCATATACTAGTTGTAAAGTGAAGGGAGATTAACAAGATTACCATTCATGTTAGCATAGTTAATACACACACTTACTAAATGTAAGGGAGGAAGAGAGAGTGTAGACTCAAATAATAACTTGATTGAAAATGAACTAACAACACTTGAAGTGTGCACAAATGAGTGGCTACTTAAATAGTAACATCATATGGCTAGGTGCACCTCTCAAGGGTCACATAAACATCTTTCCCAAGGGTCAAGGGGCAACTCCCAAAGGGCAAGAGTGGCTACGTAGAATATGGAAAGCTAGGGTAACTGGGAATGGTTTTTGGTCTCTTGTGCAACTCACCATGCCATGTGTGCTAGGCCATGCACCCTCACATGCTCACAAGATGACTAGAATACTGATATTCTAGGAGTCCTACCAAACACCAAGCGAACTAAAAACCGAGCTAGGCTTATAGAATGGACACACATGCTTGATTTGATTTGATTGCTTGCATAATGCTTTTAGGTATCTATTCATGGTTTTAAAAGTGATACTTCCTATCTTCTTTCCAAATACCACAACTGCAAAATGGTAGTGTTAGTCTTCTTATAATCACAAATCTTGTTGGATATTGTTTTTCTCCTCTGCCTTGCAACTGTAGGGTTCTAGCCCCTAACTTCACTAAGTTGGGTTCATATAGACGCATCAATAGAGGAGCACTTTCTCTTTGCACTTTATTGAATTCTATTGCTACTTGGTTGTCTCCACCCTAGTATGTATGTATGAAGTACCATATTCTATTGGTTAGTGTTTGCTCAAAATTAGACTTAAGTGTGTTTTATCCTGCATTTAGATGATGTCTCTACCCTAATATGTATGAAGTACTATATTATATTGGTTAGTGTTTGATCAAAATTAGACTTAAGTGTGTTTTACCTTGCATTTAGATGATGAGCTCGCTTTGAAGAAAACCACAAAGTTAAGTGTAAATTTGTGTAAATGCTTCAAATTTTAGCCTAAAAACAGTTTTAAGTGTAGCCTTGTTTCTTTGGTTAGAAAAAATGTTTGTGGCAAGCCCTCAACCATGTGTTTTGCCTAACCGAAACAGGCCATGGACTCCGTAGGATCATGTAGAATATTCTATAGAGCACTATACTCCACTGGATGTTCTCAAAGATCAACTAGATCAATCAACATTGACTCACCAATATTGTTTGCAATGTTTGAAGGATGTATTTCCAACATAATCGTCCTTTTCAACCTAAGATTCCTCATTGATCTCCTCCCACACCAATAGGCAAAGCAACTAATGACAATAAAGAACAGCAAACCGTTGATACATATTCCTCCAAACATAACAGCCTGCTTGAATCTCTAGTCACATGATTTTTTTTTTGCTACCTATTTTCCATTGATCTGCAGTTCGAAAATAGGACACAATATGATGCTACGATTGTTTGGTAAAAAAAAAAGTGACAACTATGTTAGTTACTTCTCTCACTATTACAAGTGCAATTTTGAGTGCAACATTCAGGACACCTGCTCTAAAATCAAGTGAATGTTGAAAATCTTACCAAGGCCTTACCATCGTAAATGTTGCAGGATGATGTAGCATCATCGAGGACTTTGAACTAGCCGTCTTTCATGCAGTTGCAGCCTTAGTACGTAACTACCATAATTTGAGGCACCGACATACACACATTCACCGTTGTAGTATTCACAATGCATATGTTCAAAGTTGAAGAGTAGAATTACCTGCATCACTCTTGGAAGCCACTACTCAAATTCTACAATTTGATTTGACCCACTACTGCTACTAACCACAAAGACCTCAAAATGTATGCAGGACATATTCTCCAAGATTGATTGACATCTTATGACCTTTGACACATGCTCCACAACCGCATCCTCAATGGCATGGCGATATTACTAACTCAGCATGGACTCATCATTGGTGGAATTCGTATCACAATATTTGTAAAATTAGTTGTGATACTACTCTGCGTGCACATTCATAGAGGCCAATATCTGCTTTGATGGGTTCATATCGACATGATACGAAGATCAACCATAGAGAGTTCTTAGCGTGTAATTTATCACAAATTAGCTCGCAAAAAAAGATTATTATGTCTAAAAATAATGAAGCAATTCATCTTCAAAGCCTATTTAACCAATTCAAGTTCTAGTCTTAGTATCTTGAATTGATAAACGATCAGTCTTCTCACGAAAAGCTACAAAAAGTTTTGATCTTTGGAGAAATTAGTCTAACAACTAGGGGTATTTTGGGAATTTATGACAAAATGTTGGGGGCATTTTGGGAATTTTTGAAATTTGAGGGGTATTTTGACAAAAAGTTTTAATCGTTGGAGAAATTCATCTAACAACTAGGGGTATTTTGGGAAATGTGGAGAATTTGAAGGGCATTTTGGAAATTTATGACAAAATATTGAGGGCATTTTGGAAATTTTTAAAATTTGAGAGGTATTTTGGGAATTTCCAGAATTAAAAGGGTATTTTGGTAATTTCCCTAAAAATACACTAAAGGTCGGTTTTTAGAGAACAAGATGTAACCTCTCTGTAGTAGCGCACGCCGGCACGCGTTGATAGAGAGAGAGAGAGAGAGAGAGAGAGAGAGAGAGAGAGGTATCTGAACCACGTTAGGCTTTAATAGATTTTTGTAACAGCGCACGCCGACGCGCGCTGCTAGAGAGAGAGAGAGAGAGGTATCTGAACCGCATTAGGCTTCAATAGATTTTTGCAAGGCAGCTTTATATGCTTGATATAATCTCTGTAGCAACGCACGCCGGCGTGCACTGCTAGAGAGAGAGAGAGAGAGAGAGAGAGAGAGAGAGAGAGAGATCCCAGCTGATGTCCATCGGTGATAAGCTGCAAGGTATTTGAACCACATTAGGCTTCAATAGATTTTTGCAAGGCAGCTTTATATGCTTATATAATCTCTCTGTAGCAACGCACGCCGGTGTGCACTACTATAGAGAGAGAGAGAGAGAGAGAGAGAGAGAGAGAGAGAGAGAGAGATCCCAGCTGCTGTCCACCCGTGATAAGCTGCTAGATTTGGCGACTGGGATGACAATAAGACTTTCCTGTGCAGCTGCAAGCCCATCATGCCCTCCCACCTCGTTCATCGTGTGTAACAACGAGCCATCACGTCCAAGTCGCAAGCTTATTTCTCACTCTGCCACCGAGCGTCCACCACGGCCTCTTCTTGTGTGTAGCAGGCCAACAGTCCTTGCCACATGCTCCACAATCTCTGCTGAGGAGAGGCTAGTCGGCAATGTGGATGGATGCTCTGGGTTGAAAGTAGAACAAGGAAGTATAGAGGAGGATTTGAGGCCACTGAGGCTGGAGGATCTCAGGCTTGGACGGTTATATAAGGGCAAGGTCTTTGTGGTTGAGTCATATGGTGTGTGTGTGTGTGTGGACATTGGCGTACATGTAGATGGATTTGTCCATATATATCTCAAGGCTGGGCAGATCCTTGGTGAGGAAAGAGGAGGATGTCATGCAAGTAGGACAAGATGTGACAGTTCAGATTGTGGACATGCACCCTCATGCTGATTCTATCTCGCTCCTTCTAGCACCTGAGGAAGACATTGAAGTTGCAGCGGTTGACACTTTCTGAGCGGGAGATTTTGAACAGGGCTGCTCCCAGAAGAGCCAAAAAGAGTGATGCACGATGTGCAGATACTCTCTCAACAAGAAGAGTCATAAGCTTTCAGACGAGGCAGCGACTTAAAGCTCACAAAAGATTAGTGCTGGCTGAGCGACAAGCCATTCAACTACATCAAGTGAGATCAAGAGTGAGCTTATGGGAAACACCTAAAAGTGTGACTGCTCCAGATGGTATGAGAAAGTGAAAGATTTGTCAGATGATGATTACATGCATTTTAAAAAGTGTGCTCTTGAAAAAAAAATCATGTCTCTTACAAAATTTGATTCCTGTAGTTTAAGATAACTTTCACCTTGAGAGAGAGAGAGAGAGAGAGGTCTCACCAATTATGAAGAAGCCATGACTCACATCTTGTAGCAAACACGCACGTGCAACGTGAAGAAGGGTTTGCTTCGTCTCGACAGACACTCAAGGTCTCTCTTCTTCATGATAGCTTCTTGTTCTCGTGAAATGCGGATCACCTTTGTTGTCTCACAAGTGTATCTACTTCAGCCTAGATCTACAAAACTTTTATGCATGCTTGTTACTAGTGGCATATGGAGATATTGGAAATGTGAATCAACATGCTCTAGCTCATATGGAGATATTGGCAATGTTAATCAACATGATTCAGCTCGACCATATTCGTTCGATGTTCCATATGGAGAAAGATGGCCCGGGGAACCTGCGGGCAGATAAAGCAATGGCCATGTGTTGAGTGATGAGTAATCCCAGCTTTCTCTCTCTCTCTCACTCACTCATGCACATCTTCAAGAACACACACACACACACACACACATAGAAAGCTGGAGTAGAAATGGCTCCAAGTGAGCATCTTGGGCTGGGTGGCCCCCCAGAGCATGGGACCCATTTCCTCTGCATGCCACTCCCACCTTGTTTGTCAAAGGCCTTCCATCTGATTGCACCGCAGGGAGGCTGCACATCATGTGTTCGGTTCATTTTTTGGGTTGAAGTAAGTTTGGCTCGTGCACAAAGATGGGAGCCAATGCTTTGAAGGCTTTGCAAGGATAAAAATTCGATGAGATGAGCCGTGAGTCCTACGATAGGATTTTGATGGGGCCCGCGATTCTGATAATTTCCCCCGGGGTGGTCGGCCTTTTCGACACTAATTTAAGTTCTTCCGTAGTGCAGTGCTGAAGGTATTCATGTCACGAGGAGAATTATTATTTAGGATTGATGTGGAAATGCCTACAACGTCTTGCAATGTTGAAGTGGGTTGTAGTTATTCAGCAAATCAGTAAAGACTTGGAGCTGTTATTGCACGCCAATTTCTCTCTCATATGAAGTTCAATGACCTTACCTATATGAACATTCTGAAGTAGTTGTTTCGAAAGTTCTCCCTCAATAGAGTAGATGCACTTGAGAGAGAGAGAGAGAGAGAGAGAGAGAGAGAGAGAGAGAGAGAGAGAGAGAGACTCAAATTCTGCTTGTCAGTCACAGTAGTAGAAGATGGTGCACATCATCATACTTGTGCTTGTGATTGTGATTGTGCTTGTGCTTGCACCTTCACATAGGTGTTAGACTGGGGACGAGGGGCTGCCGCATAACCTGGGGCAGGCGGCTTGCAAGCACTCCATTGAGGGAACTTTTGATGCTGCAGGAGACCTTGTCTGGTTACCTTAACTCTCAGTGTTTGTGGAGGTTGTGCACACTATAGTTGGTATTGTTCCAAATGGTGTCTTTGTTGAAATGGACCATTGGATTGTGGCAGTTCTATGCAGCATTAAAGAGTTCCAGAGACGTCGTTAGTATTTATCACTTTTGCAGCATGGTCATTGACTAAGGTCATTTGATACCCATAGTATGCATTAAGCACAATTGATCTTTGTCCATGGTGGTTAATCTAGGCTAAATTTTGTGATGTAAATTTCTACTATAGATCACTCACAATTGGTCTTTGTCCATGGTGATTAACCTTGGGTAGAGTTTTTTATGTAAATTTCTTGCCATGTTTTTCTCGCTTTAGAGAGTGCTCGAGAAAACTTGCGCGGGGTTTGGGATTCCTCGAATACTGATTGTACAAGAGGACATGCCCATAGGGTTTGAGAGGTCTAAGCCAAAGGCCATAATCCTAGTAGAGTATTCATCTTTTGCTCACATTCAAAGTTTCTTCCCTCCTATTTTTAGCCATGATTTAGACCTACATACTTTCCTGTCCTAGCCGCTATGTGGGCTCTCCATTTGGAATCCTAGTAGAGTATTCAGCTTTTGCTCACATTAAAAGTTACTTCCCTCATATTTTCAGCCATGATTTAGACCTACTGACTTTCCTCTCTTAGCCGCTATGTGGGTTCTCCATTTCGATTCTCATCACCAGAATCATTGAACGTCAAGAATCACTTATCACCCCCACCCATAGTACATCACATGTATCTTTGGTCCCATAGGTCCTAGTTGACCTCCGAGGATAATAATAAAATCTGTGTGTGTGTGCACGTGTGTGTGTGTGTGGCATACACATAATAAAAGGTCAAGAAGGCTTACAGAAACCATCCAATGCCTATGCCACAAGAAGGCAGACGTTATAGCTCACTCTCCACAAGGGTTCCTTCCACAACTAGGTATCTTTCATTGTTGCATCACAAGTCAAGTTAGCAAAATGACATAGTGCATTAACTCTTTAGAAAGTACAAACAAAATCTGTTAAAGCCAGATACGTTTTGGTTTATGACTACAGAAGAGGAGCTAATTATTGAGTCAACCCTTCCAAACATCAACCTGTTATCATGAGCAGTTAACGCAGGATTCCATCAAGAAGATCCACAAATACGTGTCCTCCAAATTAGTTTGACGCAACAAGCATGCAATTTTCTATGCAGGTGTCAGCTCCATTTCTACTACAACACAATATCGTGCTATATTACATCCCCCGTGAACATTGAAATTCATTTGCACGTTCAAGTGCCAAAAGCTAATGTGACCGCACCAGTCATTGCAATGTATTTCATTTATCAGACAAAAAAAGTGTCTTTCCTTTGGATGAGTGGATACCCATGATGAAAAGAAATGAATGTGCATGCACACGCATACATCCAAAGCTAGTAGAAGAAGCAGAATTTGAGCACCTTGAACTGTGTTATAAGCGTACTTTTGGCTAGGATAGGTGGGATGGGGGTAAGAGGGATAGCCCTGGAAGGTGCCATAGTAAGGGGGAGCACTTGTTTCCTTTCACGGCCTTTGGTTGCAAGGATCTTTGGGGCTTATAGAGTTTGGTCTTGCTTTATATGAAAGTATGATAGTTTTTATGACAGGACAGGGATTACAATCTACTTTTTTGTCTTGCCCAAGGATGTTATTCACATATCAATCCGTGATTATGTAGCTTACATTGCTAGCAAAGTCATTCACTTGTTCACTTTTGAGGGTCAAAATTGTAGGTATTGTCGTGGCTTGTGAAACTTTGTCTTCTTCTATTTGCATAGCTTTCCATGGGGTGAGATCACATTTTGAGAAAGTTGTTTAGAAACCAAAGATCTTGGCATACAATATAATATCAAAGTCTTGGACAAAAAGGCAACAAAAGGCAACAAAAGAAGAGCTCAAGCCCAACATAAAGGCAGTATATTGACTTAGCCCCCGAGAATTCCATATAAAGCCTCTATCCAATTGATGGGCCTTAAATGTACTAGTCTCCTTGAATAGCGTCAAATTCATTTCCTTCACTTGCAAGTGTTGTTTATCATTTTACAAGCATGAGCCAAGTTTTAGCAATGTACCATTTTTTATAAACATGATTGAGTCAAAAATCATTGATTTAGTGGATGCACATCAATTTTCATTTGGGCTTCTAGTAATTTATCAAGAATGCCATATGAAGCCTCTATCCAATTGATGGGCCTTAAATGGACTAGTCTCCTTGAATAGCGTCAAATTCATTTCCTTCACTTGCAAGTGTTGTTTATCATTTTAGAAGCATGAGCCAAGTTTTGGCAATGTACCGTTTTTTATGAATATTATTGAGTCAAAAATCATTAATTTATTGGATGGACACCAATTTTCATTTGGGCTTCTAGTAATTTACCAATATTAGTTTCTTAAAGTAGTGGAGTTCTTATCCGCATGTTAGCTTGTTAAAGTAACACTTGACAACTTTCTTTGAAGATACTATTTGTGTAGTCTTCATATTTTGCAAAGTTTTGTTGTAAATGTTTTAAGGTTTAGTAGACTTTAACGCAATATGTGGTTTGGAAACCTATTGCTACCTTTCTAAATTGCGTAGTCTCTAAGAAACGTAGGTTATTGATATCAAGATTTCATTTATTCACGAGGTTCTTACTGTTGTGACACTTATTTAAATGTCAAACACAAATATGACCTCTGCTAACTTTCATACTATCATTGTGATAGAATGTATCTACTCATCAACAACATAGTTTTCGAGATTTGTAAGGTTTCAAGTAATGTATTGTTCAAAGATCGCATTTGTGGACATTTAATTTGTTAAAAATTGGCTAGTGTAAAGTTTAAAGAAATAATTTCATGAAGATGTTAAAGTCCATAAGGCTTTTTTGTGGGTTTTCTAATTGAGAATAGTTATTGATGGGTAGAATTAAATATTGGGAAGATCATCTCATTTAAGTTGTCAATGTCCAACAATGAGGGATTCCTAATTGGAAATATTACCAACATGGAAAAATAAGTTTTCTACTACTTTTCCCTCAAGAAGATCATGTATGAAAGTTCACTCATAAGGGTTTTTGGATGCCCATGTGGGGTTATAAAAGTCCCTACAAAGCCAAAAACTTCCTCTTTGAAAAGGAACTTTAGTTTGGGAGAAAAGTATCCCACTAAGGGAATCTAATTATCCTCTGTGGGAGAGGAAACTTCCTTCAAGGAAACACATGGGATAATATAATACCATGTGTAAAAGTAATATGGGAAACTCTCTAAACCTTCTTGTGTGCATGGTAATTTGTTGTGAATAATGGGCAAAAAGAAGCTGATTGGTGGAAAAGAAATGGTTGAGGGCATGAGCATATATATATATATACATATATATGTGATAATGGGAGAAAAGAAGTTGATTGGTGGAAAAGAAGGGGTCTAAGGTTATTATATTTTGGCAACCCTTCCAAAATTTCTTGGAAGATGGCTTCTTTATGGTTGCCATCAAGGAAATTGGCAACATGTATAGTGTTTCAAGTCCCATTTCCTATCTGAATAAAATCAATCAGGCATGGATGAGAGGGACAGCGAGCACCATCACAGCATGTAATTGCCCTTTGTTAGTCTTTGGCTGTCATCATCCTTTTGGCCTTAGGTTGGTAAGGTACTGGTGTCAAAGTTGAGAGTTCAAGCACCATTGAGTGTATCCCCGTTGATATGATCCTAAGAGGAAGTATCATGTGTGAGAGTAGGTGTGCATATGCTCTCTCCATGGCGCTAAAACATACACCATGCACTAAGAACTTATGTTTTTAAGGCAACAAGAAAAATTTTGGTCTTAAGAGGTAAATCACGTCGAGCTACTGATGGCCCCGTGTCAGTGGTGGGATTCTCTCTCTCTCTCTCTCTCTCTCTCTCTCTCTCTCTCTCTCTCTCCCCCCCCCCCCCCCCCCTTTGGGCTTCTCTCTAGACTTTTCCTATGACATTAAACATTCTCTTCTTCATCTTCTTACTCTTATTCTTTTCATCTCATTTGATTTGTGAGTGTGCTTGTGCGCATGTGAAAAGAGAATTATCTGTGTCAAACTCTCATGCAAAAAGTCAAGAATGATTAATGCCATGTAGGTCCATGTTGGATCAATGCTTGAGCGTTTGCAACCACATAGGTGGTATAATGTGGGTTGTATTTGGAAATGCCATGGTAAGATTCCTCATATTGCAAGAAAAGTTAACATGAGAGGCAAGGTTGAGTAATTGAAGAAGTATTCACTAGTTTATGTCATGTTGTTCTCCCAAGCATACATTCTTTATGGTTGTTGATATTTTTGTTTGCAAAGGTGGTTTGTGAAAAAGTCTTGGAGAATGGCTCCCATTCCAAGCCTTCGATGGATATGCAACACATTCTTTTCCTTGAGATTTTAGGTGATTGACCAATGATACACTCGATTTTCCATCATTGACTTAATGATAGCAAAGAAGAAGGAAGAAAAGAACGAAGGATTGGATGAAAGACTATACCAAATCAAGCTTTACGATTATCATGGCTTACAAGCATGTATGCAATGATATTTCTGACAGTGATGCAATTTACAACATTATTGTTCTTAACTTGCATTAGTACTATAAAGGCCATGCAAGGGACCGTTGTTGTGCAGCTCCGCTTCCATGATAGGAAAAAGAGAAAAGAAATGCAAGCTAGCCTTCTTTGAAGATGAAAGGGTGGTGGTAATGCGTGTGCTAGTCTCCACCCAACCGTGTTATTTTATATCCTCCCCCTAGCGTACACACTGTCTGGTCGTGCCGGTGGCCTTGACCATAGTACCCCTGTCCTTACATTACCCCCCCTTGGAGAATCGTTTTCGTCCTCGAAAACGAACATAGGAAAACGTTTCTTAAGTACGGAGACATTCTCCCATCTAGAACCTTCTTCAGGTCTATCTAGCCATTTTACCAACACTTGTTGTCTGGCATGATGTCTGGTGCAAGGCTCATGAGAATCCAAAATCTTTTCAGGCTCATGAGGAATGCTTGGCGGTGTGATAAGGTCAACCAACACACCTGTGTCAATGACATTATCATTATGTCCTAGCTGTTTTCGTAAACATCTAACATGAAAAACAGGATCAACTCGTGAGTGCTCTGGAAGAGCTAACTTATAGGCCACTTGACCTATACGTTTGAGAATGGTAAACGGTCCACAATAGTGTGGTGAACATTTAGCAACTTTTCTCATCTTCAGACTTTCCAAATGCTCTGGAACTTTGAGGAAAACCTTGTCTCCTTCTTCAAAAGTAGCAAGACATTGATGCTCATCTACGTACTTCTTATATTGATCTTGAGCTTGCTTAACTTTCTGTCGAGCAACTCGAAGCATGTCAAAATGTTCTTGGAGAAAATCCTTCGCTTGTTGTATCTTCTCCTTAGCCAGCCCCACCGTAACGGGTGATCTAGGTTGAAATCCATACAAAAGCATAAATGGACTAAACGTTGTAGTCACATGCTTTGAACTATTATAACCAAATTCCAATATAGGTAAGTACTCTTCCCAATTGCTTTGCTTCTTGCTAACGTACGCTCGTAGGATATCCTCTAGCACTTGATTAACTCTTTCTGTTTGACCATCCGTTTCTGGCCTTCAAGTCTGTTTGAGTAGTAAACCATTTGATACTCTCATGGTCAAAAACTACTTTAAACTCGGCACCATATAAATAGTGTCGCCACTTTCGTAAAGCGTAAATCATGGCATAGAGCTCTCTCTCATAGACAAAATAATTATGTTGAGCTCTATCTAACTTTTTACTTCCAAAGGCTATAGGTCTTCCCTCCTGGAGAAGTACCGCACCAATGGCTTTATCCCTAGCATCAGTCTCTACCACAAACGGCTTAAGTGGGTCGACGATTGCTAGGATGGGAGCAATGGCTATAGCTACCTTGAGCTGTTCGAAATTGCATTTTTGGGCTTCTTCCCAAGAAAAGGTCTTACCTTTTGCTTTAAGTTGATCATCATAGGAACAGTGATTTTGGCATAGTCACGAATATACTGTCGATAGAATCCAACCATGCCTAAAAATATTTGAAGCTCCTCAACCGTGTTAGGATGTGGCCATCGAAGAATGGCAGCGACCTTCTCAGTGTCCATCTTGATGCCAGAATAAGAGATCACATGACCGAGGTAATGTATCTCTGTTTTAAAGAAATCGGACTTGCTTTGCTTAGCATACAACATGTGAGCTCATAGCTATTCAATCACTAATCGTAAGTATTCTATGTGTTCATCTTCAGTCTTACTGTAAATGAAAATGTCATCAAGGAAAACCACAACAAATTTTCCAAGACAGGGATGTAAGACAATATCCATGAGTGTCATAAATGTAGCTAGAGCATTGGTTAGACCAAAAGGCATAACCAAAAATTGAAAATGCCCGAACCGTGTTCTAAAGGCAGTTTTGGAGATATCTTGCATTAGGATACGTACCTTGTGGTATCTTGAACAAAGATATATCTTTGTATCATATCTTGTTCCGTGGAGTTGATCAAACAACTCATCCACTCAAGGTAGAGGATACTTGTTCTTGATGGTTATCGCATTTAATCCGCGATAATCTACGCACATGCGCACAGTACCATCTTTATTTTTTGCCAATAGAATTGGTGATGCCCAAGGCGAAGTGCTAGGTCTAATGAAACCACGAGCGAGGTAGTCAACCAACTGACTTTCAACCTCCTTGGCTTCTTCAGCACTCATACAATAAGGTGGTTTACTCACCGGTTTAGTGCTTGGCAAGACATCTATGCCATGCTACACATCACGTGTAGGGGGTAAAACCGGTGGTAAATCACTTGAGAACACATCACTATACTCCATGAGTAAGTGAGGCAGCTTTTGCCCTGCAAAAGGAGAAAGTAAACTAGAGTTATGCTCGGATGGAGAATCTTGTAATTCCTATAATGTTTGTTTTACAACAGTTGCACGTTGCTCTATAGAATTAAAATTGAGAGCACTTTTCTCGTTAGATTTGTTAACACTTTGTTTATCAGTAGAATTCATTGCACTTTGCTCTTGAGAATTCACAAGACTTGGAGACAAGCAGTAACACAAAAAGACTTCATCTATATAATTTGCTTTGTGCAAAATAGAAAGCTCGGTTGTACATATAAGAGGTGCAGATGGTATATTTTTCTCATCAAGAAAAAGTACATGTTTACCATTGGCCATAAAGGATAAGGAGTTGTGTTCATAACTAGTGTGCAATGTGTTTCCTAAACCATGCCGCCACTTCTGTCCTAAAACTACATAGCACGGTCCATGTTCATAAGTTGGAAGTCAAGGGTCATTGTATGATCTTGAACAATAAGCTCAACCCCTTGAATTACCATGTTCTATACTTCTTTATCATTCCCAGACATCTGCTCGACCACATACTTGTGAGAGCAGGGAGCCTGTGTAAGCTTCAATTTCTTGACTAGCTTATAGTTCAAGAAGTTATGAGTTGCACCATCATCCACTAAAATACTAGCATGTTGTCCGTTAGTAGTGCCATGCATGCGAATCAAATCATGGGGGCCAAAGGTGGGCTGCCACATTGAAGCAGACACACACCACTTGTGCTTTTCTTCCATATGAAGAACCTCTACAACACAATATTTAGGAGATGAAACTAATGTGAGGCGTTGCACCGTGTGCATGGCCTTTTCTTTGCCTTGCAAAAGAGGACAATCTTTCTTGTTAGGTTGGTCCGAAATACATCTAAAACACAAATTGTGTTTCTTTGCACGCTCAAAATCAGCAGTGTTGAGAGACCCACATGGAGTATCTCGTGATTGTTTAGGCTTCTTAGCCTCTTGTGGACGTGGAGAGGTAGATTGTCTCTTATTCCTCTTGGAACGTGTGGGAGATCTATCTCGCCATTGGCTTTTAGCCACATTGCTCTTAGCAAAAGTATTCTTAGAGTAGGGAACATTTCCTTTCCTCTCTTGGTCATCATCATATCTTTGCGCATGACTAATGGCTTCTTCCAAATTTTTCGGATGTTGGGTCTTGACATAAAGATGATAGACCCCTATTAAAACCCCGTATCTTTTGGAATTCATCTAGACCTTCTAGATTTACTATGATTCCTTGATACTTCAAAAGGTACTGTGTGAGAGAGAGGCCAGATATGCGGCATGCATCCCATGCTAACCAATTCTTATCTTCTTCATTGGAGTCCAAAAACTCTTTGGAGAAAGAAGCTTGAAATGCAGCCCAAGACGGAGGACAAGCATCTATTGGAAATGTCATCCACCACTTATAGGCCTTGCCCTTAAGAGATAGATTTTCTTCCACAGCCGTCTTTATATCTTGGGTGTGTCTCAATCTATGAATATCACTCCATTTGTGTAAGAACATATTGACCACATCTTTGTTGCGATCACACTCTTCACCGTGAAACTCAGGAATGGTGATATTCTTAAGTAATGCATCGCTACCTTTTGCATCTTTTGCAGCATTTGTCTATTGGACTCCTTGAGTCATGCGAGCTTGGTTCCCTTGAACCGTGACACTTGTGGCTCCTTGAGTCATCTGTGAATTCATAAATTTCATAAATAACTCCGTAAGATTGGTAACATTTGCATTGAGTGCAGAGAGGTTTCTTTCAAGTACGCTTTGATGATGTTCCAAAGTCTTGAAAAAAGCCATATCTACAAGCTCATGATCTCCTAGATCATCATCATCATGCATATTAGTGTCAGAAGCACCCATGGTGCCCTGATTTTGATCTACATGCTTAAAATCAAACGTGTGTGTAGGTCGGATATTCTCACTAGCCATGGTAAACACACACTAATGCAAAGAGAGAAACAAAAACGACAACGTGTACCTTGAGAAATTGAAGTCTTTGTGTTTTGTATGCTTTGTGATTTTCGCTACATGCGAAGCTCGCCTTGCGGGAATTTGAGTGCTTCACTTGTCGTTCATTGTAAGAACACCTTTGATGATTCTTCACAAAAACACGTCGTTTTTGTGAAGGCTTTTCTTCACTTTGAAGCTACCTCCTTGAGGAAAAAATAATTTTTGGAAGATAACTTCCCTTCCTCCAAGAATTGAAAAGGAAGGGTAAAACTACTTCCTTGAAGGTTGAAGCTTTCCCTTTCCTTCTAGGTTTCCTAGCAACACAAGTAGACTATCTTTCCTTGCTATACACAACAAGGGCCAATAGCTTGATGGTAAAGTGTAGCCCCCTTACCCTCATGGGGTGGGTTCAACCCTCCTTCATGCAAGGGTTAAGTGGGCCTTCCTACGTGTGCAGCCAATGGCGCCAACAGAAAGCCTTCAGAGCCTCGGTGCCATCGAGTTGCCGATTCGACTTAGCCTTGGTCGCCTGTCTACGCTGTGGGGGGGCCGTGGTCGACTGTCATCGTTGTCTGTCCACGTGCTGCTCGCACAGAAAGCTGTGCATGTCTTCCTTTTACTGCACAACGGAGACGTCGTTGTCTGCGGAACGTGGGAGGGGAGCACGTTCTCCAAGTATATCTGATCCTTATCCCAAGATTCGAATACCGTGTTTTCTCCGCCACGTGTCAAAGAGGCAACTTTACACAATTTCCAATTATTATGTTTTCCTTTAGCTTGTTTTGGGAAAGGCTACAAAAAAAGATATACTTTATGTTCCTTTTAGAAAATATATTCGAAAAGCAGAGCATTGTCCGGCTAATGTGGATGTGCAAGATAGCCCATTTAGCTTCCTAATCTTTCCAAGGTTCCTTTTTACCAAACAAATTAAAAGAGTTCCTTAATTAACAACATCTTTCTCCCTTATCCGAGCCATTCCAAGATCCTTTTCTTTTTACTTTATTTGATTCATCCCAGGATCCTTTTCTTTCTCCCTTATCCGATCCCTCATGGATCCTTTTCCCTCTTTGCAAGCTTCATTTTCTTGTAGCTCAATCCCTTTTGTATTTTTCCTTACTCTTGTCTGATGGTATCTTGGCAACATGATTTGGTCTTATCCTTAAGCATTCCACACTTGCAAATTACAAATGAAGCTGTCAAAAGGGAATTCTTAGAGAGTTACAAACATCTACTCTTCCTAGAGAAATGTTCTTCTGTCGGTCGGACTGTATAGAAACTTGGCATAATATCACAAGGGTGAGTCTTTAGGGTCTAGACCACTTCTGAATAACATTTGAATTTTTATGGTTCTTCTGTCGATCAGATTGTATGAAACACTTATTGGAATATCACAAGGGTGACTCTTTAGGGTCTAGACCACTTCTGCACCAAAACTTTTTATGGTTACTGAAGCTTTGGGGCCTTGGCCGTCAATTTTACTATGTAACAAAAACACCTAACCCTAGCTTCTCAAAAAGGTTATTGTTGTTGGCATAATTTATCCCCTCTTCCAAGATATACTTGTATCCGAATTTGGGATTACCCCTTAGGGGTCCCTTTGTCTTCTCTCCTCATACCAGAGAGATTAGTGGGGCCATTTCTCATCGAGTCATCCCGAAGACCTAACATGTGTCCAGCTTGTGACTCTTGTGTCTATGACCATATAATGGAGGATCTAGTCGAATTATAAGTCTATCTTCCCTTCCTTTGTATCCCTTTTTGGTTTGATAATTGTAAAGATGACATCTTTTTCTTTTGTTATAACCTTTCTTGTTCTTAAATGATTGTGAGAATTAAACAGAAGGAATTTTGTTTAAACTTCTTGTGAATTCTTGGTAACACCCCCCTATTGATCACTTTAACTCACAAGTGGGATACTCGAGTAAGACTTCAAAGACTTCTTGACTTGAACAATATGATACAAAAAAAAATCAAAGAATAAAGTTAAATTCTCATTTTCTGACAAGATTACAGTACTGAGAACTTACATATCACGAGATAAAAACCTTAAAGGGAAGATGATTAGACAAAAAATGGTTTACATATCACAAGATAGCAAATTTAAAAGGAAGATGACTAAACAAAAGATGGTTTTCAAATTATATTAGAAGAAGTATCTTCTAATTAAGATAGAATCTCCCTTTGAGGTAGGGAAATTGAGCGATGAGATAATCCCATGCTTCCCAAAAAGCATCTTCAACGAGGTAACCCTTCTACTAAATTAGAGCTTCTCAGATAGTCTTGTGGTGTTGGAGAGGGGGAATAGGGAAACACACCCAGCACACAAAATTTTTGCCTTTCTATAGCCCAGGGATTCCACAATACCCCTAACCTCTCTAATAACACCTTCAAATTGGCTAATTTGCACTAACAACTTCACTGTAGCATACAGAACAACTGTCTCACACCTTGCAAAAAACACCTTACAGCACAAACACACCCACACTGCTCAGCTCACCCTTTCCGAATCACAAGACACCCTGATTCTTCCCTCTTGGTAACACCCTTCAAGTTGCAGGCAAACCCTCTGTAAGCACTAGCAAGTACACAAAGAGCGAGAGAAAAGGAGGGGGATGGGAAGAAGCAACACAAGAAATATGGGCAAGGGTTTGGTATTATTGCATAGGGAGATAATACAGTCAAGTATGCAACTCCAATGGAAAGCTTGCAATACACAGGTTTGAAAGCTTCCAAAAACTCTCTCTCACAAAAAAACCCTCTTGGTCAAAAGACCCCAAAAAAGTACGTCTACCTCCTTTTATAATGCTTGGCTAAGGCTAAAAAGGAAAAAACAAACAAGGAGCTATTTAGCTCGTACAATCCACTGAAGCTTCCTTTAGAAATCTTTTTGCATTTCCACCACTTGGCATACTTGATATTTTGGTATCTGCATGGTGCAAACCTGCCCAATTTGGCCGCCCAGCTACACTTGCACTGTCCGGCTTCTTTCTCCTGCTTTACCATGGGATGGCCACCCTTTGCACTAGCCCTTGAAGCCTTTGAACACTCTCTCTCTATCTCTTGCTGTCCTCTAGCCATGAGACCCTCTACTTGGTTTTCTGCTTGAAGCCCTCGAACTCTCCCCCTACCAATTCACCGCACGGGAATGCCCCTTTTGGAATTTCCACTCTCTCACTGTCTTCACTGCAGGACCCCTCCCCTCCATGGGCAATAGCGATGTCGCTATTGGGGGGGCTCTATCCCTCAGAAAACTTGGCCTAATGGGCGCGGGCACTGACCCTTACAGGCTGCCATGTCATCATACCAACCAAGGCAGAGCCGCCGCCGGTCGTCGGCCATCAACGCCAGCATGTGCCACTGACCACCACCATCTCTACGCCAGTGGGCCCAAAATAGCGCCCAGTACTGCCCCGCCATAGCCAGGGAGCTCTCAAGCTCACAACTCGCTTCTCACACCTCAAGAGGGTGCCACACCGCCGGTGATATACCCCCAGTGTCACACGCAGAGACATGCATGTGGGTTTGCTTTGCTTGCCATGTGGCAACCCCAGGTCCAAGCCCCCCAAAGCCTTAAAAAGAAACCCATTTGATGAGGGGAAAAAAACTAGATGACCTCCAATTCCAGAGCTTGACCATTTGTAGCTACGGTGTCGGGTTGCCAGACCGCAAAGCCCGGACATATCTCCATGATGTCGACTTAAAAATCTCCAAATCTAATTGCAAGTCAAGACTCCTCGAGTCCCCGAATCGAGACCGCAAAAATGAGCAAAACATCTGTAACCAAGCCCGAACAAGTGCACCCAATCTTTTAGCTTCAGTATCGTTCTAATCCGGACTTCGTTTCATGTGTAGCCAATTCCTACTAGCTCCGTATGATGCATACCCTGATCTAGAACCTTTTCGAGGCTCAAAAGACGCCAGATGGCATGCCTCCCCACGCTGTCAGGTGGGCACCAACCCATCCCCCGGCAAAACTTCCACTGGCCATATCTTGCTATGCGTGGATCTTATCTGCAATTTGAAAAGATGGGTAGGCTCCATAAATTGGGCACTACACACCTGTACCCTGACTTCCACTTGGACCACCTGTCCCCAGCTGCCCTGTTCGGCGAGAATCTGCAACACACTGAACCTTCAACCCTCAATAACTTGGGCTCCATAGCTCGGTTTGATGGGTAGTTTGGACCTGCTCCTTCATCACTTCAAGCTCTTCATTCGTGGACCCAAAGACTGCATCTTGCATCTCCTTCACCTGCTACTCAAATTAGCCCCTTATGGAGCCCTTCCTGGACTATAAGCCGCATCAAGCATACATTTCTGTTGATACCTGTCAGCCCATGATCTTCCTAGCTGCTCCAACCTTTTGCTATGCTTCTGCTAGCCTGCATATATCTTCCCATGCCACCTTCTAGGGTTGACACACTTTGGCTGTACCAGCATAGACTTTGCTCCCTTGTATCCAAGATCTTCTTTGGCTCTGCGTGGAACTGCTCAGTGCTCTTGAGAGACAAGAATGGTATCATCTTCTTGAATTCTTGAAGTACATGGAGGGGATCAACAATATATTTCTTTAGAAGTCTGACATGGAAAACATTGTGCAACATGCAAGTGGGAGGGGGGGGGGGGGGGGGTAAGGCTAATTTATAAGCTTGTTCTCCTATCCTTCTCAAGACTTTAAAGGGTCCGTAGTATCAGTAAGCTAATTTCTTGTACTTTTCCAACTTGAGCAAAATCTTGTTTGGTTTGACACGGAGGAAAACTTTATCTCCTATCGTGAAAATCCTAGGAGATCTATGTAATTCAGCATACCTTTTCAACTTATCACTTGATTTTTTAAGGTTATCCATTGTCATTTGAATTTGGTGATCCATTTCTTCAAGGGTACTCTTAGCTACTGCAGACACTTGGAGAGTCTGGTCAACCATTTTGAGTGGGAGTAGGCAATCTTGTCCATAGAGAGCTTTAAATGGAGACATTCCCAAACTTCTATGGTAAGAAGAATTGTACTAGGCAAATTCTACTAAGGGTAAATACTTTATCTCAAGATGAGGTTGTTGGCTACAGTAAGATCTCACTGTATCTTCAAGGACCTCATTAACTCTTTCAGTTTTCTTTGCACAATTTGGAGAACTTATTCTTCTCAAGAGTTCCAGGCCATTTGAAAAAAATTTATCTCTCTCTTCTAGTAACCTCACTCTTTTTCCACAAAAGTTCATACTAAAATGGCTATGTGGCCAAGGATAGAAACTGACGCTCTAATACCACTTGTGAGGGCCATGCTAGGGACCGCTGATTGTACCATCCTCAAATGGCTACACTACAATTCTTGAAATCCTTCCCACTCAAGACTGCCACCAAGACAAAACTCCTCCTACTCTATGATGCCAACTTGAGGGGGTGATAACATCCCAATTTTCATACACAGGTCTCTTAACCCCAAGAAATCTTTCCAATTAGGATCAACCTTTCAATTCAAAGTCATCAAACTAAATTAAACTTAACCTTCTAGGGTTGAGTGACAGGAGTTCTCTAATTCACCCTTGGTTCAAGCTTATCGACGCTTTTTTTCTCGGGCATGG
The DNA here is from genome assembly GCF_014529385.1 of Adiantum capillus-veneris. NCBI lineage: Eukaryota > Viridiplantae > Streptophyta > Polypodiopsida > Polypodiales > Pteridaceae > Adiantum > Adiantum capillus-veneris. Next base: position 33,861,896 of record NC_140938.1, read on the forward strand.
TCGAGCACAGTCGCTCATGCGTTCTCCTAAGATGAGGATTATTACCGACTACATGTATCGCATTCCACTCTATAAATTGAGATCACTTTCCCCGTTCTTAAATTAAATTGATATATAACATAGAAATTGGGGTCAACTTTCTAGCCATTAATATAACACTTTGGAATCCACCCTCCCACCAAACCATTCGGTAAATACACAGTTCCAAGGTAACACTATGATACTAGGGAAAAAACAGGATTCCAAACAAGTCAAGTCAAAAAATACATTTCAGACATTTGAAAACAGTATGCAACTGCATATGTGCATTTATCAAATCGTTCCCACCTTTTTCTATTTTTGAATATTTTAATTCTTTTTTTCTTTGATAGTGTTAAATTTACCTCTCATTCCACTCGGATACATTGTCTCCTCCACCACGTGTTGAGGTGGCACCTTTACACAATTTTTAATTTATTTTTCTTTGTTTTGTTTAGGAAAAGGCTAAAAGAAGAGCTACTTTATGTGCCTTTTAGAAAATATATCCAAGAAGCAAAGTGTTGTTTGGCCGATCTGAATGTGTGGGATAACCCATTTAGGTTCCTAACATTTCTAGCGTTCCTTTTTACCAAATAAATTAAAAGAGTTCTTGAATTAATCACATCTTCCTTGCTTATTTGATCCATCCTAGGATCCTGTTTTTTCCCTTATCTGATCCATCCGAGGATCCTTTTCTTTCTCCCTATTCCAATTCCTCATGGATCCTTTTCCCTTACTCATTTCTATGAACATTAGGCCTACCGGATCTAGGCCAATTTTCAAGCACATTTGCGAGTGCTCCACCCGATCATGACTGACTCCCATCCAATCCCAATCTAGGGCATTGAATGAACATCGAGCTCAAAAATAAACCAACGATTATTAGTTCTAGCTAGAAAGAACCATCCCCCATTGTGTTCCATAGGTAAACACCCACGCCGGCCTTTTTCCAAACAATTCAAATAAATTTTGCACTTAAGACCTCCACGTTTTTCTAGGGCTATCCACATTAAATCTTCTCGTTAACGTTCTTAATTCTAGTTGAAATGTAAGCTAGATTCATAATATTATAATCTCATAGTTCCTAGTCGTTTTATTTTCAATTCAAACAAGACCTTCAAAAAGACAATGAGTTTCTTGGGAGTTAAGGTTTTTGTCTCAATGTAAGTGTCAAGGTTTCCCCGTCTTTGATCACATCCCTATTTTTCTTTCTTACTTCATTTGCCATCCATGGGACATCTCCATAGAAGTGGTGGGAGTTTTATGTTCAAGCAATAGAGTCATTATTTTCACTACAAGAGGTTGTGTGCTCTTGTGACCCTGTTAGCGACGGAAATACATTGGGTTTTTATAACCCCCGGCGTCGCTAAAACCGTCGCTACGAGCGTCGCTACGAGAGCGTCGCTATATAGCGACGCTTATAGCGACGCCTATAGCGACGTTTACACAGAAGACTATAGCGACGCTCATAGCGATGCTCCAGAGCCATAAATAGCGACGCTTATAGCGACACCCGAGAGAATTTTTTTTTGGTGGCAGGGCATTGAATGCCCTGCCACCCATCAACCATATTGTACTTGATTCACTTTTTAAAAAAAGTGCAATGGAAAAATAATAGACCCAAAATAGTCACCCACAAGACGCATTGTTTTCAAAATTGACAATTGTACACATCATAGGCAAAATGAATTGATTGGCAAATGTAATAATGACAATTGTACAACATCATAGGCATAAAGAATTGATTGGCAAAAGGAACTGCGGTGACAAATGTAATAATATACATGGTTCAAAAAGACGTATAAAATCCGCCTCATGATACATAAGCTATGAGAAACCCTAAACTAATGCTATCTAGCTACGGCTAAACTGACGTCGTCTAGTCAGACGTCTCATCGCGTCCAAGCGGCGTATCTGTCGGATTCTGCAAAAAAAGACAATAAGACAGCTTTCAGTAAGTATAAATATATAACCACATTTATAAAACAATACAAATAATAAAAAAGAGTAAACCCTAATACTAACCATGCCGCCGCGAGAACTGAGAATGTCCATCAGGGCGTTTAAGCCCTTCCTGCCTGCGTACTCGCGCTCGTACGGTGTGGGATCACGTCCTATCATCGACCACTATCAAAACATACAAAGATTTCATTATGTTAGAACTAAAAAACTCATAAACCCTAAACTATCGAACATAAAGAGCAATGTGAAAACACTTACCAAATCGGCCTCAAATGATGCCCATCCACCGCTCCCCAAGTGGTGCGAGCTCCCTGCCTCTACTCGCGCTCTGGCTGCATCCTTTTGTTGCTTCCACTTGTCGGGATTCTCGCGCGCTGCTTTCTTCGCATTCTTCCAATCTTCTTTGGCCAGCCAATCTGGCCTGTTCCACCCATTCTTGATTGCTTTTTGCACTTCGAAACGCTTGTGTTTGCAGTATTCGCGCATTCGAATCTTCATCAGGTCTTCATTGAAGCGCTGATCCCGTGTTGGAACGGGAAACTCATCATGAAGTATGCTGATGACTCTGTTTTTTAAATCACTTGGTACTTCACTCCATTTGTTTAGTATGTAGTGTCTAAACAGCTGAGAGCAAAGACCACGCATGCGCGAGATCACCTTCTTGCCGTCATCATCCATGATGATGCCGCCGTTGATGTCGACGGAGTAAGGCAAGCCCTCTGGCCGGTGACGCGTGAACCTGGGTGTCCCGGCAGGGGTCTCTAGCGGCGTGTCGATGGGGGTACGGACGTCAGGTGTCTCCACCAGCGTCTGGGCCCCGAAGCGAGGAGTGTCGAGTGGGGTGGCTCCTGGCGGAGTAGGTAGAGGTGTGTAGCTTCTAGGAACAGTCAGCCGTGCAAAACCTGGCGTAGATGGCGATGTTGTGGCTGGTGTGGGGGCGGGCAAAGAAGGGGAGGGTAAAGAGCCTCGTCGAACACGAGGCGGTGTGGAGGCATCGGTGGCGGAATCCCCACAACAACCGCCACCGCCACCACTAGAGCGCCGGTGTCTAGACGAGTGTGAAGCTCGTCTCGTCGACGCCGAAGCTTCGGAGCGCGCCGAATGCTCCGAAAGAGAGGGAGATGCGGATGGAGTAGGAACGCGCGATGATGCGCCAGAGCGATGACGCTCCACGTACCACTGTCTCTGCTGTGGTGACAAAGAAGAAAGAAACTCCTCATCATCCATACCTGCATTAAACACACGAATATTTAAACTTAATATTGAATGAATAGAGTAGACAATGACGCAAAGACCATTAAATACAATGATGTAATGACGCATATAAATACAATGATGCAATGAATTGAGTGATAGAAGAGGCAAGTCGAAAACTCAGAATTTTCAATCAAAAGATGTGAGCGCGAGTAGAAAAGAGCGTTATACACCATGGAAGGTACTTAGAGAGCCAGAGCTTTTACAACACGGAGCAAAATTGTTCAAATACAATATTTGTGGCTTTAAGAGATCTCTCTCTCATCCTCGCATAACTCAGCATAACTTCCTATATCTATATAGAGCTCTCCGTTTAAACACATATCCTTTGTTTCATTTTGTAGCTCCTCTGCATGCACCCCATATAGAGTAGTAGCATCTTGATGCTCGTCTGGCACCACCGCAGCGGCTTCTGATTGAGCATCTTCTCTGATCTCCTCCATTGATGTCGTTGTGATTGGCACATGGTAGCCTTCATACGTCCTTGCACTACGAGGGGCTACCTCTATGACGTACCACCAGTTTGATGTAGACTTTGTAGGATGAAATATTACCTGCCAGAGCCACATAACTTACATGAGAGCTTTCAAGCACATAACTTGTAAAAGGGGGATGTTAACTATTTACATACTTACTTGTTCACAATGCTCGGGTAGTACGAAAGTGTCTCTTAGGTCAATCCATTTCTTAGTAGAATCCACCTCAAGAAAACCAGACTCTCCTCTACGCACAGTAGTGTTGCGACCCTCCATGATTATCTTGAACCATTGCACGTCGAACAAGTCGACAAAAAATCCTCTGTAATCGATCCTCAAAATCTCTTGCAGCGTGCCGAAGTAAGTGAGTTCCGCCACAACAGGATCTGCATCAGAGGAACGTCGTCTACTAGACTGTTCAAATTTTGCCATGATTCCACAATCTTGAGTAAAACGCTTTTTGTCGATTCGTTCCACCCTAAAATGTCGACCTTTACACCATGCTGCTGTGTATGACTTATACTACAACGAACAAAGATTATGAGTGGCCGTTCAAACGTTTATAAATAAAGTCACTTGCTAGTCGTACATTGCAAACTTACCTTGGTCGCGCAACCCCGAGAGTACTCCCACTCTTCTTCAGTCACTTCGTCACCGCATTGTTGTGCGCTTTTCAATTGGTTGTGCAACCATCTTAAGCTCATGAAGGTTGGTAGGCTCTCAAGAACCGTTGGATAGTGCATCGGTGGTCGTCTTCCTCGTCTCCACTCGATTCGTGCCCTTTGTCGCTCTTGCTTTGCATCCTCATATTGTGAAATCCACTTTTGCATCACTGGATTGTGAAGCATGCAAAATCGGTTGATTTTAGCCTCTAGATCTTCCGTCATCTTCTTCTCAACACCGAGATTGCACATGACAATCCCAGATATGCGCTCATCATCTATGGTTCGCCATAGCGTGTCCCGGGATTTATCAAATCCGTCTAGCCACTCTCCAATGTACACTAGGGACTCTGATACCAACCAACCTTGCTACCCTCCGGACGTGCCTTTTGACGCACATATCCCTTAAGCGTTTTCATGAAATGCTCTAAGAAGAACATCCATCTGGAATGAACTGTGCTAGCTATTTCCACCTCATCAACTATGTGAACAAGAAGATGCACCTGAATGGTTAGCATTGTAGTAGGAAAATGTTTCTCAAACATGCACACAAGCTCCGCAGCATTTAGTTTGGCGAATGGTATGGAGTCTACGTTGATCTCCTTTTGTGAGATCCATTGCACCAGCTTTGCAAGTTTGTAGATTGTGTTACGGATGTCGAGAGACAAACAGCCCTCAATGGCAACCGGTAAAATAAACTGTAAAGTATGTGCAGCAATGATATTAAAGTCCACATTTTATGCAATGATATTAAAGTCCACTATGAACGTACCTGACACATTTTATGCCAATCGTGTGACTTCAAACCGGTAAGCTTTCCTTCTTTAGTAAAACACGTTCGGAGCGAGTGCATTACGCCAGTGGGGGTCCGCAAAGATCGAATGGTCTCTTTTACTTTGCGTTCTTGGGCTCCTGTGAAAATCCATGGTGCTTTAGGGAGTTTTATCGATCCATCAGACGCTGTTTGCGGCCAATATTGCTCCATACGATCCACATTTCTAAGGTCAACTCTGGCTCCCAAAGTATCTTTCTTGCCGGTCAAATGGTCCCATAGTAGATTACCCACATTCTTGAATATGTGCATTGGATCGAGCAAGTGATTGATCATGAGTCGGGGCCAGTATGGTAACTCGTACCATAGAGATAGTCTCTTCATCCCTGGAGGAAATCCATCATCGCACATCTCCTTCTGCTCTATCCATGCTTGTGCAGACATCCTTGGTGGCTCTCTTCCCAAAAAGCCGTCGCGTAACACATGATTCTCTGGAAGATACGCTTGATGACCTTCGTAGATTTGCTTCTTCAGTGAGGGTGCCCTACGTGCATTCAGTCTAGGTCCACATGTGACACATGCTCTATATCCGCTTGTTTGAAGCCCTGCATGTATACACATGATAATAGATCAACTATGGGAAAAAACAAGATTTACAGTGTCTGAGTGAGGAGTGTCAATAGATCACCTGAGCATTCTGTTACCCCGGGATAGTCATGCATGGTCCACATTAGAATGCCTCTGATCAAAGCATTCCGTCGTCCTGTGTGTCGGCTCATATCCACCACCTCTATGCCAATCCACAATTGTTGTAGCTCTTCCAATAGTGGACGAAGATACACATCCATATTCCCCACTTTATATCGCCCTGGCACAATCAAGCTTAGCCATAGGTGCCCCTTCTTCGTAGTCAACCACGGGGGAATGTTGTAGTTGACGATGACAACGGGCCATACACTGTAAAATGTTGATCTTTGACCAAATGGATTTACGCCATCCATAGCCAGGCCTAAGTGCAAATTTCGAGCTTCCTTGTCAAAATCCGACCATGTTCCATCTATATGTTTCCACGCTACGCAATCTGCAGGAATTCGTAGCACACCATCCGAAGACTTATTCTCCTCATGCCATGATGCTAGGGCGGCCATGGACTTACATTCGAAGAAATGCTTGATGCGAGGAAGCAGAGGGAAATGTCGCAAAACCTTTTGTGGAATTTTTGTCCCGTGGAGATCTACTCGATATCTTTCGGAATCACATTTCGGACACTTCTCCATGTCTATGTATTCCCCTCTGAAAAGAATGCAGTCATTAGGACAAGCGTGGATAGAATTGTAATCCATCCCCAAGTTTCGCAAAATCTTTCTTGCTTCATCTCGGGAATCTGGCATCACATTGTCAGCTGGTAGTATGTGCTCTTTCAGCAATCTACACAACATAAAAATATGATACAGTCGTGTAAAAATCTATCAGATCATTATACATTTAGAGTTCTATTAAAGTAAACTAATTGTAATAGATCACCTGAAAAGCGCTGTGACGCTAGTGTCACTCCATCCAAACTTTGCCTGCATGTTGAGAAGAACCAAGAGTGCTTTCAATCTAGACATACGTGCTCCATTATACAATGGCGTATCGGCTTCACTTTTCATATCATCATAGATAAGCCTTTCTGAATCCATGATCGTCTCGATCATTTCATCAATCTCGGGCTCAAACATTGCCTCGTTGGGAATGTGCTCTGCATGATCATCCCCCGAGCTGTCAGAGGCTACATCTTGTGGCCTCACATATGCTGCTTGACCAAAGCGCCTGCGAACACGTCTATTGGGTTGCAAGATTGCTGCTTGTTGGCCAGCGTCAGAGTCCGACGAGTTATAATTGGCAACAACTCGATCTATAATAGATGGATCGAACTCGCCAAATTCGCGAACGTGCTGCAAAGAAACACGTCTTGTCCGTCGCACAGCATGCTTGCATTGATTACAAGGACATAAGACCCTCGTTGAGAGATAGGTGTTTCGGTTGGACGGTCCCACATCCTCGTCGCTACTCATAATGAGGATAAACAACTTATAACCTGTACAACAAATTTAATATTCTATTGGCATTCTTCGTTTTATCTCTCTCTCTCTCTCTCTCTCTCTCTCTCTCTACCTCACATTCTCTAGTCATGTCCAATCCCCGCACACCTCGGTCTAGAGGTGCACGGAGATCAGAACCACCGGGTTATAATCTCGTCTTTATTGGTCAATACCTATATTTGTGGGTACAAGAAATCTACACACCCACGTCTACATGATACTGCATGTAGTGGACAAAACCCCTTTGCCTCTTCTCTAGCTGTAGCACTTCACAGCATCTTAACATCTTTTCACAGTAGATCTTTTCACTGTTCAACCCTAAACCGTAAGTAATTCTTGCGTGGACTCGATCTAACGTAAATAAGCGTAAATCTAAATAAACGTAAATCTAACTAAAAATAAAGCTAAATCTAATTTAACGTAAGTCTAATGACTAGAGGTTGTCTAGATGGTCATTGTGTCGAGGATGTAGTGACTCTTGCCGCCCTGAAGATCCACCTTCTTCCCTATCTTCTGAAGACATTTCACCAGTACTTTTGGATCGACGGAGCCCACCATGAGTGAAGGCAGCAATACCCTATATTCCATTGAGGGCTTTCTTCACCCGCTTCATGCAGGCATCGCAGTCTATGGAGACCTAAATCTAATCTAATATAACGTAAATCTAAATCTAGCTTAAATAAACGTAAATCTAGTTAAAAATAAACCTAAATCTAATTTAATGTAAGTCTACATATAACCTAATCTTTAACGTCTTTTAAGATAGTTTCCTACGACGTTATAACTCTCTTCTTCTTGTGTGTGTGCGCGTGTGTGGATGTGTGTGCCAATAAAAAGAGATAAATGGTATAGCCTTTCTATCACCCATGCCAAGTATGATAGATTGATTATGCCATTTCCCTCTTGAATAATAGGTCTTGAGTTCAACTCCTCGTCGGCTGGATCTTTAGGTCTTTTAATTTTAATTAGTTTCCTACGACGTTAAATTAGTTTCTCTCTCTTTCTCTCTCAATGTGTGTACGTTTTTTTGGATCGTATGCATGTTTTCTCTCTCTTTTCCTCTCTCAATGTGTGCGTTTTTTGTTTATGCATGTTCTCTCTCTCTTTTCCTCTCTCAATGCGTGCGTTTTTTGTTTATGCATGCTCTCTCTCTCTTTTTCTCTCTCAATGTGTGTGTGCATTCTTTGTTTATGTATGTGTGTGTGCATTTTTGTTTTTGTTTGTACTCTCTCTCTCACACACAAAAACACTATGTGTGTGTGTGTATGTGTGTGTGAGAGAGAGAGAGAGAGGAAGAGAGAAAGAGGGGAAGGGAACATGAGAATGAGGAGAGGGAAGGAGCATACCTGGCTCTCCTTCCTCTCCTCGTGTGTGTGTGTGTGTGTGTGTGTGTGTGTGTGTGTGTGTGTGTGTGTGGAGAAGAAAGAGAGAGAGAGAGAGAGAGAGAGAGTGAGGGAGAGCGTTACCTGCTCCTTGCTTGAGGGCGCCGAAAAACTTAGATCTGAGATCTGAGTTTTTGGGCGCGCTCGGTTAATTTTTTACCCCAGCCGACGTCGCTATGAGCGTCGCAAATTTCTTTGTAAATTTGCGACGCTCATAGCGACGCCGGGAATTTTTTTTTTGAGCGTCGCTGTGTGAGCGTCGCTAATATGAATAGCCTCTTGTAGTGTTTCGTGAAGCTATATCCTTAGTCCCCCCCTAATTCGCCGAAAAGAAACCAACTTGAGAGAATAAGGCAAAAATGAATAAGGTGGAGATGGTGCAAGTGTGACTTCTTTGATTCTACCCTAAGTTTTTGTTTGAGTTTGAACACATAGTGTAGTTGTGATAATGTGTTCTTTTCTACTTATGGTTGAGTGTGAAAAACCTGATGTGTCTAGTGTGTAACCTTCACAACATATGTTTTAATCATGGTCTACCTTATTACTAAATGACATGTATAAAAGTGAGAGTGCAATAACACTTTCTATCATTCTTTGAATTTGGTGAGATGCACATTTTTTGGGAAGCGGGATAAGTTTTTATGCAATTATGTAAGTGCTTACAACTTTATCTATTGTAGTTCCTCAAGATGAGGTGACAATGTGATATGACTTTGAAATCCCTAAACTTACAATGCGATGGACATTATGCAACACCTCCCATGGTCAAGTGTGAGTGCATTTCTTATCAAATTCACAGGGACAGAGTTTAAGCACACCTTTATCAAAAGAAAGGGCTACTACTTGTTCTTAGAGAGAGATAAGAGAGAGAGAGCTTCTTGGCTCCACGTGATCTTTGTTGGAAATTTGTAGACTTGTCTTGCTTGGTTTCATTGACAAGGTTGGTAGGGAAGAGGAAGGTATTCTTTAGAAAGGATGGTCTTCTTCTTCTTCTTTGCTTTCACCTCTCCTTTTTCAAATGGACTGGACATTGAGAGTATGAGCTTGATGGGGTGTTGTAAACCAAGAGGAACTTGAGGGAATAGGAAAGGTGGATGAGAAACCCTAGGGAATAGGGAGAATATATGATAGGTAAGCCAGAGCCATGGCAAACAATAGGGAAAGGGAGAACAAAATCTTAAGAAGGGTAAATCTTTTTACAACCCTTAGTGGAGAGAAAAGGCAAGGGTAAAGGCAAAATGGATTTCAAGGTTCCATAGCTAAACTATGCATGCAAGCACGGTAGGGGAGAATTTGGAATTGCCTTGAGGGAAGGAATGGGTTTTCTTGCGGAAGGTTATGATGGTGGGAGGAGCTTAAGGGTGAAGGGAAGCATACATCTCTCTATATATAATATCTTCTTGAAAAAGAGGCTTATTATATAGCAATGGACTCCAAAACTCTGATGGATTTTAGTTTATTAGTTTAAACTAACAAAATCCACTAAATTTTAATTTGAGCAAATTAAGTCTTTAATGCAACACAAACTTGGTCTTACACTTCACATGCTTTCACATTCATTTTCTTACACTACTCATGCCTTTTCCTTAATCTCCTTACACTTCTCATATTTTTAAATTATATCTCCTTAAACTTTTCATGCTTCTTCATACAAGTGTCAAACCTCTTATTAGAATTCACATGCTCTTTCTTACATTTATTTATATGACACATGTCCGTCTTTACAGGTTCTTACACTCCTTACAAGTCCTTTTACTATATGACAACATAATGGGGACCCTACATTTGTAACAGAAAAGCATTGGCTTTTAAGAAAAGTATTTTTTTGTGAAAAATCAATTAAGTGAGAGGATTTTTCCACTAGTGAGAGGAAAAAAATAAAAGTGGGCTCCTCTTTATAGAATCCAATTTTTGAGTTGTGCCAAGTCCATAGGAGGTTTTTCCCATAGTCTTCTGGAATTAAAAGATGCAAAGCCACTAAATAATTTGGTGCTTTGAAAACAAAATGCACTAAGAGATGGCTCTTGATTTGGTAGTGTACGACAGTGTGAGAGGAACCTTATAAGTACAACTAAAAAAATGCCTCCAAAGTTGAACATAGAGAGCCAAGTTAGTCATGAACAAATAGCAAGATGAAAATGGGATTGGACAAGCACCTAGACGGGTATAGCCATCTCTTGTGAAATAACTTATTCTTTTCTATCAATGCAACCTTGTATTATGTGATGCAGGCTCATCTCAAGTTCCAAGTTGCCATTTGGATGTCCCTATGTATGCCTAGGTAGGAGATAAAGTTAGTGTGGATCCCTAATGGCCTTGGAAGCTTAAATAATGGATAAGTGATAGACTAGGTATACAAGGCAATATGAAAACTATGAACCCTAGAACTCTCATTGTGTGAGAGCCAACTAATTTGTGTGTGGCTAAGGTTATGCATATTCTCTTAAGCTTTTCCATAATCATTGAGCTTTAATTTTAATGATAATGCTCATTCTGTTCCGACTAATGTCTCTATTATTTTCATGATTATAATGTTAATCTCTTCAGTTTCCCTTCTAAACAGTCTCTTGTCATTAGCATTTCATTGTGAGTTGATTAAAGATTAGTATTCATGGACTTGCATGGTTTAACTAGTGTGCGGAATTGATTGATGTTATGCTTAATTTGTGTGTGTTTCATTTCATTAGGCTCATGTGCATGTACTTGTGGTTAGAGTGTGTAGGGTATATATTTTCTAGATTTGTGCACTATTGATATATGTGTGCAGAATTGAGCTAGTAGAAGTATGTCAATCTATGAAATTTCTTCTCAATTTTCATTGAATGGGCATTGAACACCTCATACTCTTTTATGTTGCCATTGATTAGCTCACTAATCATCCATGGGTGTTTGCACGCTCTCGCCATGTTAGCAATTCATGGATGGAAGAGTATGTTGGATTTCTACATACGTATTTACCCACTGCACTACAAGCATTTACATTTGGCACCATCGTCCAAAATTGGACGTCAAGCTAGTGTAATCAAGGCATTTTAGTAGAGGTCTTCACTCATTTATCTCTCTTATTAGTTGAAGACCCCATAAGTAGTGTAGGACTTGGTATGTTTGGATGATGATTTGTGTATTTTGGATGTCTGTGCAATGTGCATTGTCAAGACAAAGGTCCTAGTAAGTGGGCACAACCACACACAAACAACCGCATGGGGGATTTCCCTAGGCTAGAGGCTATAAAGCTACGAGGGTTGACTGTCAGTCATCACCTAAGAAGGCATGTGGCCTTATAGTGGTATTAGAGGAAAGTAGGTAGAGGTCGTAGTTTTCGATTTTGCAACCTAAGAGACTGATGAAAACTTACAATAATCCTTAATTTATATATGGCCTGGCATTGTCATTCTCATTGCTTCTGTGGCCTATCGTCTGAGGGGTGAATACAAACATGTTCTCTCTCTAGACTAGAGGTGCATGATGTAATGGATTTTGGTTTTGCAAACATGTTGCCATATCTTGTATGTGAACGGGGAAAAGGAATTATCCCCTTATTATTGGAATATTTGTATTCTTGTCATACATAGAGTTTGTGGGGACACAATTTCTAATTTTTTCAAAGTGAAATGCATGTACGTTGAGCATGATTTTTTATCTATAAACTAAATACATGCAGAAGATAAATGTTCACTTGTGCATGGGGAGAGATTGTGCCTAGTGCTAGTCTTGTTCCCTCGCTTGTCACTGTATCTCGTACACATACACTTATCTACATACTCGTCCACATACTCTCTCTCTCTCTCTCTCTCTCTCTCTCTCTCTCTCTCTCTCTCTCTCTCTCTCTCTCTCTCTCTCTCTCTCTCTCTCTCTCTCTCTCGTTTTTTACCTAGTAGACAATAATTCACTCTTTTGATTATAACTCGCTCATTTGAACTCCGATTTAGGTGATCTATAGCCTTAACCAAAGAGCATGAAGCCCTCAATGCATTGATGTAAAGACAAAAATTTTCTAAGAAATGGAAGGCTTTGCTGTAACACCATCTCGGAATTGAAGAAACTGTCAAAACTTTGTTTTTTTGTTGCTGACTTGAAGACAATGTCGGACAAAACTTGCAAGGGTCAAAATCCACACTCGCCATGGAGAATGATGAAAAATTTACAAGTAATTTGGATGCTTATTCAACCACATCGTCTACAACAACGGAAGCAATGATCATGACTTACTTGGTCGCAGTACAAGAAAACGTCAACAAGCAAGGTGAAGAGTTGCGCGCACTTCCAATGGAGAATGGCACTTTAAGATTTCTCGTCGTGGAGAATGGGCACCTCAAGAAGGTTCTTGAAATGAAAACAACATGCTTGATGCATCTTGAGAATGAACTTCAAGAATGTAACCGCTCTCTTATTGACATGAATGTATTGAAAGAGCGCTTGAGCAAAGTTGTGAGTGATTATGTATTGAAAGAGGAAACGATAGATACAATACGACATGATGTATGTGAGATGAGAAATGCATCCAAATCATGGGTTGATATATGTAAAGATAATGTGGTTTCTACATCTCCTATCAAGCAAGCCATTGTCCAAGAAAAGAATGTAGAGAATGTGAACACTCAAGAATTGCAAAAACGGCAAAAACACTCAAAGAACATGGTAATTCATGGAATCAAGGAGGAAAGCATGGAAACACCCCAAACTCTTGCAATTGCTATTGAAGAGTTTTTTGCTACATACTTTGGCATGTCTAGAATCATGAATTATGGTGCACAACGAGTTGGAAAACAAGGAGTCCCTCGCTTGGGAGAAATACCTATTGTGTGTACCATGGCTGATGAGGTAAAGAGCAAGATTATCCTTGAAAATAGTTGGAACTACCTCAAAGCAATGGGTTGTAATGTATATGAGGATCGCACTCTTATGCAACAAAATGTATGTCGCAAAGCATATGAGGAAAGCATATGAGGAAAGAAGTAAGAAGGTTAAGGTTTCATCTCAACAAAATGTATGTCGCAAAGCATATGAGGAAAGAAGTAAGAAGGTTAAGGTTTCATCTCAAGATGAAATTTCACTTGAGGAGGATGCAAGTCCACCCAAAAAATAGGGACACGTGATCTATGAGACCAACTCACGCTTGCTGCAATGCGGGAATTGGCATTGATGAGCTTACCAATGACTCCGATGTGATACTTCTTGTCAAAGCATGGGAGCAATAGTACCAAAATGCTCTTTGCAAATGGTGTATCTCTATGGCAAGACACCAATGACTTTACATGTAGAAAGAACAATGGTGATAGCGTGATTGACTATATTGTTACCATATACATGTGGTAGTGATGTGTGTGAACACACTAGGACCACTGGGGCATTTTTTCCCTCTTTAGGAGGTTTTTACCCCCGTGCATTGTATATACGCCCATCACTCTAGGACTATCTATCTTTCCATTGCACACTAAGTAACACACTCTCTATTGTGTGCCTTGAGCTTCCTTCATCTTCTCCAAGTTGTGTGTGTTTCCTTGCAACCCTTATTCCAACAATTGTATTAGATCAGGTTGCATCCTCTCGGGCTTAGTCGCGAGCTGCTGTAGCACACGCCTGCTTACTTTCTCTGATTTCAGTGAGGTTTGGTGAGTGTTCATAGGTTGACAAATATTTCGGGATGGCTCCTTGAGCTTGATTTGCTCAAATTCTGATTCGTCTCATTTCGGCCTCCGTTTCCACTACAGGCAGGTCTGAAGAGGCAATTTTGTCATTTTGTGCAAAATTTCTATCAGTGAAATTTTCTACATAACAGGTGCCTTACAATCTTCTACAGTTTTCTATATAGCACGTGTTGTTCCCGCTTTGTTTCTCCTCTTTTCAGGCAGTTTTCACATAAGGTGCAGCATTTACCATGGCTAACAATAACACAAATGTGTTCAACATGTTTGCTGTTGAGGATAGGTTGGATGGGGACAATTATGCTATGTGGGCTTATATGATGCAACACGTTCTTGTGTCAAAGGGCGTTTGGAATATTGTGCAGGGCATTGATGTAAGTCCTGGTTACGAGGATGTAGGAAATGTTGAGGATGTTGCACGACTTGCTGCAAGGATTGCTACTATTAGAGTTGGTTTGCCTATAGCAAAATAATCTCGTTGGGATATAAAGGATGCGCAGGCTCATGCATTGATTGTGTTGTCTTTGAAGCGCGCCATTGTTCCTCACATTTGTTCAGTAAAATCTACAAAACAGGCTTGGGATATTCTAGCAAGTCTTTATGCAAGCCGCAATGAGGCTAAAATTGCTTTGCTCGGTAAAGAACTAGGGTCGAAGATAATGCATGAGGAAGATGATATGGGCAGATATCAATGAGCAACTTATTTCTGCAGGTGAAGTCATTTCAATCAGTTCTCTTGTGCAAATTGTTCTTGATGCCTTACCAGATTCTTACCACACTTTTGCTAGTACTTAGAGACTTATCACCCTAGGAAATCCAGAAGTTGTCAAGTTTAATGCATTATACACATTGCTATTGCAAGAGTCACTTTCCAAAAAAAAAAGGACTAGACACAGTGTAGTTGAATAGGCTTTTATTGCTTCTCAAAGAAAGGGTGGTAACAGTAATGCAGCCACTTCTTATGGTTTTGTTGTGAGTGGCAAAACTTCTGTTCCCAATGCTTTTGATGCAGCACTTCGTCTGGAAATTCTAGTGATAAGGGCAAAAAGAAGGTGAGTTGCCATTATTGTAAAGCTAATGATCACTTGATCAAGCAGTGTCCTAGGTTGAATACAAAAGAGGTTAAGAAGAAAGAGGGTGGTTTCACTGTAAATGCTAGATACACTACAATGCATCCATTGTTGAGTCTTCTGTAAAAGGAGACTGTAATGCTGATGTTGATGCAGAATGGGCTTTTAGTGTAGAGTGCACTTACAATCCTATTGTCCATGATGCATGCATGTTATTTGCTGCAAATTCACATGTGTGGTATTGTGACAGTGGTGCTACAAAGAACATTACCTCACATCGTGAATTGTTCACCTCTCTCGAGTCTGTCCCTCGTGGAAATTATGTCACTTGTGCCAACAATGCCTCTTCTCCGGTTCAGGGAGTTGGAAAGGTTGTGCTTATTTCTCCTAATGGCACTTCTTTCACACTTGCTGATACACTTTATGTACCTGGGATCAAGAAGAATCTTTTATCTTTTGCTAGACTTGGACTTGTAGTCAAATTTGTGGATGACAGATGTACAGTTCATGATCTCAGTTTTGATGATGAAATCGTTGCATCTGGGCTTTTTTGCCGTGGGCTGTATAAGTTCACTTTGTATGACAAGTGAGGACAACATTTTGCAAATGCAGTTGCAGATTCAAGGGCTATTTCACAGCAAAACTTTCGCATGCACGTTTTGGTCATCTGAATTTTGCCAGTCTGCTGCGTTTCTAGAAATTTGATATGGTTGCTTCTTTGCCGCCTCTTGAAGCACCTGTCAAACATGTTTATGAAGGTTGTATTTTGGGTAAGATGTAGCGTTCAAAGTTTCCAAAGGATGGTTCAGTTAGGGCCACATGCAGTTGCAGCTTGTGCATAGTGATGTTTGTGGGCCCATGCAAACTCCATCCTTAGGCAATTACCTCTACTTTGTGAATTTCATTGATGATTACTCCATGCATGTGTGGGTATTTTCTCTTAAAGCAAAGTCCAAAGTTTTATGTGCTTCAAACAATTTCTGGCTATGGCTAAAAATGTATTGAAATGTACTATGCGCACCCTCCGTTTCGATCGAGGAGTGGAGTATATGTCTCATGAATTTAATGCATTTTGGCTAGTCGTGGGATAAAATACCAATGTACAATGCCTTATATGCCTCAACAAAATGGTGTTGCTGAGAGAAAAAATGGGTCACGTATGGAAATGGCACGATGTATGGTCGCAAGTCAAGCTTTGCCACATTCTTTTTGGCTTGAGGCCATCATGTGTGCCACTTATGTACTAAATAGGTTTCCTACAAAATCTTTGCAGTCTATTACTCCATATGAAGCATGGCATGATAGAAAGCCTTCTATTGAGCACATGCGTGTTTTGGTTGTTTGGCATATGCTCTGGTTCCACAAACACAGTGCAAAAAGATTGGATGATAAGGTTGTCAAAAGTTATTTTGTTGGTTATAGTGTTGAAAAGAAAAGGTTACAGGTTGTATCATCCGCAAACAAAGTGTATTCTGGTTCCACGGGATGTAGTGTTTGTGGAAGATTATGTTCAGCCCTTGCTCTCATGTACTAGAGACAGTAATGTAAGCTCACGGGACATTTATGACACTTTGTTGCCTCTTTTAGTGGTGGAAGTTTGGAAGAAAATGTACAGCCAATAGGGGTTTCCAAAAATGTTATAGATCAGCCTATTACTAATGCATATGTACATGATGTACTTGATCAGGAAAGGGCTAAAAATGAGCAGGTTAGAGGTATGCCAAAATGGCTGGTGCACACTTTGCGTGACAGTAAATTGGATGCACCTTTGTCTAGTCATACTCGTTCAGGCTCTTGCCATGCATCTTATGCATCAAATTGTTATCCTTTAGCTGTGTCTAGCTTACATGATGTCGAGGAGCCTCTGTCTTTTGATGAAGCACAAAATTGAAAAAATTGGATGGTTGCCATACAATCAAAATATGATACACTAATAGAAAATGACACATAGAATTTATGTGATTTGCCTCCTGGAAAAAAGGCCATTGGTACAAAGTGGGTTTACAAGTTGAAACGCAAGCTCGATGGTAAGATCGATCGCCATAAGGCTCGACTTGTTGCAAAGGGTTATGCACACCAAAAAGGCATAGATAATGAAGAGACTTTTTCTCCCACTTCTCGTATGGCTACTGTGCGTTTTCTATGTGCATTGGCAGCTCACTTTGATTGGGATGTACATCAATCAGACATTTTTACTGCTTTCTTGAATGGTGAAATATTTGAGGAAGTTTATGTAACGCAGCTCGCGGTTTTGTCAAGAAAGGACAAGAGGACAAAGTTTGCAAATGTAACAAGGCTTTGTATGGGTTGAAGCAATCTCCTCGTACTTGGTATGAGAAGGCTGACACTCATTTGGTCAAACAAGGCTTTCATAACAGTCCAACAAAAAGCACATTGTATGTAAAGCGTGAGGGTGATGTACTTCTCATTGTGGTTCTTTATGTAGATGATTTGCTAATCACTGGACCAAATGAAAGACAAATTGTTGAATTTAAGGCTGACTTGAATGCTACTTTCAAGATGAAAGATCTAGGGGTGTTGCATCATTACTTGGGTATACAGTTTTAGCAGTGTGATGGTGGTATTGCCTTGTGTCAAAAAAGTTACATAGAGACATTGAAGTTTGGACTTGAGGATTGCAAACCTATTTCCACTCCCATGGAAACAGGTTTGAAATTGAATCTTCATGACGCTAGTGATCCTGCTGATGTCACTCTTTACCAAACTGCTGTTGGATGCCTCATTTATGTATGTAACACGAGGCTAGATATTCATTTTGCAGTACAGGTCAGCAAATTTATGCATAGCCCAGGGTCTAACCATTGGCAGGTTGTCAAGAGGATTTTTTTCTACCTTAGTGGCACTTTACATCTTGGTTTGCTTTATCCCAAGGAGGGATCATTGCCGCTAGACTTACATGCTTTCTGGGACTCAGATTGGGCTGGTTGTTTTAACACGCGAGTGCCCACAAGTGGTTTTTGTTTCCTGCTTGGCAGCTCATGTATATCATGGTTGAGCAAGAAGCAACCTACTGTGGCCACTTCTAGTTGTGAGGCTGAGTACAGGGAAATCTTCACAGCTACAGTTGAGTGTGTCTCAGACGCCTTCTGGCTGATTTGGATGTTGGACAGGACACTGCCAACACTATCTACACCGACAGTTAGAGCGCATGGCAGTTGTAAGGAACCCAGCTTCTCATGCTTGCACAAAGCACATTGAGGTGCATTACCACTATGTGAGGGAGAGGCTCTTTGCAGGAGAGATCAGCTTGGCTTATGTGCCAACACAGGACAACCTTCTAGATCTTTTCACAAAGGCGCTGTCTCGTGAGAAGCTTGAAGCTTTCCGCAAAGCTTTGGGCTTACTCCCCTTTGTGAACTGATCATGTCCTCAGGGCATGGCACTTCCCTTTACTCATGTCCCAGATCGCGTTACCATATACGTGTGGTCGTGATGTGTGTAAACACAATAGGACCACTGGGGCATTTTTTCCCTCTTTAGAAGTTTTTTCCCCCCGTGCATTGTATATACGCCTATCACTCTAGGGCTATCTATCTTTCCATTGCACACTAAGTAACACACTCTCTATTGTGTGCCTTCAACTTCCTTCGTCTTCTCCAAGCTATGTGTGTTTCCCTACAACCTTAATTCCAATATATATGTTTTCTTCAAAAGCCACTCTAGAATGCATACAAAGCTTTACATTTGGTGAATGGAATCCGGAATCGGATCATAGGATGTTATGTGGTAAAAGATTCGAGCATGTAGCCTCCAATCATGATGTGAATCATTCGTACCTACATCTAGACTTCAAACGAGAACTTATATATGCTGATATGGTGGACCAAATGTTAAGCATGATAGAGCATCAAGAGATCCCAACATTAGAATGCGAGTGGAAAGTTTCCAAAGAATTTATTCTCTCTTGTGCGAAGGAATGCTTTTTGGTGAAACACATGTCTTGCAAAAGGTCCAAGAAGAGTAGCACCAAGAAGAAATGGTTTGACATGGAATGTACTCTGGATGCAAACAGAGACAAGGAAGTTTACTTGTAACGTTCACACACATACAAAGCACTTGCTCAAAAAAAGAGGAGAAGGTGGGAAGTCAAAAACCAACTTGTTTTAGCACAAGAGAAAGCACATGCATGTGGCAAGTTTTGGAAAAATCTAAAAGGCAAGCGTCTTGAGAGCTTTGGTGACTTAACTCTTGAGGATATGTATACACATTGCAAGAACCTCTATGAGCAACCCAATGTTGATAATCGTAGCTCCATTCTATTTATGTCTCCCTTCTTTACAATTGAATATGTATACCTTGCGCTTGAGAAACTTGCTACTCGGAAGGCTATGGACCTTCAAGGTGTCAAGGCTGAAATGATTAAATGGACAAGCAAGAAAACATGATATTGGATATGCGATATGTTTAACCTTGCACTTCAACATGGCATGCCTCATGATTGCAGTGCAAATTGGATCAAACCTTTGCACAAAGGAGGAGATGTAAACAATGTGAACAACTATCGCACTATAATGGTTGGTTCTTTGATGGAAAAGTTATTTGGATGTATCATGGAGATGAAGATAAGTGAATGGACTAAAAAGAACGACAAATACGCGCTTGACCAAGCAGGTTTTTGAAAGCATCATAGCACTATTGATTATCTTATCACTCTTCGAGTTCTTTGGAAGCGTCTCGATTGAAAGGAAAAAAGTTGTATTGTTACTTTGTGGATTTCAAGAAAGCTTTTGACATGGTACCATGAGGAAATATTTGGGGACGTATGCAAAGCCTCCAAGTGCCGAGAGAATTTATGCATGCATTCTTTCGCATCTACAAAAAAGTGATATGTCGACTACGTATGGAAGATGGAATTCCAGAATTTTTTACAAGCACCATTGGTGTCAAATAAGGATGCCACTTTCCCCAACTCTCTTTTGGCTACTCATTGATGAATTGGAATGCATGGTTCTTGATTTTATGCAACAAGAAATCATAGAAGAGGTTAAGATCAGAAATGCATTAATGATCATGCTTTTGCTTTATGCCGATGATGTAGTGCTCTTGGAACATACCTTATAAGATGCACAAAAGCTTATGAGTGTCTTGGAACGTTTTTGCCTACACAGCGGGCTAATCGTGAATGGATCCAAAACCAAGGTTATGCTTGTAAAGACCCTCAATGATGAAAATCCATGCATTGTATACAACAATGAGCAACGTGAAGTGATAGATAGCTTTAAGTACCTTGGCCTTGAGGTTCCATCCAATCATAAATGGAAGAATCGCACAATGCGTCGCTTGGAAGCCAAAAAGAGGGCTTATTATGCATTTGAGAACATGTCCAATGCTGGAAAGATCAAGTATTGGGTGCTCAAAAAGTACCTCTTTGACACATTGATGACACCGATGCTTCTTTATGGAGTGGAGGTGTGGGGTGGTAGCATCGGAAGGTCTAGTTGGAAAGAGTTTGAGAATGTTCAAAAGCGTTTTCTCACCCACTTTCCCCAAGTCAAGGCACAAACACCCTACATGCTCTTACTTCTTGAGTCCGGAGCGCTTCCCATTGAGGTATTGGGCATGCAAAGGGTTGTGGAGGACATTATTAAGACACTATGTAGCCCTTTTTATCGACTTCCTAGAATCGCATATGAAGCAAGTCAAAAGGTCCAAAAGTTCGGGGTGGATTCTTGACATCAAGAAATGGTTTGGAACATGAGATGTGTTAGGAATCGGATCGTGCTAGCTATGGTGGATGAAATAGAAACATGGTGCAAGTGTGTGAGTGTGTGTAAGCAAGGTTATCACTCAAGTGAATTAGGTTCCAAGATAGAATTAGCTTGGACTCATGAACACAATCTTGAGTATTCACTTAGCTTATCACAAGCTCACCATAGACAAGCATGTAGTGCAAATGAAGTTGTTGTTTATTCATTCATGAAATGAGCTTTAAGTAGCTCTACAGCTTTGCTCCACAGTATGTGGGATAAATCCACTCTCCTCTCCTTGACTCACACCTTAGGACAAAGCTCACACTTTACAATCCTCCCCTTGAGGTTTGGACTAAGACAAGATACTGAAGATGCATGATCCACACAGGCTAACAAAATCCACATAGGATAGTGATATCCACACACGAAAATAAAGTCCACAAAGGATGGTGATATCCACACAGGATGGTAAAATCCACACAAGGAAGATCCACAAAGGATGGTGATGTCCACACAGGATGATAAGCTGGTATCCACACAAGAAAAAGTCCTCCCCTACAAGTAGAGAGTCTGCATCTTCAAAATCGGTCTTCCCAAACGCTGCTGTCATCTTCGTCCTTTTTGTCTTCTACTATGTGAGCTGATCCTCTGTCAGGTCTCTTGCCTTCGTTGCTTTTGCTATTGCTTCTACTGCTACTGTTTTCTCCACTGCTACTGCCTCCACTTGTGTAGCACCAAGAAGGAGGGTGTCCCTTCCTACCACATTTGTTGCAAGGTTTGTTTGTGTAGCAATCTTTCGCTACGTGTCCCATTCTTCCACATTCATAACACTTTCTTCCGTTTGTTGATGTTGACGGTGAATATCTTCCCCTTGAAGGTGTTGCGATGAAAACTTCTCCTAAGGGGGTGAGTGAACTTCTTTGCTTTCTTTCTTCTGCTGACTGAGTTGATGACATCTTGGAATGGTGGTGCTGGTTCTTTTTCTTCAAGAATTGTGACTAAGTGGTCATAAGAAGGTGGAAGTGCACTTAATAGTATGGCCACTTTGTCATCTTTCGGTACTTCAACTTGGATGTAAGTGAGCTGCGTGACAATGCTCTTAAGCCTGTTCACTAGGCTAGCAATGTCCTCCCCTTCAATCATAGTAACTTTGTAAAGCTGTCTTTTAAGACTAACTTTGCTTCTTTTGGCCCTAGCTCCAAAATTACTTTCTAGGACATGCCAAGCTTCATGTGCATGTTTACATTCATCTATGAAATGCACATAGTTATCATGCAAAGAAGTGATGATAATTCCCAATGTTTGTTCGTCTTTGGCTAAATTCTGTGCACTTGCTATGAGTGTAGATGCCCTAGTGTGCACTCCATCGGGTTTGGCTTGTTGCTCTAAGGCAGTGCTAATGACAGACCACAAACATTTTTTCATAAGGTAGCCTCTTAACTTCGTTTGCCAAGTGTGAAATCCCTCCCCATTGAATTTCTCTATTCCCTTGTCCCCCATTTGTGCCAATAGAGGGGTCTTAGCTTAGGAGTCTCTCCTAGCCAGTGTCTGCCTCTTTACACGAGCACAATCAATGATAGAAAATTTATTTGCAAAGTTTTGTGCTTGGTTGCAATAATTTTAAGGGTTCATTGTGTGTGTGTGTGTGTGTGTGTGAGAGAGAGAGAGAGAGAGATCCCCCTTTTTGTGAAGCTCCTCTTCACCGTTGCGTCGGTGAAGCCCCTCTTCACAAGGAGGTAATGCTCCTTTGGATGCTTGGATATCTAACCAAGCCGATATGGAGTGTCCCATTGGCACTTCAAAAGAGCCCTTCCAAAGCAAAGTTTAAAGAGGGTTTTCTTTCAAGCATCAAAGAAAAAGGTTGTAAAAGCTTGGGGTTTTGATCCTCTTGGAGGTGCTCGACAGCACGCTGTGGGAAAGGGGGCTTAAAAAGCCCTAGGAGATTTGCCTTGGAGCAGCGTGGGAAGCGGGGCCAGTGAAGCCCTTGAGGCACTTGAGGCAGCACCGTGGGAAGGGGGGCCCAACAGGGCGGGCCCGAAAAATCCCTAAAAATCTAAAAAGGGATGGAGCGCATGGGTTGAGATACGTCGGCCGGTCAGGGCGCGCAGTCAGTGAGTCAAGGACCGCCGTTCACAATCGTTCGCCGGGAAGTGAATTGCCGCCAGACGGGCGCACGCAAAAATGCGGCAGCTTTGCAGCCCATCGGGACCCGCCTCGTTCATGCAATGCAGTTTATGGCTTTGTTCGGAGTCCGCCGCCCAGTGGGCGCCTTATTTGGGGTGGGCCTTTGTCTTTAAGAATGGTCAAAGCTCCTAAAATAGGAGGTTTCCATGCTTTTTGGCAGAATTGCTTCCTCAAGACAAAAGAGAAAAAGGGAAATTCCTCTTTGGCATTAAATGCACCACACACATACACACACACACACACACTAAATGAAGCTAATGAGAGTTTTTCTACAGAAAATCCAGAGGGTGTTCAAGAGGAAATTAATCACGCTGTAGAATGTGCATATGAAGTGCGATTTGAGCATGGAAATAGTCGGTAGAGAGCTCTTGAGACAGGCTATGCACACACACCAATGGTGAATGCCAATTTTGCTAAAATGAGGAGAAGATTTTGAATGCAAAATGCAAGTTTCTAATGACAAATTAATGAAACCTTATGCTAATTAATCTTCTAATAGGCCAGTGAGTAGTGGCTCAAGAGTCTTTAGCTCAAGAACATGCTCATGCTAGCCAATGAAATAGGCATGTGGTATGCAATAGAAGCCTTGCTCCACAGTATGTGGGATAAATCCACTCTCCTCTCCTTGACTCACACCTTAGGACAAAGCTCACACTTTACAAGATGCATGTCCCTTGGTCAAGGATGCGTCGATCGACTCCCAAGGTAATGAGGCCTTCTTACAATGCCAATGTATCAGGGCTTGGGAGAAATCTAGACGTTCTCCCTTTAGCCATTACACCACACACATTGCCCCAAACTACAAATCTCTTTTCTTCTCCAAACGAGGTAACCGAACCCGTCTCTACATCCTTGAGCCCATCACGTTGAGTGTGGTTCGCATCATTGCCTCCATTTGTTTTAGCTCTCATTCTCTATGCTGCGAGACAGGACGTTGGGACACTGGCAGGAGTTTCATCGACTTTGCACCTTATGCCCTCATCAAGTGCAAGAGAGTGAGTACCACACACTACTAGAGTGATCAGCTTTTGACCACATTAGCTCCTCTTTTCCCCATATATTCAGCCATGAGCTCTCTCTACATACCTTCCTCTCCCAACCACGATGTGGACTCTCTATTGCGATCCTCATTTCAACCACTTTTGAGCATCGAGAGTCAATTACGACCTCCACTCACACCATGTGACATGTTCATTTGGTCCCATAGGTCATATTTGACCTCCGAGGACGATAATAGATCTCTCTCTCTCTCTCTCTCTCTCTCTCTCTCTCTCTCTCTCTTTCTCTCTCTCTCTCCGTGTTTGTGTTGTTTCTCATTTGTTTGAGAGTTCATCGAGACGTACATTGTTGTAGTTGCATGAAAGACAAAGACAAATCTCTATTCTTGCTTTCATAGTAGCAAATAAATATACTTATTATCTTGAACTTAGTTTGCCCAGCAATGTGCTAATTTATGGATGTAATCTGCTAGTTTTTCAATTCTTTCAATGTTTGATAGTATAAAAATCATTCACGAATCCAAGCCCTTGGCAAAGTCCTTCATCGTGTAGGTTGTGGACTTATTGGAGTTTTTAGAGATGTTGTTCAAATGTTTGTTTTTAATCAATTTACCTTAAAGTTATCAGGAATTTTATGCATTAATTGCACATTTTTATGTCCAGCGAAAGGAGTTCGTGCTCTATCAATTTCAGTGACATTTTTTTTCTTTGTTCTCTTACTAGTATAAAGACAATATGTCCAAATTAAAGTTAACCATATTGATCTTGATTTCGACTGCTTAATGTGTTTTTTAAGATACATTGTTATAGATAGAGAGAACAACTAGTAATCCAAGAAATCCCTCTCTATTTCATTTTAATTCAAAAATATATTTGGGAGGTGATAGACATTTGAAATAGATCTTCTTAGGCCACTATACAGTTTATATACACCTTTCAAGTGTAGTTTGGGACAACTTCTTTCCTTTCCTTATTGTGACTAGATTCGTTTTCCATATGAGTCTCTACCACACCATGGTGTTAGTGCCAATTTGATTGCTTAGATACCATGGCTATTTGGTGTCAATGAACTCGTTTGGGCAACACTAATGACAAAATCATATTGCAAGTGGCTAGCAAACACCAATGACAAAATCATATTGCAAGTGGCTAGCAACCACCGTCGTTTAGTGTGGTTTTGGCATAATTAAGGACATTTGTTTTCAAGCATGAAGTATTCAACAGAAATGATTACACCTTAAACAAGGACAATCAAGTATACAAAATACATGTTCTTACAAGAAAGAAAGGGTGCTTTCACTACTACTTTTTTTTTTTCACATCAACAGGCTGTTACTCTTACGGATGGCACACTGCTCTGACCTACTTGACGCTCAATGATCAAAAACTTCCTTTGTCCCATCTACTACGACATGGCTGCCAAGGAACTTTGCAAAAATTTCTAACACTACATTGACATGAACTATTCTCCATGTATGCCTCACATCCATGTTGCTAAAGTAACAAAACTTTTCCTTCGTAAAAAGGATAGGTGGCAATCACTCCAGAAACATAGGGCCGCATCTCTTGGCCTCATTATTAGTGCACACAAACATCTTGCTAGCATTCCAACTTCTCCGTCCCCCCCCTACTTGTGCTTGATATCCTTGAGTTGCTTACTTTGTATTGTATGCTTCTTGCACCAAGATATGCCATATATTGCTATGTCATAGCTTTTCTATTGCCATCAAAGGCTACTTTAGAGTGACATAGGTGTACTCTGATCTATAGCTACCAGTTCCGTGCCCATCTCTATCAAGGGCCGCTTTGCACGAATGGTATTTTCTCACCCTTGAAGTTACAATGTAGGTAAACATGGGAGTATCCATGACAACGTTAACAACTACCCTTGATCACCTACAAGTGATGTCCTATGTACCCTGGAATGAACCCTACCCACCAATAGACAAGATCTCTCTCTCTCCACCATCCAGTTCTTTTCATTATAGGCATGACTAACTACTTTCCATAGGCCCCAGCCTCGTCATCCATGAAACTTGCAAAATTTTCCCTTTCGCTAGTGTGCTCTTCCCATCAACTAATTCAGTGCTTCCAAAACATTATTTGAGCCTCCTCTTCCACCTCCCTAAAATAGCATGTTGCAATTGTCAGAAGCTTTTCAGAAGCTTTTCTATACCCCTTGTTAAAGTCTTGAACAAGTAAACTTTAAGGCATGAAAGAAGTGAACAAACCAGACTAATAGAACCACTCATGTGTGATCATAAACATGAGCACCCATTGTGTGCCAACCACCGTCCATTAGATGGAGGTGATCATCATAAACATGGGCACCCATTGTGTGTATAACACTATCCACTCAATGGCCGGACCTATGTGGATAGGCAGGCCACACAATATAAGGTCCGGGAATGAGGAGGAGTCCTCATTCTCTCGCAGGCTGGGTGGAGAGATGACCTACATACCTCCCTTTGCGATGGATGTTCGTAGCGGCATTATAGTGGCGTAGCGGGCATTGATCCTCCTCTCTATGCAGTGAAAAAAAGGACAGCTCCACACAAAAAACCGTGGTAGGGGGTGTGGACCCTCGTCTCCATGCAATACAAAAAGACAAACTCACATTGACAACGTGTGGGAGTAAAACGCCATTTTTGCAAGCAAAAAACACCGAACTGAGGGAAGTATATAGGTAAGATCTCTACCTAGCCTACGAGAGAATGAGAACGACTCCTCATTCCCGGACCTTATAATGTGTGGCCTCCCTGTCCACATAGGTCCGGCCGCCCGGACGCTTTGGTGAAGTGGTCTCCCCTTGAACCCCACCTTCTCGACTCTGTAGTGGAAAGGCAGTCGACCTGCAAGTAGTCGTTACATGCTACGTAACAATGTGTGTGTGTGTGTGTGTGTGTGTGTGTGTGTGTGTGTGTGTGTGTGTGTGTGTGTGTGTGTGTGTGTGTGTGTGTGTGAGAGAGAGAGAGAGAGAGAGAGAGAGAGAGAGGTTTGGGAGGGGGGGGGGGGCGCGGGAGGGGGATGAGGGAAGCTTAGACATTTTGAATGTCATGGTTACTGTACTAGAAAAATAGCAAAAAGGCCTCAAGATGTATGTGATAATTTTTTTATTCAAGCATGTGTGTGTGTGTGTAGAGAGAGAGAGAGAGAGAGAGAGAGAGAGAGAGAGAGAGTTCGACATCATAAGAACAATCATAACTGCTCTCAAATATCTATCCATAGAGTCTTAAACTCAAGTGCACATTGTGTGTGTGTGTGTGTGTGTGAGTGATATCTCAACTTATGTGTGTTACCTCTATATCATTCCAATTTTATCAGATGCTTCAAAACTTTCCTTGCTCTAGTGAGCAGGACGAGCTGAGCATGCTCAAAGCGAAGGCTCTTAAAACATGCTTTGTAACATCTTACATATAGTCATGTTCGTTAGAATCTGTCAAGAGGTGGTGTCGTGCATCACTTTTAAAAATGCAATAGACTATAATTGTAGGATCCACTACTATAATTGTAGGATCCACTTGGAAGAGAAGATAGCCCTGTGAAAATAGAGGTGATGTTTCTTTGGCCGCAACAATGGGTGGGTCACATCGTGCTTGTATAAATATGCCTAAAAAGGCACAATTTAATGACGACGGGTTCTGACCCTCAATGAACTGCGGTTTCTTTGGCTCCTTGAACAGGTGAATTTTGCATGGCAGGGAGAATGGCAACGCCATAGCCAAGTCTCCCTTTTCTGCATTTCGCCTTTGCTGTGTTAGTCCTTTTCTATGAAAAATGAAACTTGAAAGCTTCTTATTCCTTCAATAGCTAGGCTGCCCACAACCGTTGGCCGCACTTTTGCAAAAGTGCAGAAAAGAGAAGGACTTGGCATCTGCCAAAGAAGTGTATGCCCATGTCCGCAGGAATCTCAGACAACTGTTGGAGATCATCTGATCCCCACGCTTGCGGACTATGGAGCTCTTGATGAGGCTAGCCCCGTACCGGAATGAGCGCTCTTGGATGGCTCTCATGGACGGCGCTCTTGACAAGGGGCTTGGAACGTAGCTCTGAGTCAAGAACAAGAATTTGCTCCAACTACGTTCTTATCCTCTCCTTGGAAGTGTTAATTCTCTCTCTCTCTCTCTCTCTCTCTCTCTCTCTATAGATATATTTTCTCCCGTATTCAAGAAGGCCTTACTACCAGGTCATTCGAAAGGTTTTAATTGGTCTCGAAAAGGTCTTATTATCAATTGTGCAAAGGTCATCTAATGTGTTTGACAGCTCTTCATAGGATATCTAGCCTCTAGTCTTGATCTGCAAAGTATGGAATCCATAGCCTTTAAATTTGTGAATACCGTCTTTACCCGTTTGTGACGTTGTGAGCGGGATGAAAACACACACAGCGCCTCTATAACGACCCGACACACACTCTTGGAAAGATACACACACACACTATGGGGCACCACTCGGCTTACACAACACACCTGGCCGAGACAGGGAACACACCTTTGGAGTGAGAGGAGAGAGACTATCCACTTGCCCACTCCACACAGACACACACACACACACACACACACACACAAAAACTCAGCTCAAAAGAGAAGAAATTCTGATGTTTAGATACAAATGAGCTTGGGCCAACACCAATGGGGCAAACAGCTCCACACAATATGGGTAAAAGATACCAGATACAATCACAAATTGGAGAAGAAGCTTCACTCACCGGAGAAGATTACACAGAAAAACAGCAGAAAAAGAGTGAGGAATTTGGCAAAATGGACAGCGCCATCGCGTCCGGAACGGCCCAAAACCCCAGTCTACAATGTCAAAGTGCTCAAATCCGACCTCGGATGAGCAGTTTACGGCCAAAACAGGCTCCAAATTGAGCAAAAACACACCTGCGGCTGTTCCTCCTCTCTTCTCCACGTTTTTTCTGGTCTTCTCTCAGTTTTTTCAGTTCCCACACTTAGCCTTCTTAGTTGGGCACCCTTGGCCTTTTTGATGACCTCAAACGGACCCCGAACAGGCCAAAAACTGACCTCGCAGTGCATAGTTGTCACCTTTTTGCATCATTCGCACACCTGGCACTCAGCTTTTTTCCAATAATGCATCTCGCCACCACGTGAAGTGGCCCCAAAAAAAGGTCCTCATGATGACCTTTCTGCATAATTCTCACAAGCAAACACCCACGTTGTGTCCGTCCTCATCTGCGTGCAAATATTGACCTCGTTCGCCCTCCTGACGCCACTAGATGCCATCTGACGCACCTGCTGACCTCACGTCGTCGGCCCGCGGATAGCTTCCTCGAGAAGTTTTACGCGCTACCAACTCCTCCTTATTGTAGAAAAACACAATGGTACTAGTAACGATGAAAATCGATGCACTATGTACATGGTGTCCTACCCCTACACATGTGGGCCCCACGTAACCACCTGGCTCTGGAAAATGGGCAATACTTTATTTGATGCACCATGCATGGGTATGTACATATGCGCAATCCCTTGCTCCAAAAAACTCCTGACATAATTTGCCCATCCCCTAGCCTGCTAGATCATTCATGATCAGCAGCAGCAAAGAGAGATATGAGACTCGCCGCATCACAAGTCTCCTCATCCTTCACCAACATTTCTTGCTCCACCGACAACTCATCTTGTTCCACCATCATCAACCTGGCATGATACAACTTAAGACGCAATCCATTTACCCTTGACGTATGTAGAACACCATCCAGGTTAGCCAGCTGATATGTGCCATTTGGAAAACACTCCACTACCCTGAAAGGGCCTTCCCACTTAATCTGAAACTTCTTTTGGAAGGTGTTGTCCAGCTTACTATTGTAGCGCAAAACCAAGTCATGTTTCTTGATACCCTTACTTTTAACCTTTTCATTTATCTTTGCCAAAGCCTTATCCTGCATCTGCCCATAATGTTCCAATGCGCTCATCCTATCCAACTGGACCTCTTGTAGCTGCAAAAGCCTTTCTTTGAATGCATCACTAGGCGGCCCAAGCAACTTCTCTAACATCTTGACCGCAGGCAACTCTACCTCCACAGGCAATAGTGCTTCCTTTCCATACACCAAATGAAATGGAGTAAACCCTGTACCTGTCTTCACCGAAGTACGGTAAGCCCATAATGCACTAGGCAATTCCAAATCCCAATTCTTTCCTTGGTGCTCTGTCACTTTCGAAAGAATCTGTACCAACTCACCATTGAATCTTTCATTCAAGCCATTACACTGTGGGTAATAAGGAGTGGTATGCTGGTGCCTAATCTTCATCTTTGCACATAAAAAATCTAGCAGTTTAGCTCTAAAGCCAGGCCCCTTATCTGAAAGTAACTCCAGTGGCACCCCAAACTTGCAACATATTTCATCATACACAAATTTTGCCACATCCTTTGCAGTGATCTGTTTTACTGCTATAGCCTCTGCCCATCTAGAGAGATAGTCCACTGCCGTCAAGATATAGCTTTTGCCCCTGCTTGTGATAGGTAACGGGCCTATTGCATCAATCCCCCACTTTTCAAACACATCAAACGCCATAATGGTTTTTCGTAGCTCTGGCGTCAACACTCTCTTCCCAAATGCTTGACACCTATTGCAAGACCTACACCAATGGTGAACATCCTTGTGCAAACTAGGCCATACATACCCCTCTTGCAAAATCTTATGCAAGGTGATCTTTAGAGCAAAATGGCCACCACATGCGCCTTCGTGATTCTCTTCCAACACTCTGTAAAGCTCCTCCCGCCAAGGTACACGTCTCAACACGAGATCAGCCCCTTTCATGTATAAGACATCACCAATCAATTTGTACCTGTATGCTCTACGCACAAAGCCATACTTTTTAGACTTCTGAATCTCCTTTGGAATGATTCCTGTTAGCAAAAACTCCTCTTCTTGAGCCAAACTTTCCCGGCCATGATAAAGAGGTAAAGTGGTCCTCAACACAAATAGCTCCCCAATCATGCCTTGAGCTGCTTCATGTGCCTCTCCATTTAGAGCACGTTCAATGTGTCTGATACTCCATGCTTCAAACTTTTTTAACAGGCCTTTAATTCTGAAGCACATTTCCTTCAATGAGGTGTTCTTGCTCTTCCACACACCCAACACTTGCTTCACCACTAACAAGGCATCACCTTTTATGCTCAACCTTCGAACCCCATGCTTCAAACAAATGTGTAATCCGGCTTCCAATGTAGCATATTCAGCCTCATTGTTACTATGAGCATCCAATTTGAACCCTCTCTTGCATACTAGCTTCCCCTCTGGATCATAAAGTGCTATACCCCCTGAAGCTGCATCATGGCTCTTTCTGTATGAACCATCAAAGAACAACACATGTGCATTGCTGATCTGTGGCACTTCTTCAACTACCTTTCTCACCACCTCTTCCTTAACAATAAGGGGATTCTCCTTGTAGGTCAACAAATCAGCTAGGGTAGCCCTTGTACTATCTTCCACTAGAAAAGAGAACTCAAACTCTTGCAGCTCAATTACCCATTTCTTCACCACATTTGACATGTTAATACCATTAATTAACTGTGGCAAAAAGGCATAACTCGTCAAGAAAACAAAAGGCCGTGGTAGCAAGTAATGACGAAATCGTCGACAAGCAAATATTACACTAGCCATCACTAGCTCTACTTCCGATAACTTTCTCTCCGCTACCAACTTCACTCGGCTTGCACAATACACTGGCCTCATATAATGGCTGCCCTTCCCCTTTTGCAATAGCATGGCTCCAATGGCATCATCCCCTACTGATGGATTTACATAAAAAACTTTCTCCCAATCAGGAGCCTGCATGGCTGACAACCCCCCTAACACCTCTTTCACCTCTTGAAACACTTCTTCACACTTGTCATCCCATTGCAATGGATCATGCTTTGCCACTTGTTGTAATGGATAAAGAAGCTGCGAAGACAATGGAATAAACCGTGCCATGTACTTCACTTTGTGTATAAAGGTTGCCAATTGCTTCGTACTCATAGGTGATGGAAGAAGAATAATAGACTTCACCTTATCTGGATCAGCCTCAATGCCATTTTCTGACACCATATGGCCCAATAACTTCACCCTTGGCTGTGCTAGATGACATTTCTTTGGATTTAGTTGTCCTCCACATTCATCATATCGAGCCAATACCATCTGCAACTTCTCATGATGCTCAGCCCTACTGCTATAGACACAGAAGTCGTCCATAAAAGCCTTAACACAACTACCAATGAATGGTTCCAACACCCAATTTGCTCTCTCTTGATAGAAAGATGGTCCATTTGACAACCCAAATGGCAACACTGTGTAGCAATAGCAGCCCCATGGCGTAATAAATGTTGTCTTTGTGCGGTCTTTAAGAGCAATCTTCAATTGAAAATAGCCTGAAAAACCATCAAAGACCATATTAGGTAAAGTGGGAAAATCCCAATTCCCAGGTTGGACAACTTTCAATATATCATGTACAAAATATAGAGATTTTGTCAAAAATTTGAGTTTTCTTAAGGTCTCATTCCACTTTATGCACATACAATACACAATGAAAACAACTAAAATACCATGGTTTCAATCAATTGGATTATTAGGAGACGAGTATATTGCATCCATTATCGTTTTCTATGTTCTACTGTCCTAACTACAACTTATCTCAACATGGAGAGCTTGGTTTCTAGGTCCACCACTTGTCCAAGTTAATGTAAAAGTGACTCAAGGTTCACAACTTGTGAAAGCAAGGATCCATTGAGGAATACAATCCACTTGGCTATTTTTCCTTAATTTATTGCATGTGACATTCAAGCAAGGTCCACTTCTAATCTATAACTTCTTAATTTGAGGCATGGGACATACATAAAATATGTAGCATATGCTCTATTGCCTCATAGGAAGGTTGGTTTCAAGGTGCACTTATCCATGCTAGCCTATCTTGGAGAAATGATGGAGCTTGCTTCTCTCCTTGTTTCAATGGAGACTAGCTTGGACAAGTGGTGGACCTTTGCTTCTCTCTATGTTTCAATAGAGTTAGCTTGGACAAGTGGTGATCTTGGAACAAAACCCCCATGTAAAACATATCATGGGTATTCCAAGTGATTAGAAAGATTACCATTTAAGATATAACCTTATAGGTTGGACAACTAGATCTTGGCTTGGAGAAATGGTGGACCTTTGATTCTCTCCATGTTTCAATGGAGTCTATCTTGGAGAAATGGTGGAGCTTGCTTCTGTCCATGTTTCAATGGAGCCTAGCTTGAACAGTTGGTGGACCTTTGCTTCTCTCTATGTTTCAATAGAGTTAGCTTAGACACGTGGTGGATCTTCAAAATAAACCAACTACTATCAATGTTGCCTAGCTTTGACAAGTGGTGGAGTGTTTCTCTACTCCATGTTTCAATGGATCTTAGCTTGGACAAGTGTTGGACCTTAAAACAAAAACCCCATGTACAACATAGAATGGATTTTCTAGATTTCAATGGAGTCTAGCTTTAACAAATGGTGGAGCTTGTCTTCATCCATGTTTCAATGAAACTAGCTTGGATGTAACAAACCCTCCCATGTACAACATATCATTGGTTTTCTAAGTGATGGGAAGGAATACCATTCAAGATATAAACTTATAGCTTGGATAAGTAGTTGACTTTAAAACCAAATTCATCATAATACAATGAAATACAGGTCAGCCAATTCCTAAATCTTGAGACCAAACCTCCCATGCTATTAGAGATAATATATTGGATAAGTGGTGGACCTTCTATTATTTTCCCATGCCTAGTTTAGACAACCGGTACACTTCGCAGCTATAAAGGTTGGACGAGTTGTGGAGCCTTGTTTCTATCCATGTTTTAATGGATCCTAGCTTGGACAAGTGGTGGACCTTGGAAAAAAGCTTCCATGTACAACATATATGAGGTTTTCCATGTTTTAATGGAGCCTATCTTGGACAAATGGTGAAGCTTTCTTCTCTCCATGTTGATTTTGGAACTACCTTAGACAAGTGGTGGAGCTTTTCTTTTCTACTCTTCATAATACAATGAAGTATATGTTGGTTACATGGTGAATCTTAAGGCCAAACCTCCCATTTTACTAGAGATGATAGGTTGGACAAGTGGATCAACCTTCTATCATTTCTCCATGACTATATTGGACAATTAGTAGACATAACATCTCTCTATGTTGTCTAGAGATGAGCTTGGACAAGTGATGGACCCTGCTTCTCTCTCCCCTTGGTTTACTAGTTTGAAGACTCAGTATATATACTTTCTTAGATCTAACTTGAACAAGTGGTGGACCTTGCATCCACAATCTTAATTCAGTATAAAAAAGTATATGAAAAAATAACATAGGAATCTTGGTTTGAAGGTCAAGCAATTAGGTTCCAAATGCACATAATAATATATTTTCCACCCATATTAAAAGAAAGTTAAATATGCACATAATAATATATTTTCCAAATGCACATAATAATATATTTTCCACCCATATTAAAAGAAAGTTAAATATGTTATTACCAAATTGACAAAGGTAACGTCCAAAAATTATATCTTTCCATCTTGTCAGATCTAAATCTTCATCAAGGCGACATGCATGTATACATCAACTTTCAAGCCATTCAAGAATACATGCACTTAGATTCCATAGTTTTGTTTTCAAAGTCTTTTAGGTTCTAAAACTCTTTCACATAAAGTATGTAATGACAAAATTCTTGAAGCAAACATTTGTGCCCAAGAAAAAGATCCCTCTCACATATTTAAAGTCCATGAATTCTCTGATCCACACTTACAAGTTTTATTTTGACATCAAACATCAATTCTTTCATAGTTCCAAATAAATGCAACCTCGATATGAATTGACAAAAAATGAATTTCTTTTACTATATGACCCAACATAGGCCCCAATCAAATAAAAAATGAGTCCCCAAAAATTTGGGTGCACTCTAGCAATACATCAGAGTCCCCTTACAATAGGATGCACTCCAATAGTACATTGAAGTCCCCTTAGAGTAGGGTGCACTCCATTCAAGTGTTCATAAAATTGACACACCTTTTATATTAAAAAAAAAAGACTATATCAAATTATACAAATGTTGAAAGATACACACTAGAATAAAAAAAGCATCTTATAGCCATATTTATTCAATGCTTTCGTGTTGACAAGTACACACCAAGGACATAATTTGTCTCAGAATCACTATACTGATTTACAATTGTGTTATATGTATAGACTCTCTTATCTCTTGCATACAACCATCCTACCAACCATGGAATTATGGTTCTCTGCAAGAAGTTTTGAAGTTGCTCGGAAGTTTGCCTCCACATCTTTGGAAATATAAGATATGTCCCTGGCATGTTCCACATCACCCTATATGGAGTGTCATCAAAAATTAAGGTATTGTTTGCATCCAAATCCTCAAATATCTTCCAAATATCACTCAGATTTTTGTGATAAACCCTTGTAAATCCTAACATGATATTTGGATTTTGGCAATTTTTGTTACTCATAAACACCTTGAACTTGGTATACTGCTCAGGAAAACACTTTTGTGTGATGCGTTGCACCCTTGTTAAGTTATAGCAACTCCATATCCATAGCTCAAAGTATTCAGCACAAAAATCCAAAAAACTTTGTGCGTCTGGTCGCACCACATGATAAACTTCATCTTTGTCCTCCACAAGTCGCATGTGTTGAGCCCAAGATGGCATAGAATCTCCATGTTTCATTTCAACTGTCTTGAGAAGTAACCCCTCTAGATCCAAGATAAGTACTCTTTTGATGTCCTTGAAAGCAAGTGGTAGGTGATAAGGAGGTGATTCATTCCTTGGACAAGGTCTTGGAGGAGGTTGGATGGGTAATTCAATAGTTTTCTTCAATTTATGCCAGCATATAGCCAATCCATTTTTCTGTAATGGTTCTGAAATTAAAGAACAAGAACACTTAATGCAAACACAACAATAGACATGATTTTTACATTGTCTACCCTAAGGTTTTATTAGATACCAAAATCCATCTATGATCTACTCATTAATAGAAAGAAAGTCAAATTAAAATCCTGACTCTTTTTTATGCTACACTCTCTCTTAGTCTCAATACCATGGAGTTCAACTAGATTTAAGTCAACTAATAACTACTACTTGTTGTTAAAGGTATGCTTGAAGTGT
Source organism: Adiantum capillus-veneris (assembly GCF_014529385.1). Taxonomy (NCBI): domain Eukaryota; kingdom Viridiplantae; phylum Streptophyta; class Polypodiopsida; order Polypodiales; family Pteridaceae; genus Adiantum; species Adiantum capillus-veneris. The sequence goes on from NC_140938.1 coordinate 33,898,243, forward strand.
ATAAGGCTTAACCAATGCTCTAGTGTAGAATGGGTATTTAGGTCTCAAGGTCTACCACTTATCCAAGCAAAGATCCATTTAGATATGGAAACCCAATTTTTCTTAATATAATGATATAGAGTGGACAAGTGGTGAATCCTGAGACCAAGCCACTCATGCTACTAGGGATAATAGGTTGGACAAGTGGTGGACCTTGAATGTAAACCCCCCATGTACAAAGTATCAGGGGTTTTGGGTATTTCAATGGACTCTAGCATCTTGGAAACATGGTGGAGCTTACTTCTCTCCATGTTTCAATGGAGTCTATCTTGGATAAATGGTGGAGCATCATTCTCTCCATGTTTCAATGGAGCCTACCTTGGACAAGTGGTGCATGTTTGTTTCTCTCTATGTTTGAACAGATCTAGCTTGGACAAGTGGTGGACCTTGGAACAAAATCCCCATGTAAAACATATCATGGACATTACAAGTGGTGAGAAAAAATACCATTCAATATATAACCTTATAGGTTGGAAAAGTGGTGGACCTTAACACCCAATTATTATTAATATAATGACATAGAGTGGACAAGTGGTGAATCTTGCGACCAAACCTACTAGGAAAAGTACGTTGGACAAGTGGTGGACCTTGAATGCAAACCCCCCATGTACAAAATATTACTCATGCTACTAGGAATAATTTGGTATTAAGGTCCATGTTTCAATGGAGCCTAGCTTGGAAAAGTGGTGGACCTTTGTTTCTCTCTATGTTTCAATAGAATTTTCTTGGACAAGTGGTGATCCTTGGAACAAAACCCCCATGTAAAGCATGTCATGGGCATTACAAGTGGTGAGAAAAAATACCATTCAAGGTATAACCTTATAGGCTGGACAAGTGGTGGACCTTAGCACCCAATTCCTCTTATTATAATGACATATAGTGGAAAAGTGGTGAATTGTGAGACCAAACCTACTAGGGATAATAGGTTGGAGAAATGGTTGACCTTGAATGTAAATCACCCATGTACAAAATATCATGGGTTTTGCGTATTTCAATGGAGCCTAGCATCTTGGAGACATGGTGGAACTTACTTCTCTCCATGTTTTAATGGAGCCTATCTAGGAGAAATGGTGGAGGTTCCTTCTCTCCATGTTTCAATGGAGCCTAGCTTGGACAAGTCGTGGACCTTTGTTTCTCTCTATGTTTGAATATGGTTAGCTTGGACAAGTGGTGGATCTTGGAATGAAACTCCCATGTAAAACATATCATGGGCATTTCAAGTGGCGAGAAAGGATACCATTTAAGATATAACCTTATAGGTTGGACAAGTGGTGGACTTTAACACAATATAATGACATAGAGTGTACAAGTGGTGAATCTTGAAACCAAACCACTCATGCTACTAGGGATAATAGGTTAAACAAGTGGTGGGCCTTGAAATAAAACCCCCTAGAGTGTTTCAATGGATCCTAGCTTGGAAACATGGTAAAGCTTGCTTCTCTCCATGTTTCAATGCAGCCTATCTTGGATAAATGGTGCAGCATCATTCTCTCCATGTTTCAATGGAGCCTAGATTGGACAAGTGGTGGACCTTTGTTTCTCTCTATGTTTAAATAGAGTTATCTTGGAAAAGTGGTGGACCTTGGAACAAAAACCCCATGTAAAACATATCATGGGCATTACAAGTGGTGAGAAAAAATACCATTCAATATATAACCTTATAGGTTGGACAAGTGGTGGACCTTAACACCCAATTATTCTTAATATAATGACATAGAGTGGATAAGTGGTGAAATTGGGACCAAACCTACTAGGGAAATAGGTTGGACAAGTGGTGGACCTTGAATGTAAACGCCCCATGTACAAAATATCACTCATGCTACTAGAAATAATTTGGTATTAAGGTCCATGTTTCAATGCAGCCTAGCTTGGAAAAGTGGTGGACCTTTGTTTCTCTCTATGTTTCAATAGATTTATCTTGGATAAGTGGTGTACCTTGGAACAAAACCCCCATGTAAATCATGTCATGGGCATTACAAGTGGTGAGAAAAAATACCATTCAAGCTATAACATTATAGGTTGGACAAGTGGTGGACCTTAACACCTAATTCCTCTTAATATAATGACATAGAGTGGACAAGTGGTGAATCATGATACCAAACCTACTAGGGATAATAGGTTGGACAAGTGGTGAACCTTGAATGTAAACCCCCCATGTACAAAAAATTATGGGTATTGGGTATTTCAATGGAGCCTAGCAACTTGGAGACATGGTGGAGCTTATTTCTCTCCATGTTTCAATGGAGCCTATCTAGGAGAAACAGTGGAGGTTCCTTCTCTCCATGTTTCAATGAGCCTAGCTTGGACAAGTGGTGGACCTTTCTTTCTCTATATGTTTTAATAGAGTTAGCTTGGACAAGTGGTGGACCTTGGAATGAAACCCCCATGTAAAACATATCATGGGCATTTCAAGTGGTGAGAAAGGATACTATTTAAAATATAACCTTATAGGCTGGACAAGTGGTGGACTTTAACACATATTTCTTCTTAATATAATGACATAGAGTGTACAAGTGGTGAATCTTGAGACCAAACCACTCTTGCTACTAGGGATAATAGGTTGGACAAGTGGTGGACCTTGAATGTAAACCCCTCATGTACAAAATTATGGGTTTAGGGTATTTCAATGGAGCCTAGCTTGGAGACATGGTGGAGATTGCTTCTCTCAATGTTTCAATGGAACCTATCTTGGAGAAATGGTGGATCATCCTTCTCTCCATGTTTCAATGGAGCCTATCTTGGACAAGTGGTGGATGGAGTTAGCTTGGACAAGTGGTGGGTCTTGGAACAAAACCCCTTTGTAAAACATAGCATGGACATTACAAGTGATGAGGAAAAATATCATTCAAGATATAACCTTATAGGTTGGAAAAGTGGTGATGGACCTTGATAAGTGGTGAAGGATACCATTTAAGATATACCCTTATAGGTTGGACTAGTGGTGGACCTTAACACCCAGTTATTCTTAATATAATGACATAGAGTGGATAAGTGGTGAATCTTAAGACCAAATCACTCATGCTACTAGGTATAATACGTTGGAGAAGTGGTAGACCTTGAATGCAAACACCCCATGTACAAAATATCATGGTTTTAGGGTGTTTCAATGGAGCCTAGAATCTCGGAGACATGGTAGATCTTGATTCTTTCCATGTTTGAATGGCACCTATCTTGGAAAAATGATGGAGGTTACTTCTCTCCATACTTCAACGGAGCCTAGCTTTGACAAGTGGTGAACCTTTGCTTCTCTCTATGTTTGAATAGAGTTAGCTTGGACAAGTGGTGGACCTTTGCTTCTCTCTATGTTTGAATAGAGTTAGCTTGGACAAGTGGTGGACCTTGGAATGAAACCCCCGTGTAAAACATATCATGGGCATTTCAAGTGGTGAGAAAGGATACCATTTAAGATATAACCTTATAGGTTGGACAAGTGGTGGACCTTAATACATAGTTCTTCTTAATATAATGACATAGAGTGTACAAGTGGTGTATCTTGAGACCAAAACACTCGTGCTACTAGGGATCCTAGCTTGGACAAGTGGTGGACCTTGGAAAAAAGTCCCCCTGTACAACATAGATGAGTTTTTTCATGTTTTAATGGAAGAGAGATTCGACAAATGGTGGAGCTTGCTTATCTCCATGTGGATTTTAGAACTAGCTTGGAAAAGTGGTGGAGCTTTGCTTTTTTACTCTTCATAATACAATGATGTATAGGTTGGTTACATGGTGAATCTTAAGGCCAAACCTCCCATCTTACTAGAGATGATAGGTTGGACAAGTGGTCAACCTTCTATCATTTCTCCATGCCTATAATTAGACAATTAGTAGAACTAGCATCTTTCTATGTTGTCTAGAGCTGAGCTTGGACAAGTAGTGGACCTTGCTACTCTCTTCCCTTGGATTATTAGTTTGAAGACTCATTATATATACTTGCTTAGATCTATATAATTACTCATTAGTTAGGTTACAAGTGGGTATGTAATTTGTTAGCCTCAAGGGACTTTGAATATTGAATAGTAAGACCAAGTGCTGGTTTGAAGATCTTTTGCTTATCTAAACTAGACTCTAACTCAATAATAAGTTTCATAAGTTCCACGAATTGTCCTATCTAGGCTCCAAAAGAGTCTTAATTGGTTTGTGCTAGATTATAACTTCCTTGATGGGGTAGAATCCTAGAAAAATGAGGCACTATAAGTTTTACCTTAGCTCAAATGGATTTTTCACTTAAACTCGACTGCAATTTGGCTATCTAGTCTTTGTCTCGATGGATTTTAACACTAGATACATAGTAGTGATATTTAAGCTTCATGTCTCTTCACTTGATCGAGATATGAGACCATACTTTCAAGGTCACCACTTGTCTTACCTAAAGACCAATGTGAGACATGGGAGCAAGAAAGCCATCCGATATTGTTTTAAGGACTATTACATAGGCAATCAATAACTTAAGTAAAGAAAAAAAACTTGGATCTTTCACAATTAATAACTTAAGTAAAGCCAAAAAGACTTGGATCTTTGACAGTTTTTTTCAAACTAAAAAAGCACAATCTCATGCTAACAAAACTATAAATCACAATTGAAAGGTTTGAACAAGAAAAAGATCAACAATCTTAATAAGACGGATACTTTTCATTTCATTTGATGATTACAAACTAAAATAAAGTCTCTCAAGAAATTGATAAACAAAAAATGTAGGTGACTGCTTCATTATTTTGAGCAAAAATATCAAAATCTCTATTGATTGAGCTCCATCTAGTAGTATCCTTTGTAAGATCCTGCAAGAAGGAATAAAAAGAAAGATTTGTTAGATACCATGCACATGAGTGTTCAAGCATGTGTATCAAGAATATATGACATGTCACTAGTACCTTAGGGTTGCTTTCTATCCAGCCTTAGAAGATTGTTCTCAGCTTTCACCTTATTTATATAAGCCTTTGCTGTGGTTGCCTTCAAAACTCCTTTTGTGTTACAACCCAATTGCCTAGCTAAAGTGGTCAATTGTGACGCCTTCATGCTTTCAATGGGTGTACGCTCCTTTGCCAAGATCTCTTGTATTTGGGCTCTTCTCATTTCATTGCGGTGGCTTGTGTCACTTGCATCTTCAATGATAGTTTCATCTCTGTCACCTTTTGCAGGTGGTATTCTTCTTGTAAAGAACACCTTAGCTGACCAAACATCATTTTTCTGCTTCCAATACTCCATGATTTGTTTGTATTCACTATCATTTGTCACTATAGGTTGTCCATAACGATTAGAAGCAATTAAATCACGCACATCCCTTCTCTCATCAAGCTGAATCAAGTATGGCAGTAGCTCCTCCAAGAGCATATTGTCAACCATCTTCTCAGCATCAAATTGTGGTGGAAAAATGCAATTGTTTGCTGGTGAAATACATCCCTTGTAAGGAGAGTCATCAATAAGCACTGTTCTTTGTGGATCACATTCAAACCCCATGGCAATTTTGGCTAGAGGCTTGAACATTGCCTCAACGTTTGGATTGTCGGGTCTAAACAATTTTTGAGTTTGAGCGGTGTAGCAAACATCTTGCGACCAAATTGCAAAGAAAGGCAATGTATCCTCAGCTAAGTTGTTTAGTGCTGCAAGGATTTGATACACATTATTCCTAGTAGCTGTCGACCAAATTGCAACATTAAACCTTTGTAAAATAGTCTTCAAGAATTGGATGCAACCTGGCCTGAGTATAATATATCTTTTTGAATCCATTTGCACTGAGTTGTGGTGTGAGGATGGTTGAGGGGAACGTTTCAACAATAGACCATTTAAATCCAATATAATTGTAAGCATGGATTTCTCAACATCTACGCTACATGACGTAGTACCAATTGGCAATAGCTCGTGAGTGGACTTTTCAGTCTCTTTTGATGTATGTTGCATTTTTGAAGCATCGATTTCTTGGTTCTCATTATTGGAAGCTTGCTCAAGTTGCACAACACTAGACTCTAGTATAGAAATATCATCCATCTTGGGCACTTTAGAAACCATAGAATCTATGGATTCTATAGTTGTTGACTGAACCATAGGAGCGTTATCCATCCCAGTTTGTGAATCTAAGAAAACACACACACAAATGGTATCTCAAAACCACTAGAATTTTATTCACCATATTTATATGTAGAACTCCTAGTAAGAAATTTATTTAAGGTAAAGTCGTTGTTAGAATCCTTGCAACCATTTTCAGCATTCGTACACCAAACACCACTTGTCTAAAATACAATCTACTAACTCAACATTTTCCATCCTACACTTTATTAAAGATGAGTACTTAAAGTGAAAACTAAAAGCCACCCTTGTTGAGGAAACATGGATACAAGGTCCACCAAATGTCCAACCTAGACTACAAGAAAATAATTAGAGATTTGGCTTAGATTTGGATTCAAAGGCCACCACTTATTCAAGTAAGATAACTCCACTTGTTTAAGACAGTAATGTTTGAAGCCCCACCACTTGTCCAACCTAGACATTGATTAAATTTTGGTAAGATTTATCACAAATCTAGAGTAGAATCAAGATTCTATGGCCAAGGTAGTCAAATATGTTAGACAACACACAAAGCATAAGAGCACTCTAGATTCTCGTTGAGCATAAACTAAACAATAATCAAATGTTATATTCACTTGAGATTTCATCCATGAAAAATGAAAATGATGCATGTACTTGAGATTTCCATCCATGTACAATACTTTACAATGTCAAGTAAAGTTATAGTCAGCAAACAACTCTTCTCCTGCTTCAACTTGACAAATAGTCTCAATGCATACATGGCCATATTCTTCTGACTTGATGTGTGAAGAGGTGCATTTATGCCAAGGTGGCAAATTTGGATCAAATGTATAGCGTACGTTGGGACAGACATTTGTACTGTGAGAACTATTTATATAGCCCGACACGTTTCCTTCTTCTACACAACCAATAATGTATGATTGATCTTCCTCTTCTTCTATGTTTGGATCCTCTAGAAGAGAATATTTATAAGCTCTTGGAAATATTTTGCATATCTTTTTCCAGTCTTGAAATCTATACTTATGCCCTCCATAGTTTAGAATAGTCAAACCACTTTCCAGGGTAGTATGCACAAATAGCCCATAACCAGCTCCTTCAATACATGAAAGTCGCACTTCAAAATCCACACCGTTAATATGGAAAATTACATCTTTGGGAATAGGAAAAGTTGGTGTCCCAAAAGGATCTTCATGCCAATCATAGTGTGAAATACATCTAGATTTTATATCACTTAACTCCTTTGTGTCTGCAAAAAGAAGAAAATATTATGCATAAAATAATGACAATATCAAAGAAAGATATCATTATTTTATAGTCCAATAGGTCCATTGTATGGAAGACTTAGAGTGCCTCTTACATGGTGCCTCCAAGGTTTCCAAAAAATAAAATCATTGGAAAAAAAAGGCCACTGTGTCTCCAATCTATTGCCCATTTGAAGCATAGAGAGAACCAAGGTCCACCACTTGTCCAAGCTAGACATGGAGCATTGACACAAGATCCAACACTTATCCAAGAACCCTATAGTATATGTGGTAACATGGGATGCATTGATGCAACAAAAGTAGTCTAGCCTCCTCATCCATCTCTTTTTTCTTGTAGCCTAGAGGGATTAGTTTCAAGGTCTATCACTAGTCAAAAACTACACATAGAACATTGATACAAGGTTCCACCACATGTGAAACCTATCATCTCTAGTAGCATGGATGGTTTGATATCAAGGTTCATCGCGTGTCCTACCTATACTCTATTGTAGCATATAGATTCTGGTTTGGTGGTACTACACTTGTCCAAACTTGGCTTGTTGTTGATATCTGGATGGGTAAACAAGGGTCCTCCACTTGTCCCAAGTTAGGCATATAAAAACAATTGCAAGGTTCCACCATGTGTACAACAATATGATTGATTATAGCATGCATGGTCTTATTTCATGGGCAACCATCTTCTCTCCAACATGTGTCCAACCTCGGCTCCATTGAAGCATGGAGAGAAGCAAGGTCCACCACTTATCAAAGCTATTATTTTCTCCCAGTGCTTTCAAAACCCATAATACGTTGTACATGGGGGGGGGGATTCTTGTTTCAAGGTCCACCCCTTGGCTAAGATTGGATCCATTGAAACATAAAGAGAAGCAAGCTCTACCATTTGTCCAAGCTAGGAGCCATTGAAACATGAAAACCCCATAATATGTTGTATACGAGGGGTGTTTTCAAGGTCTACCACTTGTCTAAGCTATGGTCCATTGGAACATGGAGAGAAGCAAAGCTCCACCACTTTTCTAAGCTAGGACATTGAAACATGGAGAGAAGCAAGCTCCATTGTTTGTCTAAGCTAGGTCCATTGGAACAAGGAGAAAACAAGCTCCACCACTTGCCTATTATTGCATAGAGATTCTGGTTGAAGGTCCACCACTTGTCCAACCTTGCCTTCATGTATGGAGATAATCAAGAGTGCAATGCTTCTCTAAGCTAGGGACATAAAAGAGTTTCAAGGTCCACTACATATACGATCTATGATGGGTTGTAGCATGGGAGGTTTCATTTTAAGGTTGACCACTTCTCCAGCTCGCTTGTCCAACCTCAGATCCATTGAAGAATGGAGAATTAAGGTGTACCAACTCTCCAAAATAGGCAGGACAATCTCTATAAAACCCATGAATTGTTAATATATGCTATGCTGTGGAGTTTTGTTTGAAGTTCCACTCCTTATCCAAGCTACAATCCATTGAAGCATGGAACTAAGTAAGATATATCTCTAGTCCAAGATAGGATCCATTGAAACATAGAGAGATCAAGGTCCACCACTTGTCCAAGCTATGCATGGGTAATTGATATAAGGACCACTACGTTTTCACCTATACTATGCTCTATCATGGATGGTTTCATATCCCACCAATTTTCCAACCTATTTAGTAGGTTGTATTATGGGGGTTTGGTTTCAAGGTACTTCACTTGTCTAAGGTGGGTTCCATTGAACCATGGAGAGAAACTATGTCTACCACTTGTCCGAAATATGCTCCTTTAAAACATAAAAACAAGGTCCACCACTTGTCCAAGCTAAAGTTTCTCTCCATTGAAGCATGGAGAGAAACAAGGTCTACCACCTGTCCAAAATATGCTCCATTGAAACATAAAAGCAAGGTCCACCACTTGTCCAAGCTAATATAACAAATGGGTGTTGGTTACAAGGTGTACCACACTTGTCTAAACTAGTCTTCATGCAAGGTCTACCACATGTCCAAGCTATATGAGGTGTTTTGAAGGTCTACCACACCTCTTGAAATTAGGATCCATGTAAGGTCCACCTTTTGTCAAGCTATGCATTTAATGAGTACTAAAACTAAGTAAATTGCAGTACTTAAATACCTTTCCAAGCTCATTAAGATTTTGGTCTCTAAGGCCGGCCACCACCACATGTCTAATCTATGCTCTAATTGATTACTTATGCTATTTCTCAAAGTCCAAACATAAGCTCCCTTCTAGCAAGGTTAGTTTAAATTTAGGCTCCAGCACCTGTCTAAGCTAGGTTCAATTTATGAAGCATCACCATTTAACCATGCTACGATCTAATGTATCATATCAAGGGGGTATTGATAAAGGTCCAAAACTTATTGAGTTCAAGCTCTTAAGTAATTAAGTCTTTGTGAGTATTAAATGTTTTAGTTTTAGTCTACAGATCCACCATTCAAAAACTCAAGTAATTTACTATTTACATTCAAACCTTGAATGCTTGAGATAAAAAATACAAGCTCAATCAATACTATATAAAGCAAAATCTAACATTAAGAGTATCAAATCAGTAACAAGAAACACTAACATGCACAAGAAACTCAAAACATACGTGTCTCCATTTCCAAAAAGTCCTCCATTGACAGAGGATGGTGTTGTTGTTGTTCTTCTTCTCTTTGTGGAGAGCATCCTCTGTAACAGGCACAATGTCGCCTGATTGCGAAGTGGATTGTTGAAGTCCAGCCCATTTTTCTATATCTTCATGAGACTTAACAAAGTCTAGCAGCATGGTCTCCATGCTTTTTGCCTCCTCCACACTATCAATTAAGCAGATGACTTCTTTTTTCTGTTGTATTCCTTCTTGTGCAACCAAGGAGCCATCACCAAAAACATCAACAAGCTTGCGGTCTTCAAAACAATATGTACGAATGTAGTGCTTGACCAAAGCTCTTTTTTGGCCTCCAAATATTGCAAATCTGACATATCGTTATCTGCTACTTGAAGAAGAGAACAATCAATTGGCATGGGATGTTCCTCTGATCTTCTTCTCAGGTCTTCAAATGCATTGCCTTGTCCCAAGAAGGCAATAACTGTTAGGAATTGAATTGCTCCTTTGCAAGGAGCTGATGGAAAGTGATGCAATGCACCCACAACAATGGTAGCTCAAATTATCTCCCATGGCGTGAAAGGCACATTGCAATTTTGTGAAGTTAGTGAAATCCACAAATGCAAGAAAGACAAATCCAGGATCTGTTGACCCTCCAGCAATAGCCAAGATCCCATCCAAAGCATTGTTAAATGTCTCCTCACTCCACTTCAAATTGCCTCCAACGTTTTTTGTCATATCTAAAACACATAAGCCAATAGGCACTTTATTATTGAAGTGGCGCATCAAGTAGAGATTGCCTTCCATTTGTAGGCTCACCACATAGATTGACCATGGCAAATCTCTAGGCTCAGTTTTCTCCTTTTGAAGGTGAATTGCCCATTGCATGTATTTTATTGCTCCATCTGGAAAAGCCATTTTCTTTGTTCCACGCGTCAAACTAGATCTGATCCATTCCTCGCATAGCATTAAAATTGTTTTATAAACAACATCATTGATGTTATACATTTTGACCACCTCCTCCCAGTCTTTACATGGTGAAGACTCATTCAAATTGTTGAAGCCTTCAAGAAGTGCATCTTGAATCAATTTGTCTTGCTTCAACTGCTTGATTCGATCATACATGTCAGTTGCATCACCATCCTTTGCACTCTTTGACAGTAAAATCTTCTCATCTCTAATCTCTTCTTGAATAGTCTTTACCTCTGATTCCTCAAGGCCACAAAGATATCTAAATACAGTTGTGGGGGTTTTCTTATTCTCCTCTTCTAGATTTTCAATGATTTCTATCCAGCAATCATAAACTAAATCAGAGTAGGTGACCATGTGTGCCTGTTTAGCAATCCAACTTGCTGCTGCACTCATTCTTGCCAATCGAAGAAAACCCTAAAAAGAAATAGAGAAATATAATTAAACTATTGAGCAAGATTTGTTAATTAAACACTATCAAAAAGACAAAGAAAATAACTTACATCCCATCCGGCACGAGATGCATGTCCCTCTGCAATTCCACTTGCTGCCTTTGGTGGTCGTCCTGAGAAGATCCATTGACTCCGTAAATGTCTCAATATTTGGCTGTAAGGTTGCTTGACATACAATGCCTGAGCCTCCTCATTTGCAATGGCAGATATAGCAGTTGCAACAAATGGAGGAGCATTCACAACAATGCGAGCCTTTCTAAATTTATACACGCTAATCAGTCTTTCAAAGATCTCTTTGTTGTTTTGTTCATTGTGAAGCAAAACTTTTGCAGCATAGATTGAATGCTGCCCATCAAGAATCCAATAATGATAATCTTTAATTTTTTGCTCCTCTACCTCTTCTACTGCCAAAGGAGTCTTCTTTGATTTTGCATTTCGAACAGGCATCAAATATGCACATGCTGCAGGCTTGGTCGTACTCCGTGAAAATCCAAATAACACACTTTCAGCGTGTTTTTTTATCCATAATACGTGCATTATAGTGATCAGGAGCAAGCCAACAATTTTGAATAGGGATATCAAATTCCCTATATTGGAAAGGAAAATAATTTATGTACTTATTCATTCCACCTGTATCTTTTTCTTGTCCTTTCATGGCCTCAGCTTCTAAAACATCTGGATCCACAATTCTCATCTTTGACATTGAACCCTCTGTTGATGAGGATGCCAAAGATGCCTTGTCTACATCCAAAATGGAGCTAGTTCGCTTAGCTTCTACTTTCTGCACTTTTGCTTGCTTCTTTGTGGATGGTGGTCGTGAAGCTTTCACCTTTTTTCGTTGTAGTGTGGCAATGATGGAGCTTTGAAGTTGATCTGCTGTGATATTTGGATTTGATTCTGCAAACTTCCATCCTCGAGAAATCATTGTCTCTTCTTTGTTTCTAGACATGCGCTCCAATGCATATGCTCCTGGAGATAGTTGAAATTCTAGATTCATTGGAACTAGAATGTCAATGCATTCCACCTCTGGATGACTATCAACTACAGAGACAGATGCTTCCACAACTTGTCCAACATCTTCAAACAAGCTGTCATTATCCTTTTTGGCAATAAATAGATGCACCTTATGAAATTGTGCACCCTCTATACCATGTATGTCCAAATACCATTTCCTAAGATCATTGCAAGTATAGTCAACTGAGACAGCAACCCTTGCACCTGTCTTTTTGGAGCCATCTTTCCTGAAACAAAAAAAACAAATGTTATTTTAACATATACTTTTTTGTAATGGATTAAGTTTGTGTGAATACAAGTTCCACCACTTGTTCAAGCTAGATCTAAGCAACTATACATGTGATCATTTAAGCTAGTAAACTAAGGGAAGGGAGAAGTAAGGTCCACCACTTGTACAAGCTTAGCTCTAGACAACATGGAGAGATTGGAGGTCTACTAATTGTCTAATATAGGCTAACTATATTGAAACATAGAGAGAAGCAAAGGTCCACCACTTGTCCAATCTAGGGTCCATTGAAACATGGAGAGAAGGATGCTCCACCATTTGTCCAAAATAGGCTCCATTGAAACATGAAGAGAAACAAGATGCACCATGTCTTTGAGATGCTAGGCTCCATTGAAATACCTTAAACCATGATATTTTGTATATGTGGGGTTTAAATTCAAGGTCCACCACTTGTCCAACCTATTATCCTAGTAGCATGAGTGGTTTGGTCTCAAGATTCACCACTTTTCCACTCTATGTCATTATATTAAGAAGATCTGGGTGTTAAGGTCCACCACTTGTCCAACCTATAAGGCTATATCTTAAATGGTATTATTTACCACCACTTGGAATGCACATGATGGGTTTTACATAGGGTACGGTTCCAAGGTCCACCACTTGTCCAAGCTAACTCTATTGAAACATAGAGAGAATCAAAGGTCCACCACTTGTCCAAGCTAGGCTCCATTGAAACATGGAGAGAAGGATGCTCCACCATTTGTCCAAGCCAGGTTTGATTGAAACATGAAGAGAAGCAAGCTGCACCATGTCTCCAAAATGCTAGGCTCCATTGAAATATCTTAAACCCATGATATTTCGTACATGGGGGTTTACATTCAAGGTCCACCACTTGTCCAACCTATTATCACTAGTAGCATGAGTGGTTTGATGTCAAGATTCACCACTTTTCTACTCTATGTCATTATATTAAGAAGATCTGGGTGTTAAGGTCCACCACTTGTCCAACCTATAAGGCTATATCTTAAAGGGTATTCTTTCTCACCACTTGGAATGACCATGATAGGTTTTACATGGGGGTTTGGTTCCAAGTTCCACCACTTGTCCAAGCTAACTCTATTGAAACATAGAGAGAAGCAAAGGTCCACCACTTGTCTAAGCTAGGGTCCATTGAAACATGGAGAGAAGGATGCTCCACCATTTGTCCAAGATAGGCTCCATTGAAACATGAAGAGAAGCAAGCTGCACCATGTCTCCAAGATGCTAAGATCCATTGAAATACCTTAAACCCATGATATTTTGTACATGGGGAGTTTACATTCAAGGTCCACCACTTGTCCAACCTATTATCTCTAGTAGCATGAGTGGTTTGGTCTCAAGATTCACCACTTTTCCACTCTATGTCATATTAAGAATATCTGGGTGTTAAGGTCGACCACTTGTCCCAACCTATAAGGGTATATCTTAAAGGGTATTCTTTCTCACCACTTGAAATGTCCATGATATGTTTTACATGGGGGTTTGGCTCCAAGGTCCTCCACCTGTCCAAGCTAACTCTATTGAAACATAGAGAGAAACAAAGGTCCACCACTTGTCCAAGCTAGGCTCCATTGAAACATGGAGAGAAGGATCCTCTACCATTTGTCGAAGCTAACTCTATTGAAACATGGGGGGTTTACATTCAAGGTCCACCACTTGTCCAACCTATTAACGCTAGTAGCATGAGTGGTTTGGTCTCAAGATTCACCACTTTTTCACTCTATGTCATTATATTAAGAATATTTGGGTGTTAAGGTCCACCACTTGTCCAACCTATAAGGCTATATCTTAAGGGTTATTCTTTCTCACCACTTGGAGTGACCAGCATAGGTTTTACATGGGGGTTTTGTTTCAAGGTCCACCACTTGTCCAAGCTAACTCTATTGAAACATAGAGAGAATCAAAGGTCCACCACTTGTCCAAGCTAGGGTCCATTGAAACATGGAGAGAAGGATGCTCCACCATTTGTCCAAGATAACTCCATTGAAACATGAAGAGAAGCAAGCTACACCATGTCTCCAAGATGCTAGGCTCCATTGAAATACCTCAAACCCATGATATTTTGTACATGGGGGGTTTACATTCAAGGTCCACCACTTGTCCAACCTATTATCTCTAGTAGCATGAGTGGTTTGGTCTCAAGATTCACCATTTTTCACTCTATGTCATTCTATTAAGAATATATGGGTGCTAAGGTCCACCACTTGTCCAACCTATAAGGCCATATCTTAAAGGTTATTCTTTCTCACCACTTGGAGTTACCAAGATAGGTTTTACATGGGAGTTTGGTTCCAAGGCCCACCACTTGTCCAAGCTAACTCTATTGAAACATAGAGAGAAGCAAAGGTCCACCACTTGTCCAAGCTAGGGTCCATTGAAACATGGAGAGAAGGATGCTCCACCATTTGTCCAAGATAGGCTCCATTGAAACATGAAGGGAAGCAATCTGCACCATGTCTCCAAGATTCTAGGATCCATTGAAATACCTTAAACCCACGATATTGTTTACATGTGGGGTTTAACGTCAAGGTCAGTCACTTTTCCAAGCTATTATCCCTAGTAGCACTAGTGGTTGGGTCTCAAGATTTACCACTTTTTCACTCTATGTCGTTATATTATGAAGATCTAGGTTCTAAGGTCGACCACTTGTCCAACCTATAAGGCTAGATCTTAAAGGGTATTATTTCTCACCACTTGGAATGACCATGATATGTTTTACATGGGGGTTTGGTTTCAAGGTCCACCACTTGTCCAAGCTAACTCTATGGAAACATAGAGAGAAGCAAAGGTCCACCACTTGTCCAAGCTAGGCTCCACTGAGACATTTAGAGAAGGATGATCCCCCATTGGTGGAAGATAGGCTTCATTGAAACATGAAAAGAAGCAAGTTGCACCATGTCTCCAAGATTCTAGGATCCATTGAAATACCTTAAACCCACGATATTGTTTACATGTGGGGTTTAACGTCAAGGTCAGTCACTTTTCCAAGCTATTATCCCTAGTAGCATGAGTGGTTTGGTCTCAAGATTCACCACTTTTCCACTCTATGTCATTATATAAAGAAGATCTAGGTGTTAAGGTCAACCACTTGTCCAACCTATAAGCGTATATCTTAAAGGGTATTCTTTCTCACCACTTGAAATGTCCATGATATGTTTTACATAGGGGTTTAGTTCCAAGGTCCACCACTTATCCAAGCTAACTTTATTCTTCTCATAGAGAGAAGCAAAAGGTCCACCACTTGTCCAAGCTAGGCTCCATTGAAACATGGAGAGAAGGATGCTCCACCATTTGTCGAAGCTAACTCTATTGAAACATGGAAGGTTTACATTCAAGGTCCACCAGTTGTCCAACCTATTAACGCTAGTAGCATGAGGGGTTTGGTCTCAAGATTCACCACTTTTTCACTCTGTGTTATTATATTAAGAATATTTGGGTATTAAGGTCCACCACTTGTCCAACCTATAAGACTATATCTTAATGGTTATTCTTTCTGACCACTTGGAGTGACCATGAAAGGTTTTACATGGGGGGTTGGTTCCAAGGTCCACCACTTGTCCAAGCTAACTCTATTCAAACATAGAGAGAAGCAAAGGTCCACCACTTGTCTAAGCTAGGGTCTATTGAAACATGGAGAGAAGGATGCTCCACCATTTGTCCAAGATAGACTCCATTGAAACATGAAGAGAAGCAAGCTGCACCATATCTCCAAGATTCTAGACTCCATCGAAATACCTTAAACCCACGTTATTTTGTACATGGGGAGTTTACATTCAAGATCAACAATTTGTCCAACCTATTATCGCTAGTAGCATGAGTGGTTTGGTCTCAAGATTCACCACTTTTCCACTCTCTATCATTATATTAAGAATATTTGGGTGTTAAGGTCCACCACTTGTCCAACCTATAAGACTATATCTTAATGGTTATTCTTTCTCACCTCTTGAAAGACTATATCTTAATGGTTATCCCTAGCTATTATTGCTAGTAGCGTGAGTGGTTTGGTCTCAAGATTCACCACTTTTATTAAGAATATGTGGGTGTTAAGGTCCACCACTTGTCCAACCTATAAGGCTACATCTTAAAGGTTATTCTTTCTTACTACTTGGAGTGACCATGATAGGTTTTACATGGGGGTTTGGTTCCAAGGTCCACCACTTGTCCAAGCTAACTCTATTGAAACATAGAGAGAAGCAAAGGTCCACCCCTTGTCTAAGCTAGGGTCCATTGAAACATGGAGAGAAGGATGCTCCACCATTTGTCCAAGGTAGGCTCCATTGAAACATGAGGAGAATCAAGGTGCACCATGTCTCCAAGATGCTAGGCTCCATCGAAAAACATTAAACCCATGATATGTCGTAGATGAGGGGTTTACATTCAAGGTCCAACACTTGTCCAAGCTATTATTGGTAGTAGCCTGAGTGGTTTGGTCTCAAGATTCACCACTTTTCCACTCTATGTCATTATATTAAGAATATGCGCGTGTTAAGGTCCACCACTTGTCCAACCTATAAGGCTACATCTTAAAGGTTATTCTTTATTACCACTTGGAGTGACCATGATAGGTTTTACATGGGGGTTTGGTTCCAAGGTCCACCACTTGTCCAAGCTAACTCTATTGAAACATAGAGAGAAACAAAGGTCCACCACTTGTCCAAGCTAGGGTCCATTGAAACATGGAGAGAAGGATGCTCCACCATTTGTCCAAGATAGGCTCCATTGAAACATGACGAGAAGCAAGCTGCACCATGTCTCCAAGATGCTAGGCTCCATCGAAATACATTAAACCCACGATATTTCGTAGATGAGGGGTTTACATTCAAGGTCCACCACTTGTCCAAGCTATTATTGCTAGTAGCGTGAGTGGTTTGGTCTCAAGATTCACCACTTTTATTAAGAATATGTGGGTGTTAAGGTCCACCACTTGTCCAACCTATAAGGCTACATCTTAAAGGTTATTCTTTCTTACTACTTGGAGTGACCATGATAGGTTTTACATGGGGGTTTGGTTCCAAGGTCCACCACTTGTCCAAGCTAACTCTATTGAAACATAGAGAGAAGCAAAGGTCCACCCCTTGTCTAAGCTAGGGTCCATTGAAACATGGAGAGAAGGATGCTCCACCATTTGTCCAAGGTAGGCTCCATTCAAACATGAGGAGAAGCAAGGTGCACCATGTCTCCAAGATGCTAGGCTCCATCGAAAAACATTAAACCCACGATATGTCGTAGATGAGGGGTTTACATTCAAGGTCCACACTTGTCCAAGCTATTATTGCTAGTAGCCTGAGTGGTTTGGTCTCAAGATTCACCACTTTTCCACTCTATGTCATTATATTAAGAATATGCGCGTGTTAAGGTCCACCACTTGTCCAACCTATAAGGCTACATCTTAAAGGTTATTCTCTATTACCACTTGGAGTGACCATGATAGGTTTTACATGGGGGTTTGGTTCCAAGGTCCACCACTTGTCCAAGCTAACTCTATTGAAACATAGAGAGAAACAAAGGTCCACCACTTGTCCAAGCTAGGGTCCATTGAAACATGGAGAGAAGGATGCTCCACCATTTGTCCAAGATAGGATCCATTGAAACATGACGAGAAGCAAGCTGCACCATGTCTCCAAGATGCTAGGCTCCATCGAAATACATTAAACCCACGATATTTCGTAGATGAGGGGTTTACATTCAAGGTCCACCACTTGTCCAAGCTATTATTGCTAGTAGCCTGAGTGGTTTGGTCTCAAGATTCACCACTTTTCCACTCTATGTCATTAAATTAAGAATATGCGCGTGTTAAGGTCCACCACTTGTCCAACCTATAAGGCTACATCTTAAAGGTTATTCTTTATTACCACTTAGAGTGACCATGATAGGTTTTACATGGGGGTTTGGTTCCAAGGTCCACCACTTGTCCAAGCTAACTCTATTGAAACATAGAGAGAAACAAAGGTCCACCACTTGTCCAAGCTAGGGTCCATTGAAACATGGAGAGAAGGATGCTCCACCATTTGTCCAAGCTAATCCATTGAAACATGGGGGGTTTACATTCAAGGTCCACCACTTGTCCAAGCTATTAGTGCTAGTAGCACGAGTGGTTTTGTCTCAAGATTCACCACTTTTTCACTCTATGTCATTATATTAAGAATATTAGGGTGTTAAGGTCCACCACTTGTCCAACCTATAAGGCTATATCTTAAAGGTTATTCTTTCTCACCACTTGGAGTGACCATGATAGGTTTTAAATGGGGGTTTGGTTCCAAGGTCCACCACTTGTCCAAGCTAACTCTATTGAATAATAGAGAGAAGTAAAGGTCCACCACTTGTCCAAGCTAGGGTCCATTGAAACATGGAGAGAAGGATGCTCCACCATTTGTCCAAGATAGGCTCCATTGAAACATGAAGGGAAGCAATCTGCACCATGTCTCCAAGATTCTAGGATCCATTGAAATACCTTAAACCCACGATATTGTTTACATGTGGGGTTTAACGTCAAGGTCAGTCACTTTTCCAAGCTATTATCCCTAGTAGCACTAGTGGTTGGGTCTCAAGATTTACCACTTTTTCACTCTATGTCGTTATATTATGAAGATCTAGGTTCTAAGGTCGACCACTTGTCCAACCTATAAGGCTAGATCTTAAAGGGTATTATTTCTCACCACTTGGAATGACCATGATATGTTTTACATGGGGGTTTGGTTTCAAGGTCCACCACTTGTCCAAGCTAACTCTATGGAAACATAGAGAGAAGCAAAGGTCCACCACTTGTCCAAGCTAGGCTCCACTGAGACATTTAGAGAAGGATGATCCCCCATTGGTGGAAGATAGGCTTCATTGAAACATGAAAAGAAGCAAGTTGCACCATGTCTCCAAGATTCTAGGATCCATTGAAATACCTTAAACCCACGATATTGTTTACATGTGGGGTTTAACGTCAAGGTCAGTCACTTTTCCAAGCTATTATCCCTAGTAGCATGAGTGGTTTGGTCTCAAGATTCACCACTTTTCCACTCTATGTCATTATATAAAGAAGATCTAGGTGTTAAGGTCAACCACTTGTCCAACCTATAAGCGTATATCTTAAAGGGTATTCTTTCTCACCACTTGAAATGTCCATGATATGTTTTACATAGGGGTTTAGTTCCAAGGTCCACCACTTATCCAAGCTAACTTTATTCTTCTCATAGAGAGAAGCAAAAGGTCCACCACTTGTCCAAGCTAGGCTCCATTGAAACATGGAGAGAAGGATGCTCCACCATTTGTCGAAGCTAACTCTATTGAAACATGGAAGGTTTACATTCAAGGTCCACCAGTTGTCCAACCTATTAACGCTAGTAGCATGAGGGGTTTGGTCTCAAGATTCACCACTTTTTCACTCTGTGTTATTATATTAAGAATATTTGGGTATTAAGGTCCACCACTTGTCCAACCTATAAGACTATATCTTAATGGTTATTCTTTCTGACCACTTGGAGTGACCATGAAAGGTTTTACATGGGGGGTTGGTTCCAAGGTCCACCACTTGTCCAAGCTAACTCTATTCAAACATAGAGAGAAGCAAAGGTCCACCACTTGTCTAAGCTAGGGTCTATTGAAACATGGAGAGAAGGATGCTCCACCATTTGTCCAAGATAGACTCCATTGAAACATGAAGAGAAGCAAGCTGCACCATATCTCCAAGATTCTAGACTCCATCGAAATACCTTAAACCCACGTTATTTTGTACATGGGGAGTTTACATTCAAGATCAACAATTTGTCCAACCTATTATCGCTAGTAGCATGAGTGGTTTGGTCTCAAGATTCACCACTTTTCCACTCTCTATCATTATATTAAGAATATTTGGGTGTTAAGGTCCACCACTTGTCCAACCTATAAGACTATATCTTAATGGTTATTCTTTCTCACCTCTTGAAAGACTATATCTTAATGGTTATCCCTAGCTATTATTGCTAGTAGCGTGAGTGGTTTGGTCTCAAGATTCACCACTTTTATTAAGAATATGTGGGTGTTAAGGTCCACCACTTGTCCAACCTATAAGGCTACATCTTAAAGGTTATTCTTTCTTACTACTTGGAGTGACCATGATAGGTTTTACATGGGGGTTTGGTTCCAAGGTCCACCACTTGTCCAAGCTAACTCTATTGAAACATAGAGAGAAGCAAAGGTCCACCCCTTGTCTAAGCTAGGGTCCATTGAAACATGGAGAGAAGGATGCTCCACCATTTGTCCAAGGTAGGCTCCATTGAAACATGAGGAGAATCAAGGTGCACCATGACTCCAAGATGCTAGGCTCCATCGAAAAACATTAAACCCATGATATGTCGTAGATGAGGGGTTTACATTCAAGGTCCAACACTTGTCCAAGCTATTATTGGTAGTAGCCTGAGTGGTTTGGTCTCAAGATTCACCACTTTTCCACTCTATGTCATTATATTAAGAATATGCGCGTGTTAAGGTCCACCACTTGTCCAACCTATAAGGCTACATCTTAAAGGTTATTCTTTATTACCACTTGGAGTGACCATGATAGGTTTTACATGGGGGTTTGGTTCCAAGGTCCACCACTTGTCCAAGCTAACTCTATTGAAACATAGAGAGAAACAAAGGTCCACCACTTGTCCAAGCTAGGGTCCATTGAAACATGGAGAGAAGGATGCTCCGCCATTTGTCCAAGATAGGCTCCATTGAAACATGACGAGAAGCAAGCTGCACCATGTCTCCAAGATGCTAGGCTCCATCGAAATACATTAAACCCACGATATTTCGTAGATGAGGGGTTTACATTCAAGGTCCACCACTTGTCCAAGCTATTATTGCTAGTAGCGTGAGTGTTTGGTCTCAAGATTCACCACTTTTATTAAGAATATGTGGGTGTTAAGGTCCACCACTTGTCCAACCTATAAGGCTACATCTTAAAGGTTATTCTTTCTTACTACTTGGAGTGACCATGATAGGTTTTACATGGGGGTTTGGTTCCAAGGTCCACCACTTGTCCAAGCTAACTCTATTGAAACATAGAGAGAAGCAAAGGTCCACCCCTTGTCTAAGCTAGGGTCCATTGAAACATGGAGAGAAGGATGCTCCACCATTTGTCCAAGGTAGGCTCCATTCAAACATGAGGAGAAGCAAGGTGCACCATGTCTCCAAGATGCTAGGCTCCATCGAAAAACATTAAACCACGATATGTCGTAGATGAGGGGTTTACATTCAAGGTCCACACTTGTCCAAGCTATTATTGCTAGTAGCCTGAGTGGTTTGGTCTCAAGATTCACCACTTTTCCACTCTATGTCATTATATTAAGAATATGCGCGTGTTAAGGTCCACCACTTGTCCAACCTATAAGGCTACATCTTAAAGGTTATTCTCTATTACCACTTGGAGTGACCATGATAGGTTTTACATGGGGGTTTGGTTCCAAGGTCCACCACTTGTCCAAGCTAACTCTATTGAAACATAGAGAGAAACAAAGGTCCACCACTTGTCCAAGCTAGGGTCCATTGAAACATGGAGAGAAGGATGCTCCACCATTTGTCCAAGATAGGATCCATTGAAACATGACGACAAGCAAGCTGCACCATGTCTCCAAGATGCTAGGCTCCATCGAAATACATTAAACCCACGATATTTCGTAGATGAGGGGTTTACATTCAAGGTCCACCACTTGTCCAAGCTATTATTGCTAGTAGCCTGAGTGGTTTGGTCTCAAGATTCACCACTTTTCCACTCTATGTCATTAAATTAAGAATATGCGCGTGTTAAGGTCCACCACTTGTCCAACCTATAAGGTTACATCTTAAAGGTTATTCTTTATTACCACTTAGAGTGACCATGATAGGTTTTACATGGGGGTTTGGTTCCAAGGTCCACCACTTGTCCAAGCTAACTCTATTGAAACATAGAGAGAAACAAAGGTCCACCACTTGTCCAAGCTAGGGTCCATTGAAACATGGAGAGAAGGATGCTCCACCATTTGTCCAAGATAGGATCCATTGAAACATGGGGGGTTTACATTCAAGGTCCACCACTTGTCCAAGCTATTAGTGCTAGTAGCACGAGTGGTTTTGTCTCAAGATTCACCACTTTTTCACTCTATGTCATTATATTAAGAATATTAGGGTGTTAAGGTCCACCACTTGTCCAACCTATAAGGCTATATCTTAAAGGTTATTCTTTCTCACCACTTGGAGTGACCATGATAGGTTTTAAATGGGGGTTTGGTTCCAAGGTCCACCACTTGTCCAAGCTAACTCTATTGAATAATAGAGAGAAGTAAAGGTCCACCACTTGTCCAAGCTAGGGTCCATTGAAACATGGAGAGAAGGATGCTCCACCATTTGTCCAAGATAGGCTCCATTGAAACATGAAGGGAAGCAATCTGCACCATGTCTCCAAGATTCTAGGATCCATTGAAATACCTTAAACCCACGATATTGTTTACATGTGGGGTTCAACGTCAAGGTCAGTCACTTTTCCAAGCTATTATCCCTAGTAGCACTAGTGGTTGGGTCTCAAGATTTACCACTTTTTCACTCTATGTCGTTATATTATGAAGATCTAGGTTCTAAGGTCGACCACTTGTCCAACCTATAAGGCTAGATCTTAAAGGGTATTATTTCTCACCACTTGGAATGACCATGATATGTTTTACATGGGGGTTTGGTTTCAAGGTCCACCACTTGTCCAAGCTAACTCTATGGAAACATAGAGAGAAGCAAAGGTCCACCACTTGTCCAAGCTAGGCTCCACTGAGACATTTAGAGAAGGATGATCCCCCATTGGTGGAAGATAGGCTTCATTGAAACATGAAAAGAAGCAAGTTGCACCATGTCTCCAAGATTCTAGGATCCATTGAAATACCTTAAACCCACGATATTGTTTACATGTGGGGTTTAACGTCAAGGTCAGTCACTTTTCCAAGCTATTATCCCTAGTAGCATGAGTGGTTTGGTCTCAAGATTCATCACTTTTCCACTCTATGTCATTATATAAAGAAGATCTAGGTGTTAAGGTCAACCACTTGTCCAACCTATAAGCGTATATCTTAAAGGGTATTCTTTCTCACCACTTGAAATGTCCATGATATGTTTTACATAGGGGTTTAGTTGCAAGGTCCACCACTTATCCAAGCTAACTTTATTCTTCTCATAGAGAGAAGCAAAAGGTCCACCACTTGTCCAAGCTAGGCTCCATTGAAACATGGAGAGAAGGATGCTCCACCATTTGTCGAAGCTAACTCTATTGAAACATGGAAGGTTTACATTCAAGGTCCACCAGTTGTCCAACCTATTAACGCTAGTAGCATGAGGGGTTTGGTCTCAAGATTCACCACTTTTTCACTCTGTGTTATTATATTAAGAATATTTGGGTATTAAGGTCCACCACTTGTCCAACCTATAAGACTATATCTTAATGGTTATTCTTTCTGACCACTTGGAGTGACCATGAAAGGTTTTACATGGGGGGTTGGTTCCAAGGTCCACCACTTGTCCAAGCTAACTCTATTCAAACATAGAGAGAAGCAAAGGTCCACCACTTGTCTAAGCTAGGGTCTATTGAAACATGGAGAGAAGGATGCTCCACCATTTGTCCAAGATAGACTCCATTGAAACATGAAGAGAAGCAAGCTGCACCATATCTCCAAGATTCTAGACTCCATCGAAATACCTTAAACCCACGTTATTTTGTACATGGGGAGTTTACATTCAAGATCAACAATTTGTCCAACCTATTATCGCTAGTAGCATGAGTGGTTTGGTCTCAAGATTCACCACTTTTCCACTCTCTATCATTATATTAAGAATATTTGGGTGTTAAGGTCCACCACTTGTCCAACCTATAAGACTATATCTTAATGGTTATTCTTTCTCACCTCTTGAAAGACTATATCTTAATGGTTATCCCTAGCTATTATTGCTAGTAGCGTGAGTGGTTTGGTCTCAAGATTCACCACTTTTATTAAGAATATGTGGGTGTTAAGGTCCACCACTTGTCCAACCTATAAGGCTACATCTTAAAGGTTATTCTTTCTTACTACTTGGAGTGACCATGATAGGTTTTACATGGGGGTTTGGTTCCAAGGTCCACCACTTGTCCAAGCTAACTCTATTGAAACATAGAGAGAAGCAAAGGTCCACCCCTTGTCTAAGCTAGGGTCCATTGAAACATGGAGAGAAGGATGCTCCACCATTTGTCCAAGGTAGGCTCCATTGAAACATGAGGAGAATCAAGGTGCACCATGACTCCAAGATGCTAGGCTCCATCGAAAAACATTAAACCCATGATATGTCGTAGATGAGGGGTTTACATTCAAGGTCCAACACTTGTCCAAGCTATTATTGGTAGTAGCCTGAGTGGTTTGGTCTCAAGATTCACCACTTTTCCACTCTATGTCATTATATTAAGAATATGCGCGTGTTAAGGTCCACCACTTGTCCAACCTATAAGGCTACATCTTAAAGGTTATTCTTTATTACCACTTGGAGTGACCATGATAGGTTTTACATGGGGGTTTGGTTCCAAGGTCCACCACTTGTCCAAGCTAACTCTATTGAAACATAGAGAGAAACAAAGGTCCACCACTTGTCCAAGCTAGGGTCCATTGAAACATGGAGAGAAGGATGCTCCACCATTTGTCCAAGATAGGCTCCATTGAAACATGACGAGAAGCAAGTTGCACCATGTCTCCAAGATGCTAGGCTCCATCGAAATACATTAAACCCACGATATTTCGTAGATGAGGGGTTTACATTCAAGGTCCACCACTTGTCCAAGCTATTATTGCTAGTAGCGTGAGTGCTTTGGTCTCAAGATTCACCACTTTTATTAAGAATATGTGGGTGTTAAGGTCCACCACTTGTCCAACCTATAAGGCTACATCTTAAAGGTTATTCTTTCTTACTACTTGGAGTGACCATGATAGGTTTTACATGGGGGTTTGGTTCCAAGGTCCACCACTTGTCCAAGCTAACTCTATTGAAACATAGAGAGAAGCAAAGGTCCACCCCTTGTCTAAGCTAGGGTCCATTGAAACATGGAGAGAAGGATGCTCCACCATTTGTCCAAGGTAGGCTCCATTCAAACATGAGGAGAAGCAAGGTGCACCATGTCTCCAAGATGCTAGGCTCCATCGAAAAACATTAAACCCACGATATGTCGTAGATGAGGGGTTTACATTCAAGGTCCACACTTGTCCAAGCTATTATTGCTAGTAGCCTGAGTGGTTTGGTCTCAAGATTCACCACTTTTCCACTCTATGTCATTATATTAAGAATATGCGCGTGTTAAGGTCCACCACTTGTCCAACCTATAAGGCTACATCTTAAAGGTTATTCTCTATTACCACTTGGAGTGACCATGATAGGTTTTACATGGGGGTTTGGTTCCAAGGTCCACCACTTGTCCAAGCTAACTCTATTGAAACATAGAGAGAAACAAAGGTCCACCACTTGTCCAAGCTAGGGTCCATTGAAACATGGAGAGAAGGATGCTCCACCATTTGTCCAAGATAGGATCCATTGAAACATGACGACAAGCAAGCTGCACCATGTCTCCAAGATGCTAGGCTCCATCGAAATACATTAAACCCACGATATTTCGTAGATGAGGGGTTTACATTCAAGGTCCACCACTTGTCCAAGCTATTATTGCTAGTAGCCTGAGTGGTTTGGTCTCAAGATTCACCACTTTTCCACTCTATGTCATTAAATTAAGAATATGCGCGTGTTAAGGTCCACCACTTGTCCAACCTATAAGGCTACATCTTAAAGGTTATTCTTTATTACCACTTAGAGTGACCATGATAGGTTTTACATGGGGGTTTGGTTCCAAGGTCCACCACTTGTCCAAGCTAACTCTATTGAAACATAGAGAGAAACAAAGGTCCACCACTTGTCCAAGCTAGGGTCCATTGAAACATGGAGAGAAGGATGCTCCACCATTTGTCCAAGATAGGATCCATTGAAACATGGGGGGTTTACATT
Organism: Adiantum capillus-veneris; assembly: GCF_014529385.1. Lineage (NCBI taxonomy): Eukaryota > Viridiplantae > Streptophyta > Polypodiopsida > Polypodiales > Pteridaceae > Adiantum > Adiantum capillus-veneris. The sequence goes on from NC_140938.1 coordinate 33,924,811, forward strand.
CAAGGTCCACCACTTGTCCAAGCTATTAGTGCTAGTAGCACGAGTGGTTTTGTCTCAAGATTCACCACTTTTTCACTCTATGTCATTATATTAAGAATATTAGGGTGTTAAGGTCCACCACTTGTCCAACCTATAAGGCTATATCTTAAAGGTTATTCTTTCTCACCACTTGGAGTGACCATGATAGGTTTTAAATGGGGGTTTGGTTCCAAGGTCCACCACTTGTCCAAGCTAACTCTATTGAATAATAGAGAGAAGTAAAGGTCCACCACTTGTCCAAGCTAGGGTCCATTGAAACATGGAGAGAAGGATGCTCCACCATTTGTGCAAGATAGGCTCCATTGAAACATGAAGAGAAGCAAGATGCACGATGTCTCCAAGATGCTAGGCTCCATCGAAATACCTTAAACCCACGATATTTCGTAGATGGGGGGTTTACTTTCAAGGTCCACCACTTGTCCAAGCTATTATCGCTAGTAGCATGGTTTGGTCTCAAGATTCACCAGTTTTCCACGCTATGTCATTATATGAAGAATATCTGGGTGTTAAGGTCCACCACTTGTCCAACCTATAAGGCTATATTCTAAATGATATTTTTTTTGACCACTTGGAATGTGCATGATATGTTTTACATGGGGTTTTATTCCAAGGTCCACCACTTGTCCAAGCTAGATCTATTACATATATATTATACATACAATATTCAACTAGATTCCCTACCTATCATGTCCAGTAGCATGGATGCTCTAGCTTGAAGGTCCACCACTTGTCCAACCTATACTCTCTTATGTAAGGGAGATCTCGCTATAAATTCAAAACCTTCCCGCCCAAATTTAAAATATCCCTCCCAAATCTTAAATATCCCGCCTAAATTTTAAACTATCCCGCCCAAATTTTAAAATTCAAACTTTTTTATAAAAATTTAAATTTTACTACTTAAATTTAAAATATTCCACGCAAAATTGATTTTAAATTCAAGTTTACCACAAAAAGATATCATTATACCACCTAAATTCAAATATGCAAACCTCAAATCATTATATTGTACATAAATTCAAACAAATTCAAATTAACAAGCCTAAACTGATATTAGTTTGCATAGATATGAATTTATCACACCTAAATTATGTCACCATGTTAGAGAGAGTGGTTAGAGAATTTGAACAAGGTCCACCACTTGTCCAACCTAGATACCAAGAAGGATTGAGTGTACAAGGTATTGTTTGGAGGTCCTTATAGTCCATTGGTCTTAAGGTCCACCACTTGTGGTAAGGGTCACCAAAAAGTGTATATATTCACCCAAAGAAATACACGTATTTTTGGTCTACATGTCCTAGTTTAAACCATTTATGTCCATTAGGTGTATCACTAAACAACACTACTATTTTTGAGAAACAGAAGTTACAATCATATCTACAAATGGATTAGAGGAAAATCAGCTCAGCATACATCCAGAACTCGCTACAAGAATCGACTTTAACAGATCACGCAAGTAAGTCTTCCATTCAATTTTACTAGTATTACAATGTGTTAGTTATTTGTGATATTTATGTATGTATATATACTATGTGTGCATATCGTAATTAAGTGTAATTGTGTATCTGCATTATGTATGAGTATTACAATGAAATAACACAAATATACATACATACACATAGATAACACAGACGCACACATACATGAGCATGTATTTTCAAGAGAGAGATAGCAAATACAGAGATAGATAGATAGAGAGAGAGAGAGATAAATAACTGTTTTTTAGAGAGAGGAGAGAGAAAGATAACAGATTTCATTGTGTTTATGTATGTGGAAGAGAGGAAAACGATGTATGGGAATATGTGCACGTATTTTCAAGAGAGAGACAACAAGATAACAGATTTCATTGTGGTTATGTATGTGGAAGTGAGGAAGACGATGTGTGGGAATATGTGCATGTATTTTCAAGAGAGAGACAGCAAGATAACAGATTTCACTGTGGTTATGTATGTGGAAGAGAGGAAGACGATGTGTGGGAATATGTGTATGTGTGCGGGGATACGTTTAAACTATGTATCTCTGTCTTTTGACGAGAGAGTGTGTGTGCAAGAAGAGTTACAGAGAACCATCTTCTCTATATGGAGAAAGACAGAGAGTGAGAGAGAGAGAAATACCTGTTTTTTCTCTATTCGTGAGGTGTGCAATGTCTCCTGAGAAGACTGCCCGATCCTGCCCTTCTGGAAAGCGTTGTGTACGCTGCTGTTTCTTTGTCTTGTGCGCGAACTTTCAATCCTGTGCACTCCACCTGTGTGTTGTGTACGATGCCGAGCTTGCTCCTCTACGCGCGCGTATACTCCAACTGTGTGCGATCCGTGTGTGCTTTCTGTGTTTTTGCTGCTCGCCTGCTTTCTCTGTGTGCGTTTCTCGTGCGCTCTCTGTGTGCCTAATCTTGATAGGGTTTATTAGAATGCCACGTATGCTACAAGTCCATGTTTTATCATAGGATTAAAAAAAACAAAAGCAATATAAAAAATTAACCAATTCACACGGCCAAAATTAAAGAAATCATGGTTGAAAATATGAAAAACATGCATAACTCTATACTAGGAATTCACTTAAAAAAAAAAAAATCTTTGGGCGCTGCCCCTAGCCCCGCCCCTTGACCCCGCCCGGGGCGCTGCCCCAGGACCCCGCCCAGAACAATATCCCAAAATCAACCTCCCAAGCCCCGCCATCGAGAGCGCTATATTCCACATCCCCATCAAGAGCGCTATCCCCAAACCTCACGTGGAAGCGCTGCCTTGTCACCCCATTGTGGCATTGCCCTAAGACCCCGCATCTGGAGTGCTAAATGGGAACATTCTTCATTAGTGAAATTTTGAACATAAATTATATTAGCACATACTTAAATATAATACAAATATTAACATATTAGCTATACTACTAATTTACTATAGCAGTTCTAGATTATGTCCCATACTATATTTAAGGTGCCAAAGGTTTGGCCTTATGGTCCTAGATTTAGCCAAGTGGTCAACACATATAGGACCAAGTGCACACTGTGCCACAAAACTTGGCCACCACTTCACTTGCCAAAGTTTAGGCCACATGGTCAATCCTAACTTTCCAATGTTCTTATTATGTCACCTTTTGCCTCGTGGAAAACCTAGGCTTGTTTTCACATACTCAGGCACTTCAAGCCACAATAAATTGTCATTACTCTTCGACAACCCTTTTGTTCAAGTCTTTGAAAAAACATTGTTTAAGGCCACCCTAAACCATTTTCATTTAGGGGTGTCTAAAACTAGCTTTTTGGCAATTCGAGAAGAAAATGGTCAAAGTTTTATACTTAGTTTTAACCACTTGACCAATTCAAATATTGGAAAGCAAGGTCTTGTAATACTTTTCTTTGGACATCACACATTAAAACTAGGTCCCTCACTTGTCCAAGCTATGCTCTAATACAATAAAGGGCTTTTGGTTTCAAGATGCACCACTTTCCCAACCTTGATTCCATTAAAGAAGCTAGCTCTACTTAGACATTTAATAGCAAGGTCTTGCAGCAGTTCAGATTGAACATTTTCCATGGCAGCTAGGTCCACCACTTATCTAAGCTATGCTCTAATAGAGTAAGGGGGTTTTGGTTTCAAGATCCACCACTTGTCCAAACTTGATTTGGGAAGCAAGGTCCTATAATAGTTTGCTTTGGACATTCACCATTACAACTAAGTCCACCACTTCTCCAAGCTATGTTCTAATACACTAAGGAGGTTTTGGTTTCAAGGAGAACCACTTGTACGACTCTGTTTTTGGAAGTAAGGTCTTTACATAGTTCACCTTGGACCTTGGACATTGGATACTACAACTAAGCCCACCACTTGTCCAAGATATCCTCTATATATAGCCAAAGGGTTTGGGTTTCAAGATTCACCACTTTTCCAACCTTTCTTCCATTAAAGAAAGGAGGGGCTTTATAACTAGGTCCACCACTTGTCCAAGCTATGCTCTGATATGGAAAGGGGATTTTGGTTTCAAGGTCCACCACGTGTTCAACCTTGCAAGACTCAAGGGATACTTGGACATTGGAAAGCATAGTCCTATAGTAGTTGATAGGTGGCAGTGGGTATTACAACTAGGTCCAACCTATGCTCTCATATCGCAAAGAGGCTTTGCTTTCAAGGTCCACCACTTGTCCAACCTTGCTTCCATTAAAGAAATGAGGGGCTACGTAAACATTGGCAAGCAAGGTAGCAAGGTTCTAAGGTGTTTCACCGTGGATATTGGGCATTATAACTAGGTCCACCACTTGTCCAAGCTATGCTCTGATAAAGAAAGGGGATTTTCGTTTAAAGGTCCACCATGTGTTCAACCTTTCTAATATAGAAAGGGGATTTTTGTTTCAAGGTCCACCACGTGTTCAACCTTGAAAGACTCAAGGGATACTTGGACATTGGAAAGCATAGTCTTATAGTAGTTGATAGGTGGCAGTGGGTATTAAAACTAGGTCCAACCTATGCTCTTATATAGCAAAGAGGCTTTGGTTTCAAGGTCCACCACTTGTCCAACCTTACTTCCATTAAAGAAATGAGGGGCTACGTAAACATTGGCAAGCAAGGTAGCAAAGTCCTAAGGTATTTCACCTTGGATATTGGGCATTATAACTAGGTCCACCACTTGTCCAAGCTATGCTCTGATAAAGAAAGGGGATTTTCGTTTCAAGGTCCACCATGTGTTCAACCTTTCTAATATAGAAAGGGGATTTTTGTTTCAAGGTCCACCACGTGTTCAACCTTGAAAGACTCAAGGGATACTTGGACATTGGAAAGCATAGTCTTATAGTAGTTGATAGGTGGCAGTGGGTATTAAAACTAGGTCCAACCTATGCTCTTATATAGCAAAGAGGCTTTGGTTTCAAGGTCCACCACTTGTCCAACCTTACTTCCATTAAAGAAATGAGGGGCTACGTAAACATTGGCAAGCAAGGTAGCAAAGTCCTAAGGTATTTCACCTTGGATATTGGGCATTATAACTAGGTCCACCACTTGTCCAAGCTATGCTCTGATAAAGAAAGGGGATTTTCGTTTCAAGGTCCACCATGTGTTCAACCTTTCTAATATAGAAAGGGGATTTTTGTTTCAAGGTCCACCACGTGTTCAACCTTGAAAGACTCAAGGGATACTTGGACATTGGAAAGCATAGTCTTATAGTAGTTGATAGGTGGCAGTGGGTATTAAAACTAGGTCCAACCTATGCTCTTATATAGCAAAGAGGCTTTGGTTTCAAGGTCCACCACTTGTCCAACCTTACTTCCATTAAAGAAATGAGGGGCTACGTAAACATTGGCAAGCAAGGTAGCAAAGTCCTAAGGTATTTCACCTTGGATATTGGGCATTATAACTAGGTCCACCACTTGTCCAAGCTATGCTCTGATAAAGAAAGGGGATTTTCGTTTCAAGGTCCACCATGTGTTCAACCTTTCTAATATAGAAAGGGGATTTTTGTTTCAAGGTCCACCACGTGTTCAACCTTGAAAGACTCAAGGGATACTTGGACATTGGAAAGCATAGTCTTATAGTAGTTGATAGGTGGCAGTGGGTATTAAAACTAGGTCCAACCTATGCTCTTATATAGCAAAGAGGCTTTGGTTTCAAGGTCCACCACTTGTCCAACCTTACTTCCATTAAAGAAATGAGGGGCTACGTAAACATTGGCAAGCAAGGTAGCAAAGTCCTAAGGTATTTCACCTTGGATATTGGGCATTATAACTAGGTCCACCACTTGTCCAAGCTATGCTCTGATATAGAAAGGGGATTTTTGTTTCAAGGTCCACCACGTGTTCAACCTTGAAAGACTCAAGGGATACTTGGACATTGGAAAGCATAGTCCTATAGTAGTTGATAGGTGGCAGTGGGTATTACAACTAGGTCCACCACTTGTCCAACCTATGCTCTCATATAGCAAAGAGGCTTTGGTTTCAAGGTCCACCACTTGTCCAACCTTGCTTCCATTAATATAGCAAGGAGGATTTGGTCTCAAGGTTCACCACTTGTCCAACCTATGCAAACCTTTTTCATGTTGTAGCATGATTTTTGGTTTGAAGAGTATTTTTCTATAACTATGGATTTAACAATGTAATCTTTTTACTTACAGGATGGACTTCGAATCTGGGGAGAAAGTACATATGATACTTGACAATGAAATCGTTGGTATTGGTTGTGTGTGTAGAACAGATCCATATTCCACTTGTGGTGGTACAAAGATAGGGCTGGGAAATGTCTCCATACTAGTGGAGGAATGCTTGAAGGATGTGGTCCTACCTTTTCCTACAATGGATACTTCATCTCTCCAAGGCTCATTATGGAGTGCTGTTCGATGGTCAAAGCTTCTTTTGCAATCTTTTGTATTAAATGGGAACTTAATTGATCCACACGAAAGCTACAATGGTGATGAAGAACATGATCATTCTGATCCTCTAGTTACAGATGCAATACCTATGACAAGCCCAGAATTTGAAGCAATGATTCGAGAGTCTTGGAGAAATCAGAGGGTCCTTTTAAAAGATGACACAATGATGCAAACCATGAATGAAGGGACCATCTTATATGTATTTCCACATGATTATGTCAACTTTCAGGAACTTGGTCCTGATTGTGTGGGTGTGGGTATTGAAAGAGAAAATGCAAGCATTCATGATGTGGTTGAAGTGGGTAGCATCACTTTGCTAAAGTGGCCCATCAAGCAGACAACAATGTTGAATGGGAGCCCATTACAACGCTTTGTTCCTGTTGATGGCATGCATGCTACATATGAGGATGTATCCAACGATGGCAATGTTGGAAAAAAACTTGATGGGAGTAATGTTGTCCAGTTGTCAAGGAAGAGACGATACACTTTCATGAACAGGACTCAAAAATCAAAAGCAGCACCAGCTTCGACTTTTTACCTTTCAAACAAATCAATTCAAAGGGTATCATGCATTGATTGTTGTGCACAAAAATGCTGCCAATTTGCAGATCGTGATATGGTGACAAGGTTACGACAACAATTTTGGGGAGAGTCTCAAAAATCACGCACTAATTATGTTTATGATGTTCTTTCTATATGTTATCAGAAAGATGAGAAGTCACGATACCAATTCAGGCTAAATGGCTCTATTGTTTGTTGTAGAGCATGGTATGAGCTACATGGAATACCAAAGACATCATTTTATCGATACAAGGAGAACTTTGAAAATGGTGTGCGCCAATATGTACATGGGAACACATGTACATTGAGAAGGGGACTTCAACATACTAGTTTAGCAAGAGCACTACTAAACGAGTTTGTGGAAAATAACTCTGAGAAAATGCCACATAGAAGTAGAACACTGCTAGATGGCTCAAGAGAGACTCAATTGGTGATTCCATCAACATACAAACAAGTGGATATTTTATGTGAAATCAACACGACACTTGACCAAATGGGCTATGAGAAGAAGCTATCCCAATCTTCTTTTGGTAGAATTTGGAACAAAGAGTACCCACATGTCACTTTAACAAAGACGAGTGAGTTCTCTAAGTGCAATATTTGTAGTTCAATCAAGGCAAGGTTAGAAGCTAAACCTTCTCTTGAAGAGAGAGCTCTTCTCTTGAGGGAGAGAGAAGTTCACATGGCACAACAAAAGAGTTGCAGAAGCCTATATTATGCATGGCGCACGTATTCAGAAACTCAACCACAAAAATATGTATGCATAATCCATGATAAGATGGATCAAAAGAAGACTGCCATTCCTAGATTACGCATTGTTCCCAAGGGTGTGGATTCAGGATATAATCTGCAGGTGGCATTGATTGGCATGATCACTCATGGACATGGAGAAGGTCATTACGGACACTTTGTCTTGAATGGTTTGTGGCCAGCTGATCCAAATCTTACAATTGGCTCAATTGCTAATTGTTTACATAACCTCGAGAGGATAGATAAGCATCCTCTTGGTGATCTAGTAACAAATGGACTTCCAAGGAGCAATATTTCACTACTACATGCTTTGAACTCAAGGGATGCTTTGGACTACCATAACTTGAGTGATGGAAAAGAGCCCATTGTGCAGTTGTCAGAAATTGCAGAAGAGGAATTGGGGTCAACATTTCGCAGATTGCCAGAAAACTTGTTGCTACAATTGGATAATTGTGCAGGGGAAAACAAAAATCGATACTTATTTGCCTATTTGTCAATGCTTGTTGCAAGGGGTGTTTTCAAAACCATCCAGCTGGGATTTTTAATGGTTGGGCATACACATGAGGACATAGACGCCATGTTTAGTAGGTTTTCAGAGAAGTTGAGAGTTACACAAACCTATACTTTGCCACATTTGATGGATACATTACGAAACAGCTCATCTTCATCTCCAGCTCCATTTTTTCTCACAAAGATCCCTGATTTCAAGCAATATTGTGATGGCTATCTTTGTGATGGACAAGACATACTTGTTGGACATTCCAAACCGCTTCAGTTCAGGTTCTTTATGCAGGATGAGACACCAATGATGCAATATAAGGCACATGTAGGTGTATCAAGTTGGAGTGGAAGTATTCGCCTTTGGAAAACAGACACAGAAGGCAAGCCAATGTTACCACATGGAGATCCACCTCTAGTACAAATGGCGGAGTATGTCAAGGCCCACGAAGAAGTCATTTTGGGGCTAAAGAACTATATAAAATTTTGGAAAAATTTAGGGAATGGTTCAAGTATTCCGCGATATTATAGACCCGTGATAGATTATTGGAGTAAGGTAATTGAAGAGATTGGAAAAGCAATCATATCAGAGGGAGTCTTGTATGAAATATTTTGGCCAAAAACTCAAGAATATTCTCATCTACAAAGCACTACAATGAATTTGCAACAAGGAGCAGAAAGATTCCTAGGCCTTGAAGAGTTGAACGATCATTTTTGTGGGCCTCAACGAGATAGGCCAAGGGAAGAGTTTGACCCTATGTCTGATGTGCACCAAGGTGACTTTCTTATGCTTGTTCCGAGTGACACAGAAATCTATCCAGTGTGGCTTGCAATGGCTTTATCTGACATTGATAATGAGCCTACATCACCAAACTACAGAAAACTCTTGATTCAATATTGGGCACCTTGCGCGAGAAAAAGTGGGATGACAGATACTCAAGCTTACAGTAATTGTTGGAAGGGTTATTGGGCTGTCAACTATAAGGACCCACAAGTGTGGGAAACTATAGATGCAATTGTTTGGTCCTGGAGACCCAACAAAGAAGGACCATTTTCTAGAATAAAGATTCCAGAAAGACATGCTCTAAAAGCCAAAGAAGGCCTCACTCGTGCACATCAGCCACACTTGGATCAAAGTTCAGATATGGTATCAAATGTGGAGTAGAATTATGTGGAGCTTCTATTGTGACTATACTAGTCAATTTGTAAACAAAATCTTTTTTGTATCTTCCTTTGTTTTATGTAATTTATAGTTATTATTCAAATCCATGTGTTGTACATCCTCTTGACTTTTGGTGTTTATCAACACCACAATCCTATGAGATTTTCACTTTATTTACTAGCCACACACCTCAATTTTTCCCACTTTAAGTGGAAAATTCCCAAATTACATGAATTCGGTCGATTTGGAGATTCCCATAATGTGAGATTTTTACCAAAATACCTAATATGGTCTTATCACACACACTGTACCTCTCATAACCTGCCACTGAATCCAAGATCTGATCGATGAATGGAAGAGGATATGGGTTCTTCTTAGTGGCTGCATTTAAGGGTTTAAAATCTACACAAATTCTCCACTTCCCATCCTTCTTTGGACTGACTACAACTGGACTCACCCATTCTGTGGTCTCCACTGGAACTATGAACCCTGCCTTCAATAACTTGTCCACCTCTACCCGCAAGGCTTCCATTTGCTCTTGACCCATCCTTCTTAGCCTTTGCCGCACTGGCTTAGCACCTTCTTTCAGCTCTATATGCATCTCTTCACCCTTGAACCCTCTGATCTCTTCATATGAAGTAATGAACAAATCAGGAAAACTAGCCAGCATATGCAAATATATATCCTTCTCCATAGCTGAGAGGTCTCCACTAATCATTTGCGTCATTAATTCCTGCTTCTTTGACAACTCAACCTTGGTTTGCATCAGCCCTTCAATCACTTCATAAGGTCCTTCACTTTCATCTTCAACTTCATTCGGAAATGCGACTAAACCACACTCCTGGATTTCTTTATCCATCAAAAGAAATGCAACATCAACATCCTCATCACTGCTGGTAGTGCTATCACTGTCCTCATCTGTCACCGTGGAAGAGTCTTCATCACTAGACTCATCCTCATCTTCATAAAGCTCCTCTAATCGTTTCCTTGTGTCCATATTATAAAGCTTCTTGGTACCTGTCTTTCCATAGAGGCTAATTGTACCATGTCGCCAATCTTGAACAGCTCCCACTGCACGTAACCATGGTCTGCCCAGTATAATAGGATATGCTCCCAACCCTGCTGGCATCACATGAAAATCAACCACTGCCTTTGCATCATATGCCTCCACTTCTAAGCTCTTTACAACACCCAAGCATTTTACTTTTTGATGGTTTGCCAATCTGATCCGAAAACCTGACACCCCAGCCACTGTGAGACCCATCTTCTCAACGCATGAGTGTGTTATGACGCATATTTGGGCTCCGCCATCCACATAACCTTGTCCCAAATTTTTCCTTTTATGCCACACATCTACTATTGGACAAATGTCTGGTAGCTCGTCCATTGCCAACACCTTCACTGAACCTCTCTCTGGCTCTTTCTCCATTGGGTTAACCATCCTCTTCCACTGTCGCTTTAGCTTAGGCACCATCTCTATAAGCTGCCCAAAAGTAACATCTGCCTTCCTGCTCATCAGATCCTCCTTCAAGTCATAGCTTAATTGCCCATCCCCTAGTGGAAAATCTAAAACATGAAACTTTCGACGAGCTCTCCTTTTCCTCTTGGCCTTGACATCCTCGCCTTCATGGCTCTTTCCTTTCTTCTTACTAGGACCTGGGGCACTTCTTCCTTCCTTATCCTCTGTGGTCCTCTTCTCAATAGGCATCACTAATGTATCCTCTAGCTTTGATGCCTTCTCCAAGGTGACTACACTTAGCACTTTTGTCTTTCCCTTTTCCTCCTGGGTCAGTCCACTGGTTCCTTCGTCTCCCTTAATTTCGATGCCATAATCATTTGATCTAGTTAGCACCTGTCTTGGCAATGGATACATGTCTCCCCCCATCCTTGGTGGCTTATCACATTGCGGGCTGATGTGACCCAACTCTCCACAATTATAACATGTGGGCGTCTGCCTCCAAAACCTACTATTACTTTGTCCAGCACCATTCCTAGGTCTTTCTTCACCTCCTGGCTGATTTGCAAACCGCCCTCGACCTCGATTATTTCCCACTTGACCTAGCATGTTTAGGCTGAGATTCTTCATCAGATCAACCACTTGCCTCATGTCTTGCCTTAGGCCATCATCTTGCACTGCTGTAGTGACCACTGCTGGCATAACCTGAGTAGTAACAGGAACCACTGGTTCATGATGAACCCCTGACATGCGCCCTTGTAAAGACTCTATAGGCTGAAATTCAGACCTCATTGGCAAAGACTCCACCCCTAACTGGCTCATTTTCCTCAGCTTCCACTCTTTGTTCCTTGCTACCTCTAGTGCATCTTCATATGTCCTAGGCTTCTTTAGCTCCACTCTCCAACGTATATTCTCCCAAAGACCAGCCAAGAACCTGTCCTTCTTCATCATGTCAGGCGGGGGTACCTGTGGTGCTAAAGCCTTGCACATTCGCTCCCATGCCAATGAAAACTTACGTATGTACGCATCTACTGGCTCACCTTCCTTTTGCACCAAAGCCTGTACTTCTTGCCACACTTTGTCAGGATCTTCTATCTTCACAAACTCCACTTCCAATCCATGCCTTAGATTATCCCAACTCAATCTTATAGGTGGATCAGCCATACGCAACTCCTCTTCAAATGCTTTGGACCAAGCTCGTGCATCACTCTTCAAACAAATTTGGAGAAGGCGTAACATTTGCGTAGGGTCATGAATCTGGTTGCTAATGCAGGCAACCTCCATCTTTTCCAGAAAGTCCTCCACATCTTCATCACTTCTTCCATGAAACTCCGGATAAGAGAAAGCCATGGCTAGAGAACCCCTTCAAACACACGTGCAAGAACCCAAAACTTTTCGCTACCCAATCCCCAGAAACTTCAATGGAGCTCAGCTTTAGATGAGAACAAACACATGCACATCAAATGAGTTTTCATAGTTGATCATCGGAATGACAACAGGCAAAGGACATTCCAGGATCTCTCTCAATCTTCTTGGCCCAAACATAAAGACTATGCGCTGCTGGAAAAAGATCTTCCTGGACACATGAACATTAATCTGAATTCTTTGCGTCAAATGAAAAGGAGTGAACTGAGGGCCATTTTGATCATCCATTAAAGCCAACCATGAAGCTCCCAAGAAGGCACACCTGACTCAACCTCTGATTTTGCCAAAATTTCAGCAGCATAACAGCATAAATGGCTCAAAATACCAAAAAACCAGCCATCATAACTTGGGAAAATTTCGACAGAGTTTCCCCAGAAGTAGAGCAGTAGGAACCCAAAATATAGACTGTCTATGTATGCATAAACTGTCAACAATAGAACCCGAGCATCAAGTAGGACTCACTAGTACATAGCCTATGGCGAGGTCACGAAAAGGGTGCTCCAGCTACCTGTATCACCGAAAGGATCTCCACATTTGAGAATCCCCCAGCTCAATAAAAACCTCACGCTATCGACCCTCACACGAAAGCTAATGCAAATCGCGTATAGTCAAGTCTCAGAAATGACTATCTTCCAGACCAAGTCTCAGAAATGGCTGGGACTGCCAAATAAAACCATATATGGCTCCACAAAGGCGTACAATGGCAGTTTCCACAAGTAACGTACAATCCAACAGACAATGCGCTCAAATAGGCGCCAAGTGATGCATTCCCACAACAACTGCAAGTGACATCACTGTACTCCAGCTACCTGTACAAATCACCTGTACCTGTCCCTGTCCCTGTTCCTGTAACCTGTAACCTGTAACCTGTAATCTGTAATCCCGAAGCTCGAAGCAGAAGGTACTCGAAGAAGATCCTCAGTGGGGGCGCCAAAAGAATGTGAGCGGGATGAAAACACACACAGCGCCTCTATAACGACCCGACACACACTCTTGGGAAGATACACACACACACTATGGGGCACCACTCGGCTTACACAACACACCTGGCCGAGACAGGGAACACACCTCTGGAGTGAGAGGAGAGAGACTATCCACTTGCCCACTCCACACAGACACACACACACACACACACACAAAAACTCAGCTCAAAAGAGAAGAAATTCTGATGTTTAGATACAAATGAGCTTGGGCCAACACCAATGGGGCAAACAGCTCCACACAATATGGGTAAAAGATACCAGATACAATCACAAATTGGAGAAGAAGCTTCACTCACCGGAGAAGATTACACAGAAAAACAGCAGAAAAAGAGTGAGGAATTTGGCAAAATGGACAGCGCCATCGCGTCCGGAACGGCCCAAAACCCCAGTCTACAATGTCAAAGTGCTCAAATCCGACCTCGGATGAGCAGTTTACGGCCAAAACAGGCTCCAAATTGAGCAAAAACACACCTGCGGCTGTTCCTCCTCTCTTCTCCACGTTTTTTCTGGTCTTCTCTCAGTTTTTTCAGTTCCCACACTTAGCCTTCTTAGTTGGGCACCCTTGGCCTTTTTGATGACCTCAAACGGACCCCGAACAGGCCAAAAACTGACCTCGCAGTGCATAGTTGTCACCTTTTTGCATCATTCGCACACCTGGCACTCAGCTTTTTTCCAATAATGCATCTCGCCACCACGTGAAGTGGCCCCAAAAAAAGGTCCTCATGATGACCTTTCTGCATAATTCTCACAAGCAAACACCCACGTTGTGTCCGTCCTCATCTGCGTGCAAATATTGACCTCGTTCGCCCTCCTGACGCCACTAGATGCCATCTGACGCACCTGCTGACCTCACGTCGTCGGCCCGCGGATAGCTTCCTCGAGAAGTTTTACGCGCTACCAACTCCTCCTTATTGTAGAAAAACACAATGGTACTAGTAACGATGAAAATCGATGCACTATGTACATGGTGTCCTACCTGTACACATGTGGGCCCCACGTAACCACCTGGCTCTGGAAAATGGGCAATACTTTATTTGATGCACCATGCATGGGTATGTACATATGCGCAATCCCTTGCTCCAAAAAACTCCTGACAACGTCTAATGGGGGTGAAGGGAGGTCGTACGCGAGAGATCAGGGAGGTCACCAAAAATACATGTACCTATTGCGTGGGTTCCACACAAGATATTTTCAATTCCAAAAATTGTCGCATTGTTATTTAAAGAGGGGTATGAATTAAGGAACTTAAAGAACAAATTATAGATTGAATAGGAAAAGGGTGTGTTAGAATTTTAACAATGTATATATAAGAGATTTTCTTAATATCCCTTTAATGCTTGTGATATAGTAGTTTTACATACATTGAACACCCCAAGCCCGATAATATTGGGTAGTGTCTATCCCTTTTATAATAAGAGCATTGCAAAGTCATCACCGTAGTTGTCAATTAGCGCGAGCACACTACCAAAGCTCTATAATCATTCCTTATTGAGTGTTTAATACATTCATAGCTCATTATTCATAACCATTCTGTTACATGCCTAAATTCGAAAAAAATTAGAAGATTCAGTGTTGCCAACATAGTTCACCATTGAGGATGAAGTTTGGCGAGGATGTAGAGACCATAGATGTGCAAGCCTTCTTCAAAGGGTTTGGTATAACTCGTAGCAAAGAGGACTAAACTGCTTGTTGGTTTGCAATAGTGCCCAGTGCCACGAATCAAGAAAAAATGGGCTAGAGATACCTTAATCCTAAAAATTATTGTCTTGGGCCTCTATTAATGCACATTGTCCCCAAGTTAATGTCTTGGGCCTCTATTAGAAATATTGAAGTACTTGTATGGAAATCTTACTTCTAGAGAATTCAGAGTGAGAAAGAGCTCCAACACATGTCCCAAGAGCTCCTCACCATGATTAATCTCAAACGTAAGTCTATTATCCTATCATGCATCCTTTTTCCTCAAAGTTTTATTGGTTTCAATTGGCTCAAGATCTAACTGGACATTGTTTTAGTTGGGCTATGATTATCGTATTGTTTTAGTTGGGTAAGTAGATGGCGATGCAAATCATGAAGATAACATGTGCACCAGGGGATGGGTATGATGCAATCCTATAGCTTAAGAGGAAACGCCACTTCCAGGTTTTCCATGGGTCAAGACTTCCATTGCAAGCAACCTCATTAGAGAAATGCTGCTATTTCATCAAGCTGTCAATAATAGACCTAGGTTCAGTAGTGGGCTTGGTTACGAGAATGAACAGAGATGGCCAGGGGGACTTTGCCTTTCGTGGGTTTTCTTTTATCATGTCCATTCAGTGGATGGTGTTATACACACAATGGGTGCCCATGTTTATGACGATCACGTCCATCTAATGGACGGTGGTTGGCACACAATGGGTGCTCATGTTTATGATCACACATGAGTGGTTTTATTAGTCTGGTTTGTTCACTTCTTTCATGCCTTAAAGTTTACTTGTTGAAGACTTTAACAAGGGGTATAGGAGAGCTTCTGACAATTGCAACATGCTAGTTTAGGGAGGTGAGAGAGGAGGCTCAAATAATTTTTTGGAAGCAGTGAACTAGTTGATGGGAAGAGCACACTAGCCAAATAAAAATTTGGCAAGTTTTATGAATGACGAGGCTGGGGCCAATGGAAAGTAGTTAGCCATGCCTATAATGAAAAGAAGGAGATGGTGGAGAGAGAGAGAGAGAGAGAGAGAGAGAGAGAGAGAGAGAGAGAGAGAGAGAGAGAGAGAGAGAGAGAGAGAGATCTTGTCTATTGGTGGGCATGGCTCATTCCAGGGCACAGAGGACATCACTTCTAGGTGATCAAGGGTAGTTGTTAACGCTATCATGGATACTCCCATGTTTACCTACATTGTAACTTCAAGGGTGAGAAAATACCATTCGTGCAAAGCGACCCTTGATAGACATGGACACGGAACTTGTAGCCATAGATTAGAGTACAACTATGTCACTCTAAAGTAGCCTTTGATGGCAATAAAAAAGCTACGACATAGCAATATATTGCATATCTTGGCGCAAGAACCATACAACACAAAGTAAGCAATTCAAGGATATCAAGCACAAGTAGGGGGGATGGAGAAGTTGGAACGCTAGCAAGATGTGTGTGTGCACTAATAATGAGGCCAAGAGATGCGGCCCTATGTTTTTGGAGTGATTTCCACCTATCCTTCTGATGAAGGAGAAGTTTTGTTACTTTAGCAACATGGATCTGAGGCATACATGGAGAATAGCTCATGTCAATGTAGTGTAAAATTTTTTTGCAGCGTTCCTCGGAAGCCATGTCGTAGTAGATGGAGAAAAGGAAGTTTTTGATCATTGAGCCTCAAGTAGGTCATAGCAATGTGCCATCCGTAAGAGTAACAGCGTGTTGATGTGAAAAAAAAAAGTAGTAGTGAAAGCACCCTTTCTTTCTTGTAAGAACATGTATTTTGTATACTTGATTGTCCTTGGCTAAGGTGTAATCATTTCTATTGAATACTTCATGCTTGAAAACAAATGTCCTTAATTATGCCAAAACCACACTGAACGACAGTTGTTGCTAGCCACTTGCAATATGATTTTGTCATTAGTGTTGCCCAAACTGGTTCATTGACACCAAATAGCCATGTTATCTAAGCCATCAAATTGGCGCTAACTCCATGGTGTGGTAAAGACTCATATGGAAAATGAATCTAGTCACAATAAGGAAAGGAAAGAAGTTGTCCCAAACTACACTTGAAAGGTGTATATAAACTTTATAGTGGCCTAAGAAGATCTATTTCAAATGTCTATCACCTCCCAAATATATTTTTGAATTAAAATGAAATAGAGAGGGAGTTTTTAGATTACATATCTCTTGTGCCTTTTATCCTTGATGAAGTTGTTCTCTCTATCTATAACAATGTATCTTAAGAACTAATTTAAGTAATCAAAATCAAGATCAATATGGTTAACTTTAATTTGGACATACTGTCTTTATACTAGTAAGAGAATAAAGAAAGACAACGTCAATCAAATTGATACATCACGAACTCCTTTCACTGGAAATAAAAATGTATAATTAATGTTTCAAATATGATACCTGATAGCTTTCAAGGTAAATTGATTAAAAACGAACATTTGAACAATATCTCTAAAAATGTGTGATTACTTCAATAAGTCCACAACCTACACTTGGTGCTCCAACGTCCTGTCTCGCAGCGTAGAGAATGGGAGCTAATACAAATGGAGGCAATGCTGCGGATCGCACTCAACGGGATGGGTTCAAGGATGTAGGGATGGGTTCGGTTACCTCGTTCGGAGAAAAAAAGAGATTTGTAGTTTGGGGCAATGTGTGTGGTGTAATGGCTGAAGGGAGAACCTCCGGATTCCTCCCAAACCGTGATACATTGGCATTGTAAGAAGGCCTCATTACCTTGGGAGTCGATCGATGCATCGTTGACCAAGTGACATGCATCCCATCTTTCAAACCATTTCTTGATGTCAAGCATCCACCCTGAACTTAGTCTTTTGCTCTTGCATGTCTTTTGGACCTTTTGGCTTGCTTCAAATGCGATCCTAGGAAGTCGATACAAAGGGCTACGTTGTGTCTTAAGCATGTACTCCACAACCCTTTGCATGCCCAAGACCTCAATGGGAAGTGATCCGGACTCAAGAAGTAAGAGCATGTAGGGTGTTTGTGTCTTAACTTGGAGAAAGTGGGTGAGAAAACACTTTTGGACATTCTCAAACTCTTTCCAAGTAGACTTCCCGATGCTACCACCCCACACCTCCACTCCATAAAGAAGCACCGGTGTCACCAATGTGTCAAAGAGGTACTTTTTGAGAGTCAAATACTTAATATCTCGAGCATTGCACATGTTCTCAAATGCATAATAAGCCCTCTTTCCGGCTTCCAAGTGACGCATTGCGCAATCCTTCCATTTATGATTGGATGGAACCTCAGGCCAAGGTACTTGAAGCTATCTACCACTTCAAGTTGCTCATTGTTGTATACAATGCATGGATTTTCATCATTGAGGTTATTTACAAGCATAACCTTGCATTTGGATCCACTCACAATTAGCCCGCTATGTAGGCAAAAACATTCCAAGACACTCATAAGCTTTTGGGCATCTTCTAAGGTATGTGCCAAGAGCACTACATCATCGGCATAAAGCAAAAGCATGATCATCGCATTTCTGATCTTAAACTCTTCTATGCCTTCTTGTTGCATAAAATCAAGAACCATGGATTCCAATTCATCAATGAGTAGCCCAAAGAGGGTTGGGGAAAGTGGGCATCCTTGTTTGACACCAATGGTGCTTGCAAAAAATTCTGAAATTACATCTCCCATACATAGTCAACATATCACTTTTTGGTAGATGCAAAAGACTGCATGTATAAATTCTCTCGGCACTTGAAGGCTTGGCATGCATCTCCAAAGATTTCCTCGTGGTACCATGTCAAAAGCTTTCTTGAAATCCACAAAGTAACAATGCAAATTTTTTCCTTTCAATCGAGACGCTTCCATAAAAACTCGAAGAGTGACAAGGTTATCAATAGTGCTATGATGCTTTCAAAAACTTGCTTGGCCAAGCGCAGGGTTGCCGTTCTTTTCAGTCCATTCACTTATCTTCATCTCCATGATACATCCAAATAACTTTGCCATCAGAGAACCAACCATTATAGTGCTATAGTTGTTCACATTGTTTACATCTCCTCCTTTGTGCAAAGGTTTGATCCAATTTGCATTGCAATCATGAGGCATGCCATGCTGAAGTGCAAGGTTAAACATATCGTATATTCAATATCGTGTTTTCTTGCTTGTCCATTTAATCATTTCAACCTTCACACCGTGAAGGTTCCCTGCCTTCCGAGTAGCAAGTTTCTCAAGCGCACGGCATACATCTTCAATTGTAAAGAAGGGAGACATAAACGGAAGGGAGCTACAACACTCCATCTTATCAACATTGGGTTGCTCATAGAGGTTCTTGCAATGCGTATACATATCCTCAAGAGTCATGTCACCAAAGCTCTTAAGACACTTTCCTTTTAGATTTTGCCGAAACTTGCCACATGCATGTGCTTTCTCTTGCGCTAAAACAAGTTGTTTTTTGACTTCCCACCTTCTCCTCTTCTTTTGAGCAAGTGCTTTGTATGTGTGTGAACGTTCCAAGTAAACTGCCTTGTCTTTGTTTGCATCCAACCTTAGCAAGTGCTTTCAGGCTTGACTACATTCCATGTCAAACCATTTCTTCTTGGTGCTACCCTTCTTAGACCTTTTGCAAGACACGTGTTTCACCAAAAAGCATTCCTTCACACAAGAGAAAATTACTCCTTTGAAAACTTTCCACTTGCATTCTAACATTGGGCTCTCTTGATGCTCTGTCATACTTAACATTTGGTCCACGTAGGTACGAATGATATAAGTGCTCATTTGAAGTCTATACGTAAATGATTCACATCATGATTAGAGGCTACATGCTCGAGTCTTTTACCACACTTGAGGTCAATACATAACATCCTATGATACGATTCCGGATTCCATTCACTAAGTGTAAAGCTTTGTATGCATTCTAGAGTGGATTCTGAAAAAAACATATATGTTGGAATTAGGGTTGTAGGGAAACACACACAGCTTGGAGAAGATGAAGGAAGCTCAAGTCACACAATAGAGAGTGTGTTACTTAGTGTGCAATGGAAAGATAGAGAGTGTGTTACTTAGTGTTACTTAGTCTAGAGAGAGAATATCTTTGTATTCACCCCTCAGACGATAGGCCACAGAAGCAATGAGAATGACAATGCCAGGCCACATATATATTAAGAATTTTGTAAGTTTTCATCAATCGCTTAGGTTACAAAGTTGAAAACTATGACCTCTACCTACTTTTCTCTAATACCACTAGAAGGCCACATGCCTTCTTAGGACTGAGAGTCCTCCAAGTCAACACTCATAGCTTTATATCCCCTGGCCTAGGCAAATCCCTTATGCGGTTGGTTGTGTGTGGCCGTGCCCACTTACTAGGACCTTTGTCTTGACAATGCACATTGCACACACATCCAAAATACACAAATCATCATACAAACATATCAAGTCCTACACTACTTAGGGGGTCTTAAAATAATAAGAGAGATAAATGAGTGAATCCCTCTACTAAAATGCCTTGATTACACTAGCTTGGCCACCAATTTTGGACGATGGTGCCAAATGTAAATGCTTGTAGTGCAGTGGGTAAATACATATGTAGAAATCCAACATACTCTTCAATCCACGGATTGTTAACATGGCCATAGCGTCCAAACACTCATGGATGATTAATGAGCTAATCAATGACAACAAAAAAGAGTATGAGGTGTTCAATGCCCATTCAATGCAAATTGAAATAAATTTCATAGATTGGCATGCTTCTACTATCTCAATCCTACACTCATATATCAATAGTGCACGAATCTAGAAAATATGTACCCTACACACTCTAACCACAAGTACATGCACATGAGTCTAATAAAATGAAGCACACACAAACTAAGCATAACATCAATGCATTCCTCACACTAGGTAAACCATGCAAGTCCATTAATACTAATCTCTAATCAACTCACATTGAAATCATGAAAATAAGAGAGACACTAGTCGAAAGGGAATGAGCATTATCATTAAATCTAAAGCTCAATGATTATGGAAAAGCTTAAGAGATGCATAACCTTAGCCACATAACCTGAGCTACACACAAATTAGTAGGCTCTCACATAGTGAGAGTTCTAGGATTCATAGTTTTCATATTGCCTTATATACCTAGGCTATCACTTATCAATTGTTTAAGCTTCCAAGGCCATTAGGGATCCACACTAACTTTATCTCCTACCTAGGCATACATAGGGACATCCATATGGAAACTTGGAACTTGAGATGAGCCTGCATCACATAATACAAGGCTGCATTGATAGAAAAGAATAAGGCATTTCACAAGAGATGGCCATACCAGTCTAGGTACTTGTCCAATCTCATTTTCATCTTGTTGTTTGTTCATGACTAGCTTGGCTCTCTGTGTTCAACTTTGGAGGCATTTTTTTAGTTGTACTTATAAGGTTCCTCTCGCACTGTCGTACACTACCAAATGAAGAGCCATCTCTCAGTGCATTTTGTTTTCAAAGCACCAGAATTATTTAGTGGCTTTGCATCTTTTAATTCCAGAAGACTGTGGGAAAAACCTCCTATGGACTTGGCACAACTCAAAAATTGGATTCTATAAAGAGGAGGAGCCCACTCCTCTGACTATTGGAAAAATCCTCTCACTTTATTGTTTTTTCACAAGAAAATACTTTCTTAAAAGCCAATGCTTTTCTGTCACAAAAGTACCCCTATTGTGCTTTCATATAGTAAAAGGACTTGTAAGGAGTGTAAGAACTTGTAAGGACGGACATGTGTCATGTAAATAAATGTAAGAAAGAGCATGTAAATTGTAATAAGAGGTTCGACACTTGTATGAAGAAGCATGAAAAGTTTAAGGAGATATAATTTAAAAATATGAGAAGTGTAAGGAGATGTAAGGAAAAGGCATGAATAGTGTAAGAAAATGTAAGTGAAAGCATGTGAAGTGTAAGAGCAAGTTTGTGGTGGATTTTGTTAGTTTAAACTAATAAACTAAAATCTATAAGAGTTTTGGAGTCCATGTTTGGCAGACGAAGCTGAGGGTTCCAGAGAAGGAGTCACATTTTTGTAGGAAACCCTTGTAAAATTCTTTTGTAAGAGAGCATCTCTAAGCCGAGAACTTGTAAAAGAATTTATGATTAATTTTCTGGGAGCAATTGTATATTAGAGGGCCATTTAGAAGGTTAGGAGCTTTTGGCCGGACAAGCCATTTGTAAAGACCTAAACTATAAAGGTCAGCTTTGTAAGTTTGAACATCATCCTCTTTTATGTGAAGAAGACAACGTACGTTTGAGAGCTCCATCTTGCTCCAACTTGTAATCTTCGCTTTTGTGGCTATGGTAATCCAAATTCAGATTCGTTTATTGCATTGTGTTCCTCTTACTTTGCTCCTTAATTCTAGTGTAAGCATTCGAGATTCGGTGTAGGTTTTCAACTACATGTTTGGAGCTTTAAATCGCTGTTTTGAGTGCTTATATGCGTATTTTATGTTGTTTTGACCCTTGGAGAGGCTTTAGGGACCCTAAAACGACCCTTTGGGATCACCTGTTCAATGTTTTTGTTGACTTTGGGATGAACGATCGCAATCTTTGTACCTCTCTAGAATGCTGTGACAGTGATAGGATAGATTCTAAATAG
This sequence comes from Adiantum capillus-veneris, assembly GCF_014529385.1. Lineage (NCBI taxonomy): Eukaryota > Viridiplantae > Streptophyta > Polypodiopsida > Polypodiales > Pteridaceae > Adiantum > Adiantum capillus-veneris. The sequence goes on from NC_140938.1 coordinate 33,947,301, forward strand.
TCCCCTGTAGCTCCCCTTCAAGTTTCGTGCGAATCCGACATGATTTGCATGGTAAAGGGACGTGATGACTGTAGAGCTGTGTAGAAGGACATAGGCAGATTACTTGGCTTTATTACGTATGATTTGCTTGCAGAGTTAGTAGTTGCATCTCATCGAGTTCACTTCATTAGGAATGACATCCTAGTGAGTTTCCATGCCTCGTCTTGGTCGCTTCCCTTGTATTGATATTTTATGTTGATGTTGCGTGAGAGCTATGCTATGGACGTCCGTCGCGGCGACCCGCAAACATTGGCTCCGCTGCCGGGGAATGCACCTTAGGTGATGAGTGACCGAGTACGCAGTTAGCTTCCTTAAAAGAAGATCAATCCACAAATCCATCTTACACCTTAGTTAGGCTGCTAGACAGGGGTTTAGAGCTTAGTGGAGTCTAGAGTCAGTGGACCGGCTAGATCCTCTCTTAGGAGATTTAGGGAGCTGTGAGTGAGAGTGTTCAAAGCATTTTTTCTCTTCAATTTTTCTAATTCGATTGAGTACTGAAATCTCACGCGAAATCCGTTTTGTTTGATTCATTTTCTTATGTTCTTTCATTTTTGTACTTAGGAGTAGGATAAGTAAAGCACATTCCAGTAAGATTTAGGACAAAAGTTAGAGTCGAGAAACCAGGAAACCATAACTTTGGCAAAAAGGCCATAAGACTCTGAAATTTAGAAAATCTGACCAAACAAGGTTGATATTGATTCAAATCACCAAGTGGTAGCACAAAACACTGTTAAACACTTGTCAAAGGGAGCAGACTAAATTTCATCAGATTTGGCTCTGGTACTACGATCACGATCGGTGTACCTCAGTGTCAGAATTTTACAAGATTTGACATGTGCCTTCCTGATAAGATTCTAAACAAGTTTGTCTATAGCAACCACCCCAAAACATCAAAAATCAAGGAAATCGGGCCACTTGGGTAAAACTAGCCCGACAGACCCAGAAACTGTAAAATCTTGACCTTTGGTGGTCCAAATGCAAAAAGACTTGGGGGATAGCCTTAAAACATCAGTGTCTACAAGAATGCCAAATTTGGTTGAATTTGGGCTCAGAACTACGATCGCGATCGGTGTACCTAAGTGCCAGATTTTGACCAGATTTCATATGTGACATCCTCAGGTGTATATAAACATAAAAGTATACAGGACCAAGAGCCAGAAACCTCCAAATACCTATGAAATCATCTGAATACAGATCCAAGTCAAAAACTGCTAAACTGACATAGAAATTGACTTTCAGTAGACCAAAACACATCAAAACTGGGAAGAAACCATGCAGAGGGATAGCCTGTGCATAGGACAAGCCTAGGTATCTCTCAAATCCCAAAACAAACACCAAAATCAAGTCAAACTGACAGATTTAGGAAAACAGACACTTCCAACAAAGAACTGGTAAAAGCTTGACTTTTTGGGATTTGAATACAAAAGTATTTGGTGGGTAGCTTTAAAATAGCCTAGTGAACAAGCTGGTGAAGTTTCATCAAATTTGGGCAATGTACTACGATCGCGATTAGTGTACCTCTGTGCTAGATTTGACTCATTTTTGAACTGCTCATAGATTTAGACTATTTAAGATATTAGGAGTTGTCAAAACCCAAATTGGACATACTGTCTATAATCTGCAAGCAAAATTGTGTTGAAGTCATGGTGAAATTGTTGAATCTGCTGACAGTTGGAATGATACAGTGATCTCATAGCCATCAAGTGTATTCATTTGCAGAGACCGATCAAGTAACAATCTATGCAGTCGTGAGAGTTGAAAGATCACTCCATCTCCAAGTAAGAGGTTTGGATTCAATCGGTAAATTTCACTTTCTTCATGTTTTTGAGATCGGAAAAACAAATCAACAACCAACACCGAAATTTAGCGGATCAAGCAAGTGTTTTATCAACGGAGGAGAGTGTAAACCAAGGTGTAGTACGACCGTTAGAGCCGATCCCTGAAGGAAGTATTTCCGATACTTTGCAGAGAGATCTTATGAGTATTCCATGGAAAACATGGGACATTTAAACCTAAACAAAAGAGAAAACATGGCAGCAGGACCATCAAACCCTTCGGCCACAATGAAGCTATTGTTCATCAAGTATCAGTATGACAACAAGCAAGGTGCCAAGATCTACAAAGATGGTATGGACCGCTACTGTGTGAAAATAGAAGATAGATCAAGTGAGTTCAAGGACTTAGTGCCTGTGAGCTATAGCAAAGATAGGTACCTAGATGACGAAGGTATCATGTACTTGGTAGCCTATGAATCCTAACATTGTGGACAAGTGGGGATTGATGGGCACGAAAGCCAAAGTAGATGAGGAACTTGAGGAGAAAGCACCAACAATGAGCTTCCCTAATGCGAGGTTAAGGCGAGAAAACAAAACTTTGAGAGTCAACACAGACAACGTCTACTTGGGGTTATATAAGTATAATAATGGAGAGCAATATCTCTATTATAGATGCAAGGAACCCTACGTCGGAGAGTTGACAGAGCGGAAAAGACTTTATGTCTTCACCTACATAGAGGGATCAGAAACGAAAATATCCGCATATGACAAATATGGAAGACGATACGCAACAATCGATAAAAAGGAGTTGGAATGATATACGTACTTTGGGGGACCACTCCACCAGTATTATGTCACTCCAAGCCCACTGAGACCAGCACCTACAAATGTCATGCCAGACCCGATGGCAATAGGTGGAGAGAGGACTCATGTAGCTGATTATTTCAGTCGACCTCAGTATTCTATGCCAAACCCCATGGGAACACTACATCCCAAATAACCAATGGCTACGAATAGAGGTAGTGCGGTTCCTATCTCTACACATACCGCAATAGGTCCGACATTTGCAGCCACACCGTCACATTTGCCTCCTAGTAGCAAGACTAAAAACAAACCAAACCTTAGAGCAGGGATGGTTGACTTATCCTGAACCAGAAGTGGAAACGAAGCGTTTGGAAATGTGTAAACCCCTTATTGAAACAGCCCAGGCATTGATGGAACCTAATGCGATTAGAACCCCAGAACAAGAAGTACTAATTCACAAAGAGCGAGAAAAACTGAAGATCGATGAATCAGAATAAGTAAACAGACCCAGTCTTGAAACTATATTGTCATTGGATCACTGAGTGGTGCCGAACACCACTGATGATGCTAAGTCAATGAATATAATGCCAATTCCAGAAGTGGAAGAACCATGGCCGCAACACTTATGGAAAACCATTAGAAATAGAAAGAACGGAAGCACAACGTTACAGTCTGCACCAATTCCTGAGGGTAACATGGACAACGAATTTTATCTAGGAGATATACAATCGCTGTATGGAGATGCAGGAATGGAGATTTTGATGGAAAGCAAAGCTCGATCCCTGAAAACCTTGCCTTCATTTATAGGTGAACATGAGGCACAATCGGAGATAAGATTAGTTTCATCCCAGATGAGAGCTATTCCACAAATGATTGACTTGAAAAGTATTCAAGAGATGTTGTCGACACCTGTAACATGTACAATCACACTGTCAGAGCTCTTGAGATTCAGACCACACTTATGGGAAGACATGGGAAAACATTTGGAGAACAAAGGAATAAAGATTCCTCTTGAAACAAACCCTATGGTAGAAGAAAACAAACGGGAAGGTCAACCCAAAGCCCAACCTGTGCCCATAAACAAGGTCGGAAATTACTGTGAAGGTGAGGAAGGTAATACAACCTTACCTGTCGAATATCAGGATATAAAGACGATAGCTATCCTAGACAGTGGAGCGGGAGTTGCAATTGCGACAAAGCAAATCTGGGAGTAATGGGGCCGTCCATCTCTCAAAAAGACGAGAATGAAACTGCAACTTGCAGATGGGTATGTAGAGAGACCATTGGGAGTCTTGGACCAAATAGTTGTAACTTTGTGTGGAATTGACTATGAGCACACCTTTGCCGTGGTAGATTTTGAAAAAACGAACAACTTTGACATTATTTTGGGACGACCTTTTATGCGTCAACTCAAAATGATACAAGATTGGGGGTACGACCAAATTTACCTAAGGCATGAGGAGCTAATAACGAAAATCAACATGAAGGATCACAGCTATAGGGACATTGCAAAAACACCAGTGCAAGAATTTGATTCAACCACAGTGCACGGAAAAGAAATACCTACGTGGTTACAAACGAAAGCACATGTCTGGATGTGTGGAGCATCTGTTTGTGGAGACTTAATCAAAGAGGAATGTGTGTTGGAAAGGTCCGTAGAATATGAGGCTTATCTCCCAGAACCTTTCCCTGAACATTTATTTGAGCCATTTGGGTGGACTCAAATATTGTCAACCTTGGATGTATGTGTTAACGAATGCACGCCTACAAAATTTTTTGACGATGAAGGATACGACCTAGTAACGTTGCAAATGGCTAGCGTCATCCTTGAGTCAGGATCAGAGAGCGAAGAACAAGAAGAACCACTACATGAGACTGAGTGTAAAAGAATAGTTGATGAGATATCTGTAGTGGACGATAGGAATCAAACAGAGGAGGAATTCACAGATTCACTAAGCGGTGACCTTCCATCACTGGGTGATGAAATCCAAATGATAGATGCTGATGACGAAAGATCAAGTGGATCAGAGACAAATAGGAAGTATATGTCGAGACCAGACAGGTTCTACGAGTTTCCTAACCAAAAACCTAGTCAATAAGAGCGGTATAGATCAAAGAGAACAAGGAAATCAAGAGCAAATAAGCATAAACCCATGCCTCTCGTCAATGACAAAACGGGATATCTAAGGCTTGTAAAAGCTGACGATTGTGTCAAAGACAAGGTCACTGGCCGGTTTATCAAAACTAAACCATGGAAAAACAACAAGAAGAACAAGCACAAAAAGTAAACGACCGAGACACATAAGGAGGGGGAAACAGGGTCTAGAATGACCAAAATAGAGAGGAAATCAGAGTATAATAAGCTCAAACAAACCCTCAAAGACATATGGACAACTGAAATGGAAACAGATGAGGACACGAATTCTGACAAGATGGATGTGCCGTCCCATTATAAGAAGTATACAATACAAGATAGAAAAATCATAGTGCAACAACTGATGAGGGAATTGAAGGAACCTAGTACATCATAAGACGGTCCTGAAAAAGCAAAATGAATAGATCTAGCGGAGCCAGGAGAAGATCCAAAACCTGCATATATTGCCACAGATCTTATTGAAGAAGAGGAAAAGCTTTTGATAGCTACTCTAAAACAGTATAGAGATGTGTTTGCATGGTCATATAAGATCTTAAGGGGGTGGATCCAAGTATCTGTCAACACACAATACCCCTTAAGAATGACGCTAAACCAAGCAGACAACGTCCTTATACTTACAATGAGACATTTGCAAAGAAGATCAAGGAGGAGATAGATAAGCTGAAAGAGGCAGAATTTATTTACGAAATTGAGCACACTGACTGGGTTTCACCGATTGTGGTGGTCCCGAAGAAAAATGAAAAGTTGAGAGTGTGCGTCAATCTCAAGAAAGTAAACGCTGCTACAATTCGGGACAACTATCCTCTACCCATTACTGATCATGTAATAGAAAGAGTGGTAGAAAAAGAAGCTTACAGTTTCTTAGATGGATTTTCAGGCTACAACCAACTCGCAATAAAGCCAGAGGATCAGCACAAGACAGCTTTTGCAGTTGAATGGGGCATTTTTGCATTCAGGGTAATGGCTTTTGGCTTAACGAATGCACCAACCACATTTCAGAGGCTGATGGGTCATGCTTTTAAAGAATATCTAAGACAGTTCTTAGAAATTTACATGGATGACTTGTGCGTTCACTCTCTCGTAAGATTGGAGCACATAGAGCACTTGACCAAAGTGTTCAACAAATGCAGATTGTATTGAATTTGCCTGAATCCGGAGAAATGTGTCTTCATGGTGAAACAAGGCAAAATATTGGGACATATAGTGTCCAAAAATGGTATTTCGATGGACATAGATAAGATCGCCGTAATTATTGATCTATCACGACCAGTAAAGGTAAAGGATGTACAGGCATTTATGGGCCATTGTGGATATTATCGCAAATTTATCTACTCATACGCTATAATTGCAAAACCACTTTACGCGTTGATAACTAAATTTGAGTGGACAGATGAGTGCAAGAAAGCTTTTCAAACTTTGAAGCAAAGATTGATATCCGCTCCAATTTTGAAGGCTCCGGATTGGGAAAAGATATTCCACGTCCACGTAGATGCATCAGCATATGCTATAGGATGCATACTTGCACAACCTGGAGAAAACAACATGGATTTTCTTATCAGTTACTCCAGTAGACAACTAAACAGTGCAGAGAAGAATTACACAACAATTGACAGGGAGGGTTTGGCTATGATCTATGCTGTGAAAAAGTTTAGAGATTACCTACTTTCCAATAAATTTGTATTCTTCGTTGATCACCAAGCACTGCTGTACTTGGTAAACAAACCTTGCAGTACGGGGCGGATTGTACGATGGTTCCTCATACTGCTTGAGTTTGACTTCACGGCTGTAGTCAAAAAAGGAACTACACACCAAAGAGCGGATCATTTATCTAGAATGGTGCATGGAAAAAACCCTATAGGAGTTGGTGATGATTTGCCATATGCATATCTCTTCAACATAGAAATGGTTCCAAGATGGAGCGAGAATGTAATTCCTTTGTTGACTATTGGGTCATTGAATTTGACAAGACAACTATCTACCATTGCAGCATCTAGATCATTGGTAATGCTGGTTGGAAGGCTATACAAATAGGGGTCGGATCAAATCCTTAGGCTTTGTGTTGAATCAAGTGAACAGGACTTATATCTATACCAGCCTCATGTACAAACAACGGGGATTCACAATGGGCATGCACAGACGTATCAAAGATTGATGAGAATGGATGTATATTGGCCAAAAATGCAACAAAGTGTTCATAAGCATATCAAATCATGTATTATCTGCACTTTTCAAAAGTCGATAGAACACGCGACTCTATTCAAATTATCTATAGCACCCAGATGGAGTAACTACATTGTAGAATACCTCACCACCGGGATACTGCCTGAAGGGATGAGTAGATCACGTATCAAAACGATCACGAAAGAGGCAGAAAACTATGTATTGATTGAGGACAATCTTTACAAGAGGGGAAAGGACAGTGGGAGCTGTTCAAGATTGGCGACATGGTACGATTGGCCTCTATGGAAAGACAGGTACCAAGAAGCTTTATAATATGGACACAAGGAAACAATTAGAGGAGCTTTATGAAGATGAGGATGAGTCTAGTGATGAAGACTCTTCCACGGTGACAGATGAGGATACTGATAGCACTACCAGCAGTGATGAGGATGTTGATGTTGCATTTCTTTTGATGGACAAAGAAATCCAGGAGATTGGTTTAGTCGCATTTGCGAAGGAAGTTGAAGATGAAAGTGAAGGGCCTTATGAAGTGATTGAAGGGCTGATGCAAACCAAAGTTGAGTTGTCAAAGAAGCAGGAATTAATGACGCAAATGATTAGTGGAGACCTCTCAGCTATGGAGAAGGATATATATTTGCATATGCTGGCTAGTTTTCCTGATTTGTTCATTACTTCATATGAAGAGATCAGAGGGTTCAAGGGTGAAGAGATGCATATAGAGCTGAAAGAAGGTGCTAAGCCAGTGCGGCAAAGGCTAAGAAGGATGGGTCAAGAGCAAATGGAAGCCTTGCGGGTAGAGGTGGACAAGTTATTGAAGGCAGGGTTCATAGTTCCAGTGGAGACCACAGAATGGGTGAGTCCAGTTGTAGTCAGTCCAAAGAAGGATGGGAAGTGGAGAATTTGTGTGGATTTTAAACCCTTAAACGCAGCCACTAAGAAGAACCCATATCCTCTTCCATTCATCGATCAGATCTTGGATTCAGTGGCAGGTTATGAGAGGTACAGTGTGTGTGATGGTTTTTCAGGCTATTTTCAATTGAAGATTGCTCTTAAAGACCGCACAAAGACAACTTTCATTACGCCATGGGGCTGCTATTGCTACACAGTATTGCCATTTGGGTTGTCAAATGGACCTTCCTTCTATCAAGAGAGAGCAAATTGGGTGTTGGAACCATTCATTGGTAGTTGTGTTAAAGCTTTTATGGATGACTTCTGTGTCTATAGCAGTAGGGCTGAACACCATGAGAAGCTGCAGATGGTATTCGCTAGATATGATGAATGTGGAGGACAACTAAATCCAAAGAAATGTCATCTAGCACAGCCAAGGGTGAAGCTATCGGGCCATATGGTGTCAGAAAATGGCATTGAGGCTGATCCAGATAAGGTGAAGTCTATTATTCTTCTTCCATCACCTATGAGTACGAAGCAATTGGCAACCTTTATACACAAAGTGAAGTACATGGCACGGTTTATTCCATTGTCTTCGCAGCTTCTTTATCCATTACAGCAAGTGGCAAAGCATGATCCATTGCAATGGGATGACAAGTGTGAAGAAGTGTTTCAAGAGGTGAAAGAGGTGTTAGGGGGGTTGTCAGCCATGCAGGCTCCTGATTGGGAGAAAGTTTTTTATGTAAATCCATCAGTAGGGGATGATGCCATTGGAGCCATGCTATTGCAAAAGGGGAAGGGCAGCCATTATATGAGGCCAGTGTATTGTGCAAGCCGAGTGAAGTTGGTAGCGGAGAGAAAGTTATCGGAAGTAGAGCTAGTGATGGCTAGTGTAATATTTGCTTGTCGACGATTTCGTCATTACTTGCTACCACGGCCTTTTGTTTTCTTGACGAGTTATGCCTTTTTGCCACAGTTAATTAATGGTATTAACATGTCAAATGTGGTGAAGAAATGGGTAATTGAGCTGCAAGAGTTTGAGTTCTCTTTTCTAGTGGAAGATAGTACAAGGGCTACCCTAGCTGATTTGTTGACCTACAAGGAGAATCCCCTTATTGTTAAGGAAGAGGTGGTGAGAAAGGTAGTTGAAGAAGTGCCACAGATCAGCAATGCACATGTGTTGTTCTTTGATGGTTCATACAGAAAGAGCCATGATGCAGCTTCAGGGGGTATAGCACTTTATGATCCAGAGGGGAAGCTAGTATGCAAGAGAGGGTTCAAATTGGATGCTCATAGTAACAATGAGGCTGAATATGCTACATTGGAAGCCGGATTACACATTTGTTTGAAGCATGGGGTTCGAAGGTTGAGCATAAAAGGTGATGCCTTGTTAGTGGTGAAGCAAGTGTTGGGTGTGTGGAAGAGCAAGAACACCTCATTGAAGGAAATGTGCTTCAGAATTAAAGGCCTGTTAAAAAAGTTTGAAGCATGGAGTATCAGACACATTGAACGTGCTCTAAATGGAGAGGCACATGAAGCAGCTCAAGGCATGATTGGGGAGCTATTTGTGTTGAGGACCACTTTACCTCTTTATCATGGCCGGGAAAGTTTGGCTCAAGAAGAGGAGTTTTTGCTAACAGGAATCATTCCAAAGGAGATTCAGAAGTCTAAGAAGTATGGCTTTGTGCGTAGAGCATACAGGTACAAATTGATTGGTGATGTCTTATACATGAAAGGGGCTGATCTCGTGTTGAGACGTGTACCTTGGCGGGAGGAGCTTTACAGAGTGTTGGAAGAGAATCACGAAGGCGCATGTGGTGGCCATTTTGCTCTAAAGATCACCTTGCATAAGATTTTGCAAGAGGGGTATGTATGGCCTAGTTTGCACAAGGATGTTCACCATTGGTGTAGGTCTTGCAATAGGTGTCAAGCATTTGGGAAGAGAGTGTTGAAGCCAGAGCTACGAAAAACCATTATGGCGTTTGATGTGTTTGAAAAGTGGGGAATTGATGCAATAGGCCCGTTACCTATCACAAGCAGGGGCAAAAGCTATATTTTGACGGCAGTGGACTATCTCTCTAGATGGGCAGAGGCTATAGCAGTAAAACAGATCACTGCAAAGGATGTGGCAAAATTTGTGTATGATGAAATATGTTGCAAGTTTGGGGTGCCACTGGAGTTACTTTCAGATAAGGGGCCTGGCTTTAGAGCTAAACTGCTAGATTTTTTATGTGCAAAGATGAAGATTAGGCACCAGCATACCACTCCTTATTACCCGTAGTGTAATGGCTTGAATGAAAGATTCAATGGTGAGTTGGTACAGATTCTTTCAAAAGTGACAGAGCACCAAGGAAAGAATTGGGATTTAGAATTTCCTAGTGCATTATGGGCTTACCGTACTTCGGTGAAGACAGGTACAGGGTTTACTCCATTTCATTTGGTGTATGGAAAGGAAGCACTATTGCCTGTGGAGGTAGAGTTGCCTGCGGTCAAGATGTTAGAGAAGTTGCTTGGGCCGCCTAGTGATGCATTCAAAGAGAGGCTCTTGCAGTTACAAGAGGTCCAGTTGGATAGGATGAGCGCATTGGAGCATTATGGGCAGATGCAGGATAAGGCTTTGACAAAGATAAATGAAAAGGTCAAAAGTAAGGGTATCAAGAAACATGACTTGGTTTTGCGCTACAACAGTAAGCTGGACAACACCTTCCAAAAGAAGTTTCAAATTAAGTGGGAAGGCCCTTTCAAGGTAGTAGAGTGTTTTCCAAATGGCACATATCAGCTGGCTAACCTGGATGGTGTTCTACATAAGTCAAGGGTAAATGGATTGCGTCTTAAATTGAATCATGCTAGATTGATGATGGTGGAGCAAGATGAACTGTCTGTGGAGCAAGCAATGTTGGTGAAGGATGAGGAGACATGTGATGCGGCGAGTCTCATATCGCTCTTTGCTGCTGCTGATCATGAATGATCTAGCAGGCTAGGGGATGGGCAAATTATGTCAGGAGTTTTTTGGAGCAAGGGATTGCGCATATGTACATACCCATGCATGGTGCATCAAATAAAGTATTGCCCATTTTCCAGAGCCAGGTGGTTACGTGGGGCCCACATGTGTACAGGTAGGACACCATGTACATAGTGCATCGATTTTCATCATTACTAGTACCATTGTGTTTTTCTACAATAAGGAGGAGTTGGTAGCGCGTAAAACTTCTCGAGGAAGCTATCCGCGGGCCGACGACGTGAGGTTAGCAGGTGCGTCAGATGGCATCTAGTGGCGTCAGGAGGGCGAACGAGGTCAATATTTGCACGCAGATGAGGACAGACACAACGTGGGTGTTTGCTTGTGAGAATTATGCAGAAAGGTCATCATGAGGACCTTTTTTTGGGGCCACTTCACGTGGTGGCGAGATGCATTATTGGAAAAAAGCTGAGTGCCAGGTGTGCAAATAATGCAAAAAGGTGACAACTATGCACTGCGAGGTCAGTTTTTGGCCTGTTCGGGGTCCGTTTGAGGTCATCTTAAAGGCCAAGGGTGCCCAACTAATAAAGCTAAGTGTGGGAACTGAAAAAAGAGAGAGAAGACCAGAAAAAACGTGGAGAAGAGAGGAGGAACAGCCGCAGGTGTGTTTTTGCCCATTTTGGAGCCTGTTTTGGTCGTAAACTGCTCATCCGAGGTCGGATTTGAGCACTTTGACATTGTAGACTGGGGTTTTGGGCCGTTCCGGACGTGATGGCGCTGTCCATTTTGCCAAATTCCTCACTCTTTTTCTGCTTTTTTTCTGTGTAATCTTCTCCGGTGGGTGAAGCTTCTTCTCCAAATTGTGATTGTATCTGGTATCTTTTACCCATATTGTGTGAGCTGTTTGCCCCATTGGTGTTGGCCCAAGCTCATTTGTATCTAAACATCAGAAATTCTCCTCTTTTGAGCTGAGTTTTTGGGTGTGTGTGTGTGTGTGTGGAGTGGGCAAGTGGATAGTCTCTCTCCTCTCACTCCAGAGGTGTGTTCCCTGTCTCGGCCAGGTGTGTTGTCTAAGCCGAGTGGTGCCCCATAGTGTGTGTGTGTATCTTTCCAAGAGTGTGTGTCGGGTCGTTATAGAGGCGCTGTGTGTGTTTTCATCCCGCTCACAGCGTAGTATGTCTTCAGAGTCATATTGACCTATTGAGCAAAGTTTGACATCATAAGTGGGACCAACATGCTACAAGAAGCCTACATATCAATTTTCAAGTCATTTGGACAACATTTGCTCATCATTACAGGACATCCTACTCATTTGTGCACCAAAAGCCTTAAATAGTCCAAATTTCCCCTTATTGGGGTCTAAATCAAAATACAAGCACATGGCTGTGATGTACAAGCCATAATCTATCATCATGTCAAGTCTCAAGTCATTCTAATGAAAAAAGACATCCTATGCGTAGGATGTCTTTAAGCTTATTCTGAAGCACAATTCTTACTGTTTTCATTTGCAGGGCATCCTTAGTCCCTCTAGAGCTCATGTTTCAATTTTCAAGTCACTTGGATAGTTAAAACTCGGTTTATCAACAAATCTGTAAAGAAAGCTAACTTTGGATTACTGAGTGCAACAGGATCTATGGCAGCCGCTAAGTCGCCAGCAAAGAAGAAAAGAATGACCAACAAAGATCACCTAGATGAAGTGGATCCATTTGTAATACCAGCAGGAACCATAAAGCCCACTACCACTTGGTTACAAAGCAACTTACTGGAAGCAAACGACCTCAGGATATACCAAGGCTATTCAAGGACCCAGAAGGCAATGCCATAGAGCTGCCAATGATATCACAGGAACTCAATGAGTTCACAAGAAAACCAAAAATAGTGTCTATCTTGGAAAAGTTGGACTTACACAATTATTTTGAGGCTTTGCCAGTGGGAATTGACATTCAGAGAGTCTAGGAATTCGTCACCACAATAAAGGAGAATGGCATAGCCAAGGTAACATATCTGCAAGGGAAGAACAAATTTATTGTAATCATGCTAGAGGTGGTTGCAAATGCCTTGAACCTCTCTAATGCAGGAGACAATGTCAACAAGAGGCAAGAAGAGGTGAAGGTATACAAGGAAATCAAGAAGAACTACACCTTCGAGGATATTGCAGATCCAATGGTGGCAACCATGTGCCAACTTTACAACCAATATTTCCATATTTGCACAAAGAGGCCTCAAAAGTACACTGTGCCACCCGCAGCAATTGGAACAACATTCACATGGGCAATGAAGACAAGCAGCCCAGGAGAGATAGATTACGTGGCGTACCTACAGTACAACATTGTGAGGATGGGAACCCCGAATCCTACATACATTGCAGTAGGGGAGATGCTCACAAAGGTGATATATGAAGCTTTACATGCTAAGGGCCAATGGCCTCTTCCTCCATCACAAATTGACTGGTTGAAGCTGATAGAGGACAAGGAAGAAGAGAAACCTACAGCTCCCAGGGTAACCACCAGACTGAAGAGAAGGCTAGAGACACTAGAAGAAGAGCCGACCCAGTGAAAGAAAGGAAAGAAAGCTACTATTCAAATGCCAACAAAAGAGACCAAATCCCAGAAGGCTGCTCCGCTAGAAAGGTTGATGGAGAGTTTCAGAGCCCAACGAATGCTTAAAGGAGATCTAAATGAATTATGGAATCCCTCACTTGAGGCAATGGCTGGATCTTCTGGAAGGACGAATAGGGATTTTTTCTAAGATTACATAAAGAATTTTGAGATCCTAGATGCGGCGGCTGAGAACATTCCAGTCATACCTTTTACTGACGAAGAGGTTCATGATGTGAGGCGACAGCTGCTAGAAGAGCAGGAAGGTGAAGAGTGAGAAAGGAAAAAAAAAGCTGATCGAGACTTAAAAAAGAAGCCATCAACCCCACCATCAAGCCGCGAGTCAAGTCCTGCACCATCACCACCTCCTCCTAGTCCTCCTCAACCTCGACAAACTGAGGAGTTGAGTAATCTGAGAAGCAACAATACTCCTAGAAAGAGGAGAACAAAGAGAAAGAGCAGAAGGCCGAATTGGAACCAAAGCCTGAGAAGCAAGATCGCGAAGCAAGAAATTATGGAATATACCTGGATCTGCTAGCTGTTGGATACAACCGAGAGGAGGATCCCCCCCCCCCTCCCCCGCCTGCTTTCCTTTTCTCCTCGAAGCTTTCTGCAATTTGGCTAGTGCCGCACTAACTTCTTTGGGCAGTGGTCGGCGCACTTATTTGCAGACTCTCCCCGCCGCCAGTTCTTTCGCCACAGCAGTAGACACAGATACAGGCTCCAGCTCCGCCCACAGAGGGACTCGTCCGAAGCCCCCTCGCCCGACCCTACTGAGCCCACCATTCGACTTGCTCTTTAGCCGACAGATCAAGAGAGCCTAACCGTAGAGGTAGAGCGATTGTAGGCGACTTCTGTCATTTGCAAGATTCTCGACACCCGACCTAGCAGAGGAGAGCTGCGTGACCTTCTCCAAGCCCGGCCTTCTCGCATAGGTGGACAAGATCTTGGATGTACAGATACTCGGAGGAGGTTACTATCAGATCGAGTTTGAGACCTCCGAGATGGCGTCCAAGGTCATCGCCATGAGTCCACTGACCATCCGAGAAGCACGTGCCTACTTTCGATAGTGGAGACATGGTTTCGACCCTGCTTCGGATGCTCTACTAGAGGACGCAGACAACCCATCTCTGTCTGCTTTTCGGGTTTGCAGAGGTAGTACTTACCACTTCTATCTAGGATAGGCTCAACCATTGGGACTGTCTAGGAGACACCTTGCACGACAGCCTCAGTATCTGCCAAGGCGGCTGGCATTCCCTCTGTTCGCGTTTTGGTCAGAGACACCCACACGCTCCCGAAGGTTATTCTTCTACCTCGGGTGAGTGGGGGTTGGTTCAGACAGAGTGTGGAGTATTTGGGCCTCCCGAACGAGTGCTTCATTTGTCCACAAGTGGGCCATCTATCGAAGGCTTGTCCACGGAGGAGGCCTCGACCTACACCACAGCCTCAACCCCAGGCTGCAAGGGCTCGCCAGCAAACACAGCCAAAGACACAGCCAGATACACAGCCAGAGACACAGCCTCAGCCCCAGTCTGCAAGGGCTCGCCAGCAGACACAACCCACACAGGCAGAGCCATCCAGTGATCCTGGGGCTCCAGCGGAGGAGGGATGGCAGTAGGCCCGTGGTAGACGACGACAGGGGCCACATCGTCAACCTGGCACTCAAAGTGGTCCTCAGGTGCCTACTCAGCAGCACTGGGTTCCCACACGGAATCGTTTTGGCCCTCTAGAGCGGGATGAGGTCCCTGCGCCGGCCCCCACCCCAGCTTCACTCTCGACAGCCCCTCCCCCCCCAGAGTTCCCTCCCTCTTCCTCATCCTCCCCCCCCGCCTCCTACTCTTGCCGTCTCTTCCCCCCGCCCCTCTACCTCTATCGCTTCCTCCTGCCCCTCTTCTCCACCGCTCCCGCCTGCTCCCTCTCCCCCCCCTCCTGCTTCAGTTCCACAGTCGACCCAGGGGGCAGGGCCTTCTCCTGCGGCTAGGAGATATCTTGGTAGCGCCTTTGCCACGAGTCGCTTAGCGAGAGAGGGACAGCCTCAGTAGTTGGCTTCTCCTTCCCCCTCTACGGCAGAGACAAGACAGAGTGGACTCTCGACTCAGTGTTGGGATGGTTACACACACATGTCCTAGAGTTCTCTCACCACATGGGAGAACTAGGAGTTACAGACATGCTCCAGACTTTGTGGCCATTGGCCAAGTTTGCGGTCCAGACTCAGTAAGATGTAGACACATTGTGGTTTACTTCTTTGCCAATACACAATGCTTGCCATGCTATGTATACATTCATGAGGACTCTTGGACAGAGGAGGTTGCTATACGTACGGCTCGCTCTGCTTGGTCTTGGACCAGGCATTCGTTGCATTCACACCTATCTAGAGGACGCTCGGATGCGGATTACTCCCCATCCAAGCTAGCCTCGAAGATATCCCGTCTAGCTGCTGCGGCAGCATCTGTTCTCTCTCGTTCCCCATGAGGATCGTCTCATGGAACTTGCAGGGACTAGGTGGACCCCAGTTTCAACGTCAGCGGGGCCGACCGCGTCAAGAGCTTCAGCGTTGCCTTGTGGGAGAAGAGATTGGTCTCCTTATGCTTCAGGAGCACCATTTGTGTGAGAGCCGCATTAGACGTTGTGGTCAGCTCTTGCGTGGATGATATGATACTTTTTGGTCAGCTACTTTTGGACTTGGAGGCATCCAGGGTGGGGTTTGTATGACTATTGCGGACTCATTGTAGCAGGCCATTGTGGGCAAAGGGATTATTATGCCAGGCAGGGCTCAGTGGATTACTATGCAGGTTCAGGGTGGCCTAGTGGGTTTCTTGAACATCTATGCGCCCAATGTGGCGAGTGTTCGTGCAGAGTTTTGGTCATAGATAGTTGAGTCTCTGCCCCTGCAGGTTGAACATTGATGCATAGGAGGGGACTTCAACATGCTAGAGGACCCTTCTGACAGGATTGGTGGTAGCCATTCTACTGTGCATGGAGTTGAGTTGGCAGCTTGGGAGAGGTTTTGTATGACTTTGAGGGTCTCAGATGTTTGGCAGCACTTTGGTTTTGTGAGGACCTCAGATAGCCTTGCCTTCTCTCGATTGGACCGCATAGTGAGAGGAGTGAATCGATCACGGATAGATCACTTCTACACTAGTGACCACTTCAGTGACTTGGGAGGGACAGTGGGCATCCTCGTAGGGACCTCCTTCTCGGACCATGCACCAGTGATCCTCACAGTGGAAGACAGGCAGAGGAGTGGGAGCATGATGCTTCACATCCTAGAGAGGGTCTTGTTGGACTTAGCACTCAGAGAGAGGGTAGACTCTCTCTAGACAGAGGGCTTGGACAAGCAGGACTCTCCTGCTGACAGAGTGGCCTTAGGCCTAGCTCAGATTAGTTTTTTTTCTCCAGGAGTCTCTGGCTCTCGCCGAGCTGCCACAGCGAGAGAGGAGGAGGAGCATCTCAGACGGGGCATTGCTTTGTTACAGAGGATGCAGGAGCAGCATCCAGACAGTCCTTGGTTGGAGGAGCAGTTACAGCAGGCTCGATAGGAGCTTGCTAGCACAGGGGAGAGGTGACACGACTTTGCTTTCCACTGACAGGCATCTCAGTGGACCCAGGTGGATGACAGAGTGACTGGTGCTTTCTTTGAGGCAATGGGACCTCGACACTCGCATGCCAAGGTTAGTCAATTGAGGAGGCCCGACGGGTCAATTGCTTCTGAGCCTGAGGATATATGTGCAGTTGCTACTGACTTTTACAGTGAGTTATTGTCTACTACAGAGTCCCAGTCAGAGCGTCAGGATGCATGCAGGGAGCAGGTTTGGGAACATATGCCTTGTCTTGTGACTGAGATGCATCAGAGGCTTGATCTGCCACTTCAGCTTGAGGATCTGCACATGGATCTTAGGGCCCTCCCCCGTGGTAGTTGTCCAGGTGAGGATGGGTTGACTCCCAGTTTTTTCTTGGAGTACTGGGACCTGCTTGGCCCAGATCTCTTCACTACTTTTCAATATATTTTGCACACAGGAGTGATGCCTGACAGCATGAGTGAGGGCCTGATCTACCTCATTCCCAAGGAGGGTGGCTCCTTGGATGAGATTTGATAGTGGCGCCCCATCACCATCCTCAACTCAGCCTACAAAATTCTTTCCAAGGCTCTGAGTTTGAGGATCCAACGACTTCTAGAGAGCCTTATACATGGAACTCATATAGGTTTTGTCAAGGAACGTAGGATCCTTGACAACATCTTTACTTTTTGGGAGGCTTCTGCCCTAGCACGGCTCCGTGGTGAGGACCTCGTGATTCTTCTTATTGATTTTGAGAAGGCATATGATAGAATTGACTGGGACTTTCTAGAGGGCACTCTACGCAGGATGGGCTTCTCAGATGCTTGGATCAGAGGGGTGCCAACTTTGTACAGACAGGCTCATAGTCAGGTACTCTTGGCAGAAGGTAGAGGTGATCGTCTCATGCTTACACGCTCGGTCAGACAGGGCTGTCCTCTTGCCCCCTTCCTCTTTCTGTTCTATGCGGAGGTGATGAGTAGGTTTTTGGTGTTGCAGCAGGTTGGTCTACGAGGGTTAGCACTCCCTATTCGGGGAGATGAGCTACTAGACGCTGAGTTTGCCGACGACTCAGCCTTGTACTTAGATGGCCAGGAGGCCAACCTTCACAGGTGTGAGCAGGCTTTGGAGACCTTCTGTTGTGAATCGGGCTCACTGATCAATTGGAGAAAGACAGTGGCTTTCTTGGTTGGTAGTGCTCCTGTGCCAAATTGGATGCAAGGAGAGGGTTTTAGGTCGATTCCCCCAGGGACTGCAGTTCGGTACTTGGGCTGTCAGGTTTGTTTGGACTTGTCTCCCAAGCAGTAGATTGCTCCCCTTCTCCTGTCTATCAGGAGAAATTTGTTACAGTGGAGCTCAACACGACTTTCTTTGGCTGGCAGAGTAGTAGTTGCCAACCAGGTGTTGTTGGCGACTATGTGGTACATCACTTCCTGTTGGATCTTCATGAGTTCTTGTATCAGCCAAGTAGAGAGGCTGATCAAGAACTTCCTTTGGTTGGGACATGACACTCAGATAGCCCGAGCCAAGGTGGCTTGGCAGGTCATCACTCTTCCTTGTTCATAGGGAGGGCTTGGGATCATTGATCCAGCACAGCACAACAGATCCCTTCTTGGTAAGTTTATCGTCAGAGGACTTCTACTAGGTGAGGAGCCCTGGAAGGAGTTCTTGCTACAACAGCTTCGTGCTAGGGTGCCTCAGGAAGGAGGCCCTTGGTAACCTTCGACCAGATGGATCTTTACAGAGATGCGTAGAGTTGGTTTGAGCAGGAGACTGGAGGACCGCTTCGCTGTGAGTTTACTTTGATCCTGGGAGCACTTGCGGCGTGGCCTGGAGCAGAGATATCCTACATGCACGGGGGAACACCTATGGCAGCCCCTCGTCTAGAACCCCATGGTTAGCACTCAGAGAGGCCACTTGGTTGGTAGTCGGCCTCATGTTTCCTGGGGTCCCATGGCAGCAGGTCCAACGCGCTTTCTAGGTGATAGAGTTCACAGGTTTGTCAGAGGAGGTGTAGGGTCTCCAGCTCTACAAGGCATGAGAGGGGTGCAGAGCATTTGCCAAGACATATTAGAGTCAGTTCTAGCTGAGTGGCTCACGCCCCTTGAGCCAGTAGCACCCCGATGTATGGGAGCCTTCACACAACTGGAGGTTCTCATCTCAGTCAGGGCCTTCTAAGAGATTGTCCTAGCCCTTTTCTTTGAGCTTCAGGGTGGGGAACGCCTTCAACGAGTTGCAGTAGAGGCCCCGCAGGTAGCAGAGTGCTGTTTTAAGAGGATCCGAATAGTAGGCATCTGTGGGAGGACTTGTCATAGACCTTGACCTAGTAGCTCTTGAGATTGGACAATGGAGGTTGTGTGCTTGGGAGTGTTGTCCACTGGCACGAGTATAGTGGGATCCTGGTGAGTGGCTATGGAGGGATCCATTCTCTTCTGCAGAACACCCAGGAGTCCCGTTCTTTTAGTACACTATTCGACTGGGACGTCATATAAGCACAGAGAGAGGCCCGCCCTGCTGCAGCACCTCATTGGTAGGAGGAGTGTCTCATAGATGAGTTCTTGGCAGCTTTTTGGAAGAGGTCGTGGCACTCCAGACAGTCAAGACGAGTCACCTTGTTTCAGTGTGGCTAGTCGCACACAGAGCTATAGCAGTTGGGAGCTGGCTAGTACATAGTGGTCTTTTGGCCGCATGTGCAGCTTGTGACCACCTTGTGGAGAGTCAGCGTCACTGTCTTTGGGACTGTCCCTCGGCCCAGCATGTGTGGCTATGAGTTCTTTGGCTCATGCCTGCTCTCTCCACGGCTCGACAATACACTTGGGGAGCAGCGGCTTGGTCCACCCTCTCAGGCGCGGTAGTTTAGTTTGAGCTATCTTCCACCAGGAGGATGATAGTGATGCAGGAGGGGCGACCTACACTCCAGCCTGCTACTATAGAGCTTACTCCACAGGAGTGGTGCAGTGAGAGAGAGGAGTGTTGGGAGCTCATCAGTGGCCTGACACTCTGGTTCATCTGGTGGGCCCGTTGCTTCCGCATCTTTGAGGTTCTCCCCGTGCCACCAGCGGAGATTGTTCGCGATTTTTGGCTAGAGCTAATCCACACTCTTAGAGGACAGCTCGAGGGACTACAGGGAAGCTCCGACCGCATGCGGGAGCGCAGAGAGGCTTTCCTTTGACTCTGGCGTCCTGAGCCTTTCTACACATGGTCCAAGGTGTACTCCGATGGCATTACTAACCACCTGTGTGGATTTTCCCTCCCCCCATTTCTTGATTTAGCCCCATTGTACATATGCTGGTTTTTTCATTAGGAGAGTCTCCCACCATGATTGTTGTAGCCCTCTCTTGAAGAGGTGGTTGTAGCCCTATGGGCAGTTTCAGTAACTAATAGAAGGATCTTTTTCTTGAAAAAAAAAACTCCTATAGTTGTGATGAATGTTGAAACTTTCAAGGGTGATTTTCCCAAGGATGCTATGGATGAAGATCTATAGGATAAAGCTGTTTTTCATGATCAAGTTGAAACCCCAACAGGTAAACATTCTTTTGATGATATAGGTCCAGAGACTCCTAAGGTTTTTCGTGATGGCTATGAAGCTAGAGGGGGTGATGATGCTAAATCATCCTTGATATTGCATAAAGTGCATAGGGTTTTTCATTTCCTTGGACAATGTACCAAATGTGGATGGATTTGGATGCTATTCTTATTGATGCTTATGTCAGTGATGTCTTGGTTGCTTGTAAAAGGGAGTCAGATTTCTTTAATGCTTGTAATGAGCTTAAGTTGCCAAAAAAGTTTATGAGATGTGGGTGTTGCACTGTGCTTCAAGTGAAGCTCTAGTATATTGCGGAGCCCATCAATGCTATGTGATCTCAATGGTGTTTGATCCAGGATATTCTAAGAATGTTTGTAAGCAGATTCAATATGGACGGATATTGATAAAAGTATGCATAATAGTTGCATGCTATTTGAACCATGGATAGCATATTTGCACCAGAAATGCTTGATGTTGAATGATACAAGAGATGTATGCTCATGTGGATATTATGATGCTCTAGTGTGTGGGCAATTTCTTATTATTCCATTTGATCCTACGGGCTACTAAAGTGTAAGTTGCAGATTTGGTAGATACCAGATGTCTATTGTAGCAGGGTGCATGGTACAAGATTTTTGTTTCTAGATTATGCTAAGTCACAATAATTTTTGGTTATGTTTTATATAAGACTACATGGATGGCTTCCAGCTCACATCTTTGGACAATTCATAAAGTATCCTCATATCTTTTAAGTTGGTTATGCTACCAGAACTTGAATTAAAGGACTTGACGGCCATTCCGTATGCAGACACACTAAGGCATACTTTAGCTTGACAGAGTTCCCTAAAGCAAGCTTAATGGTCAAGAGGTGTGCTTCATTAACTGGAGCACTTGAGTCTAGCAGGGTTCACTAAACAAGTATTCTAAAATTGAATGCTTTGAAGATACGATAAATACGATTCAAAGATTTTTTATGAACAACTACCTAGTGATTAAGCTATAACATTATGATAAAGTGTAATCCTTACTTTATTTTTCATATCTTTACAAGCTACATGAGTTTGATGATGGAAAAGATTGATGTGCAGTTGACATAGACCGAAGGCTGTGTAGGTTCAGAGGGGGTGGATGTCATGCAACTCTGCTTCCATGATAGGAAAAAGAGCAAAGAAATGAAAGCTAATCTTCTTTGAAGCCTACAAATTTATTGAGCAGTGATTGAGGCTTGTTAACATGCCAAGTTTAATGATTAATGTATGCTAGATGCGGCTTTAAAGGGCCAACAGATGCCTTAATGATGCTAAAAAGGAGTATGATTGAAGTGAGCATAGATGGGAGATTATGATCTAGAATTGTGGTGCTTGAAGTGCTCTACGGCCTATCTATACGGCTCATGGATAGAAGCTACGGTGAAAAAGTTATGGCTATTTGAAGTTTGAGTCAATTGCAGATCCGTACCGGATTGGGCAACTACAGTGAGGGGACAAAATTTAAGTTGAGTGCATCGGTCTTTTCAGACCAGTGATCGACGTTATAGATATTAAAATATTGGCCATTAAAGATTCACCGGGGGCCAACTCCGTACCAGTCTAGTCCGCACGGTTGGTATGCTAACTGGAAGTTTTGAACTGCAGCCATGTTTTGGAATGTAGTAGAGTAAGTGCTCGAGGAGAATGTTGTCTAGAAATTCATCACTTGCAGTGCATTGAAAGAGTGGTATGCTTATGGATCCGTACTCGGCACTATCGGGGTCAAGATGTATACATTTGGTAATGCTTTGATTGAATGTATACACAGAATAGGATATTGGAGAGAAATATTGTGCTAGGCATTGCCTTCACTGGCATGTATGCCAAATATGATGCCTTATTTTTACGGATCAAAGATTTGGTTGATGCCGCTGAGGCGGTCCGGGGCGGGCAACAAGAGAGGCGACCTCTAAACACCCCTCAAGGCTCCCGTGCTGCTCAATTGGGGCTGGGGAAACCACAAGCACAACACAACAACAAACCCACAGCCAAACCAAAACAAGATAGGGGCACCACCTAGTTATGGTATGCGAACTAGGACGCAAGAGAGATTTTGGCACAACCAAGAAGATGCACCACACAACACACACAAGCAACCTCACACCAAGACACACATGAAATGGACCAGAGAGAGCTAGAGCAAAGGGAAGAGAGAGAGAAAAGGATCTTGCGTAATACCTTATTTGTGACTTGCAAATGGAGATGGTTCGTTATGATGCTATCGTAGAACTTGTACAAACTCACTCAATGCTTAGTGATTGCTAATCATTGCCAAAACACACACACACACACTGTCTTAGGGTGTGGAAGACCTCTCACCACAATACCCTCTTACAATGGACACAAAGCTGGTAGTGAAAAACACACTAAAACACTTTCTAAATTCAAGATCAACCAATAAAAACTCAAATACACAAGTCACCTTGAATTCACCAAACCGTATTGCACAAATGGAAGGACGAAGATTTGAACGTCGAATCACGCCTTTGATGCACCAAACCTCAATTTATTGATGATAAAGGAGCATATACAATAGTGGTTTTGAGATTTGAGAGACTCACGCTCTCTCACTTGCAATGTGTAGCTCGAAGGCTTCTCTCACACCAAGAGTGAAGCTCACAAGTGGTTGCTACACCTAAGTCTCTCCTCACGCATAGAGTGTTGGGGTGCTATGTGAGATATTGGAGGTTGTTTTACAAGAAGGAGAGGGGCCTATTTATAGGTTGGAGACCCCTCATTAAGATTATTGGAAATCCTAATTTACAAGCTAACAAATCAAGATTATGATTTTTTTGAATATCAAAACATTGCGGGCCTTCTTTGTCTGTTTGAGTCATGGGTGTGGGCTCAAAAGAAAGCATTATTGATGGTAGATAAGGTGAAAGTAAGTTTTAAAGAAGGAGAGAGAGAGAGAGAGAGAGAGAGAGAGAGAGAGAGAGAGAGAGAGAGAGAGAGAGAGAGAGTTACTATACATGTCTTGAGGTGAGGTGTCTTTTATGGTTAGGTCAATGCTATTTTGTGTTAGTATGTTAGACGTTAGTAATCACTAGAAAGTTAATGTTACATTTACAATGGGTAGAGTGAGTTGATTTGATGAAGGAAGAGGGGTGAATTAAAAGAGAATCATTGAGATAGTGAAGCTTTGAAGAAGCTTGAACTCACTTGTGTAGGTTCTCAAAATGACTATCGATCTTCTTCTTCGTCTTCTCTTCTTTACGCCACCGCCGCCAAGGTTGATCATCGTGATGAAAATGGTAATTCCGTTGATGAGATCTTTTGATTGGCAGAGGTTAAGCATGGTACACATGCTGAATTTATGTATATATATAAGGGGTAAGATGGAATTGTACTTTGGAGATAATAGAGAGAGGCATAGAGATGGTGTATGTACATGGAGAGCTCATATGAGAGCTATGGGAGTAAGTGGGGAGGTTAATGGTGAAGAAGGTGAGAGAAACCATTGAAGGTGCAGATTTGAGTGAGGGATTGAGAGAAATGTGTGTGTGTGTGTGCGTGTGTGTGTGTAGAAGTGTGGAAAGAGGTGAGAGAAGACTATAGGCTACTTGTGAGAAAAGTGGGCAGACTGGGGTCCACTCAAAAAATCATAGCTCACCGCTGGTAGCTCCAAAAATCATGAAAAAATTTGAGGTGATTATTCAAAGCGTGGGCTACATTTTCTCTATTGACCACCGCTCCAAATTCGGAGTGGAGATAGGTGCCAAAATTCTCACCAAAAAGCCTGTTTTTTATGCCTGCAAAAGTCTTTTAGTGGCCCCCTCCTTTGTTGAATTTGTACAATGCATCCAAGAGTGAGCCCCTCCTTTGTCATATTATAATACAAAGCATCCAAGTTGCCCTTGACCCATGCATGGAGGAGGATTATTGGTGAATAAAGAAATATATACATGGTGGGACTAGTGTATGGACTATTCATGGACTTTAGCTCAATGAGCACATGGTGTTAGAATAATGAGTAAAAATAATAATAAAAATATAGAGGAGTTATGGATATGGAAAGATATTGGAATCATATGATATGGTCCCTCCTTGAATTATTTTGGGTGAAAGAGGAAAAGGTATGCAAGTAAATAATATAATAAAAGTAACCAATGAGTAGAAATCAATTTTTTGTTTTCACGAGGGTGAGGGTGAAAATGTGGGAGTGATTTGTATAAAGGAAAAATATGAGGTTAGAGTATGTACAATATTGGCAAAAAATATAATTATGGTGTAAGAGAATGAAAGAAGGTGTACATAGGTTTAATAAAACACACACCTAAGTAGAATATTTAAATAAAATACCAAAATAATTATAAAAAATCCCTATATTTAGGCCATATATACAATGAAATATTTACACACAAAGAGGCCATAATATACTTTTATTTTTTTTATTTTTTTATTTTTTTGGCTCAACTAGCCCAGTGACTAGCTAGCTGAGGGTTTTTAAGAAGATATGGGAAAAGCCCCCTAACTCACACACGCCTATGTACAGTGAAATGGTAGGGATAGCCACAGTGTTTGGATGATTTTGGTAGGGTGATGTAACTCACTGTGGCAATTACAAAGAGCCGAAAAACGGCGATCATTAGCCCTCCCCCTGGATGATGGTATATTCATGTACCATCATAAAGAATCTTCTCCAAAGAGAGTGCTTCAGAGTCCTTGACAAGATCTTCATTGTTTGGCCCCTCAGAATTTTGGCTGGAGTTACACTCATGCTTCATGTAACAACACTTACATGAGACAGCGGCCTTTGGACAGATCTTTGGTAGATCTTTTGGTAGAAGGCGACTCAAATAGGGCTTCAAGCGATACCCGTTTACCTTCCTGGAGTGCTCTTTACCATTCAAGTCCATAAGCTGATAGTAACTAGAATTGAAAGCCTTCTTGACTATGTATGGCCCTTGACATCTAGTTTCAAACTTGGCATCAAAACGATTGTCAAGTCGATTGTCATACCTTAGCACAAGCTCTCCTTCCTTGATGCCTTTGTCCTTCAGTTTCTTGTCGTGCGTTTCTTTCGCTTGTGTGGCTTTTCTGTTGTAGCACTCGTATGCTGCTTCTCTTTTCCACTCAAGCTCCACTAACGTAAGAAGTCGATCCATCCATACCTCTTGATCATCTTGTGCTCCTTTGCCATGAAGTCGCATTGTTGGAATGTTGAGCTCGATAGGCTGCAAAGCCTCTTGACCATAGACCAAGTGAAATGGTGTGAACTCCGTGGCTTCCCTATATGTGGTTCGATATGCCCACAAGGCACCATCCAAGAAGTCATCCCATAATTTTGTCTTGTTTTGCACCATCTTTCTAATGATTCCTGCAATGACACCATTAGCCTTCTCCACCAAACCATTTGACTGTGGGTAGTATGGTGTGCTATGACGATGTAGAATGTGAAGCTCTTCACAAACTTCTGTGAGCAAGCCCTTCCTAAACCCTGGACCATTATGAGAAACAATCTCCAAAGGTGTGCCAAATCTGCAACAAATGTGATTGTACACAAACTTGCTAACTGTCCTCTCATTCACTCTTGCCACACTTTGAGCTTCCACCCACCTAGTCATATAGTCTACAACCACTAGAATGTAGAGTTTACCATTTTTTGTCCTAGGCAGAGGACCCATAGCATCAATGCCCCACTTTTCAAAGGGTCCATTTGCAAGCACTTTTTGCCTCGGGCCATGCACCAACCTTCTATTTCCATTTATCTGACAATTGTGACAGCTTTTACACCAATGTTGAACATCCACATGCAAGCTTGGCCAAACATACCCCGCAAGCAAAATCTTCTTCACAGTTGATTCTTGGGCAAAATGACCACCACATGCCTCTTCATGCAAACCTTTTAGAATGGCTGGAATTTCCTCGATAGTTGGTACTCTTCTGCACACTTGATCCTTCCCTCTTTGATAGAGGGAGCCTTCTAGGAAGAGATAGAAACTTGCCTTCTTCATGAGTCTCCTCTTCTGAGCCTTCGTGAAGTCTTGTGGAAACTCACCCTCCAAAATGTAGCCAATAATGGGAGCCAATGACTCCAATCCCTGGTATCTCGGTTGCTTGACAGCTGCTGCCACCATGATGACCTGCACTTCTTTCTTTACACATGCAACGGCTTGTTGTGCAAGTAAATCAGCATCTTCATTTTGTTTCCTAGGAATATGATATAGTTGCACTTCTTCAAACTGATTAAACATCCTACGAATGGCATGAACTTTTGTCCTTAACCTTTCATTCTTGCATGCCCAAATGCCTAAAATCTGTTTAACAATGAGAAGTGCATCTCCCTTTACCATGAGACGTTTTATCCCTTGGCCAATGCACATCTTCAAACAATGAAGTAGTGTGTCGTATTCTGCTTCATTGTTGCTAGTTGAACCTGGTAGATTGACCTTCTCTTTCATGACCACCTCTCCACTTGGGTTGAGCAACACTAGCCCTCCCCCTGCTTTCCCTGTGGCTCGACGAAAAGCTCCATCAAAGAACAAGGTAAAAGCATTAGGAATACTTTTTGGTGGTGGCAATGGTAGGGTCTTTACTTCAGCACCTTAATCTCCTTTTCATGCACCCTATAAGTGAGAATCCCTGCCAATTGTGCACGCACACTATCTTCTACCTTGAAAGAGTATTGAAACTCTTGCAACTCCATAATCCACTTTGAGATCCTAGTACTAAGATTCATTTGAGATGACACCCAAGGGAACAAATTTTCTGCAGTGAGAATTACAAAAGGTTTTGGTAGCAGGTAGGATCTAAAATTTCTCACCACAAACATGAGAGAAAGCATCATGAGTTCTGCTTCTGTGTAGTCTCTCTCCAAAGCATTCATGACCCTACTAGCAAAGTAGATGGGTCGCATCCTTGTACTGTGGGGATCTTGTTGTAGCAACACAGCACCAATTGTTTCCCTTCCAACACTAGAGCTAACAAAGAATGTGTACTCCCAACAAGGAGGCATGAGTGTTGGTAGCTCTGACAAAATGACTTTAATGTTACAAAAATACTCTTCAAGCTCATCAGACCATGCAAATTCTACTTGTTGTGTCAACTTTTGCAAAGGATGAAGCAACTCCGAGGCTAAGTGAATGAAGTGTGACATATACTTCACCTTCTGAATGAAAGAGATGACCTCCTTAAGACTCTTCGGTGATGGGAGCTCAATAAGAGCCTTTGCCTTTGAAGGATCCACCTCAATGCCTTTATAGGAAACCTTGTGACCGAGCAAGATCACTTCATCCTCACCTATGTGGCACTTATCGGGGTTGAGTTGACCTCCCATGTCGTAGATCTTCTTTAAACCTTCTTATACCCTTTGTAGATGCAATGATTTTGAGCTATAAATGCAGAAATCATCAATGAACACCCTAATTGACTTTCTAAAGAATGCTTGAAACACCATGTTCATGAAACGTTGGAATGTTGCAGGAGCATTTGTCAGACCAAATGGCATGACTCTAAAAGCATAACAACCCCAAGGAGTGATAAAGGTTGTTTTCAATTGATCTTCCAATGCGATACCTATTTGAAAGTAGCCTGAGTAGCCATCACACACAGTGTACTTCTCATGACCAGCTACCTCATTTAGTATCTCATCCTGAAATGGGAGGGGAAAGTGATCTCTTTTTGTTGCCTCATTGAGTGGACGGTAATCCACACACACCCTCCACTTTCCATTTTTCTTAGGAGTGACAACAACGGGAGAGACCCACTCTGAATTCTCCACTGGATAAATGAAACCTGCTGCTAGAAGCTTTCTTACCTCCTTGAGTAGAGCCTGTTCCTTTATAACTCCTAGCCTTCGTAGCTTCTGAGCTTTAGGTGTGGCCTCGGGCTTTAACGCAATCTTGTGTTGAACAACATCTACCCCACGCATGTCGGTGTAGTCTTTAGCAAAAAGCCTAGGAAACTTCCTTAGCACACATTTGAACTCCTCTCTTTCATCCTTTGTAAGTGTTGTTGATAGCATACCTTCCATCATCCCTTCATCTTGAACACCTTCGTTCTCTTGAGGACCTACCTCCTCCAAGCCTTGACAAGAGGTCTCTTGGTTGCTTGGCTTAAACCTTACCCCCATGACTTCGATGGAAGACTCCTCTTCAGTAATGCTGCCGCTACTTTCTTCTTCTGAAGTGCTATCGGTCCAACCTTCTTCCGTCTCACTTTGAGATGATTCTTCATGGAGCTCCTCTTGGCGTTGCTCCTTCATGTCAAAGACAACCTTCTTATGATTGTCATTCCTGCAAATTAATTTCCCACTCTCCCAATCCTGCAACGCTCGCATTTTCATTAGCCATGGTCTTCCTAGGATAAATGGATAACCACTTCCCTTGGTCGACATAACATAAAAATCCACCGCTTTCTTAATGCCAAAGGCCTCTACAAAGACATTTTTACAAATGCCTACACACCTAGCCTTGCTATTGTTTGCCATCTTGACTTTGATTTCAGGTGTCTCATGGATGTGCATGCCTAATCTTTGCATGAGTCCCTCTGTCATGATGCAAATTTGTGCACCCCCATCCACTAGACCTTTCCTAACCAATCTTCCTTTGATGTAACAGTCTAGCACCGGTGTAATGTCCTCATTCATTTCAGCTTGTGCAATTTTTACAACAGGCACACTCTCTTTTACCTTTCTCCTAGTGCTAACTGCCCTTGTTAAATCCCTCATAACTTGTGGACATAATGCAAGAAATTGAGGCCATGAAATATCAGGACCCTTACCTCTCATGTCTTCCAACAAGTTGTACGGAGCCATACCATGTCCAAGAGGGAAGTCTTGGAGGTTGATACGACGTCGAGTCCTCTTGGTTTCCTTGGTTTCACTTGCCTTCTTGCCTTGTCCATGGTCACTCTGTGATGTGACTCCTTCTTTCTCTTTACCTTTTCCTCGGCCACGCTTAATGCCATTGGCTTCCATGTCAACCTCATTTGAATTTGTCACCTCTACCACATGCACATTTGGATCTGGCCAAGGTGGAACTCCTTCTACTCCTTGTGGAGGTGGTCTTGCTCCATTTGGCCTTTGTATAAGCCGTGGTTGCTGACTAGTTCCTTCACCTGCATATCTCACTGGGTAATTCAAGT
Organism: Adiantum capillus-veneris; assembly: GCF_014529385.1. NCBI lineage: Eukaryota > Viridiplantae > Streptophyta > Polypodiopsida > Polypodiales > Pteridaceae > Adiantum > Adiantum capillus-veneris. The sequence continues at coordinate 33,976,895 of NC_140938.1, forward strand.
TAGGTCTCCCTGGCTCCCCATGGGGCCAAGGACAATTATACATCCCATGTCCAGACTCACCGCAATTCCAACATTGCAAGACTCTCCTAGGTCGTGGGTCTCGCTCTTCAGACTTCTTTGCTTGTCCCTTTGGACCTACAGCTTGTGCAAGGTGAATTGACAAGCTGCTTAAAGATTCATTTAACTTCTCAATCACTTCCGCCGTTACCTCAGGAAGCTCCTTAGATGTTGATGCTTCTGACTTACCTTTGGGTCTAAGACCTTCTATTGGAACCTCTCCCCTTAAGCACTTGAGTTTTCTATATTTCTCAGCAGCCCTAGTTTCAGCTGCATCAAAGGTAGCAGGTGCACCCGCCTCAACTTTTACCTTAAGGTCAGGAAAGAGTCCGGCTATGAACCTCTCCTTCTTTAGGAACTCTGCACCATCACCAGGGTTAGCAACATTTTTCACCCATACAGCCCAAAGACGTAGAAACTCTTGCTTGTACAAGTAGTAGTCATCTAAGTCTTTTTGCTTATGAGAAACAATGTCTTGCCATAGCTTTTGAGTGTTTTGGGGATCAAAGAAGTATCTCTTGAAATGATTGACAACTTCCATGTAATTTTCTTTAACTTCCTCAGGCAAAGACTCAAACCAAGTGCTAGCATCTTTCCTAAGGACTACCTCAAACATTTCTACACGTTCTTGACCAGTTACTATCCTCTTGATACGACAAGACATCTTGAAATTTGCCAAAAATAATTCTGCATCCTCTCCAGGCTCTCCAAAGAAAAGAGGATATCCAGACATTTGGCGTTGGTTCTCCATTGAATTGATTTCAAAGTGACGCGTTTTTGTTTTTTCTTTCTTTAAAAGATCTACACAATAATATTCTCTAAATTGCAATCTATTCTACAACAAAATAAAAATATTCACATCAAATGACCTATGATAATCAATGAGAGGTAGGATGACAGGGTTTGGTGACGCGAGATTTCTCCTACTCTTTGGGCACCAAACATGAACACCATACGTTGTTGAAAATGGATTTTTCTACTAATTGCAATGTTTATTCTAATGTGTGGAGTGAAATGAAAGGGGAAAACCTCTATTCTTGGGCCATTATACATTGTCTATGCATGACCTTATGCTTAAAACAAAACAAAAATATAGACGTCCAAACTAAGGTCGTACCTAATGAGAGGCAAAATAAAAGGATTTACTGAAGCGTTTATCTCGGCCAACCTAAGAGGACCTAAAATTCTACGAATGACACGTTGAAATTGCAACTTAGTACTAACAATTATGTGTACCTTTTGCCTTGCAATGGGAATGAAGGGATCATACAAATTTTCGTGATTCATGCAAACTACTTGACTATGCTAAAGGTTGATTCTACACAAAAATATACAAGCCTTCCTCAGTGGGGGCACCAAAATTGAGGCGGTCCGGGGCGGGCAACAAGAGAGGCGACCTCTAAACACCCCTCAAGGCTCCCGTGCTGCTCAATTGGGGCTGGGGCAACCACAAGCACAACACAACAACAAACCCACAGCCAAACCAAAACAAAATAGGGGCACCACTTAGTTATGGTATGCGAACTAGGACGCAAGAGAGATTTTGGCACAACCAAGAAGATGCACCACACAACACACACAAGCAACCTCACACCAAGACACACATGAAATGGACCAGAGAGAGCTAGAGCAAAGGGAAGAGAGAGAGAAAAGGATCTTGCGTAATACCTTATTTGTGACTTGCAAATGGAGATGGTTCGTTATGATGCTATCATAGAACTTGTACAAACTCACTCAATGCTTAGTGATTGCTAATCATTGCCAAAACACACACACACACACTGTCTTAGGGTGTGGGAGACCTCTCACCATAATACCCTCTTACAATGGACACAAAACTGGTAATGAAAAACACACTAAAACACTTTCTAAAATCAAGATCAACCAATAAAAACTCAAATACACAAGTCACCTTGAATTCACCAAACCGTATTGCACAAATGGAAGGACGAAGATTTGAACGTCGAACCACGCCTTTGATGCACCAAACCTCAATTTATTGATGATAAAGGAGCATATACAATAGTGGTTTTGAGATTTCAGAGACTCACGCTCTCTCACTTGCAATGTGTAGCTCGAAGGCTTCTCTCACACCAAGAGTGAAGCTCACAAGTGGTTGCTACACCTAAGTCTCTCCTCACGCATAGAGTGTTGGGGTGCTATGTGAGATATTGGAGGTTGTTTTACAAGAAGGAGAGGGGCCTATTTATAGGTTGGAGACCCCTCATTAAGATTATTGGAAATCCTAATTTACAAGCTAACAAATCAGGATTATGATTTTTTTGAATATCAAAACATTGCGGGCCTTCTTTGTCTGCTTGAGTCATGGGTGTGGGCTCAAAAGAAAGCATTATTGATGGTAGATAAGGTGAAAGTAAGTTTTAAAGAAGGAGAGAGAGAGAGAGAGAGAGAGAGAGAGTTACTATACATGTTTTGAGGTGAGGTGTCTTTTATGGTTAGGTCAATGCTATTTTGTGTTAGTATGTTAGTCGTTAGTAATCACTAGAAAGTTAATGTTACATTTACAATGGGTAGAGTGAGTTGATTTGATGAAGGAAGAGGGGTGAATTAAAAGAGAATCATTGAGATAGTGAAGCTTTGAAGAAGCTTGAATTCACTTGTGTAGGTTCTCAAAATGACTATCGATCTTCTTCTTCGTCTTCTCTTCTTTACGCCACCGCCGCCAAGGTTGATCATCGTGATGAAAATGGTAATTCCGTTGATGAGATATTTTGATTGGCAGAGGTTAAGCATGGTACACATGCTGAATTTATGTATATATATAAGGGGTAAGATGGAATTGTACTTTGGAGATAATAGAGAGAGGCATAGAGATGGTGTATGTACATGGAGAGCTCATATGAGAGCTATGGGAGTAAGTGGGGAGGTTAATGGTGAAGAAGGTGAGAGAAACCATTGAAGGTGCAGGTTTGAGTGAGGGATTGAGAGAAATGTGTGTGTGTGTGTAGAAGTGTGGAAAGAGGTGAGAGAAGACTATGGGCTACTTGTGAGAAAAGTGGGCAGACTGGGGTCCACTCAAAAAATCATAGCTCACCGCTGGTAGCTCCAAACATCATGAAAAAATTTGAGGTGATTATTCAGAGTGTGGGCTACATTTTCTCTATTGACCACCGCTCCAAATTCGGAGTGGAGATAGGTGCCAAAATTCTCACCAGAAAGCCTGTTTTTTATGCCTGCAAAAGTCTTTTAGTGGCCCCCTCCTTTGTTGAATTTGTACAATGCATCTAAGAGTGAGCCCCTCCTTTGTCATATTATAATACAAAGCATCCAAGTTGCCCTTGACCCATGCATGGAGGAGGATTATTGGTGAATAAAGAAATATATACATGGTGGGACTAGTGTATGGACTATTCATGGACTTTAGCTCAATGAGCACATGGTGTTAGAATAATGAGTAAAAATAATAATAAAAATATAGAGGAGTTATGGATATGGAAAGATATTGGAATCATATGATATGGTCCCTCCTTGAATTATTTTGGGTGAAAGAGGAAAAGGTATGCAAGTAAATAATATAATAAAAGTAACCAATGAGTAGAAATCAATTTTTTGTTTTCACGAGGGTGAGGGTGAAAATGTGGGAGTGATTTTTATAAAGGAAAAATATGAGGTTAGAGTATGTACAATATTGGCAAAAAATATAATTATGGTGTAAGAGAATGAAAGAAGGTGTACATAGGTTTAATAAAACACACACCTAAGTAGAATATTTAAATAAAATACCAAAATAATTATAAAAAATCCCTATATTTAGGCCATATATACAATGAAATATTTACACACAAAGAGGCCATAATATACTTTTATTTTTTTTATTTTTTATTTTTTTGGCTCAACTAGCCCAGTGACTAGCTAGCTGAGGGTTTTTAAGAAGATATGGGAAAAGCCCCCTAACTCACATACGCCTATGTACAGTGAAATGGTAGGGATAGCCACAGTGTTTGGATGATTTTGGTAGGGTGAGGTAGCTCACTGTGGCAATTACAAAGAGCCGAAAAACGGCTATCACCGCATGCGAAATAAGGTGCCTTTATGTATGCCAAATGGAGTGTCCTTGAGGGGAACCGGAGCCGACATGCTTGGCAATGCTTCGGTCGACATAAAGCTATGCATGCCAAATGGGGTGCCCTTTAAGGGCCACCCACCGCCCATACAAAGCTTTGGACGTGCACTTTAAAGGGGGCCACCCTAAATTTTTAAAGGATGTGAACCAAAGAAAGGACGCCATGGCGTTAACGAGCACAAGTGCAGGAAGGGGAAAACAACTCACGTCGGGTGCCATGAGCATCGGATGAGCGTGACCAAGAAATAAAAGTTTCTTAGCAGGTGAAAGCGGACATATTCTGCCCCAATTTCACTTGTTTTCATGCAGTTCATCATCCGGGCATGCCACATCATTGATGGGGCTCCCACGCCATGGCAGTCATGACGTCATGACTGTGTTGTGGGGCCTATTTTAGGGCATCAAGGAGAAAAATAAGGGGATTGAAAAGCGAAGAGGGAATCTTGTCAAGGCGTGATGGAGGGAAGAAGGGGGGAGAATCAAAGGAGCCGGTCTCTCTTCCTCTCTCTCGTCCTCGGCTTGGAGTATCAAGGAAAGGAGCCGACCTCTCTTCCTCTCTCTCGTCCGACTAGTAAGGCATGCAAGGGAAAGAGGCAAGGAGGTTACGAAGCAAGGGCTTCTCCTGCTCTCTTTTGTTCTTTCGTATTGAAGAAGAAAGCGAAGGCTTTCGCTCTCGAGCATAAGCAAGAGGGAGAGGGGAGCTAGAAGCCGCAACATTTCTCGTTCTCGTGTAGCAAAAGCAAAGCCGGGGCTATTTCTTGCTCTCTCTCTCTCTACTCTTAGGTTAGCAAAGCAAGAAGATAAGCAAGGAATAAGGGATCATGTGCATGAGCAAGAAGAAATCACGCCATCTCTCTGGCTCTCGCTCTTGGCCATAAAATAGAGAAGAGGGGAGCAAAATGCTTGAGAAGGAGAGACCTCGGAGCTGTTGCATGAAGGTGGCATGAGCTCAAAAGAGGAAAACACAAGGCAGGCCAAGCAAGTGTAGTGGCCAAGCAGGTGATAAAGCTTTAGATAGCAATTGAAGAGCAGGAAAAAGTTAAAACTAGAGAATGGCAATTAAGCCAATGCAAAGCATAAAGAGTGGGAAGTTGCAGCACTTTTGGCAATAATTGAAGTATGATGATGGACAGAGTGAACTAACATGAGGTTTGCAAAATCTTGGATGTAGAAGAAGAACATAAAGCGAAAAGAGGGAATTTCCATCACCATCATCAGCTAAAGATTGATTAATCATCGTGTTAATCCTCAACGTTGTTAATGGACTGGTTAATCTTGTAAAGCGGGAGCTTAAACTCCTAATTAGCAGATGATCCAAGTGACGATGTTGTTAACAGCTCGCTCAAAGCATTAATCAATTAATTGAAGACTACGGTGATTGCCAAATCCATATGTATCTATTGTTCTTATTTTCTCTCTCACCTCTCATAGCCAGAGGCTCGGTACCTGCCCAGCTCACGTTTCGAACACATATCCCATACAAATCAAGTCAGAGAATACATTTCAAACATTTGAAAGAGGCATGCAACTCTTGCATACCCTTGAAAGTGTGCATTGATCATGTCGTTCCCACTTTTTTTCATTTTTGAATATTTTAATTCCTTTTTCCTTTGATAATACTAAAGTTATTTTGTTGCATTTCAAATAATCACATATATTTCTCCAAGTATATCTGATCCTTATCCCAAGATTCAGATACCTTGTTTCCTCCACCACGTGTTGAAGCGTCACCTTTACACAATTCCAATTATTATGTTCTCCTTTATCTTGTTTTGGGAAAGGCTACAAAAAAGATATACTTTATGTTCCTTTTAGAAAATATATTCGAGAAGCAGAGCATTGTCCGGCTTATGTGGATGTGCAAGATAGCCCATTTAGCTTCCTAATCTTTCCAAGGTTCCTTTTTACCAAAAAAATTAAAAGTGTTCCGTAATTAATGACATCTTTCTCCCTTATTCGATGCCTCCACTTCTAAGCTCTTTACAACACCCAAGCATTTTACTTTTTGATGGTTTGCCAATCTGATCCGAAAACCTGACACCCCAGCCACTGTGAGACCCATCTTCTCAACGCATGAGTATGTTATGACGCATATTTGGGCTCCGCCATCCACATAACCTTGTCCCAAATTTTTCCTTTTATGCCACACATCTACTATTGGACAAATGTCTGGTAGCTCGTCCATTGCCAACACCTTCACTGAACCTCTCTCTGGCTCTTTCTCCATTGGGTTAACCATCCTCTTCCACTGTCGCTTTAGTTTAGGAACCATTTCTATGAGCTGCCCAAAAGTAACATCTGCCTTCCTGCTCGTCAGATCCTCCTTCAAGTCATAGCTTAATTGCCCATCCCCTAGTGGAAAATCTGAAACAGGAAACTTTCGACGAGCTCTCCTTTTCCTCTTGGCCTTGACATCCTCGCCTTCATGGCTCTTTCCTTTCTTCTTACTAGGACCTGAGGCACTTCTTCCTTCCTTATCCTCTGTGGTCCTCTTCCCAATAGGCATCACTAATGTATCCTCTAGCTTTGATGCCTTCTCCAAGGTGACTACACTTAGCACTTTTGTCTTTCCTTTTTCCTCCTGGGTCAGACCACTGGTTCCTTCGTCTCCCTTAATTTCGATGCCATAATCATTTGATCTAGTTAGCACCTGTCTTGGCAATGGATACATGTCTCCCCCCATCCTTGGTGGCTTATCACATTGCGGGCTGATGTGACCCAACTCTCCACAATTATAACATGTGGGCGTCTGCCTCCAAAACCTACTATTACTTTGTCCAGCACCATTCCTAGGTCTTTCTTCACCTCCTGGCTGATTTGCAAACCGCCCTCGACCTCGATTATTTCCCACTTGACCTAGCATGTTTAGGCTGAGATTCTTCATCAGATCAACCACTTGCCTCATGTCTTGCCTTAGGCCATCATCTTGCACTGCTGTAGTGACCACTGCTGGCATAACCTGAGTAGTAACAGGAACCACTGGTTCATGATGAACTCCTGACATACGACCTTGTAAAGAGTCCATAGGCTGAAATTCAGCTCTCATGGGCAAAGACTCCACCCCTAACTGGCTCATTTTTCTCAGCTTCCACTCTTTGTTCCTTGCTACCTCTAGTGCATCTTCATATGTCCTAGGCTTCTTTAGCTCTACTCTCCAACGTATATTCTCCCAAAGACCAGCCAAGAACCTGTCCTTCTTCATCATGTCAGGCGGGGGTACCTGTGGTGCTAAAGCCTTGCACATTCGCTCCCATGCCAATGAAAACTTTCGTATGTACACATCTACTAGCTCACCTTCCTTTTGTACCAAAGCCTGTACTTCTTGCCACACTTTGTCAGGATCTTCTATCTTCACAAACTCCACTTCCAATCCATGCCTTAGATTGTCCCAACTCAATCTTATAGGTGGATCAGCCATACGCAACTCCTCTTCAAATGCTTTGGACCAAGCTCGTGCATCACTCTTCAAACAAATTTGGAGAAGGCGTAACATTTGCGTAGGGTCATGAATCTGGTTGCTAATGCAGGCAACCTCCATCTTTTCCAGAAAGTCCTCCACATCTTCATCACTTCTTCCATGAAACTCCGGATAAGAGAAAGCCATGGCTAGAGAACCCCTTCAAACACACGTGCAAGAACCCAAAACTTTTCACTACCCAATCCCCAGAAACTTCAATGGAGCTCAGCTTTAGATGAGAACAAACACATGCACATCAAATGAGTTTTCATAGTTGATCATCGGAATGACAACAGGCAAAGGACATTCCAGGATCTCTCTCAATCTTCTTGGCCCAAACATAAAGACTATGCGCTGCTGGAAAAAGATCTTCCTGGACACATGAACATTAATCTGAATTCTTTGAGTTAAATGAAAAGGAGTGAATTGAGGGCCATTTTGATCATCCATTAAAGCCAACCATGAAGCTCCCAAGAAGGCACACCTGACTCAACCTCTGATTTTGCCAAAATTTCAGCAGCATAACAGCATAAATGGCTCAAAATACCAAAAAACCAGCCATCATAACTTGGGAAAATTTCGACAGAGTTTCCCCAGAAGTAGACCAGTAGGAACCCAAAATATAGACTGTCTATGTACGCATAAAGTGTCAACAATAGAACCCGAGCATCAAGTAGGACTCACTAGTACATAGCCTATGGCGAGGTCACGAAAAGGGTGCTCCAGCTACCTGTATCACCGAAAGGATCTCCACATTTGAGAATCCCCCAGCTCAATAAAAACCTCACGCTATCGACCCTCACACGAAGGCTAATGCAAATCGCATATAGTCAAGTCTCAGAAATGACTATCTTCCAGACCAAGTCTCAGAAATGGCTGGGACTGCCAAATACAACCAAGTATGGCTCCACAAATGCGTACAATGGCAGTTTCCACAAGTAACGTACAATCCAGCAGACAATGCGCTCAAATAGGCGCCAAGTGATGCATTCCCACAACAACTGCAAGTGACATCACTGCTAGTATATCACTGTACTCCAGCTACTTGTACCAGTGTGAATCACATGTACCAGTACCTGTCCCTGTAACCTGTAACCTGTAATCTGCAACCTGTAATCTGCAATCCCAAAGCTTGAAGCTCGAAGCAGAAGGTACTCGAAGAAGATCCTCCGTGGGGGCGCCAAAAGAATGTGAGCGGGATGAAAACACACACAGCGCCTCTATAACGACCCGACACACACTCTTGGAAAGATACACACACACACTATGGGGCACCACTCGGCTTAGACAACACACCTGGCCGAGACAGGGAACACGCCTCTGGAGTGAGAGGAGAGAGACTATCCACTTGCCCACTCCACACACACACACACACACCCAAAAACTCAGCTCAAAAGAGGAGAATTTCTGATGTTTAGATACAAATGAGCTTGGGCCAACACCAATGGGGCAAACAGCTCACACAATATGGGTAAAAGATACCAGATACAATCACAATTTGGAGAAGAAGCTTCACCCACCGGAGAAGATTACACAGAAAAAAAGCAGAAAAAGAGTGAGGAATTTGGCAAAATGGACAGCGCCATCGCGTCCGGAACGGCCCAAAACCCCAGTCTACAATGTCAAAGTGCTCAAATCCGACCTCGGATGAGCAGTTTACGACCAAAACAGGCTCCAAAATGGGCAAAAACACACCTGCGGCTGTTCCTCCTCTCTTCTCCACGTTTTTTCTGGTCTTCTCTCTCTTTTTTCAGTTCCCACACTTAGCTTTATTAGTTGGGCACCCTTGGCCTTTAAGATGACCTCAAACGGACCCCGAACAGGCCAAAAACTGACCTCGCAGTGCATAGTTGTCACCTTTTTGCATTATTTGCACACCTGGCACTCAGCTTTTTTCCAATAATGCATCTCGCCACCACGTGAAGTGGCCCCAAAAAAAGGTCCTCATGATGACCTTTCTGCATAATTCTCACAAGCAAACACCCACGTTGTGTCTGTCCTCATCTGCGTGCAAATATTGACCTCGTTCGCCCTCCTGACGCCACTAGATGCCATCTGACGCACCTGCTAACCTCACGTCGTCGGCCCGCGGATAGCTTCCTCGAGAAGTTTTACGCGCTACCAACTCCTCCTTATTGTAGAAAAACACAATGGTACTAGTAATGATGAAAATCGATGCACTATGTACATGGTGTCCTACCTGTACACATGTGGGCCCCACGTAACCACCTGGCTCTGGAAAATGGGCAATACTTTATTTGATGCACCATGCATGGGTATGTACATATGCGCAATCCCTTGCTCCAAAAAACTCCTGACAACGCGTAGGATGTCTTTTTCCTTATAATTGCATGAAAATTGCCAGTATGATAGAGCATAGCCTGTGGATCATCACCATGGTCTTAGATTTGAATTTGGATAAGTTTTGAGGGTAGGAAGACCATCTCTGGTGTTTGGGAATCTGAAAAGTCCATCTATGGAGCTATGAGGCCAAAAAGTGATTTGTTTGGCTGGAAACTTGGTGGGTGGGCTTGCATGAATGTGATAAAGATGTATGAAGATCAAAAAATCCATCTGGAGGCCATTCCAAGCTTGGATACATACTACGTGTAGGATGTCTTTTTCATGATTTTGTAGATGTGACCTCACAGTTAGCTTTGACATGGTGGGAAGAGTGTGTGGTTCAAGTTTCACTGGATTTGGATCATTTTTGATAGATCTGTGACCATTTCTTGCCTCTATGCCCTGACTTTGTGTTATTTGATGCATAAGAGGTCAAACTTGGTCCAAATGGAGTGAAACTTGGAGAATTAGATGTAAATGACATGTAGAGGTTGTGTGTATGGCTGAATGAAAAGTTGGGTGCCCAAAAGTGACCTTGAGACATCCTACGCGTAGGATGTCTCCTGTACATTTTTTTTGGAACAAGTCCTACTACCATGTGCATATGACCTCCCTAAGTCCCTTTGTGCTTTATTTCAATTTAATAAATCAAAAGGTTAGTTATAAACTCCCTTCCTGGCTTTCGGAGCCTCAGAGGTGATTTCTGACTCTTGGAGCGCTTTTCCGCGATGAAATTTCTAGATGATGACCAGCATAGCTTCATAAACCCTTGGGGAACTTTGCCATGTGATTCTTGTTGTCTTTGGCTTCACTTGAGCTTCATTTGGCGATTTGTCGCTCTGGAAGCGCCCATGATTGCATTTGCATGCCTCCGATGATTTTAATGGTCTGCCACCATAGAACTTGGTTGTTGAAGGCCTTGGTAAGCCGCTCGTGAAGTTTGGTGGCAAACGGACATCCCACTTAGCTGTGAGATCCAAGTGACGCTTTGCGTTTCCAACGCCGTTTCTGAAGCTTAGGCCTACTTTGGGTCTCCTTTTGGCCATGTGGCCCATGTAGCCTTGTAGAGCTCTTCGAGAAGCTCCTACCCATGAGTTTTGGTCTCATTCGGGTTACTTTTGCCGGATTTCCTCTTTGTGGCCTCTTGGAGGGCTCGAGATGTCAAGGTTTTTTTCGTTGCTTTCTTGCCTCCTTTGGGCATCCAAGATTGGTCTCCTAGGCTAGGGTAAACCCCCTATGAAGTCTTGTTGGTATTGGGTTAGTCGTTAGGTGGTTACCTATTCTCACAGGTCTCTACCCTGCAATCCCCGTTGGAGTTCTATGCTAGTCTTGGCGACATATACACGAAGAGCATAAGGTGTTGAGCCTACCTCTCATATCTGGTGGCCGTCGGATGACTGTGCGCGGCGTATCGGCTGCTGGAAGTCTTGTGCGCTCTAGGTGGCTAGAGCTCTCTCTCACAAGTGAATAGTAGAAATGAGCTCTAAGTAGAGTGAAAACATCTTATAATGTGGGTCCCGGAACCATTTTTCATGAAATTTGACATGTGCTCCTAACTTTTTGCGAAACGCGGTTTAGACTCAAAAAGTTCTCCATTTGGACTCTGTTTGCCCAGTTTCTGAGAATTTTGACGATTCGGTTAAAATCCGGACACAACACGCCTCCCGCTTCATTCTCATAATTTCACCCCCACTGCACCTTGGGTTGTCTTATAGTCACTGATCATCCCCATCTTTTTTATTTTTCATTATGATCTCATTTCACCTGTTTTTTGTATTTTTAAAGTTTTTCTGTCAATAATTACTAAAATTAAAAGAAAAATAGCAAAATCAACCCAAAAAAACCCCAAAATCAAAAAATGGCTACTTTTACATATATACACACACTTATAGGCCTCAATTTGGCTTTTGGCCTCATATATCTGTAGATTAATCATGTATAAGGGCATATGTACTTTGGTTAGTCCAGAAAATTTCATAATTGAACATAAACCCCTCAAAAATAGTCAAAACATGTCCTTTTTGCTTCTTTTTTTAGTCATGGGGTTCTCATTGAGAATGCCTCCCCCCGTCCTAATCGGAGTCCTCCCGGACGACAAGTTATCGCCTTGGGGTATGTGCAGTGCATGGGTTAAAAATCGTGCTAATGCACGGCCTTGTAACGTGGCCCTGCCTGACATACTCGGTCAAGGCATGTTAAACTTAATGCGGTGCGAGAGGAGGGAATAAGCAAGATGCTTATTGACATTCGACGGTGAGGTTTCCTGTTTGTTCTTGGTTTGGTTGGCAAATTTTCTTTGCAATTAAAAGTTGTAATTCTGCCGCTCGTTGTTTGATCGTCTTCTTTACGAAGGTGGCCTGGTTTGCCGCTACTGTAGATATGGTCGTTGTGGTTTCCTTTGATAGGAGTGTCGTGTCCGATGTGGCCATAATCTTTTTCTCCTTTGCTAGCCATTTGCAACTTTGTTTTGAAGGCGTTTGTAGGTTTATGGCCTCTTTTTTGGTCGTTATTGTTGTTCTTTTGATTGGCATCTAAACAGATCGATTTGTTGATGTCGTTTGTCTGGCTGCTGGTTTTGCTTGTATTGAAGGGAGTTCCTATAGCATCACTTTGGGGATCCAAATGTGTGTCTCATGTACCTGGTGATTGAGCATGTTTTTCGGTATCCATATCTGTTTTATGACCCTATTCGGTGTTTGTTTAACATTGTTGTGCTGAGATTGTCTGTTATTGCCTTGTGGTGTGTAGACTCATGCACTTCCATCTTTCCGTACATACCTGTTGTTTGCTTATTGCTGACCTTGATTTATTCCGTGTCGCCTATGGTATCTCCTTTTTTTATTGAATGGGGTGAGCGGTGTCCTGTTTATCCTTCTTAGGTGTCTTTTGTTGATGAAGTGGCAACCATCGTTTTTGCTCTTTATCAAGTGATTGTGGCACTAGTATCAGGTTCTTCATGGTTGTTTGAGCAAAGGCTACCACCTGGTGTTCTTGTGCTTGTTGAATTCTGACCGTATTCGTAGTCCAATCTATCTGCACATTATACTCTTTCTGCCATGGTTGTCCCAACAACATTGGATGTAGTGTGCTCGCATCCTCAACCACATAAAACTTGTGGGGATTAACATATTGATGTATTTGTACATGCAATATCATCCAGCCCAACGTGTTTAATGAATGTGATATACTGCTTTCCATCGCTTGTTGAGTAGGATGGAGTTGTGCTTTAAGCTTGAGCTGATTATATAAATTGCAAGAAATCAGATTTGCTTGAGCTCTTGAATCAAGAAAGGCCATTGATTCAACCTGATTGCTACCAACTTTGACTGCAATTATTGGATCCACTGTGTCTTCATTAAAATTCGTTAATCGAATAGCATTGATTCGCAACGGTGATCCAATTTGTTGTTGTTGTCATAGAAGCCTTCTTTTTGCAGTGCGTTCTTTCCTTTTGCTTGTGCTTCTTCTGGTACCCTCTGTTTCTCCTTCGTCCCTTGTTTTTCATGATGGATTTGTTCAAGCATATCCTGTGTTAGTGGTAAATGATACTTTTTTAACCGACACCCACTAATACAATTTGGCATTTCTTCTCCTTCCAATGTTGCAAGTTTGACAACTCTGCTTTGTGATAAGTCACTAATCACAAAGGGTCCCATCCCTCGCTTTTTAAGTTTCTTGGAATGTTGTTTCAAAGTGTAAACAAGTACATAATCACCTGTTTTGAAATATTTCGTACGCACATGGTTGTCAAAAAACTCCTTTTGTCTTCTCTTCTGAGCATAGATCAAAGCTACAACTCTTAGTCGAAGTTCATCTAACTTTTCAAGACCATCTATTCTTGAAGAGAGTTCATAGCCTGTCCATTCTAAGCGTTTCGCCACTCGTAGAGTTGGAATTAAAATCTCTACGGGTAATATAGCCCTTAGACCAAATACCATATTATACGGTGTTGTTCCGATTGATGTTTTATAAGCTACCTTGTATGCCCATAGTGTTGAGTGTAATTGTTGATCCCACTCTGTCCTTGATTCTAATACAATTTTAGTCAAAACAGTGCATAGGGTTTTATTTGTGGCCTCGGCTTGTCCATTTGCCTGTGGATGGTATGGAGCAGATTTCTTATGTATGACCATGAATTCCTCTAGCAGGTATTCAATGACTTCATTAAGAAAATGTGTTCCTCGATCACTGACAATTTCTATTGGTAATCCGTATCGCACAAAGACATTATCATACAAAAATTGTGCAGTGGTCCTTGCATCTGCTTTTTGTGTCGCTTTGGCTTCAACCCATTTTGTGAGATAATTCGTAGCCACAATGATATATTGGGTATGGGTACGATACACAAGGGGTGAAATAGGCCCCACAAAATCAATTCCCCATTTTGCAAATGCCCGTGCTCCCATCATTGGCCGTAGTGGCATCTCATCTCTCTTTATTGGCACCTTGGTGCGCTGATATGCGTCACAACGCTTTACAAATTCCTCAGCATCCATGTGCAATGTAGGCCACCATATCCCTACGGATAAGACAATTTTTGCCGTCTTATCGCCTGAAAAATAGCCTCCACTTATTCCTCCATGTGCATGTTCTAGAATCAGCAGGTATTCACTTTCACTTGCACATATTCTAAGTTGATTGTCCTTTCCTCGCTTGTAGTGTTGATTTTCAATTAAATTAAAGTCTCGAGCCTTCAACTCTATAGCCCGTTGTCGCGCTTTTGTTATGTTTTCAGGAAATTTTCTTGTTGTTAAGAAATCAATGATATATTGACACCATACAGGTGCAATGGTTACCTGAAACAATGTCGCATGATCCACCGGTCGTTTGGCACTACATATAGTACAATTGTTAACATAAGCATGTGTGTCAGCGTAGATAGTTGGCCAATAAACTCCTAAGTATTTCAATCTTTGGTGTGTTTTCATTGTTGAACAATGAAATGCACAATCTTCTATGTGTGCTTCCTCAAGATAACACTCGAAGTCCTCTGGGTTTATACATAATACTAGAATTTGGTCCGAGCTTAGATGGTACAGTCGTCCTGCAATCAACTGAAAGTTTTTTGTTTGTCGAAATGTTTGTTGTTTGGATCCCTCTTCCTTTTTATCAAATCTACCTCCAAAGGAAAGAGTGTTAACAATTTCCTAAGACCATTTGGGTATCATTTCAATATTGAAAAGAGAAGCGTCAGGTATGTCATCATCTACTCCTTCAGGAGCTTCCCCATTTTGCAGTCTTGAAAGATGATCCGCTTGTAGATGAGTTTTACCTTTTTTTACTACCACTGTGAAGTCAAACTCTAGAAATATAATAAACCAACGTACAATTCTCCCACTATTGCATGGTTTATTTACTAGATACAGAAGAGCTTGATGATCTGTAAAGAACACAAATTTGTTTGCAAGCAGATAATGCCAAAATTTCTTTATAGCATATATCATTCCTAATCCCTCTCTTTCAGTGGTGGTGTAGTTCTTTTCTGCACTATTTAGCTGTCGGCTCGCATAACACACTGGGAAATCCATTGTTCTGTCTCTAGGTTGAGCCAGAATACTCCCAATTGCGTATGCAGAGACATCAATGTGAACATGGAATATCTTTTCCCAATCTAGTGCTTTAAGTACAGGTGCTAATACAAGGTTTTCCTTAAGCTTTTGGAATGAAGTATCACACTCCTCAGTCCAGTCGAAATTGACTAATAAGCGATATAGAGGTTGTGCAATGACCGCATACATATATATGAATCTTCAATAATATCCGCAGTGTCCCATGAAATATTGTGCTTGTTTGGCATTAGTTGGCATGGGCAAATCTGCTATGACTCTAATTTTGTCTAGGTCACTGGTTATGCCATTTCTTGAGACAATATTTCCTAAGCTGCGGCCTTGCCTTACCATAAAAATACACTTTTTTGGGTTGAGACATATTCGATATGTTCTACACTTATCAAATACCTTTTGTAAATGGTCAATGTGTTCTTCCCGAATAAGAGAGTGGACACAGAGATCATCCATATATATTTCTAAGAATATTCTTAGGTATTCTTTGAATGCATGAGTCATTAACCTTTGGAAGGTGTCTGGGGAATTGGTTAAGCCAAAAGGCATAGCTCTATACGCATATATTCCCCATTCTGTGGCAAATGCTGTTTTGTGTTGATCCTTGATTGCAATTGCCAATTGGTTGTACCCCAAAAACCCATCTAAAAAGGAATAGGCCCGTTTTCCTGCTACCCTCTCAAGCACATGTTCTGTGATTGGCAAGGGATAGTTATCCCTTATTGTGGCTGCGTTCACCTTTTTGAGGTTCACACACACACACACAATTTTCCGTTCTTTTTGGGGACAACCATAATGGGTGACACCCAATATGTATGCTCAATTTCATAGATGAATTCAGCATCCATCAGCTTGTCAATCTCTTCTTTGATTCGTTTAGCGAATGTGTCATTATATGTGTAAGGACACTGTTTGCTTGGTTTGGCATCTAATTTTAACGGAATTTTATGTTGGCATATCGATGGATCAACTCACTTGAGGTCTTTGTAAGACCATGCAAACACATATTTATACTTCCTGAGAAGCTGTGTTATCATTTCTTCTTCCTCAGGCTCTAAATCAGTTGCTATATAGACAGGCTGAGGCTCTTTGTCTGGCGCAACGAGGTCAATTCGTTTTGCATTTTCCGGCCCATCGTAAGATTCCTGGTTTATTCTTTCCCTTACAAGTGGTGTCAATATGATTTTTATGTCTTGGATGGTGAATTTTCGATAGTGGGACGGTACATTCATGTTTCTTTTTCTGAATCCTCCTTACCTTTACTTTCTCCCTCAGTAGTCCATACCTCTCGTAACATCCGTTTAAGTTCTTGGTATTTCTTTTTACGCTCCATTTTAGTCCACTCTGGATCTTTTGTCTTTTCCTGTTTTGATAGTTGAGATTTTCTTGATTTTGTTTCTTTTTTAGTTTTCCGTGCTTGTTTTATTTCCTCATGTGTCTTTTTCCTTTGAAATCTCGAGAATCTCCCTGATATTTCGTCTTTTACACAATCCTCTGCCTTGACTAGCATTAGATAGTGATTTTTATCTTTTATCTTAGGCATCAGGTTTTCTCTAATTTTGTTTTTTGCTCTTTTTTTCTATAGTGTTCTTGGCGTCTAGGGTGTTGATTTGCAAAACCATAAAACTTGATATCTGCAGTTGTCTCCCCACGCTTGCTTCAGCTATCTGAATACTCCTTATCTGCATCGTTACTTACTTCCAGATGCTCAGAGGAGTTATAAACTCTTCGTGTTTTGGTGAGTCTACATTTTCATCTCCTACTGGCACAAGGTTTACCATGTAATAGGGTAGCACATCATAGCCATCCTTATCGCAAAATTTTGTCGTTGGGCTATCTGTAATGGCACAGACATCCAATGTTGCTAGTATGGGTTCCCATTCCATGGGTTCTGATGCATCTTCGGGAAAAGGTTCCGAAAGATAATCCTCGTCTTCAATAGATCTTTTAAAGATGCATTACTCTCTTTTCAAGCTCCCACAATGTGAGGCTCCACACATCCATAGCTCTTTTTTCTTCCCTAACCATGCTGGGAGTTCGGACCCTGAAAATGTAGCCGAATCAAACTCTTCCACTGGTGTCTGGTTCACATCCTTGTAACTATGGTCTTTTAGGTATATTTTGGTTGTAGTCTCCCCACACCCGAGGTATATGTGGTCATAACCCCAATCTTGTACGATCTTTAATTGTCTCATGAATGGTCTTCCCAAGATGATCTCGTAATTGTTCTTTTTGTCAAAATCAACTATTGCATGTATGCTCATACTTGATTCTGCAAGAGGTCACAATTACTTTTTCTAAAAGTCCTAGAGGCTTTTCCATGATCCCATATGCCACTTGCAATTTCATTCTGGTTGCTCTCAAAGCCGATTTTTCCCATTTTTTCCAGGTTTCTTTGGTGGCGATAGCGACTCCCGCTCCACTGTCAAGAATAGCCTTGGATACTACTCCTTGGAATTCTACTGGTAGTGTGGTATTTCCATCTTCTCCCTCCCAATATTATCCAACCTTGTTTAAAGGTACAGGCCTAGTGTTCAATTGAGGCTTGTCCAATTCCCTGATCCCTTCTTGAATCCTCGAGTTAGGATCTTTTACTCCAATTTTTTCTAAGCATTTGCCTACCGTGGTCCACATGTTTGGTCGTAACCTCAAGAGTTTGGCTAACGTGATTGTGCATGCCACAGGTGTGGACAATAACTCAATCAACCCTTGTAAATCCATTATTATGTTGGGAGAAAGTCTTTGATATGGGATTGCTCTCACTTCAGACTTAGCCTCATACTCCCCTAGGTAAGAGGGTAGAGCTTTTAGCGAGTCAGGTTGGTTGTGCCCCAAGCTAATTGACCCCGGGTCCCCCCCTTGTGAATGCATATCAAAGTTCATTTGTGATCTTGCCTCAAATTCTTCAATGGGAGGTAAGATCTTATTTTTCTCCTTTCCAGTGCTATTTATTTGGTGGTTCACCCTGTTAGCTTCATTTGCTTCCACAGGTCATCTAGACTGTCACAATCTTTACCTATCCCCACCGATGTTTTGGGTTGGAATCCATCAATTGTCTCATCTGTTGCATTTGACACTATGATAGGTTTTCTCCTGGACTCTGAGACAGTAGTGAGTCCCTCCTTCATGTCTGCTTGTTTCTCTAGAGTTGGTGTGATAGGGTTTGGAGCTGACACCTCGTGCCAACTTGCAGGTTTACCAAGTGGGTTTTCTATCAAGGATTGGGTTGTTTCAATCATCTTTCGACACATTTCCAACCTCTGTTTTTCTAGTTTCGGATATGGATAAGTCATCCATCTTTGCTCTTGGTTTTGGTTGTTTTTTAGTCTGGCTTCGTATGCTTGTAAAAGTGCATCAAGCTGCTCATTTACTTTTTCTACTAGTACTAATCCTCTGATCCTGCACTTTTGGGTTCCGCTATTTCCTTGGGTCCTATGGTTGCATCAGTGTGTGAACTTAAACTAGTTAGATCCTCTAACCGCTCCAATCTATCCTTTGTGTGTTTTAACTCCTTGGATAGAGCCGTTTGCTCTCGTTCTCTCCTGGCTTTCATACGAGCCTTTCTAGCTTTCCAAGTGCTTCTTTGATTTTTCATTTCTGCACTAGGGGCATCGGTTTTTGGCTCTTCAATTTTGGGTTCGTTTGTCCTTCTTTGAGCTTGTGCCCATGTGACTGCCTGAATAGGTATTATTGTTTCGTTTTCTGACCCCCCACTGGATGGCACTGCTTCCAACATGTTCAAAGTAGTTTTTGCTCCTTTGCTCGGGTTCTTGGGGCAATCAGGAATCAAGTGAGTAATTCCACACTCGGTGCAATACGCGTTGACTCTAATGATTTCATCGTGAGGACAGTCCCTTAGCCGATGATCTCCGCCACACTTGTAGCAGGGTCCCTTAGGCTGTTGAGGTGCTCCTTGAGCTCTTCTTTGTTGGTAAGCATGCCTCTGCCCGCCCATGCCTCCGTTGGCTATGAACAATAGTGTTTGTTCATCCAAGCTGTATCTTCCTTCTCCTGCAGCCTGTGCAGCTGTTGGTGGTCCTATACTTCCAATCATGCTCCAAGGTTCCTGCGTTTTAAGTTCTTGCGGTGGATAATAGACAGGATTTACAGCATATCCATTGGGATCTTTGTAATATGCATGCATAGGTACCAAAGCCTTCTCTTCTGGTTCGTTTACTATTGGTGTGTATCTTATGCCGACCGATCGTACTCCTGGTAGGGGTGGTTGTTGTCCCAATACTGGTTGTGGTTTTTCAACTCCTACAGGTCCTAGTAGGTTACTTGCTTGATACCTAGTCATCGGTGGGATTTGAGGAGATGCTACGTGAGCTTGGGGACCATATGGTCGCTCTCTCACATATCCCTTGTTATAATAACATTCCTCCGTCACATGGTTTGTCCATTTTTGTTC
Organism: Adiantum capillus-veneris; assembly: GCF_014529385.1. Taxonomy (NCBI): domain Eukaryota; kingdom Viridiplantae; phylum Streptophyta; class Polypodiopsida; order Polypodiales; family Pteridaceae; genus Adiantum; species Adiantum capillus-veneris. Next base: position 33,996,808 of record NC_140938.1, read on the forward strand.
AATTGCACACCACTTTGGCTGCTTAACCTGAGGCTTGGCATACATAATATATTTTTTAGCACTTTCTCCACAAGATGCTCCTGGCTTACAGCTACTTCTCCTTTCGGTGTTGTCTTAGCGGACTTGCTTCCACTTTGTTGTGAGGACGAATCGTCATCAAGATCCTTGAATTCACCCTCCTTGTAGACCGCACACTTGTCTACAAGGTAAAGAGCTTCCTTAGTTAACTCATTTAACGTTGTGCTCCTCTTCATATGTAAGTCCTTCTGGAGATCTGCGTTTCTCAGTCCTTGAATAAATATAAGCATAAGTCTGGACTGGGTTGGTAGTTCTTCCACAGTGCGGAACTTCACATATGTCTTTAGTCGTAGGGCTGCCTTTCGCACAGATTCTCCTTCTTTCTGTTTGAATTTATGGATTTGTGAGACTATATTATGAGCTATCCCCCTTTGTGAGAATTCCTCAATAAACTCGCCAAAAACCTCCTCCATAGACTCAAAATCTCTACGCTCTACAGAATCAAACCAAGTGGTGGCATCCTCTTCTAAGGTAAATCCAAACCCTACAAATTTAGGGAAATCCAAAACTTCTTCAGCTCTAATTACACGCACAAAGGCTGCTACATGATCCCTAGGATCTCTGTTTCCCGTGTATTTCTTGTGTAAGGTCTCTGACCCCGATCAAAAGAGCACCATTGTACCTTGAAACGAACATAATGGAAAAAGTTACTATTTTTAGTAGTTTTTCGAATTCTGTCAGTGCCATGATGTTTAGAATGTTTTAAAGCTTCGAAATGTGAATTAAAATAATTTTTGTAAAAAAAATTCAAAAATAGTACATTTTTGGTCACCCGACCTGTCCAGTTTTAACCATCTCAAAAAACTGCACCCGTACCCCGAATTTTTAAAAAAATGCATTTTCGGACCCCGAGGGCTGCTAAATATGGCAGGAACTCGGGCCGGTACACCTTAGTTAGAGCTTGCTATAGCCATTTTCGGCATCAAATTCCGACTCGTATGATCCGTTTTAGCCTAAGATCAATTTTTCCCAAAATTGTCCGAGGAGGCTCCGGGGGGCCGAAGTTGTTTGGGAGCAGTTTCCAGGCCACTCCAGGTCATCTTTAGCAGCTAGGGGGCGCCCTCTTGCCTTGTGGAAGTCTTGGGAGAGTTTCTAAGCTTGCTACTAAGTGTGAGAGTCAGTTAACCAAGCCAACTAGACACTTGGTGGGTAGGCAACTGGACTTGCCATGCTTAACTAGAGAGGCTCCCAGATGCAAATAGCAACCCAGATCGATTTTCAGCTTGAGGAGGCCTATTTAAAGGTGTGCTCACACACACACACACACACACACACACATGCTCACACACACACCCAGTATACACCCACACACCTACACACACCTTGGGGAGGTGCTTCCGGTACGCACACAGTTTTTGAAGGAGAAGCAAGGAGGGAGGTGCTGCCAAAATTCTCATCTTGAGGATTCATTGGATCAAAAAAATCAGAGGATTCTCAACCCCTAATCACGGTAATTGTGGTTTAATTACGGTTCTTCTTAATTCTCATCATTACTCTCTCATAATTCTCGTCTACTATGCCTAGTTTTAGCTATAATTCCCAATAGCTGCTCTCTAAGTTCACATAGCTATACTCCGTTACATAATCATCATTCAATTAGCTAAATTATGCAGCCATTCATCATCCTTAATCAAGGATTAATACATGATTAGGAAAGATTCTTTGTCTAGGCAGCATAGTTAATAAATTGTCTCTGTCAGTAATAAAGTAGATTTGATGGAATTCATTCTTTTATCATTCAATAGTATTGCAATTAAATTAGGCTCAATCTTCTCTCACATTAAAATGTGATCAAGGCTGAAAATTAAACCATCATTAGGCAATTAAGAAGAGAATTTTCTATCACACATGCCTACGGTAATTCTGCATCTTCAAATTGCTCTAGGAAAGTGATTGAACTCGCTTATTTCATCTCTCTTGTAAATCAATTAGTAAAAATTCTGAATCTCTTAATCATCTAAGCCAAGTGATTAACTTTAGAGCCAATTCCCATAGGGCAAGTAAAGAACTACCCATAAAATTGCTAGGTCTCAAAGGAAAAATCAAATCTCTTGCAGAAGGTGGATTCATTAATGATTCTAATATGAAAATTGGTTTGTTATGATGCTCTCGAACTTTAGCTCTTTTTCAAGTTTATCATTTAAAGTAGTGAGTAAAATGGCCCTGGTTAAGAGAACTCGCTTCGGTGGTGCCCACGACCGCGAGGCGGGAACAAGCAATGTCAATGGAAAGGGAAAATCTCCCATGGACGAAAAAATACCGGCCATCTCACGGGCCATTGACGAAGAAATGGAAGAGGTAGGTCATAATTTTATTCAAGTCGTTTGAATTAACATTGCACACGTTTAGCTAGGAATGAACATATCCCAAACATGTAGGAGAAATCCGACGAAAACCTCGGCATTGAATTCATTTGTACATTAAAGTCTAAAGTAGGAAAGAAATGATTGATGGGTATGCTGATTGCAATAGGAAAGAATGTCTGATAGGAAAATTTTAACTCGACATGTTCATTCTATTTCCAATGTTGAATCAGTCCTGACCCCCCTACTGATCATCACAGGGGGCAGAGTTCCTCGTTAAGGGCTCTTGAATCCACGACTTGCTTTTTATACGGTGGATACCCACGACTTTCTTTCTATGTGGTGGGAACCCACGACTTGCTTTCTATGCGGTGGGAACCCACGTCTTGCTTTCTATGCTGTGGGAGTGTCCATGTCGTGCTTTCTATGCGGTGGACATACCTAGTTGTATGGGTAGCTAAGCGACAATGGGAGGAGTAAACTCTCACTGGAGGGGGGATGTTGTACCTCCAGAACATTGGAATTTTAATGAATAAGTTTGAGTAGAATTTTTACTAGAATATTGTCTTGGTGTTGTTTGCAATACTGGTTGAAGGGCTGTCTTAACAAACAATGTGATTCGGAATTAATCAAGGAATGTTTATGTTGAACAATCATTGTGGTAGTAATAGGTCACACAAGGAAGTGTGAGTGTGGGGGTGGAAAGTGGGGGCTTGGCTCAGGTTGCCAATGCCTATGAGATGGGTGGTCCTGATTGTTCCGAAACTCTTTGTCCCCATAGTGTTTAATTCGATATTAGTAATACTCATTGCCCCTAGAGCGGAGAAATCTCGAGAGTACGTGCCTCTGAAACATGGGGAAAAAAGGCACTCGAGGTTTCTCTCCTCTCGGAAGGTGGGTCTTAGGATTGCTAGATAGTTTAAGTACGCTTCCCCTGCGAGGTGGAGATAGATCTTATTGCTAGTAGGCTCGAGCTCTCGACTCACTCTGTGATGAGAGATCGTCCGCTAGCTGAACCCTGAACCACTTTGTTTGCTTCCGCTATAGATCTAGTGGCCACCAGGTTCACCATCAGATCCGCTGTTTGATATGGCGGGGGTGGGACCTCACATCTTGTTTACCCATTTTTGCACTTGAGAAGGTCTAATTCTACGATGGTCTACAAATCTCATCATTGGTTCACCTCGTCCTACTGGATATATCTCCCCTGGCCTTCGATAGTGGGAGGGTTCTTCTCCCAGAGGTGCTCCTAAACCATAATTTTTGATGGTTCTTGCAAGAGGTGGTTCATCTCTCCAAACTCGTTCTCTTTGGTCTCGTTCTATGGGTTGTCTTCCGGGCTCTGCCGACTCTTGAGTTTTTGGGTTACTCTCACCTTGATACTGTGAATGGAGTGGTGGTTCTTGTAAATCTCTTAGCCCTTGTGCGGCTGGATAACCACCTATGTTTCGGTCTTCTTCTAATGTCGCACTTTGTTGAAGCCATGCCTGCAATGATGGTTGGGTTGCCTGTTGGTTCTGGTAGTTGAACGCTTGTTGTCGATTAGAATGTGATGTTGCGTCATACTCCTCTGAAAATGGATTTGTTGACTTGCTAGGGGTATAGGTGGACCTTGGTACATCTTCGGGGGCATATGTTGATGTTTCTGGAATTGTTACCTTATCTACCTTCTCTGGTAGAATTCGTTTGTATTCTCGCCCGTACCTGTCAACAAAAATGATATCCTTCCCCATAGTAATTTCATAAGAGAACAAGTAAAGAACCTTGTCATTGCTTAATTCATTTGGGTAGGGTTCTTTGCATCGAAAATAAGAGACTACTCCCTCGCTCTCATGCTTGTAAATTCCCACATTCTCATTATAGGTAGAGACTCTGGTTGTTTTTTTATCATACATAAAAGGAGCTTCAGGTCAATCAATTTTAGGAGGCGGCTCTTGAGTTTCTGAGACCATTTTTCCTTTTGCCACATTATCTCCATACATGTTGTAATCCTCAGGGTTGCTAACTATCAGATAGTGGTTCCCCTTTTCATCTAGGAATCTATCTCCATCATCATAGACTTGAATTATCTCCAGTCTCTTAGAAGGCCGTTCTTCTATACAAATACACTTGCGTCCCCGATAGTTAGAATAAACTAGGGCTCCCCAAGAGTTTGTTTCTTCTAAGAAGATTATAGTGAACTTGCACTACAACACGTCGCGCAAATACCGGCGCGTGTACCGACGGGATTGAGTTTATTTTTAAAATGAATTAAGTCGGTATACGCTTCGGTATCCGCCTCGGAAAAACACGCTTATATACGCGTCGGTATATTATGCATCGATATAAACGCTTGCATACACGTCGGTATAAGCGCTGAAATACGCGCCCAAATAAGCTATTATATACGTGTCGGTATAACTCTCTAAATTGACGATTATATACACGTCGGTATGTTCGTCTAAATACACGCTGCAAACTATAGGTCGATTGTGACGCATATACCGACGCTTATAGCAACGCCTATACCGACGCATATAGCAGCACCTATACCGATGCATATACAGACGCATATAGCAACACCTATACCGATGCATATACAGACGCATATAGCAGCACCTATACCGGCACCAAAAGTTGCAAAAAAAATTTGGGCAGAGAGGGCTGGCTGTTGCTCCTGCATATACTACAGCAACAGAAACCAATCCTCTTTGCCCAAAGGAAGAGTGCAAAAGCAACCGCACTCCACCTTTTCGATTTTTGGACAGAGAGAAGTACTGAATGCTGCAGCAGCAAAAAGCAGCACTCTCTATCCAAAGGAGAAGTGCAAAAGCAATTGCACTCCACTTATGTGCAGAGAGAGTTAGTTGCTACTGCTACATGTACTGAAGTAGCATAAACCAACTCTCACTACTCAAAAGAGGAGTGCAAAAGATACAACAATCCACCACTCTATTTCTCGCTAAAGAGCGAATTCAAGAACTGTTGATCAAGTACTTATTCAGCATTACATAAGCATAAGTATAAAACAATAAGCATAACCAAGTCTTTGTCAACCATAAGCATAACCAAATCTTTGTCAACCATAAGCATGAAACAATAAGCATAACCATAAACATAACCATAACCATAACCATAAGCATAACCAAATCTTTGTCAATCCTAAACAATAAGCATAACAAAACTGAATTGCACCAACAATCGGGGAAGTCCGTCTACAACAAGTCATACCATAACTTCATTTACCAATCCAAAACCATATCATAAATTGATTACAAACACTTGAGCAAGAATAATTTTCATGACTTCATTACATAACTCAATCCATATATAATCACAACATAAATCCATCTATCTGCTAACCGACCATGAACAGATAACAAAAAGTAAAAACATGTAACTATAAGTGTAAATGTCGGTATATATACAATCATGAATATACACAAAACTAGTTACCAACACAAACCTATGAACTCTGTTCCTCAAGGCAAGGCCTCCCAATCGACGGCCTCTCCCTCCTCCGCTAGCTGTGTCAAAAGAGCTACAAGCCCATGCTTGTAGCCATACTTCTCCTCTCCACGTGTAGGAGGACGCTTCATTGCAAGTTCTTGCAAAACTAAACACTTAACAATAAATAAATATGAAAATAACACATATACATTTAGTTAATCAAAGTGTTTTTATGATACTTACAAACTCATAGCGAAGCGTGTCATATCCTCCACTCCCAAGGTGTGATGATCGAGCAGAATCTAAACGTGCTCTGGCTGCCTCTCTTTGTTGCTGCTACAATCGCTCAGGATGCTCCGTCAGCTCTCTACGATTATTGCTTTGAATTGAAAGCCACGATTATTGGTTTGAATTTTGTGTCCATACTAAGCATACAGTACATTTACCTGAAAAGCTCTGTGACACTTGTGTCAGACCATCCATAAATAGACTGTAGACTAAGCAGTGCCAAAGATGTACGAAGAACTGAAATGTTTGCACCATTGTAAAGCGGCGTTCGTGCAAGTCTCCGCATCATCTCACCTTCTAGCTCAGCGTCACTCTCATGTCGTCGATGTGGACGTGATGACTGAGGTTGATAGACATTGTTTCCTTGGATGGTTTCTCCACCTTGGTTTTCAATAACCGGATCCATGTCAAAAAATGCATCCAACATTTGATCCATCTCAGCTTCTTGGAATGTGACATTCTCTGTTGGTGGGGTAGATTCCACTGGTGGAGGTTCGTTTGACATTCGTCTTCTTTGTGATAAAGTTGGAACAATATCTATTTGTGGGGATTGATCGACTGCATCCTGACCATGAGATCGAAAATGCAAATCTTGTAGTTGCTCTGAAAGGGAAGAGACCGTTGTTGCGTATGTGCTGTTCACATATCTTTCGTTTTTGAAAGATCTGGTGCTTGCATCGCACACAAGGACACGCCATCCTATCGTCCATAATTGATCTGTGTCTGTCGTACAATAAATTAACAGTAAGGAGCATAGATTCTCTTTAACCTTGTATATATAAATAGTGTAAACTACCTCACATTCTCCAGTCATGCCCGATCTCAGCACACCTCGATCTAGAGGTGCACGGAGATCAGGACCATCGGGTAAATCATGTCTTTATTGGTCAAATTAAAGCCTATATTTATGGGTGCAACATACGTACACACACACACACACACGTGCTCTTCAGACAATCCATGTAAACAGTCTCAAGAGTTCTCGTTTTATCTTCAGATCCGAATTTGACTTACGACTTGTGTATTTGGTATTTTTTTTGTCTGTTTGACTCACGGCTTGCCATACGCGCTCTTGACATTGCCTAAAGACTACCTAATCAACTATGGATGGTTTCGGTAACTGTAGAATCAGTTTCAGATGTCCGTTTGTATTTTTTCATAGAAAAACGTAATCGGATCTGATCAATCCCTTGTGTATTTGACGTTTCTTATGTCCGTTTGACCTACGGCTTGCCATACACGCTCTTGACATTGCTTCAAGACTACCTAATGGACTACGGATGGGGTTTTAGTAGGCATAGAAGTCATTTCCGGAGTCCGTTTGCGTTTTCCGTAAAAAAACGCAACCGGATTTAACCTACGACTTGTGTATTTGGCGTTAATTCAAACCCATTGACCTACGGCTTGCCATACACACTCTTGACATTGCTTTAAGACTACTTAATGGACTACGGATGGTTTTGTTAGGCATAGAAGCCATTTCCGAAGTCCGTTTGCGTTTTTTCGTAGAAAAAAGCAACCAGATTTGACCTACGGCTTGTGTATTTGGCGTTTCTTCTATCCGTTTGACCTATGGCTTGCCATACGCGCTCTTGACATTGCCTAAATACTACCTAATCATCTACGGATGGTTTCAGTAGGCATAGAAGCCATTTCCGAAGTCCGTTTGCATTTTTTCTTAGAAAAACGCAACCGGATTTGACCTACGGCTTGTGTATTTGACGTTTCTTCTGTCTGTTTAACCTATGGCTTAACATACACGGTCTTAACATTTCCTTAAGACTACTTAATGGACTATGGATGGTTTCGATAGGCGCAGAATCAGTTTTCGAAGTCCGTCTGCATTTTTCCGTAGAAAAACGCAATCGGATTTGACCTACGGCTTGTGTATTTGGCGTTTCTTCTATCCATTTGACCTACGACTTGCCATACGCGCTCTTGACATTGCCTAAAGACTACCTAATCGACTACAGATGGTTTCAGTAACCGTAGAATCAGTTTCCGAAGTCCGTTTGAGTTTTTTCGTAGAAATATGTAATCGGATCTGATCAATCCCTTGTGTATTTGGCGTTTCTTATGTCCGTTTGACCTACGGCTTGCCATACAAGCTCTTGACATTGCTTTAAGACTACCTAATGGACTACGGATGGTTTCAGTAGGCATAGAAGTCATTTCCAAAATCGGTTTACGTTTTTCCGTAGAAAAACGCAACCGGATTTGACCTACGGCTTGTGTATTTGGCGTTAATTGAAATCCATTGACCTACGACTTTCCATACATGCTCTTGATATTTCTTTAAGACTACTTAATGGACTACGGATGGTTTCGGTAGGCATAGAAGCCATTTCCTAAGTCCGTTTGCGTTTTTCCGTAGAAAAACGCAACCGGATTTGACCTACAGCTTGTGTATTTGGCATTTCTTCTATCCGTTTGACCTACGGCTTGCCATACGTGCTCTTGAAATTTCCTAAAGACTACCTAATCATCTACGGATGGTTTCAGTAGGCATAGAAACCATTTCTGAAATTCGTTTGCGTTTTTCCGTAGAAAAACACAACCAGATTTGACCTACGGCTTGTGTATTTGACGTTTCTTCTGTCCGTTTAACCTATGGCTTGCCATACACGGTCTTGACATTGCCTTAAGACTACTTAATGGACTAAAGATGGTTTCGGTAGGCATAGAATCATTTTCCGAAGTCCGTCTGCGTTTTTCCGTAGAAAAACGCAATCGGATTTGACCTACGACTTGTGTATTTGGTGTTTCTTCTATCCGTTTGACCTACGGCTTGCCATACATGCTCTTGACATTGCCTAAAGACTACCTAATGGACTACAGATGGTTTCCGTAGGCATAGAATCAATTTCTGAAGACCGTCTGCGTTTTTTCGTAGAAAAACGCAACCGGATTTGACCTACGGCTTGTGTATTTGACGTTTCTTCAGTCCGTTTAACCTACGGCTTGCCATACATGCTCTTGACATTGCCTTAAGACTACCTAATGGACTACGGATGGTTTCGGTAGGCATAGAAGCCATTTCCGAATTCCATTTGCGTTTTTCCGTAGAAAAACGCAACCGAATTTGACATATGGCGTAGAAGCCGTTTATGAAGTCCGTTTGCATTTTTTCGTAGAAAAACCCAACCGGACTTCAAAAACGGCTTGTATTTTGGGCGTGTCTTCTATCTGTTTGACCTACGGCTTGTTATATACCTCCGCCCAACCTTTTTTGAGGAGGAAGCTTGTCTCTAAGAGCAACGACGGCGCTGTTGTTGCTCCCTAGAGGACTTTCATATGTAAAGGTGAGAGTTGAGCTTCGAATGTATTTTGAGCTGGTCAAATGAAGTCAAAGAAGCTCAAGAGGAGTGCCACATGTCGGCCGGTTATTAAAAATGCTAGAGGAGAGTGAGAGAGAAGCTCTGTGGAGCGCTGTGATGGTTTTTTGAGCAAGCAATGAGCCACCATCTTTGCCTTTTGTGTTTTGTCGCTCCTCCCTTCCCCTTTTCTTCTTCTATTCTGCTCTCGTATCAGCCGCGGCGCCGACGGAGCGTGTGTACGCCCGGGCCGCTGGTTCTTTGCACACACACACACACACACACACACAGATTGTGTGTGCAGAGAGAGAGAGAGATTGTGTGTGCTTTATATGCTGTCACTAAGAATGCCGAATGATGACAGTAAGATGCAAACGTTTCCGTTGATCATGCGGGGCAAGGCCAAAGTGCGGTTCGAAGCACTGGAAGGAGAGCCAAAGTAAATGTGGTCGGCATTACGCACGAGGTTTCTGCATGACTTTCGCAAGGAAGTGTCCCCGCTCGACATGGACACCAAGCTGAAGGCTTTGAAGCAGGATGTGGACGAAGATTTCAATGTTCTTGGATCATTTCGAAGCTTGTCTTTATTCTCTCTCTTTCCTTCTCTACCTCTCTTTCTCTCTCTCTCTCTCTCTCTCTCTCTCTATATCTATCTCTCTTTCTATTTATCTCTCTTTCTCTCTACCTCTATCTTTCCCTCCTTCCTTCTGCCTCTCTCTTTCTCTATTCTCTCTCTTTCCGTCCATCTCCTTCTTTACCTCTTTTTCTCTTTCCCGCTATCTATCTCTCTTTCTCTCTTTACCTCTAGCTTCTCTCTCTATCTTTTTTTCTCTTCCTCTATCTTTCTCTACTCTCTCCTTCTCTCTATTTCTCTTTCTTTGTCTCTTTTTCCCTCTCCCCTTTTTTATGTTTAATTTGTTTCTACTCTATTTTTTTATTACTTTTTGTTAATGTATTTAAAGCTTTTTTATTCTATTTTTGGATATACAAAACCCTAAAACTAATTAACTTTAACCCTAAAATTAATTTCAAGAAACCCTAAAATACAATTAACAATAACAAATTTGAATATAAAATTAAATAACAATAACAAATTAAAATTAAACAATAATAACAATTTGAATTTTAAAATTAAATAACAAATTTAAATATAAAATTAAACCAAATTTAAAATTAATGTGTGTGTGTGTGTGTGTGAGAGAGCAATGAGATTGTGCACTCACATACACTCGTATGTGTGCACAAAGCTTTCGGAGTAGCTTCCACATCTGCAAAAAAAAAAAAACACACACACACACACACATTGTGTTACATACACACACGCACACACAAAAATAACCAAAAAAACAAGGACAAAAGGCTTACCTGCAGCAAGTAGAGAAGATGTGATGGTGTTTTCCCAAGCCCGTAGTAGTCCAGAGGTGCAGATCTGGCTGCGAGTTGAGCGAAGAGAGAGAGAGAGAGAGAGAATGAGTTTTTGGAAACGCGCAAAAAATAAGCATGCGGTTATGTTTTTACCAGTTCGGCGTCGGTATACGCTGTTGTATCTGCGTCGGTATACGCAACGGAAATTGAAAATTGAATTTTAAAAAAAATCTGAGCTCCCTCCAGTATTGTCGATGCACATACCGACGCCCGCCAATGACGTCGGTAAGCTGGCGTAGGTATTCAAGTGATCTCTAGTAGTGTTGGCATTGTTCAAAGGGTTTTGGGAGGTACTTCCTCATAGCATTAGTCCTTCATCGGAGAAATCTCCTGGCTGTTGACTACCCATCATGAAGAAGGACTTATCTGATGAAGTGTCAGTATCACTACCTTCCTCAATGATTGGGGCTAATGGATCTAGCCTTTCCTGAGTTACACTCTCCTCAATGGATACTAAGCTACCCTGATCACCTGCCACTTTTTGGTCTCTTGAAATGTGTCTTCCTGATCTTAAATTCATCGAACTTAGCAATGCTATTTATCACAAATCCAACCACTCACCTGGCAAGGGATTAGTTTCCGCACAACTTCTTGCCTTGCTGCTCGATATACCTCTACACAAGTGTTTAGTTTCAACAAATCGAATCAAAGCATCTAGAGGTGGTCTTAGTAATGATTGGTATAACTGGAGGGTTAATCTCAACCACTACTGTACTCTATACACTTTTGATGTTCTTGATTAGGTCTGCTAATCTGGGACTGTACACCACCCAAGTGTTTGTCAGTCTAGAGGTAAAGTCTGAATTCCGTCTTTGCTCCGTCAAAAGGTCAAACAAAGTCCAATTTCACTTTTGAAAGAAGTTCTGGAACTCTTAAGTCAATTAGAACCTCCTGGTATGTCCACAGTTTAATATTGTCCAAGAAATGACCCTGTAGACATCCTACGCGTAGAATGTCTTTTTACTCCGTTTCAACTAAAATTTGCAATGTAGCTTTCCCTTGATGTGCTGGGCTCACATCTGTTCTTACTTTCTGGTTTGGACACCTATAAGCTGGTCAACTGATCAAAAATCTGTTTCAAAAGCCTAATGTCTATTCTGTTGATTTCACCAATCAAATCAACTCCAAATTGGACCAAACTTGACTAGGAGGCTTGTCTAAGGCTATATGAGAGCCTGGTATGTCCCAAATATGATTTTGGACTTTTCATCATACATTAGACATACTATGCGTACGATGTCTTTTGCAACAGAATATAACCCAACTTGGTCCACAGTCTTTCGTTGATTTGTTGGGCTCACTAGTGTTCTTAGATTTGTGTTAGAATATCAAAAAAACCCAAACTTAGCTATTCTAGCCTTTTTCAGTCAAAAATGCTAAAGTCTGCTTAAACTCCAATTTTCTCACCCAGTTGAGATGAAACCTTTCACATGCACTCAATAAATCATGTAGATCATGCACATGAAGACATCCTATGGTTTTGGTCTCAAAATTATGCCTTGGCACAATTTGGGTAGGATGTCTGGCTATTTCTGTCTTTTGGCCACAGTTTATCAAGATATGGTCAATCTTCCACTTTCCATGTGAAAATAGGATAAAACCTACCTTCTAAACACTCTGGTCAACTCAAATTCTCCAAATTCCTGCCAGATCACCCTGTAGACATCCTACGCGTAGGATGTCTCCTCCCTTAAAATTTAATTTTTCTCTGCTAGTGGGCTTCTCTATCCTCTGTAGATCTCTCAGCAATACTCACAGAACCTTTTGAACTTCAATTCAGTTTCTAAACATAATTTACCGTCTTTTACAGCTCTTTGATGAGCCTAACAGCAAATATAACATGCATGAAGTGCTCCAGATCATAAATCATGATGTCCTACTTACTCTACTCCTACTCATCATGTGAGATGGTCATTTTGGTGTCTCAGTTGCTTCCTGGCCTCCTACGAACTCTCAAGCTATCCTCCCATCGCATCTACCACTCCAACTTCTACTCTCACACCACAACCTCACTAATACTACCTAAGTCAAAGGATCTAGGCTAGACACACGCTCCCTAAACTCCTCCTAAGACCTAGAGAATCCACCACTCTCTGATGCTATCTAAATGTAAAATAAGACTCTGGCAAGCTAGAGAATCCCTATCCTCAAGGACTAGTCTCGGCCACCTACCTAGGGTTTTCGTCCCCGACAGAGGCGCCAATGTTGGCGGATACGCTGCGACGGACGTCAGCACAACGAGAACTCACCCAACAAGATTTGTCAGCTAAGGACGAAGCTCGACCCGCAAGTGCGTGGAAGCAAACATAGGGTGTCAACCTACACTCGACCGACTATTGATTACTTTCTACAGAGGTTTCTATCTAATGTCTAAGTTACAGCCTTCAAAAGTACACAGGAGGAGATTTCCTACAACGCTTTCATGAGCCAAATACCCATCAGATGTTCTCGAAACGCTACAAAACTTGAGGGATATCCTATTAACACCAATAGGCCACTCTCCCTATGGTCCGTGACCCAAAACCCTACCCAAAAACACCCAATGCAGAATCACATAGGATGTCTGACAGGTTTTTGCAGGTCGTCGTTTCTGAAAACTAAAGTGCCTAATGTGTAGCTCTAATCAATACAAATGCGTGGATATGCTGAAATGCAAAAACAGATACCGTTTTCTTACCGAATCACTAGAAATAGCTCGCGGTTCAATCTCGTGAAACCTAGCCATTGCCCACACTAGGATTTACATAAAATGGCTTGTCCTACTTTGGAGGTGCAATGATGGGAAGTGAGGCTAGAATTTGTTTTACCTCATTGAACTGTTGTTAACTTTCTTCACTCCAAGTGAAGATCTCTTGATGGGTAACCTGTTGTAGAGGGAGAACCACTTGAGAGAGCAGGTGAATGAACCTACTCAAATATCTCACCTTTTGAAGAAAAGAGACCAACTGCTTTGTTGTGGTGGGAGAGGTCAAAGCCACCAATTCTTGAAGTTTTCTTGGGTCAGCTTCAATGCCCTTAGCAGAGATCACATGGCCAAGAAGAGTAGCCTTTCTTTCACCAATGTGGAATTTCTCCACATTGAGTTGGCCACCCAAAGCTTGCAACCTGGCTACACCTTCATAAACTTTCTCCAAATGAAGAGAGCGAGAGCTATAGATACAAAAGTTATTAAAAAAAACACGGATTGATTTTCCAAAGAATGGTTGAAAAACAAATGTCACATAGTGCTCAAAAGTGACCAGAGCATTAGTGAGACCAAAAGGCATAACTCAAAACATCCCCATGGTGTGATGAAGGTTGTCTTCTTTTGCTCTTCTTTAGTGATGCTAATTTGGAAGTAGCCCAAGTAGCCATCACATACCGTGTAGCACTCATGTCCTGCTACCTCATTGAGAATTTCATCTTGAAAAGGAAGAGGAAAATGGTCCCCTCTTTGTGGCTGCATTAAGAGGTTTGTAATCCACACAAACCCTCCACTTACCATTCTTCTTTGGTGTGACTACCACTGGAGAAACCCACTCTGAGTCTTCAACAAAATAGATGAAACCTGCTTCTAGGAGTTTCCTTACCTCTTTGAGCAAGGCGTCTTGTTGAATTACTCCTAGCCACCTGAGCTTCTGTACTACAGGTTTACTTCCCTCCTTAAGCTTAATGTCATGCTGAACTACTGTGATGCCAGTGATTTTATCATATTCATCAATGAACAATGTGGTAAAATTACTTAGCATCAAAACATAATCTTCACGCTCCTTCCCACACAACTCACTAGAGAGCATTCGATGTAGCTTACTTGCTTCTACCTCCATCTTCTTAGGGTCCTTGAGAATGATCCCCATCACCTCAATGCTACTGTCACTTTCTTTGGTCATTGTTGAATCCTCCTCTGAAGTGGTTGAAGAGTCACTAGAAAACTCATCCTTGGAGATTTCTAGATCCATGTCGCGTTGTTGACCTATCTTCATGTCGTAAAGTATTGGCCTCCCTTTTGCATCCTTCATCTGGATTATGCCAGTGTCTTAGTCTTGTTTAGCTCTCATAGCCATAAGCCAAGGCCTCCCTAGAATGATAGGATAGCCCTCCCCTTTGTGTGGCATGACAAAGATGTCCACATCTACCTCAGTGTTGAATGCCTTTATCCTAACCGCATTTATAACCCCAACACATTGAACTTTTACATTATTTGCCATTTTGTCTCGGCATGGTGCCGGCCGACTCACCTCTAAACCCAAACCTGGTAGTATGTCATCTAAAATCCTCCCAGAGATAGCCCCAGCTATCTTTGGCTTTGGTCGTCTCGTGCTAACCATCTTTGTCCATTGTCTCCTCACCCTAGGTGCTAGGTGGAGTAACTAGGGCTAGGTGATTTTTGGGCCCTGCAGAGAAACATCTTGAACCAAATCATATGGTTTAGAAAATTCACCCAAAGAGTAATCTACAATGTCAATTTTACGTCGTGACTTGGACGGCTTTTTGCTAGATTCTCCCTTGGCTTTCATCTTTTCTTCCTTTTGGGAAGATTCACCATGCTTAGCATGCTTTACCCCCATGGAATCTACTCCTTTAACCTTGTTCTTGCCTTTTGACACTCCCGTGATACCCTCCTCCACTTTCTCCTTTCCCTTACCTTCAAGACTGATGACACTAACTGTCTGGTTGTTAACTGGTGGTGGGGGTAAGGGTGGAATGAGAGGTTGCGGTGGTGGTACTGGATGTGGTTGAATGGGTGGTTGTAGGATTTTCACGGGTGGTGCTTGTGGTGGTGCCCTTGGTGGTGGTGGTCTTGCTCTCGGTGGTGAAACCTGGTTTTGTCTAGAGCTCTCCTCTGTTGAAATTCTACCTCCTTGGGTGTGGGCAATAATACATGCCATGGCCATCCTCCCCACAATTGTAGCAGTGGTATTCTTGGTTTTGCCTTCGTTTTCCTCTCCCTTGGTCTTGATTTCGATTGTGTACATGCCCTTGTTGCACCAAATGCACAGATAGATTCTCAAACTGAGTAGTGATGCGATTCAAGAGGTCTTGCTGTTCTTCTGATGCCTCTTGTGGTTGTGTTCTTTGAGCGGATGTTGCAGTCACTGGGGTTAGTCGAACTGATCTTGATTCCTCTGACTCGTTGACTCTTGATTTCATGTGCAGCTTCTTGTCTTTAAGACGGGCTACTTCCACTGCCAACTCATATGTTGCAAGGAATCTCCCCTTCACCTTCTCTTTAAGCGGCGACCACATGCCAACACAATGAAACGGTCTTTCTTTATGAAATTAGGTGCTCCTTCACCTTCCTCCAGTGAGGCAATCCATCACTCCCACAAATCCACAAACTTGGATTCATAAGTGTCATACTCTAACAGACCTCCCTAATTTAACTCTGTCAACAATTTTCATAACTTTTTTGAGGTTGTGTCTCCACCAAAACTCTTCACAAATGCAGCACGTAGTAGGTCCCATGCATCCTTGGTAGCTTGGGGCAAAGCATTGTACCAAGACTTGGCCTCTCCTTTCATCAATAGAGGAAAGATTCTTAACCATGAGGCATCATCATCCTTGTTGGAAACCACACAAGTAATGTCAAAGTTATCCAAAAAATCAGTGGTGATGTCTTCTCCCTTCTTACTGTGTGCTGGATGTGGGAAAAGAGACACTTGTCATGGTAGTAAACCAATGAGCAAACACTTACAATTTTTTTATTTATTTTTGGAATGACTTAGTGATTCATAAAGGTTTATACATGGGTGGAGAACTTGAGCAGGAGATAAGAAGAGTGCAAGGCTAGAATAGAATAAAGATGCTTACATCAAAAGAGTGGTAGTAATCAAGAAGGGGCAAGATGATGGGACGTGGGGATCTAAGGATTTCATCAATCATCTCTTCTCAAAAGCAACACTCACCGTTCTTTGTTCACCTCCTCTGTCGGCACTCATTGACAGAATGCTTTGGTTGATAACAGTGATGACATTTTGTAGCCCTCCCTCTTGATGCTTTTGATTTGCAATTAGCACGAGCAATGTGAGATGGGGAGTTTAACTCTTGGATATCGACGATGCTACAACCTAGCAGTAGCACTTTGATGAAGGCCATGAGTGCTTCTACAACCTCCTCTTCTTCAATTCTGCAATTTGAAAAATCTTGTAGCCACTCGTCCATTATTGATGGAATGCATGGCCACTCTTTGTCGATTTCAGGTCTTTGAAAAGCCCTCCTTAGTGGGGGCACCAAATGAGAGGCAGAAGTGCAAAACAAACCCGGTGGCCTCTACACAAGACTATGCACACTGGCCTCATCATGGAGGTACACAATAGGGGCACCACCTAGCGAGATATGCGGCTAGGACGCATACGTATACCATGGTGTATTGGTGGCGAATCCGCACACCTCAACATAAGCAAAATGGAAGGAAACAAGCATAAACCATACTCACAATGAAGTATATCCCAAACAACACGAGGTATGGCACCAAGATGGAGTGTGTTGATCGCTCGCAAAAGATGAGTACAATAGGTAACGTATGGCAAGAAACTGAGAAGGAAACATGATCGTAGGGGGCATAATGGAGAGATGGGAATTGATGGGGACGAGGAATATCATGAGTGTATCCACCAGTATTCTTCTTGAAATCATGCCTTCAACCCTTCATTACAAGTGTGTGGAGGTATAGTGCTCATTTTTTTTTTGTGCATGGTGATGGTGATGGTAATGGTGTTGTGATTATGTGATTAGGGTTCATGCTACTAGTATGTAGCACAAGGGGGTGTGTGTGTAGTGTGTGTGTGTGTGTGCGTAGTGTGTAGTATGTGTGTCTCCCATTACAAAAGAGAAGGCCTCCTTTTACAGGCCAAGAGAGTTATTAGGAAAGAATTATGAGCAAGAGGAGTTATCACAAAGTAACCTCAGTTAGAGGCATTCCCCAATGAGAGAGCTCCGTGTGCCCTGCTTATTGACCAATTTCCTCCTAATCGCCTTCATCATGGTGAGCTTTGTCTCCATGCCACCTTCCATAGCTTGAGTCCAAGAGAATCTTGATACAATAAGTGAAAATACAGAAATATTGGAGAGAAACCTATAAGAAATTGTGTGTGTGGAGTTGGTTAATCATGATTTCTTCCCATGTGAACAGACATGCTCCACTATTTTGGCCATATATCCCAAACCGTAGCTCGAAAAATTATTAAAAAATAGGGCCTGAAAGATCAGCTCAATGCCTACATCTTTGCTGTTGAAAACTTTTTCCAACATTCTCCTCCTAATCCCTCCATGTATCCTTTTTCCTTCTTTCTTTTTCCGTTGGCATCAGGCCTACCTAGATTAGGCCGATTTCCAGACGCATCGGCGGGTCCCATTCACCCGATCGGGACACACTCCCATTCAACCATTATTTCTAGGATAGTAAATGAACCCGAGCTCACAACATAGACCAACGGTTATCAGTCCTAGCTGAAAAGGACCATCCCCCATTGTATCCCACATGTAAACACTTGTGTCGACCTTTTTCCAAACATATGGACAAGTTCACACTTAAATCTCTATCTTATGTTAGGGCTATCCACGCCAATCTTCTCGATAAAGTTTTTATTCCTAATTTAAACTTAGAATAAGATCCTTGAGTTATAATCCCTTAATTCTTATTTCCTTTTAATTTTCTCTTAAACAATACTTTAAGAAAACAACGAATGTCTTGGAAGTTTAAGGTTTTGTCTCTACCTAGGTTTCAAGTTAATCCCGACTTTGATGAATCCCATTTTGGTCCCTTTATGTTTAATCAACATGGCTATGACATCCTTGAAGCTATCCCCTTACTCCCCCCTTTGAATTTGCAAAACAAACTTGAAGGTAGACAAACTTGAAATGAACAATGCATATGATTTCTATAATGAGTTTTTCTTTGATGTGTCTATGTGTGGTACACACAAAACTTTTGCACCAACTTGCAATCTTGAGACAAATAATTAGAGACTTCCTTTCAGTGCTTATGCAAGAGTGAACCCTTTAATGCATGGTAGTGTAATTTTTTTTTTGCGAAGTTCCTAAGAGTGGACATGCTAGTGTAGTGTAAAATACGCATGTAATTGTGTATGAATGATTAACAAATTCTTCTTTAAGAAGGGATTTAGGAATACCTTTGCTACCGTGAAAATGATTAATTATGTAGCTAGACGAAGCTTATGGTTTGGGTACTTTTCAATAGATAGAGGGAAAGGGAGGGAATCACTTTAAGGGGAATCCTCTTTTTCAAATAAATTCCATTGATTATGCTAATTGAACCTTCAAAACCTTAACTTATCCTTGAGAAAATTTAGTATTAACTTAATTTGCATTACTAAACAAAACCTTGCAAACATACAACCAACAAAGAAGCTAGACATAATTCCCCTGCGGAAAAATGATTCCTTATGAAAATGGAAGAGCTTAAGCGTGAACTTAAGTAAGCATGAAAGTAAATCTCTTTCAAGAATGAGAATTAATAAGGTAACCTTACCTTAGTTTTTATATGTTAAGGTCTTCTCCTTGCCTTGGAAGAGCAACTACGAAGTCTGTTGACTAGTCGGCTCTTTCCCACTTCACTTTGCTTGAATTGGAAGAATGAGAGGTTAGAAGAAAGATTGAAGCTATGATAAGCTTGAAGGTTATGATAGAGAAGGTGAGGGTGTAATGGTGATTTTGATTATGGTTATGGACATGGACATGACTTCTCTTAGGGAGAGAGGTGTGTGTAGGGGTGTGTGTGAAAGAGGATTAGCTTTGGCTTTCACAACTCACTCCTTAAGGTTGAATTTTCAGAAATGTAAAGAGAAGTGTTTAATGAGTAGGGAAGGTCTACTTTTCAGCTTAACTTGATAAGAACCTTAACTTATCTTGATAAGTAACTTTTTCATATCTTGATATCCTTTCTTCCTTTTCAAAGATTCTTCAACAAGCTAATTATGCCACAAGCTACTTTCCCAGCAAGTGGCTTATGCAACAAACTACTTTTTCAACAAGTGGCTTATGCAACAAACTACTTTTTCAACAAGTTAGTTTTTCACCTTACCCTTATTCTTTCTTTATTTTCTTATGCAAAAATTTTTCTTGAGATAAAACTAATATTCCATGCATTGGTTATATCCATCATCCCATGGTGAAAACTGAAAGCGTGGGTAGCTTTGCATTGGTTATATCCACGTTCCCATGGTGAAAACTGAAAGTGTCTCGTGGGTAGCTAAGGTGCTTGACTATAGCCCAAATTTACTCGATCGTATTCGAAAAGTCGACGGCTTAGATATGTCGTCAAGAGTAAGGGCTATAAGGAGGACCTTACAGGGAGAGGTGTCACAGAGAGAGGAAGGGGGAACCAAACTCATTGGCTTACAGTGTGAGTGAAAACATCCACACTAAAGATTGAACCACGTGGACAAAAGAAAGGGTTGGAGGAGGATAAGGATAAGGAGAGAGAGAGAGAGAGAGAGAGAGAGAGAGAGAGAGAGAGAGAGAGAGGACCAAATTCATTCACTAGGTAATACGAGGAAAAACATCACTACTAGCCATTGGACCATGTGGACAAAACTAAGAGGTTGAGAGAGAGAGAGAGAGAGAGAGAGAGAGAGAGAGAGATGGGGAGAGAGAGTTACGAAAAGAATGCGGGAGCCATTGACAAGGGGAGAGAGAGAGGGGGGACCAAACTCACTGTGAGAGAGATGGGGAGAGAGAGTTACGAAAAGAATGCGGGAGCCATTGACAAAGAGAGAGAGAGAGAGAGAGAGAGAGAGAGAGAAAATCAAAACATCCATATTGAAGATATCACAAAGTGGACAAAATAGAGGGTTGGGGGGGGGGGGGGGGAGAGAGAGAGAGAGAGAGAGAGAGAGAGAGAGAGAGAGAGAGAGAGAGAGAGAGAGAGAGAGAGAGAGAGAAATATATATACACACACATATGTTTTTGATACGGTAATATATATATAGAAAAAAAATATTAATGTACTTACAAACATGTGTATTATTTTATATATATATATATATATATATATATATATATATATATATATATATATAGACACCCGCATATTAACTCATATGTATATATAGCTATATGTATATAGAAGCACACTCACACTAGCTCATATACATATACACACGCATATATATACCTACATACATACATACAAAATATATATGTACACACACACACACACACACACACACACACATGTATATGCAGTATAAAAACACACGAGTATATACATTATACATAATAATAATAGTACAATAACTACATATATATTTATATCATTTATGTAGTCACGAACAAATGTAATATAATATTCGTGTGTATATATATATAAATATATACATTCTTTGATCTACAAACACACACACACAACAAAAACGAAATCAATATCCTTAGCCCCCTTGAAATTAGCATAAATTGAAATATTTTAACAATCTTCTAAATTTTCTTTTTAATAAAAAAGTTTTTATTTAAAAAAACTACCAAAATACCCCTCTAATTTGTGGAAATTTTCAAAGTACCCCTCAAATTTCAAAAACTTCCAATATCATTTTGGGATGGATTTGCCCCGTTTTTTGCATATACTTATATTTATGACAAGGCGGAGTTATTTTTAAGTTTTCTCAACAAAACTATTCACGAATGTAGTCACAAACAGAGACATTTGTGCCTAAAACCGATGAACAGTTTCATCTTAAGAGCCCACAATACCATATCAAATCCTATTTCTATCACCAATCTTCCTGTGAAGAGTTGAAAAAATTTTCTGGTTAGAAATGTTTACAAGGTTAATGGGGGGGTATTTTGAGAATTTTTGAGAAATTGAAGGGTGTTTTGGGAATTTTTGGTCAAATACGAGGGGTAGATCAAAAATTTGTGGTTAGAGATGTTTACTAGGTTAATGAGGGGTATTTTGGGAATTTTGGAGAAATTGAAAGGTATTTTGAGAATTTTTGGTCAAATATGAGGGGTAGATAGGGAATTTTTGAAATTTGAAGGATATTGAAATTTGAAGGATATTTCCATAAATTAGAGGGAAATTTTGGTAATTTTTCCTTTGCTTTATGGTTTAGAGAAAGTACTTTTTGGCCCGCAAGACATTCAAATTTTGAAATTTGAATTTCAAATCTAAAGTGTGGCCCCCTTGCTGCATAAAATTGGTTTGGTTGTCAGAGTCTCTCTCCCTCCCTCTCTCTCTCTCTCTCTCTCTCTCTCTCTCTCTCTCTGTATCAACATACGAATGGTTGCCAAATCTCTCTCTCGTCGTCTGTGACGTTAAAGTTCTCTCCTCCTCCTCCTCCTCCTCTCTCTCTCTCTCGTCTGTGAGGTGCTATCCATAGGAGAGGGGCGAAGGCTGAATGCTGAATGCACGCATGAGAGGATCGAGAGGAGAGGGGCGACGGTGAAACCCACACATGAAGGGCAAAAGATGAGCGAGGCGGTGAAATCCTGCTGAATAGGACTACAAATCTTTCTCTATCTCTCGCTACCTGCATCGAGCAAACCCTAGCTACTCTTCACCCGCTTCCCCTTCCCTGATCTTCACTTGCTGCCCCTCCCTTGCGTGTCGCATCCTTCACCAGCTCGCTCACCATCGCCTCCGCTCACGCTGTCAAGCTGCTCGTCGACGTGTGTTGCCTGTCCCCGCCTATCCGACATGTACCTCCCCAACTGGTCTTCTTCTGCTACGTGCCCACGCCTGTCCGACATCTGCCTGCTCGACGTGTACCTGCCCACTCATTTATCGAGAATGGCATGCTTGTAATTCTCCTAGTTTTTAGTCAAAATTTGAAGCTTTTGGCCACTCATTTTTCCTTAGCGAGAAGGGCAAGCTTGTAATTCTCCTAGTTTTTAGTCAGAATTTAAAGCTTTTGCCGGTATTTACCCTAAGTGCATAAATTTCTCGATTTTCTTCAAGGCAAGCTTAGAATCTAGCCGGGCTTTAAAAATTTCAGTCCGTTAAAATACACGAAATTCCGGGTTTTTTCTAAGATTGGACCTACTCATACAAGGAAAATAGTAGCACTTGCATGTTGTAAGGAGTTCTATTTCCTACATGTAGAGCTGTACTTTGGTGTCACCATAGCTAAGTCTCTCTCTCTCTCTCTCTCTCTCTCTCCAAAGTTGAGGCTTGTAGATCATCCCTGGCTCATAGGTTTGTCGCAATCTTGAAGGCCCAAGAAGGTGACCTGCTTTGCCTTTTGTTCCATCGATGTGCGTTGCCTCTTTCTTATTGGAGTTTATTTTGTGTTTCCTCTCTTTGTTGTTGAAGTCTAAGCTTCACTTTGTCTCTCTTTCTCATATTGAAGTGACAATGTCATAGTGATTGCCATCAAAGTTTGATGTGCAATTGCAAAGTTGGCACCACGTACAAACCCTCAACGTCTGTGAGACTCAATGTGCCACCAAGAATGCCCCACCACCTTGAGTTCCATGCAATAGTTCTACAACACCCCACTAGCCCACCAATACTTCTTGTCCTCTCTATGTCCTCCATTGTAGTATATTTGCAACATCATGTGCCCATCTAAGTTCTTGCAGTTTGTATGTCCTACCTCCAAGCAAGGTATTTTTTGCAACATATATCATTTTTTATATATGTTGAGGTGGTCCGAGGCGAGCAACAAGAGAGGCGACCTCTACACACCCCTCAAGGCTCTCGTGTTGCTCAATTGGGACTGGGGCAACCACAATCACAAACACAACAACAAACCCACAGTCAAACCCAAACAAGATAGGGGCACCACCTAGTTATGGTATGCGAACTAAGACGCAAGAGAGATTTTGTCAACCAAGAAAATGAGCTACAAAACACACACAAACAACCTCACACCAAGACACATACAAAACGGACCAGAGAGAGCTAGAGAAAAGGAAAGAGAGAGAAGAATGAATCTTGCGTAATACCTTAATTGTGATTTGCAAATGGAGATGGTTCGTTATGATGCTATCGTAGAGCTTCTACAAAACTACTCAATGCTTAGTGGATGCTAAACATTGCTAACACACACACACACATTGTCTTAGGGTGTGGGAGACCTCTCACCACAATACCCTCTTACAATGGACACAAAATTGACAATGAAAACACACTAAACACTTTCTAAAGCAAGATCAAACGATAGAACTCAAAATACACAAGTCATCTTGAATTCACTAAATCGTATCGTACAAGTGGAAGGACGAAGATTTGAACGTCGAATCACTCCTTTAATACACCAAAACTCAATTTATTGATGATGGAGAAACATATACAATAGTGGTTTTGAGATTTTGAACTCACGCTCTCTCACTTGCAATGTGTAGCTTGAAAGCTTCTCTTACACCAAGAGTAAAGCTCACAAAGTGGTTGCTACACCTAAGTCTCTACTCACGCATAGAGTGTTGGGGTGCTATGTAAGATATTGGAGGTTGTTTTACAAGAAGGAGAGGGGTCTATTTATAGGTTGGAGACCCTTCATTAAGATTATTGAAAATCTTAATTTACAAGCTAACAAATCAGGATTATGATTTTTTCTGAATATCAAAACATTGCGGGCCTTCTTGTCTGCTTGAGTCATGGATGTGGGCTCAAAAGAGAGCATTATTGATGGTAGATAAGGTGAAAGTATAGTTTTAAGGGAGGGAGAGAGAGAGAGAGAGAGAGAGAGAGAGAGAGAGAGTTACTATGCACATGTCTTGAGCTGAGGTGTCTTTTATGGTTAGGTCAATGGCTATTTTGTGTTAGTAGTTAGTGGTTAGTGTTAGTAATCATTAGAAAGTTAATGATATATTTACAATGGGTAGAATGGGGTGTATGGTTGAATGAAGTAAGGAAATCCTTGTGATGGTGAAGCTTAAAGAAGTTTTTGACTTACTTGTGTAGGTTCTCAAAATGAGTATAGATCCTCTTCTTTGTCTTCTCTTCTTTACGCTACCGCCGCCAAGGTTGATTATCACGATGAAAATGGTAATTTGGTTGATGAGATCTCTTGATTTGCATAGGTTAAGCATGGTACACATGCTGAATTTATGTATATATAGAAGGGATAAGATGGAATTGTACTTTGGAAGTAATAGAGAGAGGCATAGAGATGGTGTATGTACATGGAGAGCTCATATGAGAGCTATGAGAGTAAGAGGGGAGGTTAATGGTGAAGAAGGTGAGAGAAACCATTGAAGGTGCACGTTTGAGTGAGGGATTGAGAGGAATGATTGTGTGTGTGTGTGTGTGTGTGTGTGTAGAAGTGTGGAAAGAGGTGAGAGAAGACTATGGGCTACTTGTGAGAAAAGTGGGCAGACTGGGGTCCACTCAAAAACTCCTAGCTCACCGGTGGTTTCTCCACAAATCATAAAAAATTTTGAGGTGATTATTCAGCTCTTGGTCCACATTTTCTCTTTTGACCACCGCTTTAAATTCGGAGTGGAAATGGGTGCCAAAAATCTCACCAAAAAGCTTGTTTTTTATGCCTGCAAAAGTCTTTTAGTGTCCCCCTCCTTTGTTGAATTTGTACAATGCATCCAAGAGTGAGCCCCTCCTTTGTCATATCATAATACAAAACATCCAAGTTGCCCTTTACACATGCATGGAGGAGGATTATTGGTAAATAAAGCAATATATACATCGTGGGACTAGTGTATGGACTATTCATGGATTTTAGCTCATGAGCACATGGTGTTAGAATAATGAGTAAAAATAATAAAAAGTATAGAGGAATTATGGATATGGAAAGATATTGGAATCATATGATATGGTCCCTCTTTGTATTATTTTGGGTGAAAGAGGAAAATATATGCAAGTACATAATATAATAAACGTGACTAAGGGAGTAGAAATCAATTTTTTGTTTTTACGAAGGTGAGGGTGAAAATGTGGGGATAATTTGTATAAAAGAAAAATATGAGGTTATAGTATGTACACATTGGCAAAAAATATACTTATGGTGTAAGAGGATGAAAGAAGACATACACAGGTTTAATAAAACACACACCTAAGTATAAATATTTAAATAAAATACCAAAATAATTATAAAAATCCCTATATTTAAGCCATATATACAATGCAATATTTATACACAAATGGGCCATAATATATTTATTTTTTTGATTTTATTTATTTTTTTGACTCAACTAGCCCTAATGACTAGCTAGCTGAGGATTTTAAGGAGATATGGGAAAAGTTCCCTAACTCACACACGTCTATGTACAGTGAAAAGGAAGGGATAGCCATAGTGTTTGGGTGATTTTGGTAGGGTGAGGTAGCTCACTATGGCAATGTTGAATAGCCGAAAAATGGCTATCATTAGCCCTCCCCTAAGATGATGGTATATTCATGTACCATCATTCGGCGCACATTGGAATGCTAATTGCAGGTGGTTATATAGTGCTTCGTCCATCATTCCTATGTCCCTTGTTACTGTTTCATTCTGATGTTTCACATATGAAGAGCATGAATTTTCTTGATGGGAGAGAGAGCAATAGTAGCAGCATACCTCCCTAGACTTCTCCTTGCATTGTTGGTTCTTTACGTCCTTTGGAAGGAGGCGGCTTAAATATGGCTTTAGTCGGTAGCCATTTACCTTCTTAGTATGCTCCTTTCCATCCAAATCCACGAGCTGATAGTAGCTAGAGTTAAAGATCTTCTTGACAATGTATGGTCCCTTCCATCTGGTCTCAAATTTGGCATCAAACCGATTATCAGGTTGATTGTCATACCTCAGTACAAGGTCTCCTTCATTGATGCCTTTGTCTTTTAGTTTCTTGTCAAGCTTCTCCTTCGCTTGTGTAGCTTTCCTCTTGTAGCACTCGTATGCTGCTTCTCTTTTCCACTCAAGCTCAACTAAGGTAATAAGTCGATCCATCTATGCTTCTTGATCATCTTGTGCTACTTTGCCATGAAGTCGCATTGTTGGAATGTTGAGCTCAATTGGTTGTAAAGCCTCTTGACCATAGACCAAGTGAAATGGTGTGAACTCTGTGGCTTCCCTATATGTGGTTTGATACGCCCACAAGGCACCATCCAAGAAGTCATCCCACAACTTTGTCTTGTTTTTCACCATCTTTCTAATGATGCCTGCAATGACAACATTAGCTTTTTCTACCAAACCATTTGACTGGGGATAGTACGGTATACTGTGACGATGTAGAATGTGAAGTGCTTCACAGACTTTTGTGAGCAAGCCCTTTCTAAACCCTGGACCATTATCAAAAACAATCTCCAAAGGTGTGCCAAATTTAAAATAAATGTGAGTGTAGACAAATTTGCTCATTGTCCTCTCATTTACCTTTGCCACACTTTGTGCTTCCACCCACCTAGTCATATAGTCTACAACCACTAGAATGTAGAGTTTACCATTTTTTGTCCTAGGCAGAGGACCCATAGCATCAATGCCCCACTTTTCAAAGGGTCCATTTGCAAGCACGATTTGCCTTGGACCATAAACCAAGCTTCTATTCCCATTTACCTGACAATTGTGACAACTTTTACACCAATGTTGGACATCCATATGCAGACTTGGCCAAACATACCCCGAAAGCAAAATCTTCTTCACGGTTAACTTTTGAGCAAAATGACCACCACATGCCTCTTCATGCAAACCTTTTAAAATGGCTGGAATTTTCTCGATAGTTGGTACTCTTTTGCACACTTGATCCTTCCCTCTTTAATAGAGGGATCCTTCTAGGAAGAGATATGCACTTGCCTTCTTCATGAGTCTCCTCTTCTTAGCCTTCGTGAAGTCTTGTGGAAACTCGCCCTCCAAAATGTAGCCAAGAATGGGAGTCAATGACTCCAATCCCTGGTACCTCGGTTGCTTGACAATTACTGCCACCATGATGACCTGCACTTCTTTCTCAACACATGTAACTGCTTGTTGTGCAAGTAAATCTGCATCTTCATTTTGTTCCCTAGGGATATGATATAGTTGCACCTCTTCAAACTGATTAAATAACCTACGAATGGCATGAAATTTTGTCCTTAAGCTTTCATTTTTGCATGCCTAAATGCCTAAAATCTGCTTCACAATGAGAAGTGCATCTCCTTTTACCATGAGACGTTGTATACCTTGGCCAATGCATATCTTTAAACCATGAAGTAGTGTGTCGTATTCTGCTTCATTGTTGCTAGTTGAACCTGGTAGATTGACCTTCTCTTTCATGACCACCTCTCCACTTGGGTTGAGCAACACTAGCCCTCCCCCTGCTTTTCATGTGGCTCGTTGAAAATCTCCATCAAAGAACAAGGTAAAAGCATTAGGAATACTTTTAGGTGGTGGCAATGGTAGGGTCTTTACTTCAGGCACCTTAATTTCCTTCTCATGTACCCTATAAGTGAGAATCCCTGCCAATTGTGCATGCACACTATCTTCGAGTATTGAAACTCTTGCAACTCCATAATCCACTTTGAGATCCTAGTACTAAGATTCATTTGAGATGACACCCAAGGGAACAAATTTTCTGCAATGAGAATTACAAAAGGTTTTGGTAGCAGGTAGGATCTAAACTTTCTCACCGCAAACATGAGAGAAAGCATCATGATTTCTGCTTCTTTGTAGCCTCTCTCCAAGGCATTCATGACCCTACTAGCAAAGTAGATGGGTCGCATCCTGGTACTGTGGGGATCTTGTTGTAGCAACATAGCACCAATTGTTTCCCTTCCAACACTAGAGCTAACAAAGAATGTGTACTCCCAACAAGGAGGCATGAGTGTTGGTAGCTCTGACAAAATGACTTTAATGTTACAAAAGTACTCTTCAAGATCATCAGACCATGCAAATTCTACTTGTTGTGTCAACTTTTGCAAAGGATGAAGAAACTCCGAAGCTAAGTGAATAAAGGGTGACATATACTTCACCTTTTGAATGAATGAGATGACCTCTTTAAGACTCTTTGGTGATGGCAGCTCAATGAGAGCTTTTGCCTTTGCTGGATCCACCTCAATACCTTTATAGGAAACCTCGTGACCAAGCAAGATCACTTCATCCTCACCTATGTGACACTTGTCGGGGTTGAGTTGACCTCCCATGTCGTAGAGCTTCATTAAGCCTTCTTCTAGCCTTTGTAGATGCAATGATTTTGAGCTATAAATGCAAAAATCATCAATAAAAACCCTAATGGACTTTCCAAAGAATGCTTGAAACACCATGTTCATGAAGCGTTGGAAAGTTGCAGGAGCATTTGTCAGGCCAAATGGCATGACTCTAAAAACATAACAACCCCAAGGAGTGATAAAGGTTGTTTTCAATTGATCCTCCAATGCAATCCCTATTTGACAGTAACCTGAGCAGCCATCACACACAGTGTACTTCTCATGACCAACTACCTCATTTAGTATCTCATCTTGAAATGGAAGGGGAAAGTGATCTCTTTTTGTTGCCTCATTGAGTGGACGATAATCCACACACACCCTCCACTTGCCATTTTTCTAAGGAGTGACAACAACGGGAGAGACCCACTTTGAATTCTCCACTGGATAAATGAAACCTTCTACTAGAAGCTTTCTGAACTCCTTGAGTAAAACCTGCTCCTTGATGACTCCTAGCCTTCGTAGCTTTTGAGCCTTAGGTGTGACCTCTGGCTTCAACTCAATCTTGTGTTGAACAACATCTACTCCACGCACATCAGTGTAATCTTTAGCAAAAAGCCTAGAAAATTTCCTTAACACACCTTTGAACTCCTCTCTTTCATCCTTTGTAAGTGTTGTAGACAACATACCTTCTAGAATTCCTTCATCTTCGACTTTTTGGTTCTCTTGGGAACCTACCTCTTCCAAACCTGGGCAAGAGGTCTCTTGGTTGTTTGGCTTAAATCTTACCCCCATGACTTCGATGGAAGACTCCTCTTCAGTAATGCTACCGCTACTTTCTTCTTCTGAAGTGTTATCGGTCCAATCTTCTTCTGTCTCACTTTGAGATGATTCTTCATGGAGCTCCTCTTGGCGTTGCTCCTTCATGTCAAAGACAACCTTCTTATGATTGTCATTCCTGCAAATTAGCTTTCCACTCTCCCAATCCTTCAAAGCTCGCATTTTCATTAGCCATGGTCTTCCTATGATAAATGGGTAACCATTTCCTTTGGTAGACATGACATAGAAATACATTGCCTTCTTAATGCCAAAGGCCTCTACAAAAACATTTTTACAAATGCCTACACACCTAGCTTTGCTATTGTTTGCCATCTTCACTTTGATTTCAGGTGTCTCATGGATGTGCATGCCTAGTCTTTGCACGAGTCCTTCTGTCATGATGCAAATTTGTGAGCCCCCATCCACTCGACCTTTCCTAATCAATCTTCCTTTGATGTAACAATCTAACACAGGTGTAATATCCTCATTCATTTTTCCATGTGCAATTTTTACAACAGGCACACTCTCTTTTACCTTTCTCCTAGTGCTAACTGCCTTTGTTAAATCCCTTCTAACTTGTGGACATAATTCAAGGAATTGAGGCCATGAGATATCAGAACCCTTACCTTGCATGTCTTCCAACAGGTTGTATAGAGCCATACCATGTCCAAGAGGGAAGTCTTGGAGATTGATACGACATCAAGTCCTCTTAGCTTCCTTGGTCTCCTTTGCCTTCTTGCCTCATCCATGGTCACTCTGTGATGTGACACCTTCTTTCTCTTTACCTTTTCGTCAGCCATGCTTAATGCCATTTGCTTCCATGTCAACCTCATTTAAATTTTTCACCTCTACCACATGCACATTTGGATCTAGCAAAGGTGGAACTCCTTCTACCCCTTGTGGAGGTGGTCTTTGTAGAAGCCTTTGTTGTTGACCAGTTCCTTCACCTGCATTCATCTCACTGGGTAATTCAAGTTAGGTCTCCCTGGCTCCCCACGGGGCCAAGGACAATTATACATCCCATGTCTAGACTCACCGCAATTCCAACATTGCAAGACTCTCCTAAGTCGTGAATCTCGCTCTTCAGAATTCTTTGCTTGTCCCTTTGGACCTACAACTTGTGCAAGGTGAATTGACAGGCTGCTTAGAGATTCATTTAACTTCTCAATCACTTCCGCTGTTACCTCAAGAAGCTCCCTAGATGTTGATGCTTGTGACTTACGTTTGGGTCTAAGACGTTCTATTGGAACCTCTCCCCTTAAGCACTTGAATTTTCTATATTTCTCAGCAGCCCTAGTTCCAGCTGCATCAAAGGTAGCAGGTGCACCCGCCTCAACTTTTACCTTAAGGTCAGGAAAGAGTCCGGCTATGAACCTCTCCTTCTTTAGGAACTCTGCACCATCACCAGGGCTAGCAACATTTCTCACCCATACAGCCCAGAGACGTAGAAACTCTTGCTTGTATAAGTAGTAGTTATCTAAGTCTTTTTGCTTATGAAAAACAATGTCTTGCCATAGTTTTTGAGTGTTTTGGGGATCAAAGAAGTATTTCTTGAAACGATTCAAAACTTCTGTGTAATTCCCCTTAACTTCCTCAGGCAAAGAGTCAAACCAAGTGCTAGCATCTTTCCTAAGGACCACCTCAAACATTTCTACACGTTCTTGATTAGCTACTATCCTCTTGATACGGCAAGACATCTTGAAATTCGCTAAAAATAATTCTGCATCCTCTCCACTCTCTCCAAAGAAAAGGGGATATCTAGACATTTGGCGTTGGCTCTCCATTGAATTGATTTCAAAGTTACGCACGGTTTTGTTTTTTCTTTCTTTAAAATATCTACACAGTAATATTTTCTAAAATGCAATCTAGTCTACAACAAAATAAAAATATTCACATCAAATGACCTATGATAATCAATAAGAGGTAGGATGATAGGGTTTGGTGATGCGAGAATTTCTCTTACTCTTTGGGCACCAAACATGAACACCATAGGTTGTTGAAAATGGATTTTTCTACTAATTGCAATGTTTACTCTAATGTGTGGAGTGAAATGGAAGGGAAAACCCTCTATTCCTGGGCCATTATCCATGGTCTATGCATGACCTAATTCTTAAAACAAATTCTCGTGATTCATGCAAGCTACTTGATTATGCTAAAGGTTGAGCCTACACAAAGAATACACAAGCCCTCCTCAGTGGGGGCACCAAAATTCAGGCGTTCCGGGCCGGGCAACAAGAGAGGCGACCTCTAAACACCCCTCAAGGCTCCCGTGCTGCTCAATTGGGACTGGGGCAACCACAATCACAAACACAACAACAAACCCACAGTCAAACCCAAACAAGATAGGGGCACCACCTAGTTATGGTATGCGAACTAAGACGCAAGAGAGATTTTGTCAACCAAGAAAATGAGCTACAAAACACACACAAACAACTTCACACCAAGACACATACAAAACGGACCAGAGAGAGCTAGAGAAAAGGAAAGAGAGAGAAGAATGAATCTTGCGTAATACCTTAATTGTGATTTGCAAATGGAGATGGTTCGTTATGATGCTATCGTAGAGCTTCTACAAAACTACTCAATGCTTAGTGGATGCTAAACATTGCTAACACACACACACACATTGTCTTAGGGTGTGGGAGACCTCTCACCACAATACCCTCTTACAATGGACACAAAATTGACAATGAAAACACACTAAACACTTTCTAAAGCAAGATCAAACGATAGAACTCAAAATACACAAGTCATCTTGAATTCACTAAATCGTATCGTACAAGTGGAAGGACGAAGATTTGAACGTCGAATCACTCCTTTAATACACCAAAACTCAATTTATTGATGATGGAGAAACATATACAATAGTGGTTTGAGATTTTGAACTCACGCTCTCTCACTTGCAATGTGTAGCTTGAAAGCTTCTCTTACACCAAGAGTAAAGCTCACAAAGTGGTTGCTACACCTAAGTCTCTACTCACGCATAGAGTGTTGGGGTGCTATGTAAGATATTGGAGGTTGTTTTACAAGAAGGAGAGGGGTCTATTTATAGGTTGGAGACCCTTCATTAAGATTATTGAAAATCTTAATTTACAAGCTAACAAATCAGGATTATGATTTTTTCTGAATATCAAAACATTGCGGGCCTTCTTGTCTGCTTGAGTCATGGATGTGGGCTCAAAAGAGAGCATTATTGATGGTAGATAAGGTGAAAGTATAGTTTTAAGGGAGGGAGAGAGAGAGAGAGAGAGAGAGAGAGAGAGAGAGAGAGAGAGAGAGAGAGAGTTACTATGCACATGTCTTGAGCTGAGGTGTCTTTTATGGTTAGGTCAATGGCTATTTTGTGTTAGTAGTTAGTGGTTAGTGTTAGTAATCATTAGAAAGTTAATGATATATTTACAATGGGTAGAATGGGGTGTATGGTTGAATGAAGTAAGGAAATCCTTGTGATGGTGAAGCTTAAAGAAGTTTTTGACTTACTTGTGTAGGTTCTCAAAATGAGTATAGATCCTCTTCTTTGTCTTCTCTTCTTTACGCTACCGCCGCCAAGGTTGATTATCACGATGAAAATGGTAATTTGGTTGATGAGATCTCTTGATTTGCATAGGTTAAGCATGGTACACATGCTGAATTTATGTATATATAGTAGGGATAATATGGAATTGTACTTTGGAAGTAATAGAGAGAGGCATAGAGATGGTGTATGTACATGGAGAGCTCATATGAGAGCTATGAGAGTAAGAGGGGAGGTTAATGGTGAAGAAGGTGAGAGAAACCATTGAAGGTGCAGGTTTGAGTGAGGGATTGAGAGGAATGATTGTGTGTGTGTGTGTGTGTGTGTGTGTGTGTATAGAAGTGTGGAAAGAGGTGAGAGAAGACTATGGGCTACTTGTGAGAAAAGTGGGCAGACTGGGGTCCACTCAAAAACTCCTAGCTCACCGGTGGTTTCTCCACAAATCATAAAAAATTTTGAGGTGATTATTCAGCTCTTGGTCCACATTTTCTCTTTTGACCACCGCTTTAAATTCGGAGTGGAAATGGGTGCCAAAAATCTCACCAAAAAGCTTGTTTTTTATGCCTGCAAAAGTCTTTTAGTGTCCCCCTCCTTTGTTGAATTTGTACAATGCATCCAAGAGTGAGCCCCTCCTTTGTCATATCATAATACAAAACATCCAAGTTGCCCTTTACACATGCATGGAGGAGGATTATTGGTAAATAAAGCAATGTATACATGGTGGGACTAGTGTATGGACTATTCATGGATTTTAGCTCAATGAGCACATGGTGTTAGAATAATGAGTAAAAATAATAAAAAATATGGAGGAATTATGGATATGGAAAGATATTGGAATCATATGATATGGTCCCTCTTTGTATTATTTTGGGTGAAAGAGGAAAATGTATGCAAGTAAATAATATAACACAACACTTGATACACCATCTAGAGGCCTTGTTTACCTTAATCTTTCTCTCTCTAGTGATGTGTAGTTGGCCAAGAGTAAACGCTCCAACTTTGGCTTTTATCCGCATGGAAAAATCTATAGGCATTGGATGACAAACATTGCACCCATACCAAGTCTTATTAACTTCCCTACCTCTCTCTCTCTCTCTCTCTCTCTCTCTCTCTCTCTCTCTCTCTCTCTCCCCCATCAGACCCTAGTTTACAATATGTCAATGACCAACGTTCTAGTTTGCTAGGTTTTGTCCAGATGGAAAAAGCCTAGGTCAATGACCTAGGTTTGAATTTGTTAGGTTTTGTCCCACATTGACAAATATTGATATCTTGTGAGACATGAATTGCACCCATACCAAATTAAAATCTCTCTCTCTCTCTCTCTCTCTCTCTCTCTTTCTCTCTCTCCCCCCCGCCAATACATTGTAGTTGACAAGAATCCATTGACAAAGTTTCAATCTTTAACCTATGTCCACATGGGACGTTTAGAGTCTTTGCAAGGCAAACGTAACACTCGTTACAAAATCTACACTTAGTTTCTTTTTATCTCTCCCTCTCTCTCTCTCTCTCTCTCTCTCTCTCTCTCTAGAAGCATAGTTCACAAAAGCAGTCAATGCTCCAATTTTTTGCTTTTATCCACATGGAAAAATCTAGATGTGCCGCATGAAAAATATTATACATGTAAAACGTCTTGTGGCCTTCTTCGCCCCCATCTCTCTCTATATATATGTAGTAGACCATAGCTATCATCATGTTGCCTTGTAGGGTGATCATGAGTGCCTTATGTGCATGGGTGGCCATGACTAGTAAGTCAATCATGGGTGGGTGGAGATTGATGGTGATGGTGGTGTTGCCAATGCTAGAACGCCCATGCAAGCATGGCACCATGAGCTCCCTAGCTTGTGAGGTGCATATGTGCTTAGTGGTGTATGAAATGTAGAGTGCATGGAGCCTGTGTGGTGCCTCCAGTGTGTTGTTCTCCTCTTTGTACTTAGTGTAGGCCTCTTTATATAGGCTTGAGAGGTGGTGCTTACCTAGTGGTCTTTGCAAATATCCACACTGCAATGCACCGCAGCGCAAAAACTCTCACACACTCTCTCTCTCTCTCATATACACACACACACACACACACACACACACACACACACACACACACACACACACACACACACACACACACACACACACACACACACACACACACAACCTCACTCCATCTCTCACCCCGTTCTCTCCCCCTCTCTTGTTCTCTTGTGTAACTGAGCCCCAAGCACTCTTGTAATTCTCATTAGGAAGCTATTCTAATGAAATGCCCACTATGTTCATGCTGATTTCCGCTACACAAAAGTTATTAGGCCATTAAATGTTACATTGGTATCAGAGCTCAAGGTTTCTCTTTTCTTGCTCAAGAAGGGAGGTCCTCAAGCTAGCTACAAATGGTTGGTATTATTAATTGCCTGTGAGTAAGTAGAATAGGGATTTTTCAGCCTTGCAGTGCGCCTGCCTTTGTGCAGTTAACGGGGCATCACCGTCGAGAGCTATGGTCTTAATAGTGGAGTCCTACGGGGCTTGCCTACGGCTTAACCACTATTGAGCTATTAGAAGCTTGACAGGAGCCGGTGCTGTCTTGGTGTCGAAAGACCCTCTCTTCTATTCCTTGCAATTAATGGTATTCGAGCCGCGGGTACAGTAGCTTGAGTGCTTTTTCTAAAGGGGTAAAGAGGAGTAGCAACTAGGGCTTTAAGTGCCAAAGTACACCTAAAAAGTTTACACCTAAAAGTTGTTAGAATGGCTGACAATAGTAAAGAGAGTGAAATTAATGCTGATAACTTTGATTTTGCTCATGAGCAAGCTACTAATGATGCTTCAATGCTTGTTAACTATCTTGTTTCTAGGCTTCAACAAGCCATGGGCAATCCATCTCTCCAAAGTGAAGTGCAACGGCAGCTCCGTGCTCACGGGATTCTCCAAGTTCATCTCCATGACGAGAGAACACCTAGGAAGCCTCCTTGTGAGACTACCAAAAGAGGTCTCTCTCCGATTCGGGAAGAAGAAGAGAATCCATATGAAGGGCTCAAGAATTTACTTCTTGATGATGCATCTCCTTCCCAAAGGAGAACTCAAGAGCCTCCACCGAAGGAACGAGAAAGAAGCGAGTCTCCCGCCACCTCGACGGAGATGGCTCCACGAAGACGGCGGGCTAAACGCTCTCCATCACCACCAAAGCGGAGAAGACCATCATACTCTTCTCCTCACCACAATTCAAAGAGGGATGATAAAAAGCAAGAGAAGAAAAAGGCGAGAAAGAGAACACCCTCTTCTCCATCTTCTTCATCCTCTTCCTCTTATGAAAGCTATGGTGAAGACGACAAAGATCAAGATAAGAAAAAGGCGAGAAAGAGGTCACCCTCTTCTCCACCTTCTTCAAATTCTTCACCTTCTGAAGAAAGTGATGGTGCAACTTTTGAACCATCAAAAAGAAGAGGCCATAGGAAATCCTATGCCGCATGGAAGAAGTCGTCCAAGTTGAAGAAATTCAAAGAGGGAGGGAAGAGCATCTCTTTCCTTACCTATGATGGCACCTTCGGTGCTATGGACAAAGTCTTGGCCTTTATCCAACAATTCGATGCGGCGTTTGGAGATGAGGGCTTCACGAAGTCCTCTAAGCTACGCCATGTAGCTATGCACTTTCAAAAGTCCGCCAGACAATGGTGGTCTAGCCTACGAGCCAACGGTGAAGCTCCACGAACATGGAAGGCTTTAAGAAATTCCATTATGAAGTAGTTTTTGGCCACCGATGCCAAAGACAAAGTACTCACCGAATGGCGAAGCTTAAAGCTCTCTCCCAATGAATCCATCCACAAATATGTAGACAAGTTTTGGGACCTACAACTCAAAGCCACTGTCTTCAAAAAGTTGGATTTTGGAGAGCAAAAGCAACAATTTTGTGCGGGCTTAACCGAAGAAATGGCGGAGTATGTCAACTCCCAAAGGCCACGTACCATATCGGCGGTAATACACCATACTATGGTGGCCTCGCGAATCAATTTCCAAACGGGGGGTAAAAGAAATAATAAGCCCCCGGAAAACAAGGGTTCCAATGAGCCTAAGGGGAAGGACAATGTCCAAAAGTCTCCTAAGGGCAATTCCAACAAAGCTAAAGAGAAGGGAGTTTACAAAGGAAAGAATAAACTCTCTCCTGAAGAGCTTGAGCGTTATCGTAAGGATAACCGGTGTTTCAAGTGCGGCGAACAAGGGCATGCGTACCGCGCTTGTCCCCAAAAGAACAACCGCCAAGATCCTCCTAGAGCTTCTTTGGTTGAAATCCAAGAGGAGGAGATTCACCAAACTCACCACAAAGGATCTCCTCTATGCCATGCTTGGGGAAAGGTAAGAGAACATGATGCTTTTATTCTCTTTGACCCTGGTTCTACTCACAATTTCATATCTATGGAGTTAGCCACCAAGCTAGGCATACAATCCTACGAGATGGGAGATATCCTACCCGCAGACAGTGCCTTCAAGGGGCAAGAAGCTTCAGTCACTCCCTTAATCGGGAAATTGAGACTTCATGTCCAAGGCTATGTGGACAAAGAGGACTTCTTTATCTCTCCTCTCAAGCATGAGGATGTAATCCTAGGGGCACCATGGTTTGACCGCCTGGCTGCCGATGTTAAATTTCCTGAAAGGAGAATCTCCTTTAAGTTCAGGGAAAAGGACATGTATATAGATGCTAAGGAGATGGGTAACACCATCCCCATTGTACATACACCAGCTTTCAACAAGTCAATAAAGAGCTCTATTTCCGTGTACATGATTTTTGTTAAAGATTCTCAAAATGAACCTAATGCTTTAGCAAAAGAAAATAAAAGCAACCAAAAGGAATTAGAGTTATCCAATTTTCTCAAGGGGTTTCAAGATGTTTTTATTGACGACATCCCTTGTGAGCTACCTCCTAAACGAGGTAATGACGACCATGCAATTGAACTTCTTCCAGGAAGTTCACCGCCTAACAAACCTCCTTATAGAGTTTCTCAAGCTCAACAAGAGGAGATTATGCGGCAAGTGCATGAGTTAGTTGAGAAGGGCATGGTTAGGCCTAGCTCATCTCCATTTTGCTCACCTGTGCTATTAGTGCAAAAGAAAGACGGCACATATCGTATGTGTGTCGACTATAGAGCACTAAATAGGATCACTATCAAGAATAGGTTTCCCGTTCCACGGGTAGAAGACCTATTTGATAAGCTACAAGGATCGACCTACTTCAGTAGGATTGACCTAAAAAGTGGCTATCATCAAATAAGGATAGTTGATCAAGACATTGTAAAGACCGCATTTCGTACTACATTTGGTCTTTACGAATACATTGTCATGCCTTTTGGCTTGACTAATGCACCAGCCACATTCAACCGCTTGATGGAGAAGCTGTTCAGGCCTCATCGAACCTTCACTGGAGTGTTCTTTGATGATATTATCATCTACTCTAATTCATTGGAGGAACACAAGCAACACCTCCAGGTAATATTTCAAGTTTTAAGAGAGAATAAACTTTATGTTAATCGAAAGAAAAGTGAATTTTTCTTGCAAGAGATTCAATATTTAGGTCACATTATCTCTCAAGATGGAATCCAAATGGATCCATCCAAGTTAGAGGTAATAAAAGGATGGCCTAAACCAAGGAATCTTCATGAACTAAGAAGCTTTATAGGTATGTGTGCATACTATAGACGCTTCATAGAAAAGTTCTCACAAATTGCGGGACCATTACATGACCTAACAAAGAAAAATGTTAGGTATACGTGGTCTGCTAAGGAGAACAATGCTTTCGAAAAGCTTAAAGAAAAGCTTATCTCTCAACCTGTGCTTACACTACCGGATCTCTCAAAACCATTTGAGGTCCAATGTGATGCTTGTGGTGATTGCCTTGGGGCTGTTTTGCTCCAAGAAGGGCACGCCATAGGCTATGAGAGTCGAAGGCTCGACCCTGTTGAGCAAGCTCTAGGCATATACGAAAAAGAACTCCTTGCAGTTCTACATG
The DNA here is from genome assembly GCF_014529385.1 of Adiantum capillus-veneris. Taxonomy (NCBI): domain Eukaryota; kingdom Viridiplantae; phylum Streptophyta; class Polypodiopsida; order Polypodiales; family Pteridaceae; genus Adiantum; species Adiantum capillus-veneris. The sequence continues at coordinate 34,035,932 of NC_140938.1, forward strand.
CCTTAGACTCATGGAAGCACTATTTATTGGGGACTCCTTTCATTCTGCGAACGGATCACCAAAGTCTTAAGTACTTCATGACGCAGACCAAGCTTCCGACAAACAAATGAGGTGGGCAAATTTCCTTTCGCAATTTCATTTTCATATTGCTCACATTGCTGGCAAGCATAATCAAGTAGCCGATGCACTCTCAAGACGACCGAGAGTGAATGCGGTTTCCATAGCAACTCACAATGATCTATCTTCAATGATAGATGAGTATGCTATTGATCCCGATTTTAGAGATGTGATTTCAGCCCTTGCATTAGGGAAGAAAGAAGAACCATTTACTTTACAAGATGGTTATCTTCTCTATGGCAATAGACTATGCGTTACTAACTCACTACGTGAGAAAGTAATGTATGAATCTCATGCTCCCCCATATGCGGGGCATAGAGGGATTCAGTCTACCCTAAAGGGAATTGAAACATATTTCTATTGGCCTACCATGAAAGTGAACATACACGAGTATGTTTCCAAATGTGTGGTATGTCAAAAGACAAAATTTGATAGAGGGAAGCAACTTGGATTGCTTCAACCCTTGCCAATCCCTAATTCACCTTGGGAGAGCATATCCATGGATTTTATCTTTGGATTGCCTAAGTCTATCCATGGGAATACGGGAATATGGACGATAGTAGACAGGTTCAGTAAACAAGCTCATTTTATATCTGTCAAAAAGACTATCAAAGCCCATCAAATGGCAACCCTCTTCATTTCACAAATTTTCAAGTACCATGGCTTGCCAATGTCCATAGTGTCGGATAGAGATCCTAGAATGACCAGTAATTTCTGGAAGGGTCTCTTTGAGAATTTAGGAACAAGGCTAAACTTCTCTTCGGCCTATCATCCACAAACTGATGGCCAAAGTGAAATAGCTAACCTAACCATTCTCGATCTACTAAAAGCCTATGTAACGGAAGTAGATCAAAGATCCCAATGGGAGTACTTACCCTTAGTAGAGTATGCTTACAATAACACTGTACATACTTCCACAGGAAAAGCACCTTTCGAGGTAATTGAGGGAAGATCAAAAAGTCCCTTGCTACTTAAGGTACATGGGAAGATCTTCGCTGCAGATGAGTATAGCCGAGACCTACAAGAATCTTTCCAAAAGATTAAGGATGCTATCTCTATCTCACAGCAAAGGCAAAAGGCTGCTGCTGATAAGCACAGAAGAGCCCAAGCCTTTAAAGAAAATGATTGGGTCTTGTTAAAGTTTTCCAAGGCTCGATTAAGGCACACGACGGGCAAAAATCCTACGGGCCACCAAAAGTACTATGCTAAACTAGCAAAAAGGTATTATGGTCCCTTCCAGATTCATAGGCCAATCAATGAGATGGCCTATCAACTTAAGTTGCCCAATCATTGGCTCATACACAATGCTTTTCATGTGAGCCTATTAAAGCCTTACAAAGGAGAGCCACCTCAAGAACCAACTATTGAAGACCCACCGGAGATCGAGGACCACGAGGAGGTGCTGCAGCCCGAGTCCATTCTCCGACATGAAGACAAGGTATTAAGAGGCGGTAAGACTATCCGACGATATCTTATTAAGTTTAGGAATTATCCTTTTGAAGATGCTAGATGGATGCAAGGCATACAATTAAAGGATAACCTAAACCTTGTCAATGCTTACAATGCTTCCCAAGAGTAAGCAAATGTACAAAATGTTAAAAATGAACAAAATTTTTGTCTTATAAGACTCTCTTTTTCTTTATTTGTGCACAAAAATAAAGTAGTATGCATGCTTAGATCAAGTTTGTGGAGACAACGTCTCCCAAACACCAAGTAGAGCTTGTCACTCTACTATGGAAGACTGATAGGACTAATGTGCAGACATGCTTGCGGCAGCCTCAGGCTCTCAAGCGCCAAATGGACTAGTCATCCATTATGGAATGATGTCGTAGGGTAACATAGGGATCCTCTACCCGCTAAGAAAAGGACTCATGCATATGCTTTATCTTCTCTACACCATAGTCGAGGACGACTATGATTTCAAGAGAGAGGTAATGTCATAATAATCAATATCTAATTCTCCTAAATGATTTTCTCATATTAAACTGATCATTTAATGTGGGGAAGTGCCAAGGGAGAAAAAGCTAGAATATTGGTTAAGCTAGCAGACCGGCCACAGTAGGGATCCAAAGGAGGGAAAATAGGGATCCAAAGGGGGGGCCATCTGCAAAAGAGCCATGTGAAACAATGGGCCAAAAAGACCCTAAGGTTCAGCCCATTAAGACTTCCAAAATGCTAAGGTTCCAAAATTCAAAGGTTGTGTCCAAAGGTCAACCCTAGGGAAAATTGGATGCTTAGTGTGTGCCCTAAAAGTCTTTTCACATCCCTACATGGGAGGGGGCGAGCCCCAAAGGTAGGGGATGAGAGAGAAAGCCACACACACACACACAGGCTCCCTTTACACAAAGGGAATGAGGGACACATGTCAGCTCCCTAGGCCAGATGCCCACAAGGTGTGCCCAATTCCTATTGGAAGACCCTTGAAGTGGACCAATGAGAATTAAGCTAGAGTAAATGTAGTTTAATTAATTTAAAAACATTTAATAAAAGAAACCAATGAGAATTAAGTCTCCTAGAAGACTATTGGGCAGTCTCCCAAAGGGTCCAATGAGCATTCAGAAGCCTCATGGCTTGCCTGATTCCTATTGGCCAGGAGACAAAGGGGTCCAATGAGAGTTTTGTTTAATTATTTAATTACCTAAAGCTCTCACAAAAGGGGAAAGGGGGACACATGTCAGAAGGCTATCACTTATGCTGTTTAATTCCTATTGGCTTGACTTGGGGAGGTCCAATGAGGCAAAAGCCATACCTAATTAGCAGCTAGGGCTCGCCCAAGAGAGAGGGAGGGCTGATTTTTGCTTGGCATTGACACACACACACTCACACTTGACCATGTGTGAAGGAAGAATACTCTATCTCCTCCCAAGCTTTAATGGAGAGCTCATCACCTACTCCAAGCTTGTGAGATAGAAGCCTACATCAACACTCTCTTGGCATGTGGATGCAAATCCAACCAAGAGCCAAGCTTCAATGCATGCTCATCTTCTCTACCAAGCTAATTACTAAGCTAAGCTATGCTAATATGAGTGATTATGTGAGGAGATGTACATCTTTCTCGTAAGATACTCCTTCTTCCTCTCAATCTACTCTCATACCCTGCTAGCTCTCACCATCTTCGAAGGTGTGTGAGGTCTTGGGTCTGAGAACGGGGATAATTCAAGTTGTGTTTGATTAAGTGTTTTTCTTGGTGTATGAAGCTTCCATCTTCATTGCACTAGCTAGTCTTGAAGGAACACAAAGAATTGTATTGTACAATGTCTCTCTTGATGGGAGAAACCATAATACAAAGCCTTTTGGAGGGGGGACCGGCTCCATGCAAATCCGGTCCTCAACTGTTGTCAATAGCTTAATTGCTCTCTCTTTTGAAAGTATTGTCGATGCTATCTAACTAGGTGTTATGCTTTTTGTTGCTCTCTCCACCCAAGCACTCTTGTAATTCTCATTAGGAAGCTATTCTAATGAAATGCCCACTATGTTCATGCTGATTTCCGCTACACAAAAGTTATTAGGCCATTAAATGTTACAGGAAGAGAGGGGAGGTGGGTGGCCCACCTTGTTGGACAAACAAGAGGGAGAGAGAGTGTAGCTTGGTGAGGACGAGAGAGTGTGAGCGAGAGGGGAGAGAGAGGGAGGAAAATCTGAGAGTGTGAGTGAGTGTGAATAATGAAAGAGAGAGAGGGAGACTCTTGTCCCTTTGCGTGGTGGCCCTTGAGAGGGAGAAGACTTGTTTTATCGACCCATTGGGCTTTGTGACACATGAACAAGGGAGAGGGAGAGAGATAGTGGGTTGGCGTAGCCAAGCAAGAGAGAGAGAGAGAGAGAGAGAGAGAGAGAGAGAGAGAGAGAGAGAGAGAGAGAGAGAGAGAGAGAGAGAGAGAGAGAGAGAGAGAGAGAGAGCTTGTCCTTCGGTGATAATGGAGGAGTGCTACGAAGCTAAGAGGCAACCCACTGCATGCAAGCATGGAAGGGGTGGTGGTGCATGTTAAAAATTTCTTTTTATCGTTTTCATTGTATTATGCTCCCTCCCCGATTGGGGTTGGTTCTTGCGGCCGCAATTTCAAAAACCGGCCGTCAGCACCAACGTCATTGAGTGGATGAGTGATGAAAACACCATCAATACTATTAGTTTACAAAAATCCTTTGTGGCTTGATGAAAAGAATGCCAATTTTGAAAACCATGATAGTCTTCAGGATGAAGAAATGTTTTTGGATTTCATGTATTGTAGTGAAAGAAGCATAGGCTTTCTTGATTTGGTTAAGAGTAGACTCAAGTTTTTAGTAAGATTGAAAACAAAACTTGGGATACATATGAAGGCATGGGTGCATTCATCAGCTCTCTTGATTCTCCTTACTGCCGCACTGACAAAGAAAACGTTTTAGAAGCTAGTCTTCTAGGTTTGCAAATCTCAGTGATCTAGATTTTTTGTGGGATGCTAGGAGGAAGGTTGAAAAGAAGCTTTAAAAATCCAGTTAAAAAGTTGACAATGGAATTTCTTATGTTTGCAAATTGAAAGTGGTAGAAAACTGTTTGGCATTTAAGGACTTGAATAGCTGCTAGCTACCGCGATTTGATGCAAAACTAAAACTTTCTACTTTTGACAAACTGACTAGCAAACGGCTGTTAGTCTCCATGCACAATCATCATTAAAATCAGTCCTTACTAGCCAAATTTCTTTTTCTTCAAAGTCTTAATCATAGTTGAGCAATGGTTTGTCTCTCAACTTGACACCTCTTTTATGCTCTAGGTGATGCTTGCAATTGAAGGATACTCCAACAATTCATTAAAAACACTCTTTCTATGGTGGAAAAATATCTGCTAGCTTGGAAAACTACTAAAGTGAGCAACTTCTTTGGCTGTCCTTATGAAAGCACAAAAAGTTGTTGATGAGCTTTTTGTACAAAAAGTCGTGTCTTGGAACACATTAATTGCCCAAATTCCCAACATGTTGTTGCAGGCAAGCTCTGTGTTGTTTTCATTGCATGCAAAGGGAAGGCCTTTCTTTACATGCCATCAGCTATGCTTGCATCTTGAATTTTCACAGCATGCAAAGGGAAGTCCTTTCTATGGATTCCATCACCTATGCTTGCATCGTGATGCATGTAACTTCACACAAGACCTTCTCATAAGCTAGAGATTTCACAATGATGTTGCAAAGTACGCGTTGTTGAAGAAGTAGTTCTGTTTAACAATTTTTTGGCCAATGGATATGTCAAACATGGTGTGTTGACAAAAGAAGAAGTTCTTTATGAGCTTTTAGTATGAAATATCAAGTTTGCAAACATGTTCATTCCAGCATATGCTTGCTCCAATAAGCAAGCTTCAAAGAGAGGGTCTCTCTCCAGATACAATCATGTATGCCTGCACCTTGAAGTTCTCTAAGCTTATGTAGGACCACAAAATTCACGATCAGGTAGCATGACAATGCTAGTGGACAAACATTTTGTGCTTGGCAATGTTTTGTAGCATGTGCCCTGATGGTATCTATAACATGGTGTGGCAAGGAAGATATGAGATTGTAAATAGACCCTTTCTCCGAAATGCAAGCACTTATGCTTACATCTTGAAGGCTTGTAGACTTATGGAAGTGGCCTCCTCATTGTCTATTTTTGAGAGAGGATAATTCACGTCTTTCTCGTTGGTGTTTGCTAAGCTAGTGATGAATGGAAATATGTCCTCAATTTATGTTTCCATGTCTGTGTTTTGGATTCAGTAGTAGCTGACGGATTCAAGCTACCACTATCACCATCCAATGCATCTTCAATTACTAAAGGCTCTGACTTCTCATTGTTTGCACTCATCTCTTTAGCATCCCGATGACCACTGTTATGAATTTCATCCAGGCTCAATGTGGTTTCAATTTTGAAGCTCTTCTCTCCTCTAGTGGCATCAATCCCATAATTGTTCCCATCCCTTACATATGCCAATGCTTCAATAATAGCAAATTCACTAGAGTCCTCAATTGTAGAGGTTTTCCTCAAAAGTTATAGCAAGTTTGGAAAGCTCACACAAATCAAGGGGAATGCTAGATTCATCAAGTTTTTTAGCATCATCAAGGATGGCTAGGTGAGAAGCTTATGCTACAATGGCCTTGACAGCTGCATCAAAGTCTTGGCCACTTTCAAGGGTAGCTAAAGCAAGTGGATTCTCCCCACTCTTTTCTACTGTAGGCAAACTACCTAATTCATCTTCTCCAATTTCAAGTGCATTTCAAGAATTGAGGAGTGCTCTTCGGTAACATTGTCAAGACAGAGACAGAGAAGACAGAGAAAGAGGAGAACAAAGAGATGATGTGTGGAGAGTGCAATCTCAAAGTAGTACAATATGCACATGAGATGGTATATATAGGGGACCCAAGGCTATCTTTAGAGTAGCTTCACATATAAGCTCAATAGCCCCGCTCAAACTCGGGTCCCTAGCTATAGAGCAAAAAACCATTGCGGATCAAGGAAAAAATCCATAACCCAATATATACCCAGTATTATATCAATATATTGTTCAATTTATAAAAAAGGTTTACATGGAGCTACATCACTCTTGATATGTATAATGATAGCCTCAAAGGCTCAATGAAATGATCTGATTAACTCTTCAAATACGTCAAAGAATGCTTTGGATCACTTCAACATTGATAAACATATACCATTTGTGAGATACTTCACTTTGTCTTTAAGTTATATATAACCTGTCAATATCATAAAATCAAAGAGCACAAGATGAAAATCATATCAATGTTACAAAAATACACTAATATAATGTCTTTGGAGACGGTTTGTAACAATTCAACACACAAAATATATTAATCTAGATTAAGTCCAAGTATATATTATATAGTCTTCTTAACCTAAAATACATGCAATATGTGCACATATATACAAAGCCGGTACTCAAATTTTACCATGGGAATCTCTTATTTGTATGGATTCTATTCATTGTGAGCTTCTTTATCATAAATGAATCTCCATGGAATAGCGTTATGGACAAAATCTATGAGGAAATAAACATTTCAAGCATAGAAAAATATCATGAAACAAGATAATGAAACAATATCATGACATCATGAAATGATCATCTCAATCATTACACATCAAAAAGATAATAAAACAATATTATGACCTCATGAAATGATCATCTCAGTCATTACAAATCAACATAAAATAATATCATGGCATAATAAAGCAAAGCCATAGAATAATAATCATTTCAATCATAACAAATTATCATGGAAAAGCACCATGGCGTAACTCTTTCAATCATAACAAATATACATCATGAAACACTACCAAAACATCATGCAACAAGCATCTAAATCATTGTGAGTCAGTGTGAATTAGTATCATGACATAATGGAGAAACTCCAGATAGCAATGATTCTTTCAATCATAACAAATCTCATGCATTAGCACCATGGCATCACGGCATAGCACTATAGTACAAGAAACATTGAAATCATAAGAAATCATTACATAATAATTATATGGAATACAACCTATCTAGATCATAATGAATCCTTATGAAACAACTTCATGGCATCATGGAATCATAGAATAATAAACATAAAAAAAGTATATGAAATGATATCATGGCATCATAAAGCTATCATTTTAATCATTATAAATGAAAATAAAACAACCACATGGTATATGTTGGACCTATACAGAGAGCCCACACTTATTCTTTATATAGCTACGAGTCCCCACTATATATGTGTACTCTGTGTGTGCTCTCCACATAAATCTAGGGCTTGCAAGAAAAAAATCACTAAAAATATTGAGGCTCATGCAACTCATTGCACTAAAAACACTCAGGCTCATGCAACTCAAGACGACTTGATGAGCAGGCTAATAGATCTTCAATAATTATTATAGGTCTTGTGGGACACTAATAATAGGCTTGTCTACTAAAAATGACTAGAAGAGTAGGTTCTTGCATGTCTTACAAGCCAATGATATAGGCTTGTCAACTCAAGACGACACATTGAAGGTATCTATTTCGTGCCCGGGAAAAGCTCGAAGTGTTTTGCAAATTGTCTCCCTATACGCTTGCAACTCAAGCCTAATAAATAGCAAAGGAACACAAATTAAATAGCAAAAGACAAAGTAATTAGTGCGAATGCGTTAAATAAAGCAGTGGTTTTTGCACTAAGGGTGCAACCAGTCTTGATTGATGAGCATTGGGTTTTGCTTATGCAAAATAGAAGGAAGGGCCCTCTACTTCATAAAGCAACTCTTTTTAGTGAGCTAGGCCTTCTACTAGGTCAAATCTTGGCCCTTGCAGATCTACAAGGCGCTTCTGAGCTTCTCTACTAAGAGAATCCCATTAACTACATAGGCCATGGTGCTCCTCTCAAATGCTCTCATATAAGTTCTTGTACTAATTGGCATTGATTTTTATATGTGGAAATGGTATCTCATCTCTTTGATCCCCGTCTATCTTGCGAGGTCTGCAAATAAAGGTACTGAGGCATCTCTTCTTGAGAAGGGTGGCCTCGATGGGCTGAATCTTGGATGCAATACCTAAGTATCAAATCTTCCTCTCTATGCATTACTCACAAGCATAGGCATGGTAAAAATAAAGTGGTATTTTTTGAAAAGAGCATGACTGCTAAAATAGGCACGATAAAAATAGCCATGTTGGGGACAATGGTTGTAGACCTCTCAAGGCATTGCCATCTTGAGGTACCTTCTTGTCTCAAATCCTGTTGATTGTGCAAATAAAATAACGCTACTACTTTAGCTCTGCTCTACTCGTGCTCTCCTTCTTTGGCTTTTCTTTGCTCACGCTGCTTCTTTAGTAATAGCTAGTCCTCTCTCTAGGGACACTATCTCACCCTGCACGCTTGACATCTTGTCTTTTAAAAGAGATCAACAATGGTTTTTGCTACCTATTCTCATTGGGTATGTTCTCAGGGTCTATAAAACATGCTCTCTTCTAAAGGGTTAGCCATGACAGGCCGTGTAGCACATAAAAATGTACTTGCTACTAATACAAAGCCTTTTAAATCTCACGCAATTCAAACAAAGTATCTAGTTAGAATATTGAATGATAATTTGTACAAAAATTAACTTATCTTCATGATTCGTTGAAACCAATCATTTCCTCTTCATGGTCTTTGTGGTCATTCTCTTTGCAGCTCTAATACCATGTTGACCAACCACGCAGAGAGAGAGAGAGAGAGAGAGAGAGAGAGAGAGAGAGAGAGAGAGAGAGAGAGAGAGAGAGATATGACACCACAATTGCAAGCCCCAAAAGTATGTGGAGACCACACACTAAGTACACATATACCATGGTATTTGTGGTCATTCTCTTTGCAGCTCTAATACCATGTTGACCAACCACGCATGAGAGAGAGAGAGAGAGAGAGAGAGAGAGAGAGAGAGAGAGAGAGAGAGAGAGAGAGAGAGAGAGAGAGAGAGATGACACCACAATTGCAAGCCCCAAAAGTATGTGGAGAGCCCACACTAAGTACACATATATAGTGGGGACTCCTAGCTATATATAGCATAAGTGTAGGCTCTCTACATAGCTCCAATAGTATAATGAATTGACGTCATGGAGCAATAATTCCTTCAATCATAATGAATCATTGTGGAGCAATACCACCATATTAAAATGACTCTATCTAACCAAAAAATATCTCAATTATACTGACTCATCCATAGAACAATGCTATGGAATAAAAATATTAGTAAGAAACAATCAGTACAAAGAATTTGTAATCATCAAGAAATGCATCATGGTATCATGTAACAACTCCATGAAATAAATATTTCACTAAGAAACGATCGATATGAAATACTTATAGTTATTATGAAATCATAGCATGTCTCATGAAATAACTCCATAAAATAATAACCATCTCAATCAAACAAAAGATCATGAAAACACATTATGGTATCATGGAACGACTCTATAAATAGTAAACCATCTCAGTAACAAATGATCAATACGGACAAGATCTTACCACCATGAAAATGCATCATGAAATCATGGAATATCTCCATGGAAGAATGACCATCTCAATGAGAAGCAATGTATATGATTGATTTATAATCACAATGAAATGCATCATCTCATTAATAATCATCTCATTAATAAATGATTAGTATCAATGACTTCTAATCATGAAAATATATCATGGAATCATGGAAAAACTCTATAAAAGAATAATCATCTTAGTGACAAACGATCAATACGAACAACTTCTAATCATCATGGAAATGCATCATGACTCCATGAAAGAATAATCATCTCAATGAAAAATGACCAATATGAGTGATCTTTTAATTATCATAAAAATGTATCATGACATTACAAAAAAACTTTGTAAAGAAATAAAATCATGTCAGTAATGAACGACTAGTACAAACAAATTCTAATCACCATAAAAATGCACCATGATGTCATGAAACAACTCCATGGAAGAATAACCATATCAATAAAATGAACAGTCAGTATGAATGACTTCTAATTATCATGAAAACACATCATGAAATCATGGAATAACTCCATGGAATAATAACCATATCGGTAAAATGAATGATCAATACGAGTCCAATCAATAAAAACAACTTCTAATCATTATGAGAACGCATCATAGCATCATGGAACAACATCATGGAATAATCATATCAATAATAGAACGATCAGTACAAACGGGTTGTGATCATTATGAAAATGCATCATGACATCATGGAACAACTCCATGGAAGAGCCATCTCAATAACAAACGATCAGCTTGAACGACTTTTAATCATCATGAAAATGTATAATGGCATTATGAAACAAATCCATATTAATCAAAGAAACGAGCAGTACAAACGACTTCTAATCATCATAAAAATGCATCACGCAACAACTCCATGAAAGAATAAGTATATCAATAAAATGAACAATCAGTACGAGTGACTTCTAATTATCATGGAAACAATTACGAAATCATGGAGCAACTCCATAAAATAATAACCATATCGATAAAATGGACAATAAGTACAAACTACTTGTGATCATCATCGAAACATATCATGGCATTATGGAAGAGCTTCATGAAATAATAACCATCTAAATAAAATGAACAATCAATATGAACGATTTCTAATCATCATGAAAATGCATCATGTAACAACTCCATGGAATAATAACCATATCTATAATGAACGATTAGTAGGAACGACTTCTAACCATGAAAATGATCATGACATCATGGAACCACTACATGGAATAATAATAATAATCATGTCAATAATGAATGGTTTGTAAGTCATAAAAACATATCATAGTATCATGGAATAACTTCTTGAGAGAATAATCATCTCAATGAGAAAGGATCAGTACAAATGATTTGTAATCACTATCAAAATGCATCATGACATCATGGAACAACTCCATAAATGATTAATTATCTGAGTAACAAATGATCAGCATGAATGGCTTCTTCTAATCATAACATAAAAACGTAAATCTCAATAAAAAAAGATCATAAAAGCTCATCATGAAACCATAATTTTTTTTATGTTTGAATTAAGAATAAACTGTTAGAATATATTTGTTTGATAAATCATTAAAAGTGTAACTTTTTAATATCCATATGTAAAGAATTGACATTAATGAATAAATGATAATGATTTTATATGAGTTATCAACGATACCATATCATTAAAATTCTAACTCTTCAATTTTTACAATCAAAAGAGAAAATAAATCATCAAAATATAACTCTTTGGTTAACCATTAAAATCATAACCATCGACATTTACAAAGAAGAGAAATAATATGAATTATCAAATCATAAGTACCATTATTGATTGACAATTATAAAATAAATTATCAAAATCGTAAGTATATGAGATATAAGTAGATAAATCATTGAAACATACTAACTTTAATATCCACATGAAAAGAATAAAAAGAAGTATCCAAACATAAATCTTCAATATGAATATTTGAATACAACACAGATTATAAAAATTATAATTCTTTAATATCTATAATCTTAACTCTTTGTGAGCCATCAAAACCGTAATCCTTCAATATCTATAATGAATACAACTCACTTTTTTTCTTTTTAAGTGAGACATCACATATATATATATATATATATATATATATATATATATATATATATATATATATATATATATATATATATATATAAAATCTCCGTGCAAAATATGATATGATGGATATCATTCCCTCTACAACAGCTTCATGTAACTCTCAATAATCTCAATAAAAGAAAATATTGATTTGATCTTCTATACTATATATAATGCAGCTTAAAATTTTTAAGGAAGGAGAGACCCTCCATGTGTCACTCATTGCTTCACTTCAAAAACAACCTTACAAAACGTCTCATTTTTCTAAAGCTTGAAATCTTAGTACCTGTTAACCTTTTCAACCTTCAATTTTTAACCTTTCAAAGTAGAAAAAAAAGGTTTGAGTGTACTTTTCCAAATTTACTTTTCCTTAAGTGAAGGGTGGCTCAACTTTTCTTTTGGAAAGCCAATAGCCATAAAATTACAGAATTTAAGAACTTGTTCGTTTGTACACTAGCAACATTTTGCCGGTTTACTTTAAGACAAACTTGAAATCTAGCTAGGATTTTTCAATTAATACACTAAACTCCAATTTTAATTGAACATTGGTTTTGAATAACTCCAAAATGGAAGGGCATGTGTGTGTGTGTGTGTGTGTGTGTGTGTGAGAGAGAGAGAGAGAGGTCTCGAAGAGAATGCCAAAAAGAAAGTCTTGATTGAAATAATTTTAAACTAAATCTATCTATACTATTCTTTATTGAGCTTGAGAAATTCTCAACAAATGGAGGCTCCCACATGTGGTCAAATCACTTCACTTTTGAGCGTGCATGCACACCTATATGTGTGTGTGTGTGTGTGTGTGTGTGTGTGTGTGTGTGTGTGAGAGAGAGAGAGAGAGAGAGAGAGAGAGAGAGAGAGAGAGAGAGAGAGAGAGAGAGAGAGAGAGAGAGAGAGAGAGAGAGAGACGACACCTCCATGCATCGTGTGTTAGGAGGAGCCTCTAGCATTTCAAGGTGGAATTGAGCATGTGTAGCTGGTCACAATTGTGTGGCATGTCCAATTCAAACATGGCACAATCTCTCGCTCAACGTTTAGCTAGAAACGACAGCCCACATATATGATGTATCTATGAGGGCCAATACTTCTTTGCTTGTCTCTTAAATCTCCATGTACAACTCCTCGCACTCTGCCCCTGTGTGTGTGTGTGTGTAAGAGAGAGAGAGAGAGAGAGAGAGAGAGAGAGAGAGAGAGAGAGAGAGAGAGAGAGAGAGAGAGAGAGAGACGGCACCTCTATGCATCATGTGTTGGGAGAAGCCTCTAGCATTTCAAGGTGGAATCAAGCGTGTGTAGCTGGTCACAATTTTGTGGCATGTCCAAGTCAACCATGGCACAATCTCCCGCTCGACGTTTAGCTAGAAACAACAGCCCACATATATGATGTATCTATGAGGGCTAATACTTCTCTGCTTGTCTCTTAAATCTCCATGTACAACTCCCTGCACTCTGTCCCTGTGTGTGTGTGTGTGTGTGTGTGTGTGTGTGTGTGTGTGTGTGTGTGTGTGTGTGTGAGAGAGAGAGAGAGAGAGAGAGAGAGAGAGAGAGAGAGAGAGAGAGAGAGAGAGAGAGAGAGAGAGAGAGAGAGAGAGACGGCACCTCTATGCATCGTGTACTGGGAGAAGCCTCTAGCATTTCAAGGTGGAATCGAGCGTGTGTAGCTGGTCACAATTTTGTGGCATGTCCAAGTCAACCATGGCACAATCTCCCGCTCGACGTTTAGCTAGAAACAACAGCCCACATATATGATGTATCTATGAGGACCAATACTTCTCTGCTTGTCTCTTAAATCTCCATGTACAACTCCCCACACTCTGCCCCTGTGTGTGTGTGTGTGTGTGTGTGTGTGTGTGTGTGTGTGTGTGTGTGTGTGTGTGTGTGTGTAGTAGTAGATTTTATGAGGATGCTCGAGTCACTCTACTCCGCTTCTTTCCTTCAAGGGAATCCTATCAAGCCCTGATATTGATTATCAATATGAGTTATGAGTCTAGAGACTGCATTTTAAGCTATCTTCCATATGGCTATCAAGGTATGCTCTCTCTCTCTCTCTCTCTCTCTCTCTCTCACACACACACACACACACACACACACACACACACACACACACACACACACACACACACACACACACACACACACACACACACATACAAAAGTTCTATTCTAGCAAAAGAGTGAGAGCATGTGTTGCCTTTTTTTTATAAAGTGATGTGCAAGTGATAAATTTGTTGCCGCAAGATAGTATCTGTATGTCTTATTTTGTAACCTTCTAATATATTGTATATAGCATGTCATCACAGGCGGAGTTTTTGTTTTCTTCATGCAAGTAGCTTAGAGTTTCCTTGCATATGCTTACAATCATATTGGAGAACAATACCCTATTTCTATGTTGTGTTGAGTTTTTACAGGTCAACTATATGAGGTTTATCACTTGAAGAATTGGTTTTCTTTTACATGTTTAGAAAGGCTATAACAATGACCTATATGAGGTTTATCACTTGAAGAATTGGTTTTCCTTACATGTTTAGCAAGGCCACAACCAACTTTTATAGATGTACTACACATATACAAGTTTGTATAGTGGTCCTTTCACATATATAGTTTTATGTTACCTTTACCAACATAAATCAATTGCTAGAAATTTTTATTCCATTTTCCTGAAGTTTTTCATGAACACTATTCCTTTCTCATCTTTGAGTGTTGTTCATGTATTCACAATGATTTTCCGCTTTGAAATGTTGTGTCTAATGTTGCTTTACAGCTTGAAGTTGTTATTGCCCCCAAATTGCACCTTGCGCTCACACAAGATCTACAGTCACAATTTTGGCCCTTTTTTAATGAAAAAATTAATCACGTCAAGTGCCAATCATAACTTCATATGAATTCACAAGTTTCATATGCATACATGGGCACTTGTACACATGTACACACAAGGTATTACTATAGCCTTGACGAGTAAAACATACGACAAATTCTAATCTATATAGGCAGCTGGAAAAGAAAACCTTGCTTGGCAAAGCTTTAATTCTTGTGTCTTCCAAGTGTGGTGTATTCTTGAAGCACAACGGGTTCTTGAAGAAAATATTGATTGACCTTGACAGTGCTTTGGTTGAGATTTATGTCAGGTGTGGGACAAATGAAACAAGTTGTAGGTCGTTGTCATCTCATGCATAGGGATAGACTCTCTCCAAATGCAATTGCATGTTTGCGATGAGTGTCATGTCCGGGATGTAAGCACTTGGACTACTCTTATTCCATGGTCCACCAACATGGGCATGCCAAGAAAATTTGGGTTATTTTGATCGAATATGTAGTTAGGTTCCCTCTCTTCATGCAGTCACCTGCACTTGCATTTTGAAGGCACACGATATAATGTAGGAAGATAAAATGGGTGAGCACATTCATGAAGAGATGAGTAGTCAAGGGCTATTGGAAAGTACCATCATCGTGCTTCGTAGAGATTTGTTTCTCAAGTTTTTTGTATTGTTGATGGCACGCAATTTTGACACCGCAGTCCCATTTCAAAATGTTGCCTCTTGGACTGGATTGGTTGTTGTAGCATATGCTCTTGGAGTGCCCTTATGCCTAGTGAGGGAAACATGAGGGAAAGGTGAGAAATATTTGGGATTTTTTAGGGGAGACAATGCCAAGGCTTCTCACTAGACGATAACCTATGAATGATGAGGAAGCTTTGGGATGATTTTAGACAAGTTAAAGAAAAGGCTTCTTTGCAATTCTGCAACTTAATGGAATTTTCCACTCTGCAAGAATTGGAGATGAGAGATAAATTTATAATGTGATGGTAAGTGGGGCTCATAGAAGAAAACATCATGTTCTAGCAATGCTTTGGCCAACATGTATGCCAACTATGGTGATCTTTTGCCATTGATGAGCTCTTATTGCAAAATGTTGTCTCCATGATTGCATTGTTTGTTGCAATATATGATCTTGGGTTGCCCTTATTCCAAGCAAGGGAAAGACGAGAGAACACTGAGGAAGCTATGGGCTCTTTTTAGGGGAGGAAAATCTAGGGCTTCTCAATTAGATTTTTGATGCTTTCAAAGGAGGAAAAGGAAGGTCTTCTTTCTAGATCTCGTTCCAAATGTTGCCTTTAGGATTGCATTGTTTGTTGCACTATATGCTATTGGACTCTGCGTATGCCCAATGAGGGAAACACTAAAAAAAGGTGAGGAAGCTCTTCACTATTTTTAGGGAAGTCAAATAAAGGACTTCTCTTAATATGAAATAAACTGTGAACGATGATGAGCAATGTTTGGGATGCTTTTAGAGGAGGTGAACGGCGGTATTGGCAAGACGGTTTTAAAAGTGTGTCATACTTTTGAAAGTACAATAAGGTCTTGACTTACTTATATTTTGAGTATGATCTAGCATCACTTGAACTACATTGACTACAAGATATGCCCATTAGAAGGACAATTGAAGATTGGATTTACCTGGAGCTGGTCACCCCTCCAAAAGGATTTTGTATTATAGTTTCTCCCATGAAGAGAGACTTTGTACAATACAATGTTTGTGTTCCTTTAGACCTCTTTGGTTCTATGAAGATGGAAAGCTTCATGCACAAAAATTAAACATGAGAACAACAATTGAATTGTCCCTAGACTCAATCCCAAGACCTCAAACCCCTTCAAAGGTGGAGAGAGCTAGCAGGGAGTGAGGACAATGAAGACGAAGAAGATGTAACATACAAGGAAGAAGTATTCTTCCTATCTTAGATTTCTCTTAGAGCTTAGCTTAGCATATTTGTGAAGATGATGGAGAAGATGAGCATGCCAATGAAGTTTGACTCTTGCTTGTATTTGCATTCCATAGTCAAGAGGTGTTGATGTAGGCTTTGTACTTCTCAATGCTTGGAGAAGGAGATGGAGTTCTTGCTCTACACATGAATTTTGTGAGTGTGTGTGAGTAAAATTCAGCCCTTTTTCCTTGCTTGGTAGACCTCCTTCTCTCTCACACACACACACTCTCTCTCTCTGATTACACTAGCTTGCATCCTACTGGCATGTGTCAGGGATTAGCGAATGGTTGCTTTCCTTCATAACTAGCAAGGGGTGTAGCATTGTTACAAGTGTCCTCCTTTCCCCTTTAGAGAGAGAGCGTAGCTTATTATTTAAGAGTAGATAAATTCTCATTGGACCTTTGGGTCAACTGGACAATAGGAACTAAGCTAGCTTATGGGCTGCTTAATTCTCATTGAACCCTTCTGTAAATTGTCCAACATGAATTTAGGAGTTTTAAATCTCATTGGTTCTTTTAATAAGCTTATCTAAAAGTGTTTAAGCTTCATTTATTCAAGCTTAATTCTCATTGGTCCTTGCCATAGGAATTCCAATAGGACTCAATCTTCTGGGGGGGCAACCTACCCATGGGACTGACACGTGTCCTATTTGCCTTATGTGAAAAGGGGGCCTCTTGTGGTGTGTGTGTGTGTGTGTGTGTGTGTGTGTGTGTGTGTGTTTTCTCTCACCCTCATAAGACGAGTGCTTGCCCTATGCAAGTTGGGGTCACCACTTGGCCACTTGCAACCTCTTTGAGACCATAGTCCATATTTATAAAGGTTTTGAATACCTAGTTATGACCATAGTCACCCCATTAGCCCTAGGCCTACAGGCTTTTAACACTAACCTTTGGAGGATTTAATGAATCCTATCCAAGGGTCCTTTAAAGCTTCATCAGGTGCACATTGATCTTTGGCTGACCATCTCCTTCTGGATCCCTATATTTCTCTCACGTGGATCCCATGCTGAGATAGATCCTTTTCCATGAACTGCAAACATCTCTCTCTCAGCTTCCCATCAAGTACATTGAGGCAATCCTCCATCATCTTTTTCTTAATGATCTCCCATGGAATAGTGAATTTGCAAAGCATGACTTTCTCAAAACATGCATAATTGTTGGCATTCCAAATAAAGAAAAGTAACCATACTCTCAAAGACTGCATACAAAATTGCATAGCATCATCTGGATATTTGCACAACCTAAAAGTCATAGAGAAAATAGATAGTTTAACAAGGACCGAGTTATGCACATGCTGAAGAATCCACAACCACCATTGCCTGACATTTTTTCAATTCCAAAGTATATGTTTAAGAGTTTCCATAGCCTACAATTAGGATGTTTTCCATCTGCAATACATTTTTTTAGAAATAGTTCGCCACAGGGGAGAGAACCTGTGAGCAGTCTCCACATAAATACTTTGTGCTTGCTTGAGCAAGGGAGGCTCCATAAGGCAGCCAGTCTCTGTATCCACTAGTCTTGTGATCCGTTAAACCTCTAGTTTCTATTACATTTGATAGATATGTCCATAGCTGTATACATAAACTATAGAATTGAGCAGTAGAAGACTTTCACCAATCACTTGCATTCCCTGGGAGGTGTCAATCTTTGAATCTTTCCCATAGGTTTTCTATAATGGGAACTTGCAGCCTGAAAGTTTGAATACAAAAATCTGTCCAACTTGTTCTGAGGCATTGGAAAGTCTGAACTGTCTCTTGGCTGCAAAAGAAGGAACAAACAATCCTTGAGAGTCCAACATTTGTTCAATGCATGTGATACCTTTTTTGAACAACCCGATGGCTGTTTTTTTAATAATCAAAGCAGGAGGGCTTTTAAACACAAAGCTCCAAAAGACATTTTCTTGGCCAGAGAAAATAGAGCGAGGTAAGACATGCATTTAGTCAAGTTCAAATTTGTAGCATGTAAAAATATCACTGTGTCATTAGCAAAGCCAAGAACCAGCAGTTGTTCTTTGGAAAAATTTAGACCAATGATTCTCCCTAAAGCTGCTTGTTTCTTTAGAAACCAGAAAAATAGATGAGTACTGACTGCAAAAAAAAGAGGACTTAATGGGCACCCTTGTCTCACTGATGTTTGAATATGAACAGGGCCTGCAAGTCTGCCGTTCACTAAGATCCTCGAAGTAGCATGTTGACCCAGCAAGAAGATGCAGGCACTTATTTTGGCCCCAAAACCCAGCTTTTGGATAATGGCATGAATGAAGTCCCAAGCTACAGTATCAAAGGCCTTCTCATAATCTAGTTGTAGGATTATAGTGTTCTCGTTAATTTTGATAGCATAATTAGCCCCCAATTGTATAGCTAGAATGTTATCCAAGATAGATTTGCCCTTGATAAACCCCATGTGGTTTATATGAATATGTTTCCTAACAGAGGGGACAATCTTATAGCCACTAACTTAGCCAGACCCTTATACAGCAAACCCATCATGGTTATGGGTCTTCACTGTGAGAGAGTTGAGTAGAAATTTTTCTTAGGGATGAGTTTTACAATCCCCTCTTTGAGATGAGAGTCCATAGACTGTGATGCCCAGATAGCATTGATTACCTGCATAACCATACATTTCAGATGGGGCAAAAAATGCATGAAGTATTCCTTAGAAAGCCCACAAACTCTAGGGGTTTTATTATTTCCCAACTTAATGATAGCATATTGAGGTTCTCCTTCATCAAAGCTGCCCTCAAGCCTCTGGGCATCACAATTATTAATGCAAGATTCCACAAAATCTAGCATTGCATCCATTGCCTACTACATTTCCTTGGAAGTATCCACCCACTGGTTTATTTAGAATGGCATTAAAGTGATCCACATAGGTTTGCATAAGGTTATGGCTATCAGTGTCCTCATACCCATCTTCTATTATAATTTTAGTGATAGCTTCTCTATTATGTTTAGCTTTTGGTTTGTGAAAAAACCCCTTAGAAGTGTCATTCACATCTGATAACTCTCTTACTCTGCATTTGAACCTTCATTTAGCAACCTCATCCTCAGCTATAGAGAGAATGGCACCCCTTATGTCCTTAATTTCTTTACATAATTGTATGGTAACCTAATCTTTTTGCACCTGATCTAGAAAAGGTTTAAGTTTGTCATTCAGATCGGCCAATTTTGGTCTTTTTTTTGCAGCCCCCATCTTACCATGATGTCTTATGCATGTTTTCATTTCAGAGCAGAAAAAAATCCAAGCATTAACAGGATCATCATTCAACCTTTTAGCATGGCTAGCACAGCTTAATACATCTTCTTGAAAGTGTTTATTGTGTAACAACAAATTATTCACCATCAGAGGCCTCACTTTACTAGTTTTAATAGACATAGCATCAGCATCAGAAAGACTCAAAACAAAAGAAAATTGATCAGACATAAAAAAATCAATCTGAACCTGTATTTGGCAATTAGCAGGTAGCCATACATCCTACAAAAAAAAGAATCTATCCAACCTCGACCAAGATGACATATAAGACGGAGTGGAAAGTGAACTCGTTTGAGTTGAACCCATTTAACCAGGCATCTGACAATTGATGCATGGATTCCAGCTCATCCCAACAACAAGAAACTTCTTCCTTGGACATGGCAGTACTCATGGAAGTGGTATCCACCAGCTTAGTTACCAATGTTGAAATCACCGCCAAAAATACCATTTCCTCGTTTCATCATTTTCAACCATGACCAAATTTCCATTTTGTGAGTCCATGGGTTGGTAGCATATACATTGAAAATCTGCAGAAGTCTCCATGCCGAATCCATTTCAAAAACAGAGCAACGGCCAGAAGGGTGATCAAGCACCCACTGAGGGTTGAGAGAATTTTTAATAAAGGTCAGTACCCCATAATACACCCCTTTCTTCCCCCCATAAAAGCAAGAGAATCCTTTGAAGTAATAAGTTTCTCTAGCTCTGTTATGCCATTTATGTTCCTGTATGAGCACTACATTAGGATCTTTTTGCAGAATCCATTCATTAAGCATAGCCAACCTAATGGGACCATTAAGACCCTTAGCATTGAAGGTTTCAAATTTCATGAGTGAGTATTCATAACAACCTCGGCGTTACCCCCCTCGTGAGAGCTATCATGTCCACCATGTTGACCTCAGGATTAATAGCAGGTTCCTCCCGATTAGCAGGTACTTTTTTAGTGGTATTACAAGTTGCCTCAATCGCAGCAAAGGTGCCAGGTGAGGGCATGTCATGTAGAATATCAAACACATTTGGGGTAATGTACCCTGAGGATTGTTGTCGAGGTTTGAAAGATTTCCTGGCAGACACTGTTTGGAACCCCTTAGCATCAATAGGCCTTTTCCCCTTATCCGTGGTTTTACTAATACCATGAGGGTTAGTAGATGAGACAGGGCCTTGGTGCCCGATACTAGATTTGGCATCATTCCTTGCATGACTAGGGTTGAATAGAGGTCTCAAGACCCCTTTCGCATGACTAGTTATGGTACCAAGTGCATGAGCATAAGCAAGAGAGACATTTACTGATGTCTAGTTCACCTTAGGACTACGGATATTTCCTGGTTGACGTGTACTGGGAGATTTCCCAATTATTTGCTCCCTTGGAACCAAGTTCTTACTGCCTGGATAAGAGGGAATGAGATCTCCCGAGGACTGAGACACCATGGGGAAATTTCTAGAGAAGTGCCCCTGCTTGTTACAATGAAAATATGTTCCTGCTAGAGAGCCCCTTTTAAGATACAACACCATACTTCCTACAGAAGGGATGTTGATTTCTATAGTTTGTGGAGAGGGGTTTTTGGTGTTCCATAATAGGCATGCTTTGTTTCGGTTGGGGGAATTCATTGTGGGGGCATACAAGGCTTGGACCAATGTGGCAGTGATATCCTTAATGCATGGCCACATAAAGGAAGGTAAGTCAATGTATTCTACCCACATAGGACACTTAGAGAGTATGGCATCCCTAATCATTTTAATGGGATTCGAGTCAAACACATGAACAACTGCCCCAAAGATTGTAACAATAGGTTTTGACAAGAATACAGCCTGATCTTAGGGCTTAAGAAACAGGACCTCAAATCCTAACAGACTCACCCTGTTTCTGTTTGAATCTATAGATTTGAGCTATTGTATTATGTTTAATCCCCGTTTTGGAATATGCAGCTACAAATCCTTGAACTAATGTATTTAAGTCCATGATTGACCTCAGTAGAATGTTTTGGAACCATGTCAGTGCTTTCCCTTCTAATGCCATTCCAAATCCCTCAAATTGAGTATGGAAATCAACTATGCGTTCTGCTCTTAACACTTGTTTAGAGCTTGCTAAGTGGTCATATGGATCCCCATATCCATTGTATTTTTTGAGCCATTTTTGAAAATCAGCTGGTCTGACACGTTTATTTGGTTCAACTCTCGGTCTCTTGGCAGTTGGTTCTGTTCCGAGTCCTTCAAACTAGTTTGTTGGAAATAGTGACTCATGTAGCCTTGGACTGGCTTTAATGTCACCCGATTTTCTTTGTGATGAGGTACTTTCTGGTTTTTTAACATTGCTCTCAAAAGATCTCTCACAGAGTTCATCTCTTGGAATACTTTCTAGTCCTTGGCCCAATATCCAATCCCTGATGGAGTACCCTTGATATTTGGTTTTTTCCACCTCCTCAGGAGTCATCATAACAAAATTATTGCTATATCAATCCCTAAACAGTAGATCTGTTTATCCCTTGTCTTTGATTTTGAAGGTATAGATGATCTTTATGGGTGTTAATTGTCCTGATTTGGCATGAGAAGTCCATAGAAGATCTTTGACGTTCTATCCTCCCAAAAATAGATTCCGATCTTAGGATTATCCGTACTAATCCGTTTCAAAGGCTTCAAATCAACTTGATCGTATCCCTCAAATTCTAAAGTCAGTGGTCCTTGTTTTGTTTCCATATCTAGAATTATGGTATTTACTTATAACCCCATTTGTCTATCACATCAAGGTTTTCAACTTGTAAATATTGAGTTCCGTTTTTATCCATGCACATTTTTCCTTGTTTGTTTGCCCTAATTTCCTCTTCAAACTCTATGTCATGGTTATCAATACAAACATCATACTCTTCATTAGGATCTAGGTAAACATGAGCTCCATGGCGAGTAGTCTTATAAAAAGAGAGTATGTGCTTCTATTGCACCGTCGTTTCGGTTTCTGAATGAGTCGAATAGGAAGACATTCAGATGCTAATTCTGAAAAAGTGTCTGAGACTTCTTCAAAGATAGTGTCCAAGTGATCACCTTGATTCACACTCTCTTCAGTGGATACTCTACTAGTGATCTCTCTAAATATACCTTGATTTGCTAGTATACGACCAGACCTAGGGTTCATATAGACTTCTGAAGCCCTGGATAGAGTACTTACCGTTGGATTGACTTGTTGTCAACTTCTTCCACTTGACCTGATGGCAACTTCTGTGAAGCTTTCAATTCCTTGTCGCAAAATGATTCTTGTATCAGTTTTAATCAAGTTAGCTATTCCTTCATTAAGACTGTACAATTTTTGCTAACTATTGTGGCTGGTCTATGTGTATCACTTCAAATTGAGCTAAGTGAGTCACCAATTTAGACTTTCAGATTCTACTTTTGCAAAAAGCTAAAGGACTAATTTGCAACTTGAAAACTGAGTGAACATGTACTAATTTGGATCCGATTGAAGCCAAAATTTCCCGGTGGCCTTGTATTATGTTGGGCTAACACTATACAAGTTCAAAAGTCAAAAAGTCTATCTCTGTGTATCAATAGTAAATAATTGCGATTATTTACTTTTCTCAAATTTTTACACTTTTTGGCCTGCTTTGCCAAGTGTGCAACTTGTTAAGGTCTCTGAACAAGTTTCAACAAAGTTTGTTCTAGTTTATCAAGAATCTGGCTTAAGTCTCACTTTTGTGATCCAAATTTCACCAAATTTGATTTGTGCGTACCTGATACGCTTGACCTTGTGGTATACTCAAATGTGCAAAAATGTCTAGTTTTATAGCAGATGTAAATCTACTCCTGCTATTTTTATACAATTTTTTGTCACAATCTTGACATAGATTTGTTAAACAACTCTACTTAAGCTCCCTATCCAAGTTTCATCAAGATTGGATAATTTCTGTTCAAATGGTCAACAGTTTTGTGTCTATAGACTGACTTTGCAAATTTGGCCACAATTTTCGCTTCAATGATCCAAATCTTGCCAAATTTGATTTGTGGGATTAATATAACATGCTAAAACTAGTGATATGCTGGGTTGGTCAAAAAAGTTGAAAAATGGGATAGAAGTAAATAATCACAATTATTTACTTCTGGTAAAATTTTGCATCTTTTTGGTCAACTGAGTATGTACACTTGTTTATCACATCAATATAAGCCTACGAGTCAAGTTTCACTGAGTTTGAACAAATTTTTTCCAATTTAC
The DNA here is from genome assembly GCF_014529385.1 of Adiantum capillus-veneris. Classification (NCBI taxonomy): domain Eukaryota; kingdom Viridiplantae; phylum Streptophyta; class Polypodiopsida; order Polypodiales; family Pteridaceae; genus Adiantum; species Adiantum capillus-veneris. The sequence goes on from NC_140938.1 coordinate 34,060,341, forward strand.
ACTCAAGTTCTTGATAGTCAGTACAGAATTCAGTTTTTACCAATTTTCTGGTCAGATTGGTGATCCAAATTCTATGGGCCTTTACAAAAGATGTTTGTACACATGCACAGAGTCTCTGGTATCAACCTTGGTCACTTTTGAGCTGAAAGTAAATAATTGTGATTATTTACTTTAGGCTTAAAATGAGCACTTTCTTAAACGTTTTCACTGGACAGTCTTTTTATGAGCTATTTCAAGCCTTTGAGTCAAGTCAAAACTTAATTTGGCCTAAAATATCAAGAAAAAATAAATAATTTGAGTTTTTGCAAACTCTTGAAATTTTTACCTTAATGTGTCCTTAAGCTTACCCACTGGTTCATAAACCTTTTAAAGCATAATCCTCAGTCGGATTCAGTGGTTGACAGTATTCTGGTGCTATTTCTAGTTGTAGACCTAAAATTCTGCAACTTCACATAAACAACTCACAATTGATTCTTTTGGAGGGAGCAATGTTCTGAGATTCCACCTCGGATTCTACTTACCCTAGTCCTAGATTTTACTGAATGTTGTGAGAGAATGCAAAATCTACTTTTTTGATAGGGGGAGCTGAAAAGTGCTTCTTTTAATGAGAACTAAGTGAGAAAGAGTGTTTTATATGTTAGAGAGAGGAGAGAGATGGGAAAAAGACATTTTAAAATTCGGTTACCCACCTCTCTTTTGGGCTAAAATAGCCTATTTTCAAATACAAAATATTCAAATGGTATTTTTGAAAATCTCAACATAGGGCTTTTTGCCTTCTCTTTTAGGCTTGGTCAAACTTGCTTAAGCTTTAAGCATTTCCTTAAACTGCCAAATAAAGAGGCCCTCCTATATCCCATTCCCTTCCTAAAGTCCACAAATAGTCTCTTTTTTTTATATGGTGTTTTGAGCCTTGATCTTAAGACTTGTGTCGTTCATCAATCATTCTCAAAATCCTAATCCAGTCCTACAATCCTACAATCCTAAAAGGTACGTAGCAAGTACAACCTACTTCCACGCTACCTCTACACAGCAAAAGACGACAATCTCAAGCTATGCGGTTTTTAAAAGAAAGTTTTGACTCTAGGAGATCCTAGAGGAAGTTAAAGGATAACTTTAGAAGACACTCGTGTTTTTCCCTAGTTTAGGCCTCTTCAATCCCGGGCAGCGGCACCAAATGTGGAACAGGTGTCTAACCTCACTCTTATCTTATTGCAGATAGGAAGAACCACGAATATAATTGTTAATCCATGGGACAAAGCGGACTTGACTAGTGCATAGAGGCTACAAGAGGTTGTCAATCCTTTGGAAAACAACAAACAACTCGCGTCTAACTCAAGGTACACTCAAATGACAGAAATCACCAAAAGTTAATCGCTTATCGGCAAACAAATCAGATCCGTTACATCATCAAATGACATCCAAATGTTACAAAACTTCTAGGACATGTTTCTAAGACCTAAGTACGCATGCTTATGGTATCAATTCTCACTTTAGGTCAAGTGCAAAAATCACGATTATTAACAACAGTGAGTTTTTGACCTAGTCGTTTTTTACCCAGAATGCATCTAAATGCTTAGCAATGATGCTGTAATACCCCGCCTATACTTATTTTAAGATTTTGAAGCTTAAATTCCTACTTATGATGAAATTAGGCTGTGGGTGGGCGACCCCAAAAGCTACGGATTACCATGAAATGCTTACGTCAATGCGTAAAGTCTTACCTGCGGTTGCAAAGAAAAAGATTGCACTGCAATGCGACAAATGGGAAGGAAGTAGGAAGCGCAAGAAGGAGAGAGTGAGCATCGTTAGCTCACGCTGTGTTTCTATTCTCCAAAACTTATAAAAAACTTACAAAAATTGGCTTTTATACCTTAGCCAAGGTTTTTGTGGTCAAAACTAATAATCTAGGAGCTCTAACTAAAGACAAGTTGATATAATCTGGAAGCTTGTAGCTCTGGCTCATCAATTACAATGTTTATCTAGAAAGTAGGAGTTACAACATTCCTGATTCATCAAAATAATAAGTGTTTTTATAATAAAAGCTCCGAAAAATGATATTCGAGTTATCCGAGTTAGCTTGTTGCTAACAGGGGCAACTTTTTATATCAAGAAACTTTATGAAATTATAATCTTTCCATTACAAAAAGGAAAGGTCTTCTTAAAAGCAAAAAAGTTAAGATACAAAACATGAATACTAGAAATGTAAAAATCTTTAAGAGATTACTACAATAAGAAAGAGTTAATTTTCTTAAGGAGCAACAAAATGTAGTGCCACTTGTTGGGAGTGGAGGAAAGTTCAAAATCCCACTTATGGCTTCCACATGGTAATTAAACTAATTGCAAGACTAATTAGAGAGAGAGAGAGAGAGATTAGCTAATACACACTTGATTTCATTAGCTAATGAAAGGTAACTACCATTGCTATATGCTAAAGGGCTTAGGGACAAGGTAACGACTGATCTAAATATTGGGATGCAGACTTTGTTGAAATTTGTGTGTGAAACCCCTCTCCAGGTGATGTGCCTATGTGTAATCCATGTAGCCCATGTGTTATATGTAATGTGCAAGGTGATGCAGAAAGATTAGTCAATCCTAAGAGGTGGAACGTTGAGAATGTCCCACCATGTGTGCTATGCATTTTGTGACATCTATTGTATCTCTAGCTCTATAAAGAGCACATATTGTACTCACTTTGTGGAGAATAATCAAGATACTTTGTAGCTTAGTCTCTTGTACATTGAGTGCATTATTAAGCTCTAGTTTAACTCTACTTGAATTATTCTTATGCTGTGATTGGAACACTAACCTATCCACCCTAACCTATAGTACCAAACACTAAGAGACTCCAAATTAGCCTCTAACTTTAAGGGAAAGCGTAGTAGCAGCAATAGCGACAAAAAATTCAAATCATTGGTACATGTAGAAGAAGACATAGGAGAAGAAGAAGAAGAGGAAGTCTGCAACAACAACCATGTTTGATGTGATTAGGATAGTGACGTTGTCTAGATGTATTTTGTCTTCTCTCATTTGTGGAATCAAGTCTAAGGTAGTTTGGATTAGCTTGGTCTCAATATTCTCTACATTATTCAAGGGGAGGTGTTTCATTTGTCATTGGATATGTTTGATTATTCTTTTGGATTAAAAATATTCTATTTGTCTCTTGGATTAGGGCTATGTAGCAGTTGTCTCCTAGATTGGGGGTCTCATCTTTTTCTCCTACATTGGACTGTTGTGTCATAAAAACTAATATCTAACTTTCACAAATGCTTTTCTCATGTTAAACTGATCATTAACGTGGGAAGGTGAAAGGGGAACATGAGCTAGAATATTGGTATGTGCTGTAGGATCTATCTCAGCATGGGATCCACGTGAGAGAAAATAGGGATCCAGAAGGAGATGGTCAGCCAAAGATCAATGTGCACCTAATGAAGCTTTAAAGGACCCTTGGGTAGGCTTCATTAAATCCTCCAAAGGTTAGTGTTAAAAGCCTGTAGGCCTAGGGCTAATGGGGTGACTATGGTCATAACTAGGTATTCAAAACCTTTAGAAATATGGACTATGGTCTCCAAGAGGTTGCAAGTGGCCAAGTGGTGACCCCAACTTGCATAGGGAAAGCACTCGTCTTATGAGGGTGAGAGAAAATACACACACACACACACACACACACACTCTCTCTCTCTCTCTCTACAAGAAGCCCCCTTTTCACATAAGGCAAATAGGACACGTGTCAGTCCCATGGGTAGGTTGCCCCCACAGAAGATTGAGTCCTATTGGAATTCCTATGGCAAGGACCAATGAGAATTAAGCTTGAATAAATGAAGCTTAAACAATCTTAGAAAATCTGATTAAAAGAACCAATGAGATTTAAAACTCCTAAATTCCTGTTGGACAAGTTACAGAAGGGTTCAATGAGAATTAAGCGGCCCATAAGCTAGCTTAGTTCCTATTGTCCAGTTGACCCAAAGGTCCAATGAGAATTTATCTACTCTTAAATAATAAGCTAAGCTCTCTCTCTAAAGGGGAAAGGAGGACACTTGTCAAAATCCTACACCCCTTGCTAGTTATGAAGGAAAGCAACCATTCGCTAATCCCTGACACATGCCAATAGGATGCAAGCTAGTGTAATCAGAGAGAGTGTGTGTGTGTGTGTGTGAGAGAGAAGGAGGTCTACCAAGCAAGGAAAAAAGGCTGAATTTTACTCACACACACTCACAAAATTCATGTGTAGAGCAAGAACTCCATCTCCTTCTCCAAGCATTGAGAAGTACAAAGCCTACATCAACACCTCTTGACTATGGAATGCAAATACAAGCAAGAGTCAAACTTCATTGGCATGCTCATCTTCTCCATCATCTTCACAAATATGCTAAGCTAAGCTCTAAGAGAAATCTAAGATAGGAAGAATACTTCTTCCTTGTATGTTACATCTTCTTCGTCTTCATTGTCCTCACTCCCTGCTAGCTCTCTCCACCTTTGAAGGGGTTTGAGGTCTTGGGATTGAGTCTAGGGACAATTCAATTGTTGTTCTCATGTTTAATTTTTGTGCATGAAGCTTTCCATCTTCATAGCACCAAAGAGGTCTAAAGGAACACAAACATTGTATTGTACAAAGTCTCTCTTCATGGGAGAAACTATAATACAAAATCCTTTTGGAGGGGTGACCAGCTCCAGGTAAATCCTGTCTTCAATTGTTGTCAAATTCTCTATTTCTCTCTCTCTCTCTCTCTCTCTCTCTTGCAAGTATTGTCATGCCAAGTTCATTAGGTGTAATGTTTATGTTGATACCTTCCCTAGGAATTCTCTCTATTCTCATTGGGAATTGTTCCTAAATGTAATGCTCACTACTGTTACTGTATTTCCGCTACCAACAATGTTATTAGTACAAATTTGTTACATTGGTATGAGAGATATCAAATTCTATTTTCTTGCTTAAGAAGAGAGGTCCTGAAGCTTACTACAAAAGTTTGGTGTTATTAATTGCAAGCGGGTAAGTGGGATAGGTATTTATGGTCTAGGTTGGTATGGCTGTTTTCAAATGGTAACGAGAGATACCATTGGGAGCTATGGACTTAATAATGGAGTCTTTTGGGGATTGAATTTGGCTTAACCATTATTGAGCTATTAGAAATCCTAACAGGAACCACTGCCAATTTAGCTTTATACACCCTCTCCACTACTCATTGCAACTAACAATATTCCAAGCCACGGGTATAGATACTTGGTAAAAGGAGTAGCAACTAAGGCTTTGAAGAAGTTAGCATTCACCTATAATTGGTTAGCATAGCTGATAATATTAAAGAGAGTAGAATGAATGTTGATAAATTTGATTTTACACATAAAGATGCTTCTAATGATGCCCCTGTGCTTGTGAATTATCTTGTTTCTAGGCTACAACAAGCCATGGGCAACCCCACTTTACAAGGTAAATTTGTCAACAACTTCACACCAATGGGATTCTCCAAGCTCCCCAACAAGAGAGAGTACATAGTGAGGCGCTACGAGGCGGACAACAAGAGAGGTGACCCTTAAACACCCCTCAAAGCTCTCGTGCTGCTCAATTGGGGCTAGGACAACCACAAGCACAACACAACAACAAACCCACAGCCAAAAACCCAAACAAGATCGGGGCACCACCTAGTTATGGTATGCGAACTAAGATGCAAGAGAGATTTTGACACACCCAAGAAGATGCGCCACAAAATACACACAAGAAATCTCACACCAAGACACACACTAATGGAGAAGAGAGAGTTAGAGCAAAGGGAAGAGAGAGAGAGAGAGGAATGGAACTTGCATAGTGAGGCTCAAAAGAGAGCATTATTGATGGTAGATAAGGTTAAAGTCAAGTTTTAAGGAAGGAGAGAGAGAGAGTTACTATGAACATGTCTTGAGATGGGGTGTATTTTATGGTTAGGTCAATGGCTATTTTGTGTTAGTGTGTTAGTGGTTTGTGTTAGTATGTTAGTGGTTAGTGTTAGTAGTTTGTAGTTGGTATGAAGGGATAAAATTACATGGAATATGCAATAAAGGTGCATTATGTGATTTATAAAATGATGAAAAGTAAGAGTAGGATTAGAATATACACCATTTGATGGAAACCACAAGATGGAAAGGGAATTTTTCACCTATCTCCTCCAGCGAATGAGCGGTTGTAGAACTCTGTCGGTGTAGTTATTGTGGCCATTAAAAAGTCGAATTTTCCATGATAAAACTCATCATTTTGTAGAGATTGAGCTTGGTTATTTTCTATTTTTTTTCTCTTTTTGTGAATATGAAGAGGTTATGGTAATATGAGTTTGATTCTAGAGAGAGAAATTGAGCTATATGTATGTAGAGGTGATAATTTTGAGCTATGGAGTAAGGGAAAGATGGGAATGGTGAAAAAGATGAAAGAAGCCATGAAATTTGCAGCTTTGAGAGAGGGATGGAGAGGAATGTGTGTGTGTGTATATGTGTGTGGGTGTGGAAAAGAGGTGAGAGAAGACTATGGACTACGTGTGAGGAAAGTGGGTAGACTGAGGTCCACTCAAAATTCCTATCTCACCGGTGGTAGCTCCAAAAATTATCAAAAGTTTTGAGGTAATTATTCAAATCTTTGTTCACATTTTGTCTTTTAACCACCAGTTTAAATTTGGAATGGAGATGGATATAAAAATTTCCACTAAAAAGCTTATTTTTCTTCACAAAAAAAGCCTTTAGTGGCCCCCTTTTTGTTGAATTTTTATAAGACTCCAAAGGTGAGCCACTCCTTGCATTAGAGTATGATCTAATATACTCTTAGAGGCTTAAAAATATGCATGGTTACGGATTATGCATAAATATAATATATGGATACGATGGAAAAAAACATGCTAGTATTTATAAACATGTTAGTATATATAAACAATACATGGAATCTAGAATAGTATTCACTATATATGAATATATAAATATATAGAAATTTAGGGAATCAAATGAGGAGGGTCCTTATTTGTTTTTATTGATGTATATTTATTTACAAAAGGTAAGAAAGAAAACCTGTAGGAAATAGAGATTTCGTGAAAGGCAATAATTGATGGTGAAAGGTATTTTTTTGAGGTTTTTCCTTGGAGTGGATTCACACCAAAAATAAGAGAAGCTTGCATAAAAATATTTCTATATGGAGTAAAGAGTATGTAAAATGGTAAGAAATTTTTTGGTAATAGTGAGTCAATGTACATAGTATACATAGGCAAATAACGCACACCTAGGTAGAATATTTAAATAAATACCAAAATAATTATAATAAAAAATCCTTATATTTAGGCCTATATACAATGAGATATTTACACACAAAGAGACCATAATATATTTTTTGACTTCTATTTTCTTGGCTCAACTAGACCAGTGACTAGCTAATTGAGGGTTTTTAAGGAGATATGGGGAAAGTCCCCTGACTCACACACACCTATGTACAGTGAAAGGGTGAGGATGACCACAGTGTTTAAGTGATTTGATAGGGTGAGGTAGCTCACTATAGGAAATTTTGGATAGCCAAAGAATGGCCATCATTAGCCCCCCCCCCCGATAATGGTACATTCATGTACCATTTATCCGATCACACAACATGTAGATCTCGTAATGTCTATCTTTGTCTGCTTTCATCTTTGAGGAACCTTTATTGTATAATTAGAAAGCCTTGTGTGTTGTGAAAGGTTCTCTGTGGAGCCAAAAACATGATGTAATTAACTGGCTGAGTAAACCTCCTCCACTAAGAAAGTTTCCATAAGCACCCCCCATGATCAAAGATCTTGAAATTTCTTTCCCAGAGAGAGATGTATGGTATGGAATCACTTATTGAATTCGGTTGAATAAAATTGTAGATCTAATTGCTATCCATCATTGCTTCCACCACTATGAATGTGATTTAAAAGATAGGTTGCTCTTCCTCCTGTGCAAAGTTGATGTATCTGCTCCAATCTTCAACAGCTTGTATGAGCAAATTTCTAAACTGTAGCTCATAAAATTCATTCAACCTGGGTAGGCTCATCAAGTCAAAAATTCAGTGACCTTCATGATCTAGGAAATCTTGGTCCATGCTTCCAGCTACTATTGGAAGATATTGCATATAGTTTACCACATAAGTAGATAATAGACGAAGGTTTCTATTGCTTCCAACACATTGTACGAATTGATGAAATATACACGTGTAGCAGTCAACAAGTTTTTCATCTATTATGAAGAACAGAAGAATCACAACGTGAGACCTCCATAAACCAAAGAACCAAATGAAGAAGGTTTGGAAACATCCATGCATCACCAAGTATTCATGTCCTCTTCCACTTAAGAAGGTATGGTGCCCACGATTAAAGGTATATGTGAAGAGATGATAAGTTGACTTTTAAGAGCTGAAACCCAATGAGAAGTTGATTGGGGCCACAAATGCTTGGATTTTCTTGCTAAGAGATTGCCCCATGACTGAAAATCCACCTACTAATACACCATTGGAGAGAATGATACCCTTTTGAAATTTTTCTTCTATGATCTTATTTTTTACTACTCTCGCATGTTCGTCATCCCCTTCTAAGCCCCCCCCCCCCCTTTGGCAAGGTTGGAACTCCCCACATTGTACCACTTCAAAGGTTGATGACTTACTTTTTGATTTTGTTAAAACTTTGACTTCTTGCATGATAGGTTCCTCCATGCTTAACATACATGGGTCATACCCCTGGGGAGGTCACCTAATAAAAATGTAACCTATCACGTGAGTTCAACAGAAGGGTATTTAAAGTTCTTGAAACTTACAAAAATATATATATAGAAGGGCATTAGTTTTTCAAATTTTAAAAAAACTTATAGATTTTAAAAGAAAAGGGTACATTATATTCTGAACAAAATTCACAGATAAGGGGTTTTACAAACATGTCTTGAATGCACGTGATATGGTAGTTTTACACATAGTGAACCCCCCGAGGTCATACCAATGCTTTTCAACATCCTCAAACACATCTTGAAGATTATCCTCACATGGATTCAACTCACACTCTTCTATTTTGTTTTGGAGTTGGCATTCCATGTACACAATCATCTCTTTATGATCAATGTGGTCTATGATCTCCCCACTTATGATTTCATCTTCTTCTTCACTCTCTTGTTTTAGACAAGACACACTCAAAATTCCATAGGATCAAGGTTACCTTCATGTATTCATTCTCCATAGAGTCACGTTGCGCAAAAGATTCCTCTGATCTGACTAGAATTTGGCCCTCCAAAAGGTTGGATGTATCCATTATTGAATCATCCCTAACAACATTTGAGATATGTTGTGCCGATTCTTGCAGGATTGTGATGAAGGTAGGAGAAAGAGATGCCACATTTGAATCTCTATCACACACTTTAGCACTTAAGAAATATGGTAAAGGAGCCGATTCCTTGATTGAAACACTTTCTTGATGGTTGGTTCTTCCAGCATGATGGAAACCATTTTTGATGTAGAAGTACTTGTGAAACTTCCTTCGGGCAATAGTGACCGCTTCTTCAAAGGTAGAGGGTCCACTACAAGTAACTTTAGTCTTTAGGAAGACAAACTCAGTATAAATTGATCCATTTTTACATAATCTAGAAATGTAGAACTAAATCCACATCCTCTCCTTGACAAGAAAAAATATCCTCATAAGCATAGTAGTCTTCACCATGTTGTTGAAGTCTCCTCAACGAAGCCCATGCTTTCTTCATTGTTGGAACTTTAGAGCATCTGGTCTTCAAAGCCTTGGAGATTTGGCTATATCTGTCTTCAATCTGAGAAGACATACTCCAAAACCATTGCTTAGTGTTGCCTCTAAGGCATATCAAGAAAAAATCCCCTTTTTCAATGTCATCCCTTTTGCCAAGGATATGGCAGACCATTCTAAAATTAGCAAGAAAATCATCAACATCTTCTTCTAAATTTCAAAAGAAGATTGGGATATCCTCAAAGGTATCGCGTTGGTACAGCCAAAGTGTGTCGACCATAGAAGATGGCATGGACATATATATGCATGCTAGCAAAAGCATGGCAAAAGGTTGGAGCAGCTAGGAAGATCATGGGTTGACAGGCAGCAACGGAAATGTATGACTGATGCCGCTTTTATAGGCCAGGAAGGGCTCCATAAGGGGCTAATTTGAGTAGCAGATGAAGGAGGTGCAAAGTGGAGCTTTTCGGTCCAGGAATGAAGAGCTTAAAGTGCTGAAGGAGAAGGTTCAAACAGTTCATCAAATCGAGCTGCAGAGCCCAAGTTATTGAATGTTGAAGGTTCAATGTGTTGCAGTTTCTTGCCGGACAGGGTAGCTAGGGGCAAGTGATCCAAGTGGAAGTTAAGGTGCAGGTGTGTACTGCTTAATTTATGCATCCTACCAATCTTTTTAGATTGTAAATAGGAGCCACGGATAGCAAGTTATGACCAACTGAAGTTTTTCCAGGGGGGCCTAGGTTGGTGCCCACCTGACCACATGGGAAAGCATGCCATCTGGCATCTTTTGAGCCTCGACAAAGTTCTAGAGCATGATATGCATCATACGAGAAGAAGGAATTGATTGCACATCAAAAAGAGCCCGGAGCGGAAAGATATGGAAGCTGGAAGATTGGGTGCACTTATCCGGAGTTGATTGCAGATGCTTTGGTCGGTTTTTTGTGGCCTCAGTTCGCGGGGTTGCAGAATTGCAAACTGCAGCAAGGTAGGGTGAATCCAAAGTCAGACAAGTAAGCTTGCGACCAATTTTTTTGGCTTGGCATCCGACACTAGAAGAGGACATGGGAGCCTGGTGAAGGAAGGCCAAGAAAAAAAAGGCAAGCTTGAAGGGTTTTAAAAAAAAGGTTTGCATTGCCTAAGAGGCCATGGAGTATGGGCCTACCACGTGGCACTGTGTGAGCCCACATGCGCAGGGAATGGCGGGGGGGTGGTGTATAAAGGCTAGAAAGTGGCGCCCTCTTGAGGTGTGAAGGCAGAGTGAGCTTGTGAGCTCCCCAACGATGGCAGGCCTGTGGGGCACTGCGTTGGTGCTATGCAGCCAAAATTGGGGTGCTGTTTTGGGCCCGGTGGTGCAGGGATGACGGTGCTTGTTGGCGTGTGCTGGCATTGATGGCCGGCGTCGGCCGTGTATTGTAGTTGATGACGTGGTAGCCCGTAAGGGTCAATGCCCGCGCCTAATGAGCAAAGGTTTTTGAGGGTTAGGACCCCCCCCCCCCGCCCAATAGCAGCATCGCTATTTCCCATGGAGGGGAGGGGTCCCGCGAGCGAGAGAGAGAGAGAGAGAGAGAGAGAGAGAGAGAGAGAGAGAGAGAGAGAGAGAGAGAGAGAGAGAGAGAGAGAGAGAGAGAGAGAGAGAGAGAGAGAGAGAGAGAGAGAGAGAGACATAGATAGAGGGAGAGAGAGAGAGAGAGAGAGAGAGAGAGAGAGAGAGAGAGAGAGAGAGAGAGAGAGAGAGAGAGAGAGAGAGATACAGAGATAGATAGATAGAGAGAGAGAGAGAGAGAGAGAGAGAGAGAGAGAGAGAGAGAGAATGAACCCAAGACAAGTCAAGGGGCTAGTCGCACGGCCAGAGGATAGCAAGCAAGAGAGAGGGTTTGAGAGGTTCAAGGGGAGATACAAGGGGCCTATCCCGCGCGCCACAAAGGCCAAATTGGACAAAGGGAAACACCCTGTAGTTACCAAAATACCAAGTGTGCCAAGTGGCGGCCATGCAAAAAAGTTCTTAAAGGAAGCTTAGGTGGATTGTACGAGCTAGATAGCTCTTTGTTTTTTCTTTTTGAGCTTTAGCCAAGCAATGTAAAAGGAGGTAGGCACTAATTTTTTGAGGTCTTTTGACCAAGAGGCTTTTTTGCCAGAGAGAGTGATTGGAGTTTTTCAAGCCTGTGTATTGCAAGCTTGCCATTAGAGCTGCATACTTAACTGTATTATCTCCCTATGCAATAATACCAAACATTTGCTGCTAATTCTAGTGTTGCTTTTCCCCATTCCCCTCCTTTTCTCTTGCTCTTTGTGTACTTGCCAGTGCTTGCTGAGGATTTGCCTGCAGTTTGAAGCGTGTTACCAAGAGGGCAGAATCGGGGTGTCTTGTGAGTCACAAAGGGTGAGTTGAGCAGTGTGGGTGTGTTGGTGGTGTAAGGTGTTTTTTGCAAGGTGTGAGATAGTTGTTTTGTATGCTAGAGTGGAGTTGTTAGTGCAAATTAGCCAATTTGAAGGTGTTACTAGAGAGGTAAGGGGTGATATGGAATCCCTCGGCTATAGAGAGGCAAACATTTTGTGGGCTGGGTGTGTTTCCTATTCCCCCTCTCCATCTTCTGGTGACCCCTCTGAGGAGCTATCTGATGCTCCAATTTGAGGTTTGAAGTAGTGTTTTTTAGCCGACAAAGCGGTTGGCTGATGGTCAAGATGTTTGATGGTCGAGTTTAAAGCTGACAGAGATGGTGGAGCCAAGTTTTGGCCCCATATTTACGGGCATTGAAGATCCCGAGGATTGGTTAGCAGATTTTGAGTTATGCCTGCTATCGATGCGTATATTGATGGATGCAAAAAGGTTGCAGACGGTGCCATTGTTGATATGAGGACGAGCCAAGGTGTGGTTCGATGGTTTGCAAAGTAGTGATCGAGGATCTTGGCAAATATTGCAAAGTCAATTTTTGGAGCAGTTTTGAGAGGTGATTATGCCAAAAGAAGCTGGTGCAAGGTTGAAGGCGGTACACCAGGATGTAAGTAAAAATTTCTCCATTTTCATTGAGAAGTTTGAAGGCTATTGGAAGCAGTTAGAGGTTGCTACTGGGGTCAAAAGCAACCAATATTTGAATTTGTCAAAGCTACTGGAGTGCTTACATCCGAGGATTAGAGAAAAGGTGGAAAACGGTGTAGATACCTATGAAGACATGGTCTATCTGGCAAAGATAGAGAGCGAAAAGGTAAAGCGAAAGCTGGAGTTGGGCATGCTAAAGCCAGCATATTATATGCCTATTGAGGAAGTAGCAAAGTGCTCTTTGGTCCAACCAAGGGAGGTTCCAAGTGCATGTGCTGAGGGTGGATGAGTCTGTCAATGAGGAGAAGCTCCATATTGAGGTGAACAAAGACACAAAAGTGGTAGCAGATGTGGAGGTTCTGGTGCGGGTTGAAGAGGTAAAGCCTGTTCTTGTGGAAAGTTTGCATGAAAGGATAGCAAAATGCAATAGGGTTGCAAATACTGAAGGTTCAGGTGCTGATGAAGAAAGTGAGCAAAGTCAGGATGATGGTCAAGCTTTTGTGGAGCAACAAGTGGATACAGATGCTGATACGGAGTCGATATATGATGCCGATGATGATGGTGTGGATGAGTCCACATCCTATGACGCGGAGACAGAGTCAGAGGAACCTAAGCTGGTAAGGGTAAAGTTGCCCTCTTATGTGTTTGATGATATGGTAGTAGCCCATGTGCAAGAAGAACAAGGAACAAAGCAAGCTGAGATGCATGATGAGCACCAATTGAAGTAGATCTACAGGTCAGGATATGCAGGTAAAGGTGGTGTGTGCTACCATGCTAATGGCCATGCTGATAAAAGTAGCGGTGCAATGTGCCATGGTGGTGCAGCGGGTGCAGCATTTTTCCAAAAGGCAAAGAGCAGACCTACTTATGGAGGAAGTCGAGGTGAATGCAAAAGAGAACAATTTTCTCTCTTCCTTGGAGGATCTTGATGCAGCGATAGAAGAGGTGCTTAAAGAACAGGTGATTGAAGCTGAAGAGCAAGAGGTATTGATCGACCTTGAAGGGCCGGTTTTGATGAGGAAGGACTCGATGATGCTGGAAATGAGTCTATGGCAAAAGAAGAGGTTGTGCTGCCAAAGATGGAGGAGATACCGATGCAACAGACATGTCCAATGGTGGAGAAAAGAGAATCCCAAGAAGTGGCTTTGCTTCTGTTGAAGGTATGTAAGATATGATTGATGTGTATGGTGGTATATACAGCTATATGGAGGCTGGTTTAGCAGGTACAGGGTTCTATGCTCGAGGCCTTTATTTTATTTGGTTGGGAGGGAGGGTCAGACCCCGTGGAGGTCACCTAATAAAAATGTAACCTATCACGTGAGTTCAACAAAAGGGTATTTAAATTTCTTAAAACTTACATAAATATATTTAAAGAAGGGATTTATTTTTTCAAATATGAAAATAACTTACAGATTTTAAAAGAAAAGGGTACATTATATTCTTAACAAAATTCACAAATAAGGGGTTTTACAAACATGTCTTGAACGCACGTGATATGGTACTTTTACACATAGTGAACCCCCCGAGGGTTAGACATGTGTTGGATCTCGGTGTCAGGTACATGTTTTTTGGATGGAGTGGACAGCTTGCTGAGAGATGCAAGGAGTGCTAAAGGTAGGCTAGGGCCAGCCTACACACATGATGATCTAGGTGCTACAGTACGACACTATGTTGAGCAGTTACAAATAGGTGGACGATATTAAAGGCGGGTATTTAATCCAAGTGGAAGCTATATGATGCAGGGGGTGGGAAACCCACTTGAAGGTTTGACAGTAGGCATAATAAAACTGTGTACATATGGTTTTGGTTTTCTCATAGTGTTTGCCAAGTATTGCAGTTCAAAGTGGAATAAAGCTCTTATATGGTTGAGCATAAATGCTCAACTAGGAGGTGGGGAATGATGGTACAGCCAAAGTGTGTCGACCATAGAAGATGGCATGGACAAATATATGAAATCTATGTGAAGCATGGTAAAAGGTTGCAGCAACTAGGAAGATCATGGGCTGACAGGCAGCAACAGAAATGTATGACTGATGCGGCTTATAGGCCAAGAAGGGCTCCATAAGGGGCTAATTTGAGTAGTAGATGAAGGAGGTGCAAAGTGTATCTTTTGGGTCCAAGAATGAAGAGCTTGAGGTGCTAAAGGAGAAGGTCCAAACGTCTCATCAAACCGAGTGACGGAGCCCAAGTTATTGAAGGTTTAAGGTTCAATGTGTTGCAGATTCTTGCCGAGCACGGTAGCTGAGGACAAGTGATCCTAGTGGAAATCTAGGTATAGGTGTGTAGTGCTCATGGAGCTTACTCCTCTTTTCAGATTGCAGATAGGAGCCACGGATAGCAAGTTATGACGAGCTAAAGTTTTGCCAGGGGCTAGGTTGGTGCCCACCTGACCACATGGGGAAGCATGCCATCTGGCATCTTTTGAGCCTCGAAAAAGTTCTAAAGTAGGGTATGTATCATACTAGGCTAGCAAGAATTGACTGCATGTCAAACAGAGCCCGGAGCGGAAAGATATGGAAGCTCGAAGATTGGGTGCACTTATCCGGAGTTGATTGCAGATACTTTGGTCTGTTTTTTTGGCCTCGATTGGGGGGTTGGGGAATTTTGAAGTGCGGCAAGGTGGGGTGAATCCAAAGTCCAAAGTTAGACAAGTAAGCATGCGACCGGTTTCTTCCGCTTGGCAATCCGACATTGGAAGAGTACATGGGAGCCTGGTGAAGGAAGGCCAAGAAAAAAAAGGTAAGCTTGAAGGGTTTTTAAAAAAACGTTTGCATTGCCTAAGAGGCCATGGAGTATGTGCCTACACGTGGGACTGTGTGAGCCCACATGCGCAAGGAAATGGCAGGGGGCAGGTGTATAAAGGCCACGAAGTGACGCCCTCTTGAGGTGTGAAGGCGGAGTGAGCTTGGGAGCTCCCCAACGATGGCAGGCTCGTGGGGCACTGCCTTGGCGCTACGCAGACAGAATTGGTGTGCTGTTTTGGGCCCGCTGGCATAGGGATGACAGTGCTCGTTGGCACGTGCTGGCGTTGATGGCCGGCAGTGGCGGTGCACTGGAGTTGATGACATAGCAGCCCATAAGGGTCAGTGCCCGCGCCTAATGAGGGAAAGGTTTTTGAGGGTTAGGACCCCCCCCCCCCCCCCCCCCCCCCCCCCCAAATACTGACATCACTATTTCCCATGGAGGGGAGGGGTCCCACAATAGAGAGAGAGAGAGAGAGAGAGAGAGAGAGAGAGAGAGAGAGAGAGAGAGAGAGAGAGAGAGAGAGAGAGAGAGAGAGAGAGAGAGAGAGAGAGAGAGAGAGATAGAGAGAGAGAGAGAGAGCATGAACCCAAGACAAGTCAAGGGGCTAGTCGCACGGCCAGAGGATAGCAAGCAAGAGAGAGGGTTTGAGAGGCTCAAGGGGAGATACAAGGGGCCTATCCCGCACGCCACAAAGGCCAAATTGGAGAAAGGGAAAGACCATGCAGTAACCAAAATACCAAGTGTGCCAAGTGGTGGCCATGCAAAAAAATCCTAAAGCAAGATTAAGTGGATTGTATGAGCTAGATAGCTCTTTGGCTTTTCTTTTTAGCCTTACCGAAGCATTATAAAAGGAGGTAGGCATTCATTTTTTGAGGTCTTTTGACCAAGAGGCTTTTTTGCTAGAGAGAGTGATTGAAGTTTTTCAAGCCTGTGTATTGCAAGCTTGCCATTGGAGATGGATCCTTGACTGTATTATCTCCCTATGCAATAATACCAATCATTTGCCCCTACTTATGGTGTTGCTTCTCCCCATTCCCCTCCTTTTCTCTTGCTCTTTGTGTACTTGCAAGTGCTTGCAGAGGATTTTGCCTACAGTTTGAAGGGTATTACCAAGAGGGCAGAATCGCGGTGTCTTGTGAATCAAAAAGGGTGAGGTAAGCAGTGTGGGTGCGTTGGTGTTGTAAGGTGTTTTTTCCAAGGTGTGAGATAGTTGTTCTGTATGCTAAAGTGGAGTTGTTAGTGCAAATTACCAATTTGAAGGTGTTACTAGAGAGGTTAGGGGTGCTGTGGAATCTCTAGTCTATAGAGAGGCAAACATTTTGTGTGCTGGGTGTGTTCCCTATTCCCCCTCTCCATCTTCTGGTGACCCCTCTGAGGAGCTATCTGATGCTCCAATTTGAGGTTCGAAGCAATGTTTTTCAGCCGACAAAGTGGTTGGCTGATGGTCGAGATGTTTGATGGTTGAGTTTGAAGCTGACAGAGATGGTGGAGCCAGGTTTTGGCCCCATATTTACGGGCATTGAAGATCTCGAGGATTGGTTAGTAGATTTTGAGTTATGGCTGTTGTCGATGCGTATATCGATGGATGCAAAAAGGTAGCAGACGGTGCCATTGTTGATGCGAGGACAAGCCAAGGTGTGGCTCGATGGTTTACAAAGCAGTGATCGAGGATGTTGGCAAAAATTGCAAAGTCAATTTTTGGAGCGATTTCGAGAGGTCATTATGCCAAAAGAAGCTGGTGCAAGGCTGAAGGCCGTACACCAAGATGTAAGTAAAAATTTCTCCATTTTCATTGAGCAATTTGAAGATGTTGGAAGCAGTTAGAGGTTGCTACCGGGGTTAAAAGTAGCCAATATTTGAAGCTGTCAAAGCTGCTGGAGTGCTTACATCTGAGGATTAGAGAAAAGGTGGAAAACGGTGCAGATACCTATGAAGACATAGTCTATCTGGCAAAGGTAAAGAGCAGAAAGGTAAAGCGGAAGCTGGAGTTGGGCATGCTAAAGACAACAGATTATATGCCTATTGCGGATGTAGCAAAGTGCTCTTTGGTCCAACCAAGGGAGGTTCCTAGTGCTCGGAATGCCAAGCCTGTTGAAGTAAGACCTACCGTTGGTTATGTTCCGTGGTGATTTGCAATATGTGAAGTGCATGTGCCGAGGGTGTACGAGTTTGTCAACGAGGAGAAGTTCCATGTTGTGGTGAACAAAGACACAAAAATGGTAGCAGATGTGGAGGTTCTGGTGCGGGTTGAAGAGGTAAAGCCTGTTCTTTTGGAAAGTTTGCATGAAAGGATAGCAGAATGCAATAGGGTTGCAGATACCGAAGGTTCATGTGCTGATGAAGAAAGTGAGCAAAGTAAGGATGATGGTCAAGCTTTTGTGGAGCAGCAAGTGGATACAGATGCTGATACGGAATTGATATATGATGCCAATGATGATGACGATAAAAGCTCACATAGCTAGGAGACAAGTGAGGAGAATAGTGCGGATGAGTCCACATCCTATGCCAGGGAGACAGAGTCATAGGAACCTAAACTGGTCAAGGTAAAGTTTCCCTCTTATGTGTTTGATGATATGATAGTAGCTCATGTGCAAGAAGAGTAGGGAACAAAGCAAGCCGAGATACATGATGAAGACCAAATGGAGTGGTTTAGTGATACAGGTGAGGATATGCAGGTAAAGGTGGTGTGTGGTGCCACGCTAATGGCCATGTTCATAAAAGTAGGGATGCAATGTGCCATGGTGGTGCAACATTTTGCCAGAAGGCATAGAGAAACCGTACCTATGAAGGAATTCAAAGTGAATGCAAAAGAGAACGAGTTTCTCTCTTCCTTGGAGGAGCCTGACGCAGCGATAGAAGACGTGCTTAAAGAATAGGTTATTGAAGCTGAAGAGCAAGAGGTGTTGATTGACCTTGAAGGGCCAGTTGACGAGGAAGGGCTTGATGATGCTGGAATTGAGTGTATGGCCAAAGAGGAGGTTGTGCTTCCAGAGACGGAGGAGATTTCGATGCAGCAGACATGTCCAATGGTGGAGAAAGGAGAATCCCAAGCAGTGGCTTTACTTCCATCGAAGGTATGTAAGCTATGGTTGATGCGTATGGTGGTAGATACAACTATATGGAGGCTGGTTCAGTAGCTACAGGGTTCTATGCTCGAGGCCTCCATTTTATTTGGTTGGGAGGGAGGGTCATCCATGTGTTGGACCTCGATGTCAAGTACATGTTTTTTGGATGGAGTAAATAGCTTGTTGAGAGATGCAAGGAGTGCTGAAGGTAGGCTAGGGCCAGCCTACACACATGATGATCTAGGTGCTACGATATGGCACTATGTTGAGCAGTTACAAATGGGTGGATGATATCAAAGGCAGGTGTTTGATCCAGGTGGAAGCTATATGATGCAGGGGATGGGGCAACCCGCTTGAAGGTTTAATAATAGGCATAATAAAACTGTGTATGTATGGTTTTGGTCTTCTCATAGTGTTTGCCAAGTGGGTTGAGCATAAAGCTCAACTAGGAGGTGGGCAATGATGGTATAGCCAAAGTGTGTTGACCATAGAAGATGGCATGGACAGATATATGCAAGCTAGCAAAAGCATGGCAAAAGGTTGGAGCAGCTAGGAAGATCATGGGCTGACAGGCAACAACGGAAATGTATGACTGATGCATCTTATAGGCCAGGAAGGGCTCCATAAGGGGCTAATTTGAGTAGCAGATGAAGGAGGTGCAAAGTGTAGCTTTTGGGTCCAAGAATGAAGAGCTTGAAATGCTGAAGGAGCAGGTCTAAATGGCTCATCAAACCAAGCTACGGAGCCCAGGTTATTGAAGGTTTAAGGTTCAATGTGTTGCAGATTCTTGACGAACACGGTAGCTAGGGGCAAGTGATCCAAGTGGAAATCAAGGTACAGGTGTGTAGTGCTCAATTTATGGAGCCAACTCGTCTTTTCAGATTGTAGATAGGAGCCACGGATAGCAAGTTATGACCAGCTGAAGTTTTGTTGGGGGCTAGGTCTGACCACATGGGGAAGCATGCCACCTGGCATCTTTTGAGCCTCGACAAAGTTCTAGAGTAGGGTATGTATCATATGGGGCTAGCAGGAATTGACTGCATGTCAAATGGAGCCCAGAGCCTAGAGTGAAAAGATATGGAAGATGGAAGATTGGATGCACTTATCCGAAGTTGATTGCAGATGCTTTGGTTGGTTTTTTCGGCCTTGTTTCGGGGGGTCGGGGAATTGCGAAGTGCGGCAAGGTGGGGTGAATCCGAAGTTAGACAAGTTAGCTTGCAACCGGTTTTTTTTGCTTGGCAATCCGACACTGGAAGAGGACATGGGATCCTGGTGAAGGAAGGCCAAGAAAAAAAAGGTAATCTTGAAGGGTTTCTTAAAAAAGGCTTGCATTGCCTAAGAGGCCATGGAGTATGGGCCTACCATGTGGCACCGTGTGAGCCCACATGCGCAGGGGAATGGCGGGGGGCTGGTGTATACAGGCCACGAAGTGGCGCCCTCTTGAGGTGTGAAGGTGGATTGAGCTCCCCAGTGATGGCAGGCCCGTGCGGCATTCTGTTGGCGCTGCACAGGTGGAATTGGGGCACTGTTTTGGGCCTGATCGTACAGGGATGATGGTGGTCATTGGATCGCGCTGACGTTGATGGCCGGCGACGGCAATGTACTGTAGTTGATGACGTGGCAACCCGTAAGGGTCAGTGCACGAGCCTAATGAGGCAAAGGTTTTTGAGGGTTAGGACCCCCCCAATAGGGACATCGCTATTGCCCATGGAGGGGAGGGGTCCTGCAAGAGATAAAGAGAGAGAGAGAGAGCATGAACCCGAGACAAGTCAAGGGGCTAGTCGCATAGCCAAAAGACAGCAAGCAAGAGAGAAGGTTCAGAGAGGTTCAAGGGGAGATACACGGGGCCTATCCGAATCGCCACAAAAGCCAAATTGGACAAAGGGAAAGACCATGCAGTTACCAAAATACCAAATGGTGGCCATGCAAAAAATTTCCTAAAGGAATCTTAAGTGGATTGTACGAGCTAGATAGCTCTTTGTTTTTTCTTTTTTAGCCTTAGCCAAGCATTATAAAAGGAGGTAGGCATTCATTTTTTGAGGTCTTTTGACCAAGAGACTTTTTGGCCAGAGAAAGTGATTGGAGTTTTTCAAGCTTGTGTATTGCAAGCTTGCATTGGAGCTGCATGCTTGACTGTATTATCTCCCTATGCAATAATACCAAACATTTGCCCCTACTGCTGGTGTTGCTTCTCCCCATTCCCCTCCTTTTTCCTTGCTCTTTGTGTACTTGCCAGTGCTTGCAGAGGATTTGCCTGCAGTTTGAAGGGTGTTACCAATGGGCAAAATCGGGGTGTCTTGTGAGTTGGAAAGGGTGAATTGAGCAGTGTGGGTGCGTTGGTGCTGTAAGGTGTTTTTTGCAAGGTGTGAGATAGTTGTTCTATATGCGAAAGTGGAGTTGTTAATGCAAATTAGCAATTTGAAGGTGTTATTAGAGAGGTTAGGGGTGTTGTGGAATCCCTGGGCTATAGAGAGGCAAACATTTTGTGTGTTGGGTGTGTTCCCTATTCCCCCTCTCCAATGTGTCATAGTCTCTAAATGATGGAACCACACAAAGGTTAGTTCCAAACAATCATTTTTTCTCATGACATCAACTAACCACACAAAGTCTTGAAAGGCCTTTCAACATGAATTCTAGATTCTTATGTGAAAATCTTTTTCCTTTCTTATATTATGCTAATCCAAAGCATACTGTGGATCAATTTTTGTTGTCTTGAAATTAAATTGGATCATAAAAGTTTTCATGATTCATACAATCTACTTGATTATGCTAGAATCCAAGAATTCATGCAATACAAAAAAACGATAAGCACCAAGTGGTCCTTAGTGGGGGCATCAAATTGAGGCGGTCCAGGTAGGCGACAAGAGAGGCGACCTCTAAACAACTCTCAAGGATCTCGTGCTGCTCAATTGGGGCTAGGGCAACCAGAAGCATAACACAACAACAAACCCATAACCAAACCAAAACAAGATAGGGGCACCACCTAGTTATGGTATGCGAACTAGGACGTGAGAGAGATTTTATCACACCCAAGAAGATGTGCCACAAAACACACACAAGCAATCCCACACCAAGACACACACTAAATGGAGCAGAGAGAGCTAGAGTAAAGGGAAGAGAGAGAGAGAAATGGAACTTGCGTAATACCTTGTTTGTGCCACTGAAATAGAGATGCTTTGTTATGATGCTATCATAGATCTTGTACAAAACTAACTCATGCTTAGTAAATGCCAAACATTGCCAACACACACACACACACACTATATTAGGGTGTGGGAGACCTCTCACCACAATACCCTGTTACAATGGACACAAAAATGCCAATGAAAACACACTAAAACACTTTCTCAAACAAGATCTAATGATAGAAACTTAAAAGTACTTGAATTCAACAAACCGTATTGCACAAGAGGAAGGACAAACATTTGAACGTCTAATCACGCCTTTGATGCTTCAATCTCAATTTATTGATGATGGAGGAACATATACAGTAGTGGTTTTGAGATTTTTGAACTCACCCTATCTCACTTGCAATGTGTAGCTTAAAAGCTTCTCTCACACCAAAAGTGAAGCTCACAAAGTGGTTGCTACGCCTAAGTCTCTCCTCACGCATAGAGTGTTGGGGGTGCTATTGAGATATTGGAGGTTATTTACAAGAATTAGAGAGACCTATTTATAGGTTGGAGACCTTTCATTAAGATTATTGGAAATCCTAATTTACGAGCTAACAAAATAGGATCATGATTTTTTTCTAAATATCAAAACATTGCGGGCCTTCTTTGTCTGCTTGAGTCATGAATGCTCAAAGGAGAGCATTATTGATGGTAGAAAAGGTGAAAGTAGAGTTTTAAGGAAGGAGAGAGAGAGAGAGTTACTATGAATATGTCTTGAGGTGAGGTGTGTTTTATGGTTATGTCAATCTCTATTTTGTGTTAGTATGTTAGTGGTTAGTGTCATTAGTTTGTAGTTAGTAGGAAGGGGTAAATTTACATGGCATATGAACTCAAGGTGCATTATATGATTTATACAATGATGAAAAGTAAGAGAAGGATTAGAGTATACACCATTTGATGGAAACCATAAGATGTAAATGGAATTTTCCACCTATCTCCTCCAAAGTGGTTGTAGAACTCTGTCGGTGTAGTTCTTGTGACCATGGAAAACACTACAAGAGGTTATGTGAACTTGTGGCACTTTTAGCAACAAAAATACATTGGGTTTTTATACTCCCCGGTGTCTCTAAGCCATCGCTAACAATGTCACTATGTGAACGTCACTATAATCACCGCTATATGCGTCGCTATACGTGTCGCTATATAGCGACAGTTATAGCAACGATCATAGTCCTTCTATATCGACGCTTATAGCAACGTAGTAGAACCTTATATAGAGACGCTTATAGCAATGCCCGAGAGTAAAAAAATTTGGGTGGCAGGGCATTGATTTCCCTGCCACCCATCAACCATATTGAATATTTCCTGAATAGAGTAATCCTAAATGAATCCAAGATAAGCCCAGATTCACCTTTGAAATAAAGTGCAAGGTATAGACCAAAGTAGTCACACAAGACAATATGACCATTAATTGCATCATGCATAGTATTGTTTGCAGAATAAAGATACAAAACTGACAAAAGTAATTGGACGAAAGTAAATCAATGACAATTATACACATCATAGGCAAAATCACTTGATTGTTAAGCTTTGCAAATGTAATAGTTACAACACAATTTTCATTATTGAGAAAATACATGGTTTTCCAATAGTTACAAAAAGACGTATACACATCATCTCATTACACATGCTATGACAAAAGAAATCTAATGCTATCTAGCTACGGCTAGACTTACATCGTTTAATCAGACGTCTCATGGCGTCCAAGCGGTGTATTTATTGGATTCTGCAAAAAAAAAAACAATAAGACTTTCTGTAAGTATAAACATATAGTTACAAAACAATCTATTTTATTAGCTGATCATTATAATACAAGAAATATAGAAGAGTAAAGTGAAATACTAACCATGCCGCTGTAAGAAATCATAATGTCCATCAGAGCGTTTAATCCCTTTCTGTCTGCGTACTCGCACTCGTACGGTGTGGGGTCACGTCCTGTCATTGACCACTGTTCAAAACATACAAAAAATCCATTATGTTAAAATTTAAAAGTACAAATAGACATAACTACCAAACCTAAAGAGCAACGCAAAACACTTACAAAATCAACACCAAAGGATCCCCACCCACCTCTCCCCAAGTGGTGCGAGCTCCCTGCCTCTATTCACGCTTTGGCTACCTCCTTTTGCTGCTTCCACTTGTCAGGATTCTCACGCGCTTCTTGCTCTGCATTCTTCCAATCTTCTTTGGTCAGCCAATCTGATCTATTTCACCCATGCTTTATCACTTTTTGTACTTCACAACACCTTCTTGCCTTCATCATCCAAGATGATGCCGCCGCTTATGTCGATCGAGTAGGCAAGCCCTCTCACCTGTGATGTGTGAACCTGGGTGTTTCTCCAGGGGTCTCTAGCAGCATCTCAATGGGAGTAGAGACGTCAGGTGTCTTCACTAGAGTCTGGGCCTCGAAGCGAGGAGTGTCAACTCGGGTGACTCCCGAAGGAGTAGCTAGTGGTGTGTAGCGAGGAACGGCCAATAGCCGCACAAAACCTGGCGTAGATGGAGCTGTTATGGGTGGCGTGGGGGAGGGGAAAAGAAGGGAAAGACAAAGAGCCTCGTTGAACACAAGGTGGTGTCAAGGCATCAACGGTGGCATCCCCACGCAACCGCTGCCACCACCACTAGAGCATTTGTGCCTAGACAGGTCTCATCGACACCAAAGCTTTGGAGCACACTAAATGCTCCAAAACAGAGGGAGACATTTAAGAGGTGAAACGACGTGATGGTGCTCTAGAGCGATGACGCTCCTTGTACCACCTCCTCTGTTGGGGTGACAAAAAATAAAGAAACTCATCATCATCCATACCTGCATTAAACACACAAACATTTAATCTTAATATTGAATGGAGAAGAAAACATGGACAAGCTATAATCTATACTATAGATAATAGGGAGAGGGATTCATGTGTAGAGAGAGAGAGAGAGAGAGAGAGGACTCATAAAGGGGGAGGGATTCCTGTGTAGAGAGATTTTTGTGAAGTTCTTGTGAATTTGTCTCCCGTGTGCATTCTATGTATCTTGTAAAAGCATTGCGCTCTGAGTGCCATGGAGACTGAGGCTGCAATCACAAAGGAGGTGATCCATCTCTAATCATAGATGTTGCTCGTCCCTCCACTATTGCTTCTTAGCGTCTCTTTCACCCGATCAACTAGATCGGGTGAAAGAGATGCTAAGAAGCAATAGTGGAGGGACGAGCAGCATCTATGATTAGAGATGGATCAAGTTGATCGAGTGAAAGAGACGCTAAGAAGTAATAGTGGAGGGACGAGCAGCATCTATGATTAGAGATGGATCACCTCCTTTGCGATTGCAGCCTCAGTCTCCATCGCACTCAGAGCGCAGTGCTGCGTCCCCATATTATACTTTCACGACACACCGAGGATTGTCCCTACTTGTGAGAACATACCTGGAGCATACGTACTTGGAGTGGACGCAATGACGATTAAACACAATTTAAATTTCTCAAGTATAGCATATAGATAGGAATGGACAAAAAGGCCACGTGAATACAATATATATTATAAAATAGAGAAAATTTGTTTAAATACAATATTTATGGCTTTAAGAGGTCTCTCTGTCATCCTCGCATAGCTCATCATAACTCCCTATATCTATATAGAGCTCTCCATTTAGGCAGATATCCTTCGTTTGATTTTGTAGATCCTATGCATGCACCCCATAGAGAGTAGTAGCTTGATGCTTGTCTAGCACCACCTCAGTGGCTTCTAACTGAGCATCTTCTCCAATTTCCTCCATTGATGCCAATGTGATTGGCACATGGTAGCCCTCATACGTCCGTGCACTACAAAGGCTACCTCTATAACGTACCACCAATTTGATGCAGACTTTGTAGGATGAAATATCACCTGCCAGAGCCACATAACTCACATGAGATCTTCCAAGCACATAGCTTCTAAAACTGGATGTTACCTATTTACAGACCTACTTGTTCACAATGCTCGAGTAGTACAAAATTATCTCTTAGGTTGGTCCATTTTTTCGTTGAATCCACCTCAAGAAAACCAAACTCTCCTCTGCGCACAACAACATTGCGACCCTCCATGTTTATCTTGAACCATTACACGTCGAACAAGTCGACAAAAAATCCTCTATAGTCGGTCCTCAAAATCTCTTGTAGCGTGCCGAAGTAAGTGAGTTCCTCCACCACAGGATCTGCATTAGAGGAACGTCGTCGACTAGACTGTTCAAATTTTGCCATGATTCCACAATCTTTAGTAAAACGCTTTGTGTTGATCCGTTCCACCCTAAAATGGCGACCTTTTTACCATGCTGCTCTGTATGACTTATACTACAACCAAAAAAGATTATGAGTGGCCGTTCAAAACATCTAGAAAGTCACTAGTCGTACATCACAAACTTACGTTGGTCGTCGTGCAACCCCGAGAATACTCACACTCCTCCTCAGTAAATTCTTCACCGCACTATTGTGCACTTTTCAATTGGTTTTGCAACCATCTCAAGCTCATGAATGTTGGTAGGTTCTCCAAACCCGCCGGATAATGCATCGGCGGTCGTCTTCCCCATCTCCACTCGATTTGTGCCCTTTGTCGCTCTTCCTTTGGATCCTCGTATTGTGAAATCCACTTTTGCATCACTAGATTGTGAATCATGAAAAATCAATTGATTTTAGCCTCTAGATCTCCCGTCGTCTTCTTCTCAACATCGAGATTGCACATGACAATCCCAAATATGTGCTTATCATCTATGGTTTTCCATATCATGTCCCGGGCTTTATCAAATCCATCTAGCCACTCTCGAATGTAAACTAGGGACTCTGATACCAACCAACCTTCTGCCATGCTACCCTCGGGACGTGCCTTTTCACGCACATATCCCTTGAGCCTTTTCATGAAATGTTCTAAAAATAACATCCATATGGAATGTAGTGTGCCAGCTATTTCCACCTCATCAACTATGTGAACAAGAAGATGCACCTAAATGGTTAGCATGGTAGTAGAAAAGTGTTTTTCAAACATGCAAACAACCTCCACAGGGTTTAGTTTGGCGAATGGTATGGATTCTAAATTGATCTCCTTTTGTAAGATCCATTGCACCAACTTTGCAAGTTTGTAGATTGTGTTACGGACGTGAGGAGACAAACATCCCTCAATGGCCATCGGTAAAATAAACTACAAAACACGTCTAGCAATGATATTAAAGTCCACACACAAATTTGTTACACAACTCCCACTATGAAATATTCTACTTTAAACATACCTAATACGTTTTATGCCAGTTGTGTGAATTCAAACCAGTAAGCTTCCCTTCTTTAGTGAAACACATTCGGAGTGAGTGCATTACTCCAGTGGAGGTCCACACAGATCAAATGGTCTCTTTTACTTTGCATTCTTGGGCTCCTCTCAAAATCCATGGCACTTTAGGGAGTTTTATTGATCCATCGGGTGCTGTATGTGGCCAATATTGCTCCATATGATCCAGATTTCTAAGTTCAACCCTGGATCCCAAAGTATCTCTCGTGCCGATCAGATGATTACCCACATTCTTGAATATGTGCATTGGATCGAGCAAGTGATTGATCATGAGTCTGGGCCAATATGCTAACTCGTACCATAGAGAGAGTCTCTTCATCCCTGGGGGCAAACCATCATCACACATCTCCTTTTGATCTAACCATGCTTGTGCAGACATCCTCGATGACTCTCTTCCAAAAAAGCCATCGTGTGACTCATGACTCTCTCAAAGATACGCTTGATGACCTTCGTAGATTTGCTTCTTCAATGAGGGCACCCGACGTGCATTAAGTCTAGGTCCACATGTGACACATGCTCTATATCCGCTTGTTTGAAGCCCTGCATGTATACACATGACAATAGATAAGCTTGAGAAAAACAAGGATTATAGTGTTTGAGTTTGAGTGTAGATCACCTGAGAATTATGTTAGTCCAGGATAGTCATGCATGGTCCACATTAGAATGCCTCTGATCAAAGCATTCCATCGACCTTTGTGTCGGCTCATATCCACCACTTCTATGCCAATCCACAATTGTTGTAGCTCTTCCAATAGTGGATGGAGGTACACATCCATGTTCTTCACTTTATACCACCCCGGCACAATCAAGCTTAGAAACAGGTGCCCCTTCTTGGTAGTCAACCACGGGGAAATATTGTAGTTGACGATGACAACGGGCCAAATGTTGATCTCTGACCAAATGGATTTACGCCATCCGTAGCCAGTCCTATGCACAAATTTTGAGCTTCCCTGGAAAAATCCGTCCATGTATCGTCTGTATGTTTCTAGGTTTCGCAATCTGTAAGAGTCAGTAGCACACCATCCGAAGATCTAATCTCATCCTGCCATGATGCTAGGGCGTCCCTGGACTTATATTCGAAGAAATGCTTGATGCGAGGAAGCAGAGGAAAATGTCGCAAAACCTTTTGTGGATTTTTTTGCCCGTGGAGATCTACTCGATATCTCTCGAAATCACATTTGGAACACTTCTCCATGTCTATGTATTCCCCTGTGAAAAGAAT
This sequence comes from Adiantum capillus-veneris, assembly GCF_014529385.1. NCBI lineage: Eukaryota > Viridiplantae > Streptophyta > Polypodiopsida > Polypodiales > Pteridaceae > Adiantum > Adiantum capillus-veneris. The sequence continues at coordinate 34,088,560 of NC_140938.1, forward strand.
GCAGTCGTTAGGACAAGCATGAATTGAATTGTAATCCATCCCCAAGTTTTGCAAGATCTTTCTTACTTCCTCTCTGGAATCTGGCATCACATTATGAGATGGAAGTATGTGCTCTTTGAGCAATCTACACAGTGAAAAAAATACGGTACGCTTGTATAAGTAATCTATCAGATCATTATACATCTAGTGTTTTTTATTGAAGTAAACACATTGTAATAGATCACCTGAAAAGCGTTGTGACGCTAGTGTCACTCCATCCAAACTTTTCTTGCATGTTGAGAAGAACCAGGAGCGCCTTCAATCTAAACACACGGGCTCCATCATACAATGGCATATCCGCCTCACTTTTCATATCATCATAGATAAGACTTTCTAAATCCATGATCGTCTTGATCATTTCATTGATCTCGGGTTCAAACATTAACTCGTTGGGAATGTGGCCTCCATGATCATCCTCTGAGCTATTAGAGGCTACATCTTATGGCCTCACGTATGTTGCTTGACCAAAGCGCCTATCTTCGAATACCTCTATTGGGTTGCAAGATTGCTGCCTGTTGGCCAGTGTCAGAGTCCAACCAGTTATAATTGGCAACAACTTGGTCTATAATAGATGGATCAAACTCGCCAAATTTGTGAATGTGCTACAAAGAAACACGTCTTGTCTGTTGCACAGCATGCTTGCATTGATTACAAGGACATAAGATCCTTGTTGAGAGATAGGCATTTCAGTTGGACGGCCCCACATCCTCATCACTGCTCATAATGAATGTAAAAACCTTATAACCTAGACATAAATTTAATCTTCTATTGGCATCCTCCGTCTTTTATCTCTCTCTCTCTCTCTCTCTCTCTCTCTCTCTCTCTCTCTCTCTCTCTCTCTCTCTTTGTTCACACTGTAAACTATCTCACTTTCTCTAGTCATGTCCAATCCCCGCACACCTTGGTCTAGAGGTGCACGAAGATCAGAATCACCGGGTTATAATCTCATCTTTATTGGTTAATGCCTATATTTGTGGGTACGAGAAATCTACACACCCATGTCTACATGATAGTGCATATAGTGGACAAAACCCCTTTGCCTCTTCTCTAGCTGTAGCAATTCATAGCATCATAACATTTCTTCACAGTAGATCCCTGTTCGAGGGATTACTTAGCACATTACATGCTGGCCTCCAATTTGAGTATCATGCCGTTGAAAGCCTTCCAACTTAAGGTCGCATCCGTAGAGAGGAAGAGAGGGATCACCATTTCCCTAGCTCTAATTTTTTTCATAATCCCGAAGGTAGACTTTGATATAAAAACTAAATCCAAAATCTAATCTTAAATCTAACCTAATTGAACATATGGTGATTCTAAGCTAATTGAACATGGTTAATGGGTGAGTTAATAGGTGTCAGATTCTGATGGGAATATACATATTGTTGTGTACCTATTGTTTGCTCTTTGGGCAAAGCCTTCATTGGCATGCCCTAAAATCTAACCTAAAAATCTAATATAATCTAACCTAATCTTAAATTTAACATAAAATCTAAAAACTTAATCTAATTTTAAACTCAACATAAACCTAAATCTAATCCAATCTTAAATCCTAAACCTAAATGTAATCTAACTTAAATCTAACCTAGCTAATCTTAAAATTTGTCCTAATTTTAAATCTAACGTAAATCTAAATCTAACATAATCGTAAACTCAACATAAACTTAATCTAACCTAATCTTAAATCTAGTTTAAATCTTAACCTAATCTTAAGTTTAACTTAATTTTAAATTTAGCATAAATTTTAAATATAAATTAAATGTAATCTTACTTAATCTTAGATCTTAATTAATCTAACCTAATTTTAAATCTAACCTAACCCTAAATTTTTTTGAGGTTTTTCCTTGGAGTGGATTCAGACCAAAAATAAGAGAAGCTTGCATGAAAATATTTCTACATGGAGTAAAGAGTATGCAAAAAGGTAAGAAAAATTGTAGTAATGGTGAGTCAATATACATAGCATACATAGGCAAATAACACACACCTAGGTAGAATATTTAAATAAGTACCAAAATAATTATAACAAGAAATCCCTATATTTAGGCCCTATATACAATGAGATATTTACACACAAAGAGGCCATATATATATATATATATATATATATATATATATATATATATATATATATATATATATATATATATAGATATCTAGTTCAACTAGCCCAATGACTAGCTAATTGAGGGTTTTTAAGGAGATATGGGAAAAGTCCCCTAACTCACACACGCCTATGTACAGTGAAAGGGTGAGGATAACCACAATGTTTGAGTGATTTTCTAGGGTGAGGTAGCTCACTATGGCATTTTTTGGATAGCCAAAAATGCCTATTACTAGGAAGCCTCCTAGTGAGACTCCCACAAGAGGACTCTCTACGGTGAGAGAAGAGGAGGATTTGCATGAAAGCGAAAGAAGTGATTCTTCCCATATATCAAGTGATGTGGATCCACGACGACGACGACCACAAAGAGGGCCTTTGGAGATGAGGGCTTCATGGAATCCTCTAGTAGGTTGATATGCCCTTTGGAGATGAGGGCTTCACGAAGTCCTCCAAGCTACGACATGTAGCTATGCACTTTCAGAAATCCGCCCAACAATGGTGGTCTAGACTACGAGCTAATAGTGAAGCTCCAGAGACGTGGAAATATTTAAGATCTTTCACAAGCAACACCAAAGAGAAAGTTCTCACTTAGTGGCAAAGCTTGAAGTATCTCCCTATGAGTCTATCCACAAGTATGTAGACAAGTTTTGGGATTTTCATCTCAAAGCCACTGTAAGATAGACTTTGGAGAGCAAAAACAACAATTTTGTGCTCGGCTAATTGAAGATATGGCCGAGTATGCCAATTCTCAATGGCCTAGGACCATCTTCACGGTTATACACCATAAAATGTTCGCTTCTCAAATCAATTTCCAACAAGGGGCTAAGAAATTCTAAGCCCATGGAAATTAAAGACCCGAATGAGCCTAGAGGGAAAATTAATAATCAAAATTTTCCCTCTAGGAAAAACAACAATTTTGTGCTCGGCTAACTAAAGATATGGCCAAGTATGCCAATTCTCAATGGACTAGGACCATCTTCGCGGCTATACACCATAAAATGTTCGCTTCTCAAATCAATTTCCAACAAGGGGCTAAGAAATTCTAAGCCCATGGAAATTAAAGACCCGAATGAGCCTAGAGGGAAAATTAATAATCAAAATTCTTCCAAAGGCAACTCTAGCAACAAAAACTCTAAAGCTAAGAAGAAAGGATTCTTCAAAGGTAAAAACAGACTCTCTCCCAAAGAGCTAGAGCATTTTTGCAAAGACAACAAATGCTTTAAGTGTGGGGACCAAGGACATGGCTATCCCACTTTCCCCCAAAGGATTGCACGCAAGCAATGACCCACCTAGATCTTCTATGGTTGAAGCTCCAAAAGAGGATTCTCATTGCCAAGGCTCTCCTCTTTCCTACGCTTGGGGAAAGGTGATAGAAGATGATGCCTTTATTCTCTTTGACGCGGGATCAACTCACAATTTCATATCCAACGCGTTGGCCACCAAATTAGGCATCCAAGCTCATGACATGGGAGATAATATGAAGGTGGATGGATCTTTCAAGGGACAAGATGCCACAGTTAGTCCCTTGATTGGGAAATGGAGGCTTCATGTCTAGTCGACAAAGAGGACTTCTTTATTTCCCCTCTCAAGCATGAGGATGTTATAATAGGGGCACCATGGTTCACTCACATGGCTACCAACATGAAATTACCTAAAAGGAGAATATGCTTTAGGTACAGGGAAAAGAAAACGTACATAGATGCTAATGAGATGGGTCCCACTATACCCATTGTTAATATGCCTGCTTTTGATAATTCAATGAAAGTTTAGTTTTTGTGTACATAATTTTGTTAAGAAGTTGTCAATGACCCTAATGTTTTATCAAGTAAAAATGGTGGGAATCAAGAGGAATTAGAGTTATCTAAGTTCCTCAATGAATTCCAATATGTTTTTATAGATGACATTCCTAGTGCGTTAGGTCCAAAATGAGGGTATGATGACCATGCAATAGAGCTTCTCTTGGGAAGCTGACTGCCTAATAAACCTCCTTATCGAGTTTCACCAGCTCAACTACAAGAGATCATGAGGCAAGTGCATGAACTAGTAGAGAAAGGGATGGTGAGACCTAGCTATTCTCCCTTTTGTTCACCATTCCTTTTAGTGCAAAAGAAAGATGGCACATATCGTATGTGTGTCGATTGTAGAGCACTAAATAGGATTACTATAAGGAATAGATTTCCCATTCCATTCATGGAAGATCTATTTGACAAGCTACAAGGGTCTAGCTACTTTAGTAGAATTGACCTTAAAAGTGGCTATCATCAAATAAGGATAGTTAAGGAAGATATAGTAAAGACCACCTTTCATACGACATTTGGTCTTTATGAATAACTTGTCATGCCTTTTGACTTGACAAATTCTCCAGCCACATTCAATCACCTAATGGAGAAATTTTTGAGGCCTTGCTGCAAGTGACCTGGAGTATTCTTGGATGATATCATTATCTACTCCAATTTATTGTTGAGCATAAGCAACATCTCCACGAAATCTTTCAAGTCTTGAGAGAGAATAAGCTTTTTCTTAATCAAAATAAGAGCAAGTTCTTCCTACAAGAGATTCAATATTTAGGCCATATTATCTCTCAAGATGGTATTTGTATGGATCCAACAAAGTTAGAGGTAATATGAGGATGACCTAGCCCAAGGAATCTACATGAACTATGAAGCTTTATAGGTATGTGCGCATATTATAAATGCTTCATAGAGAAGTTCTCACAAATCGTGGGACCATTACATGAACTAACAAAAAATAACGTTAGGTATATATGGAGTGCCAAAGAACAAGATGCTTTTGAGAAGCTTATTGCCTTGGAGCAGTTTTGCTTCAAGAAGGGCATGCCATAGCATATGAGAGTCAAAGGCTCAACTCCAATGGGCGAGTATTGGGCATATACAAAAAGGAGCTACTAGCTGTTCTACATGCCCTAGACACATGGAAGCACTATCTTTTGGGGACTCCATTCATCCTATGAACGGATCACCAAAGCCTCAAGTACTTCATGACACAAACCAAGCTCTCCAACAAACAAATGAGGTGGGAAAACTTTCATTCACAATTTAATTTTTATATTGCTCACATTGCTAGCAAGCATAATCAAGTAGCTAACACACTATCACAATGGCCAAGAGTAAATGCGATGTCTATAGCAACTCACAATGATCTATCTTCTATGATAGATGAGTATGCTATTGATCCCAACTTTAAGGATGTAATTCAGCCCTTGCATTAGGGAAGAAAGAGGAACCATTCACCTTGCAGGATGGTTATCTTCTCTATGGCAATATGCTATGTGTTACTAACTCACTCCATGAGAAAGTAATGTATGAATCACATGCTCCTCCTTATGTAGGGCATATAGGGATTCAACCTACTCTTCGAGCAGTAGAGACATACTTCTATTAGCTACCATAAAAGTAGACTGTTAGAAGCTGGACACACCCCACTGCAACTAACTACTCAGAAGATTATTATTTTTCTAATTAGTTATGTATTGAGGAAACCTGATTTTTCACCTTGTAACTATTGGGACCTAAAGAAGTTTCCAGATTGTATCCCATTTTTGATAATTAGATAGAGTAGATGGTTGATTTGGAACTTTAGGGTTTGAGAACTGTAAGGTATATATACCACTTTTTGACCTCAATAAAAAACCTTTTGTCATTTTTTAAAAACAAGTTTTGAAGTCTATGAGTGAGCGTACTGTGTACGAGAGAGAGTGTGAGCTTCATCTTGATGCTACGTGTGCACCGGTGGTCGGAATCGAGTGCGGAGAAGTACAACGTGTTAGAGCTACGCGTCGATACCTACATTGCGCGCGTACGGTCCAGATTTGCGAGCTTCTTCTACGAGATTCTTCTGGTGATTTGGTGAGCATACGTTGTCCGATTTTGCATTGCAGCATATCCACGCGTTCACATTGAGTAGAGCTACACATTAGGAACTTTAGATTTCGAAAACTATGACCTATAAATTTCGGCCAGACATCCTACGTGATTTTGCACTGGGTGTTTTGGGTTGGGGTTTTGGTTCATAGACCTTAGGGAGAGCGACCTATTGGTATTAGTAGGGTCTCCTTCAAGTTCTATGGTGTTTCGAGATTGTTTGATGGGTGTTCGGCTCTGGAGAGCGTTGTAGGAAGTTTCCTCTTATGCACTCTTGAAGGCTGTGACTTAGACAATTGGTAGAGACCTCTGTAGGAATTAGTTAGGAGTCGGTCCAGTGTAGGTTGACACCTTATGCTTGCTTACACACGCCTGCGGGTCGAGATTTGTCCTTAGCTCACATTATATGTTACGTGAGTTCTCGCTGTGCTGACGTCCGTCGCGGCGTGTCCATCCAACATTGGCGCCGTTGCCGGGGATGAAAACCTTATGAGGTAGGTGACCGAGACTAGTCCTTGAGGATAGGGATTTTTGGCTTGGCAAGAGTCTCGTTTTACATTTAGATACGATCAGAGGGTGGAGGACTCTCTAGGTCTTAGAGGAATTCTAGGAAGCGTGTGTCTGGCCTAGATCCTTCGACTTAGGTAGATTAGGTAGACCAAGATAGTTTTAGGTAGTAGTCTAGTTCTTGAGTAGGAGTTGGAGTGGTAGAAGTGGTGAGAGGAGAGCTTGAGAGTCCAGAGAGGCCAGAAAGCAACCAAAACACCATTATCACCATTTCTCATGATAAGTAGGAGTAGAGTACGTAGGACATTATGATTCAGGATCTAGAGCACTTCATGCATGTATAACTTGCTTGGTAAATTCATCACAAGTTTGTAAAAGACGCAAAAAGACACAAAAGTGTGTTTAAAAGCCTAAGAGAAGTCCAAAAGTTACTGCGAGTGTTTCTGATAGAGCTACAGAGCATCAGGAGCATTTCTGTCAGGAAAAAAATTGATTTCAAGCAAGGAAACATCCTACGCGTAGGATGTCTACAGGCTAATCTGGTGGGAATTTTGGGATTTTGAGTTGACCAGTGTGTTCAAAAGATGGGGTTTACCCTAATTTCAACTGGAAAGTGGAAATTTGACCATATCTTGACAGGATAAGTCCAGATAGATTGAAATTGCCAGGCGTCCTACCCAAATTGTGCCAAAACATTATTTTAAGACCAAAACCATAAGATGGCTGCATGAGCATGTCTTGCATGATATATTGAGTGAATGAAAGGGGTTTCATCTCATTTGGGTGAGAAAATTGGGTTCAAAGCAGACTTTAGCACTTTTGACTGAAAAAGATAAAAATAGATAAAATTGGGGACTTTTGAAATCCAAACCAAAATCTAAGCATACCACTGGGTTACTGACATCAAGGGGGAACTGTGGGTCAAATCTGGCGTCAAACAGGCCAAAAAGACATCGTACATGTAGGATGTCTTCTGTGTGATTTTGGACTCCAAACCAAATTTTGAGCATACCAAAGTGATCAGCAACTCAAGGGGAGCCTGTGCTTTGAGTTTGAATCCATTCTGATGAAAAATACATCCTACGTGTAGGATGTCTAAAGCAAGAAATTGAAGCTAGACATTGACAGTGGGCATAGCAAGGTGTTGTATAGCCTAAGGCAAGCCTCCTGGTCAATTTTGGTCCAAGTTGGAATTGATTCGACTGATCAAGATCAGCAACAGGCTGTCGAAACAGATTTCTAACTCAGTGACCAGCTAATAGGTGTCCAAATCAAAAAGTAAAAACAGTTGTGGACTCAGCACATCAAGGGGAAAGCATAGTGCAAAAATCCAAGCAAAACAAAGCAAGAGACATCCTACACGTAGGATGCCTATTGGGGCTTACTGAAGAGAAAATTTGATTGGGCTTAGACGGTGAGATTCCATTTGGCTTAAGGGTTCCAGAACTTCTTTCAGAAGTAAATTTGGACCTTGTTTGTCCATTTGACGGACCAAAGACTGAATTCAAACTTTTTCACGTAAATTGACCAACATCAGAGGGAAGTACAATTTCAGATTAGCAGACCTAATCTTGAACATCAGCAGTGTATAAAATGCAGTAGCGGTTGAGATTAACTCTCCAGTTATACCAATCATTACTAAGATAACCTCTAGCAGATAAATGTTTTGATTCGATTGTTGCCGAAATTAAACGCTTGTGTACAGGTATATTCAGCAAGCAAAGCAAGAAGTTGTGCAGAGACTGATCCTTTGCCAGGTGAGTGGTTGGATTTGTGATAACTTGCATTGATAAGTTTGATGAATTTAAGATCAGGAAGATACATTGTTAGAGACCAGAGAGTGGCAGGTGACCATTGTAGCTTAGTGTCCATCGAGGAGAGTGTAACTCGGGCAAGGCTAGATCCGCTAGCACCGATTATTGAGGAAGGTAGTGATACTGACACTTCGTCAGACAAATCTTTCTTCATGATGGGTAGTCAACAGCCAGGAGGTTTCACTTATGATGGACCAATTCCAGGAGGAAGCACCTCCCTAAATCCTTTAAATGATTCCAAGCTCACTGTGATCTTCTTAGAGGGAACAAAATCGAGGGGAGCCCTAGTCTATTTTGACTATCGAGGACGCAAGTGCATTTGTATCGAAGAGAGTCCAGCTCAGAGATTGGAGATAATCCAAGTCTATGATGATGGAGATAGATTGTGAGACGAAAAGGGGAACCACTATCTAATAGTCAGTAACCCTGAAGATTACAACAGATATGGAAATAATGTGGCGAAAGGTAAAATGGTTTCAGAAGCTCAAGAACCGCTACCAAACATTGATCGGCCCGGAGCTATTTTTATGTATGATAAGAAAACAACCAGGGTTTCAACTTATAATGAGGACGTGGGAATCTACAAGCATGAGAGTGAGGGTATAGTCGCTTACTTTCGTAGCAAAGAACCATACGTAAACGAATTAAGCAAAAACAAGGTTTTTTACTTATTCTCTTATGAAACTGCCATGGGGAAGGGTATAGTTTTTGTTGATAGATACGGGCGAGAATACCAACGTATTCTCCTAGAGGAGGTAGAAAGGGCGACAGGTCCAGGAGCATCAGCATATGCCCCTGAGGAAGTGCCAAGAGCCACCTACACCTCAAGCAAGTCAACGAATCCTTTTTCAAAAGATTATGACGCCACATTCCACCCGACCGCAGGCATTCAACAACCAAAACCAACCGGCAAACCAGCCATCATTGCAGGCATGGCTTCGACAGAGTGCTACAATGGAACAAGATCGAAGCCGAGATGGTTATCAAGCCGCACGAGGGCTAAGGGATTTGTAAGAACCACCACTCTATTCAAGGTATCAAGGAGAGAGTAAGCCAAAGACTCAAGGGTCAACAGAGCCTGGAGGGCCACCCTTAGAACGAGTTCGAAGAGATGAACCATCTCTGGCGAGAACTGTTAGAAATTATGGCTTAGGAGCACCACTGGGAGAGGAACCAGCCTATTACAGAAGACCTGAGGAGGTATATCGATTAGGACATGGAGATCCAATGATGAGGTTTGTAGACCATCGGAGAATTAGACCTTCGCAAGTGCAAAAATGGGTAAACAACTTAAATACACAGGAAGCAGAGACCCAAGAGATCATGTAGCAGCCTTTGTGCGTGTAATTAGAGCCGAAGAGGTGTTAGACTTCCCTACCCAATTCGCAAGATTTGGACTAACCCTAGAGGATGACACTGCTACTTGGTTTGACTCTGTAGAGCGTAGAGACTTTGAGTCTATGGAGGAAGTGTTTGACAAGTTTATTGAGGAATTCTCACAAAGGGGGATAGCTCATAATACCGTCTCACAAATCCATAAATTCAAACAGAAAGATGGAGAATATGTACGAAAGGCAGCCATAAGACTAAAAAGATATGTTAAGTTATGTCCTGTGGAAGAATATTCAACTCAGTCCAGACTTATGCTTATATTCATCCAAGGACTAAGGAATGCGAATCTCTAGAAAGACTTACATATGAAGAGGAGCACGACGTTGAATGAGTTGACTAAGGCGGCTCTTTACCTTGTGGACAATTGTGCGGTCTACAAAGAGGGGGAGTTCAAGGATCTTGAAGACGATTCATCTTCACAACAAAGTGGAAGCAAGTCTTCTAAGACAGCACCGAAAGGAGAAGTAGCCCCCGGGGAGGTCACCTAATAAAAATGTAACCTATCACGTAAGTTCAACAAAAGAGTATTTAAAGTTCTTGAAACTTACAGAAATATATATATAGAAGGGCATTATTTTTCAAATTTTAAAAAAACTTATAGATTTTAAAAGAAAAGGGTACATTATATTCTTAACAAAATTCACAGATAAGGGGTTTTACAAACATGTCTTGAATGCACGTGATATGGTAATTTTACACATAGTGAACCCCCCGAGCGGTAAACCAAGAGATGCTTGTAGATGAAGTGCTAAAAAAGATTAACTTGTACGCCAAACCCCAGGCTAAACATCCCAAGTGGTGTGCAATTGAACAAAAAGTGACAAACCATGGGACCGAGGAATGTTATTATAATAAGGGATATGTGAGGGAGAGACCTTACGCTCCCCAAGCTCAGGTAGCTTCTCCTCAAGTTCCACCGTTGCCTAGGTATCAAGCAGGCAACCTACCAGGACCTGTAGGTGTATAAAGACCACAACCAGTGTTGGGGCAACAACTACCCCTACCAGGATTACGACCAGTTGGTATAAGATATACACCAACCGTAACTGAATCAGAGGATAAGTCTTTGGTTCCTATTCATGCATATTATGAAGATCCCAATGGATATGCGGCAAACCCTGTCTATTATCCACCGGATGAACCCTCGACACCAGAACCATGGAGCATGATAGGAAGTACAGGACCACCAACAGCTGCACAGGCAGCAGGAGAAGGAAGATATAGCTTAGATGAACGAACATTGTTATTCATAGCCAACGGAGGCATACCAACAAAGAGGAGCTCAAGGAGCACCTCAACAACCCAAGGGACCTTGCTACAAGTGTGGTGGAGACCATTGGCTAAGAGACTGTCCTCATGATGAAATCATTAGATTCAACGCATATTGCACCGAGTGTGGAGTTACTCATTTGATTCCCGATTGCCCTAAAAACCCCAGCAAAGGAGAAAAAACCACCTTGAACATGCTAGAAACAGTACCTTCTAATGGAGGGTCAGAAAATGAAACAATCATACCCATTCAGGCGGTAACACGAGCCCAAGCTCAAAGAATGAAGAACCAACCCATAGTTGAAGAGCCAAAAACCAATGCCCAAAGTTTCGAAACAAAAAATCAGAGAAGCACTTGGAAAGCTAGAAAAGCGCGTATGAAAGCCAGGAAAGAACGAGAGCAAACAACTCTATCCGAGGAGTTGCAAAGGATAGATTAGAGAGATTAGAGGATCTAGCTAGCTTAAGCTCACACACCACGACAACCATAGCAACCAAGAAAATAGCAGAGCCCAAAAGTGCAGAATCGGGAGGATCTATACTGGCAGACAAGGTAAATGAGTAGTTGGATGCGCTTCTAAAAGCTTATGAAGCCAGACTCAAAAAGAACCAAACCCAGGAGCAAAGGTGGATAACGTATCCATATGCCGAAATAGAAAAACAAATGTTAGAAATGTGTAAAAAGATGATCGAAATAACTCAATCATTGATGGAAGACCTGCTGGGTAAATCTGCAAATTGACATGAGGCACCGGCTCCAACCCCTATCCAACCAACTTTAGAGGAACAAGTAGAAACAAAGGAAAGACTCACTAATGCCTATGAATCCGGAGGAGAGCCTATCATAGTGCCAAATACAACAAATGACGCAAGTGACGGGTTCCAGCCTAAAACATTGATAGAAATGGGTAAGGACTGTAACGGTCTAGACGATCTGTGGAAGCAAATCCATGAGGCCAACGAGGCTAACAGGATGAGTAACCACATAAATAGCGCGAGAAAAGAAAAGAATATAACCTTACCTCCTATTGAAGAATTTGAGGCAAGGTCACAAATGAACTTTGAGATACATTCACAAGGGGGAGACCAAGGATCAATTAGTTCAGGGCACAGCCAACCAGACTCGCTGAGAACTTTACCCTCTTACCTAGGAGAGTATGAAGCCAAGTCTGCAGTGAGAGAAATCCCATCCCAAAGACTTTCTTCTAACAAAGTGAATGATTCGCAAGGATTGATTGAGTTATTGTCCACCCCGGTGGCATGCACAATCACATTAGCAGAACTCCTTAGGTTACGACCAAACATGTGGACCACAGTAGGTAAATGCCTAGAAAAATTCGGAGTGAGAGACCCCACCTTGAGGCTACAAGAAGGGATCAGAGAGTTGGACAGGCCTCAGCTAAACACTAGGCCAGTACCATTAAACAAGGTTGGAGAGTATTGCGAGGGAGAAGATGGAAACACCACGCTACCAGTAGAATTCCAAGGAGTAGTTTCCAAAGCTATTCTTGACAGTGGAGCGGGAGTTGCTATCGCCACCAATGAAATCTCGAAAAAATGGGGAAAACCAGCTTTAAGAGCTACCAGAATGAAATTGAAATTGGCCGATGGGTTCATGGAGAAGCCTCTAGGACTCTTAGAAAAAGTGATTGTCACTTCGTGCGGGATCGAGTATGAGCATACATTTGCGATAGTCGATTTCGACAAAAAGAACAATTATGAGATCATATTGGGACGACCATTCGTGCGACAATTGAAGATGGTCCAAGATTGGGGTTACGATCACATATACCTTAGACATGGCGAGACAACAACTAAAATACACCTGAAAGACCATAGTTACAAAGATGTGAACCAAACACCTGTGGAAGAGTTTGATTCAGCTACAATAGCAGGATCGAAACTCCCAACATGGTTAGGGCAACAAAAAGAGATATGGATGTGCGGAGCTTCACATTGTGGAAACTTAAGAAGAGAGGAATGCATCTTAGAAAGAGCAATTGAGGACAAGGAGTATATTTCGGAACCTTTCCCTGAAGATGCCTTGGAACCTCTAGAATGGGAACACATACTAACAACATTGGATGTCTGTACCATTAAAGATAGTCCAACAACAAAATTTTGCGATAAGGAGGGCTATGATGTGCTACCCTACTACATGGTAAACATTATACCAGGAGAAGATGAGACGATAGAACCACCAGAACAAGAAGAGTTTTATAACTCCTCTGAACATCTGGAAGTAAATGATGATGCAGATAATGAGTGTTCAGACACCTCAAGTGAGAGTGGAAGGGAACCCGAGAATATTAAGTTTTATGATTTTGCTAATCAGCACCCTAGACGCCAGGAACGCTATAGGAGGAAACGAGCAGGAAACACAACGAGAGAGAACCTGATGCCTAGGATAAAAGGTAAAACTCACTATTTTGATGCTTGTAAAAGCAAAGGATCGTATAAAAGATCAAATATCATGAAGATTTTTAAAAGATCGAAGGAAAAGATTGCGGGAGGAAATAAAACAGGAAAGAAAAGCTAAAACAGAAACAAAATCACAAAAATCTTAAAAATAAAAAAAAGAAACAACAAAAGACCAAGAGTGGACCAAATTGGAGCGTAAACAGAAATACCAAGAACTGAAACGGTCTTTACGTGAGATATGGACTACTGAAGAATATAGTGATGGTAAAGGGGAATCCGAAAAGGGAAACATGAATGTACCATCACACTATCGGAAATTTACCATCCAGGACAGAAAAATCATCATGACACCACCAGTCAGAGAAAGAACCAACCAAGAATCTTACGATGGGCCAGAAAATGCAAAAAGGATAGACCTTGCAGAACCAGGTGAAAAGCCTCAGCCGGTCTATATAGCAAACGATTTAGAGCCTGAAGAAGAAGAACGGCTAACACAACTTCTTAAGAAGTATAAAGATGTGTTTGCATAGTCCTATAAAGACCTCAAAGGAGTTGATCCATTGATATGCCAACATACAATTCCTTTGAAATCAGATGCAAAACCTAGCAAACAACGTCCTTATACTTATAATGACACATTTGTTAAACGAATCAAAGAAGAGATTGATCAGCTGATGGAAGCTGAATTCATCTATGAGATTGAACATACAGATTGGGTGTCACCCATTGTGGTAGTTCCCAAAAAGAACGGAAAACTGTGAGTGTGTGTCAACCTCAAAAAGGTAAATTCAGCCACCATAAGGGATAATTATCCCTTGCTATTCACAGAACATGTACTTGAGCGGGTGGCTGGAAAATGGGCTTATTCCTTTCTGGATTGGTTTTCAGGATATAACCAAGTGGAAATAGCAAGGGAGGATCAACACAAAACAGCGTTTGCCACAGAATGGGGAATTTATGCGTATCAAGTTATGCCATTTGGCTTAACTAATGTCTTAGCTACCTTCCAAAGGTTAATGACACACGCGTTGAAAGAATACCTAAGAATATTCTTAGAAATATAAATGGATGATGTTTGTGTACACTCTCTTCTACGAGAGGAAAATATTGACCATTTGCAAAAGGTCTTTGAAAAATGCAAGACATATTGAATCTGTCTTAACCCGAAAAAGTGTATATTCATGGTTAAGCAAGGCCACATCTTAGGACACATTATCTCAAGAAATGGCATAACCACTAACCTAGACAAATTCAAAGTCATTGTAGACCTACCCAGGCCTACTAATGCGAAACAAGTGCAATCCTTCATGGGACACTGCGGATATTATCGAAGATTTATATACATGTATGCGGTTATCACACAACCTCTGTATCGTTTGCTAGTCAATTTCGATTGGACCGAGGAGTGTGAAACTTCATTCCAAAAGCTGAAGGAAAACCTTATATCAGCACCTGTATTGAAGGCAACCGGATTGGGAAAAGATATTCCATGTTCACATTGATGCTTCTGCATATGCAATCGGGAGTATTCTGGCTCAACCTGGAGACGGAACAATGGATTTTCCAGTGTGTTATGGAAGCCAACAGTTAAACAGTGCGAAAAGAACTACACAACCATTGAACGAGAAGGGTTCAGAATGATTTATGCTATAAAGAAATTTTGGCATTATTTGCTCGCAAACAAATTTGTGTTCTTCACAAATCATCAAGCTCTTTTGTATCTGGTAAATAAATAAACCATGCAATACAGGGAGAATTGTACGCTGGTTTATTATATTGCTAGAGTTTGACTTCACAGTGGTGGTCAAAAAGGGTAAAACCCATCTACGAGCAGATCATCTTTCAAGGATACACAACGGGGAAGCTCCTGAAGGAGTAGATGATGACATACGAGATGCTTATCTTTTCAATATTGAAATGATACCCAAATGGTCTCAGGAAATTTTTAGCATTCTTTCCTTTGGAACTGGGTTTGATAATATAGAATACAGTTACAAACAACAAACAATTCGACAAACAAAAAACTTCCAGTTGATAGCAGGATGGCTGTATCATCTAGGCTCGGACCAAATCCTACGATTATGTATAAATCTGGAAGAATTCGAGTGCTACCTTGAAGAAGCACATGTCCAGGATTGTGCATTTCATTGTTCAACAGTGAAAACACACCAGAGATTGAAACAGTTAGGGGTTCATTGGCCAACTATGTATGCGGACACACATTCTTATGTTACCAATTGTACTATATGTAGTACCAAACAACCAGTGGATCACACGACATTGTTTCAGGTAAACATTGCACCTGCATGGAGTCAATATATCATTGATTTTTTAACCACCAAGACGTTCCTTGAGAACATCACAAGAGCACGGAAAAGGGCTATAGAGCTGGAAGCTCGTGACTTTCAGTTAATTGGGAACCAACTCTATAAGCGAGGAAAGGACAATCAACTTAGAATCTGTGCAAGTGAAAGCGAATACCTGCTGATTCTAGAACATGCACATAGCGGAATAATTGGAGGCCATTTTTCGGGCGACAAGACGGAAAAAATTGTCTTACCCGCAGGAATATGGTGGCCTACATTGCATATGGATGCTAAAGAGTTTGTAAAGCGTTGTGACGCATGTCAGTGCACCAAGGTGCCGATAAAGAGAGATGAGATTCCACTACGGCCAATGATGGGAGCAAGAGCATTTGCAAAATGGGGCATTGATTTTGTGGAACCTATCTCACCCCCTTCATATCGCACCCATACCCAATATATCATTGTGGCTACGGACTATCTCACAAAATGGGCGGAAGCCAAGGCAACACAAAAAGCATATGCACACACCACTGCACAATTTTTGTATGAGAATATTTTTGTACGATACGGGTTACCAATAGAAATTGTCAGTGACTGTGGGACACATTTTCTTAATGAAGTCATTGAATATCTGCTAGAGGAATTCATGGTCATACATAGGAAATCTGCCCCATACCATCCACGGGCAAATGGACAAGCTGAGGCCACAAATAAAACACTATGCACGGTTCCGACTAAAATAGTGTCAGAGTCACGAAGAGATTGGGATCAGCATCTACACTCAACACTGTGGGCATACAGAGTAGCTTACAAAACATCAATAGGAACAACACCGTACAACACGGTGTTTGGCCTAAATGCTATACCACCCATAGAGTTTTTAATTCCAACTCTACGAGTAGTGAAACGCTTAGAATGGACAGGACATGACCTCTCTTCAAGAATAGATGATCTTGAAAAGCTAGATGAACTCCGCTTGATAGATGTAGCTTCAATCTATGCTAAAAAGAGAAGACAAAAAGAATTTTTTGACAAACATGTGCGCACTAAAGAGTTCAAAACAGGTGATTATGTACTTGTTTATACTTTGAAGCAACATGCCAAGAAAATTAAAAAGCGAGGGATGGGACCCTTTGTGATTAGTGATCTATCACAAAGCGGACCTGTCAAGCTTGCTACATTAGCAGGTGAAGAAATTTCGAACTCGATTAGCGGATGTTGTCTAAAGAAATATCATCTACCACTCACACAGGAGATGCTCCAACAAATTCATCAAGGAAAACAACGAATGAAGGAAAAACAGAGAGTACGAGAGGAAGCTCAAGCAGAAGCACAAGAACGCATTGCAAAAAGAAGACTTCTGCGACAACAACAACAAAGTGGAGCACCATTGCAAATCAATGCCATTCGACTAAAGAAGTGGGATGAAGACACAGTGGAACCAATAATTGCAGTCACACTGGGTAGCAATCAAGTTGAATCGATGGCATTGCTTGATTCTAGAGCTCAAGCAAATTTGATCTCTTACGGATTATACCAACAGCTCAAATCTGCAGGCCAACTTCATCATACTCCTCAAGTGCTGGAAAGTAGTACATCACACTCGTTGACAACATTGGGCTGGACTATATTGCAGGTACAAGTACATCAATATATTTACCCACATAAATTTTATGTGGTAGAGGATGAAAGCACACAACACCTAATGATGTTGGGACAACCTTGGCAAAAAGATTACAATGTGCAGAGATTGGAATGCAAAGGTAGTCAAAATTCACCATGCACATGAACAACAGGTGATAGCCTTTGCTCAACAATACCGGAATAATCAGCTGTAAGCCATGCAATCACCGGAAAAAGAGCCAAAATCAAGAATGCCACCAAAGAACAACATGATACCCGAGACCAACAGACCGGTAAAAGCCAACCATGCTAATTACAGACATACAAAGTTGCAGACCGCAGTGCAAAGACCTCGATTACCAAAACAACAGAAACAAGTATAGTGCGGAAGGATAGAAATGACATGGCAGACAAACAACAATGCAACAAAAGAATTCAACCGAAGCAGATAGTTCAACCAAAAACCAAGGGCATAAAACAGATATGGATCCCAAAGAAAATGCTCAGCAATAACTCAAATGTCACTCACATTTGGATACCAAAACAAAAGCAAAAGGAACTCCCTTCAGTATAAGCAACAACGGAAGGCAGACAGCTGCATTTAAAAAAAGGCAACCGACTTATGTGGATGCCAATCAGCAACAAAACAGTGGAAACAAAGGAAGTAGCAAAACATCTACAAAAACCGGAAAAAACAAAATACCAATGGAAAGCAAAGAAAATACGGTCCACGGCCATTCCGGCCAAGCCAATCCTCTCCATAGAAACAACTACGGCTATATCAGCAGAAGCGGCAAAGCGATTGCCTTTTGCAAAAAGACAATTAAACAGAGAGCAATAGAGTTACAGCTATTACTTGCAAAGAAAATAGGAAACCTCGACGGCGAATGCCAATAAGCATTTTGCTTATTCCCTTCTCTTGCACAGCATTAATTTTTTCCATGCATTGACCGAGTATGCATCAATTAGGGCCACATTAATCGGCCATGCATTAACACAACTTTTTCAACCTATGCACTGCACATACTCCGAGGCGATACCTTGTCGTCCGGGAGGACTCCAACTAGGAGGGGGGGAGGCATTCTCAAATGCGGAACCAATAGCAGAAACAGAAAAAAAAAGGGCATGATTTTTGACTATTTTAAGGGTTGTTGTTTGATTGCGAAATTTTTTGGACTAACCCAAGTACATATGCCCTTATATAGCATGTATCTATAGGTATATGGGGCCAAACACCAAATCAAGCCCCTAGGTGTGTGTATATAAGTAGAAATAGAGATTTTTCAGAAAAATATTGGTAAAACGAAGAAATCCGGCCATAAAAATTGCATGTGAGTGTATATAATGTTTTGCGGTGATGTTTGTGATTTATTATGATTTTTGGGAATTTTCTGGGTTTGATTTGCTATTGTCCTTTTAATTTTTCTAATGTTCGGCAGAAAAACTTCAAAAATACAAAAAGCAGGTGAAAAACGGTCGTAATGAAAAACAAAAAATATGGGGATGATCAGTGACTATAGGACAACCTATGGTACAGTGGGGGTGCAATTATGAGACTAGAGCGGAAAGCGTATTTTGGCCACGTTTTGACCGAAATGCCAAATTTCTGGTAAACAAAGCAAATGAAGTCCAAATCAAGAAATTTTTGAGCCTAAACCGAATCTCGCAAGAAGATAGAAGCACATGTCAAATTTCATGAAAAGTGGTTCGGGGATCTCCATTATAAGAAATTTTCACCTCATTTTTAGCTCATTCTCACTATTGATTTTGTGGAGAGAGCTTCTGCCACCTAGAGCGGACCGACCTTCCAACAGCTTCTACGACGCGCACGACTACCCGACGAGCTCCAGACATGAGAGGTAGGCTCACCACCTTGAGCTTCTCGCGCATGTCTGTCATTATGTCGCGAAAACTAGTGTAGGGGTCACACACAAAGCGGGCGGTAGAGACCTACAAGTAGAGACGGCGACCTAACGGCTAACCCAAAAGCAACAAGACTTCATCGGCAGCTTACCCTGGCCTAGGAGAGTCCTGGATGTCCAAAGGCAGTAGAAATCCATAAGGAAAAACCCTAATTCCTAGAAACCCGCAAGAGGCCACCAATGGGAAATCTTCGAAAAGACGACCAAATGCTACCAAAATTCATGGGTAGGAGCATCTCAACATGCTCGACAAGTCTATGAGACCTGCATGACCAAAAAGTGACCCAAGGCGGCACTAAACTTCAGAAACGGCATCAGACACACAAAGCATCAAATTTCTCTTGCGGCCAAACCGCAAGCCCGTTTGCCACCAAACTTCACGAGCGGCTTTCCTATACCATCAACAACCAAGTCCTATGGTGGTCAACCACCACAAATCATCGAAGGTATGTAAATGCAACCACGGGTGCTTCTAGAGCGACAAATTGCCAAATGAAGCTTCGGTGAAGCCAAAGTCGACAAAAACCATACGACAAGGATCCCCAAGGGATCGGGAAGCTATGGAGACCAACATTAAGAAATTTCATAGCCAAAAAGCACTCCAAAAGTCAGAAAACGGCTTGGATACTCTGAAGTCCACACAGGGAGTTATTCTCTATCCATTTGACTTTTTTGTTGAAATTAGGCTCAAAAGGGACTCAGGGGGACCAACGGCAGGCACTAGGAGCACCATCCATGAAAAAATCATCAGGAGACATCCTATGCGTAGGATGTCTCAAGGGCACTTTTGGGCACAGACTCCAACATTTTTCATCATACACAGTTTCTGAATGACATTTACAAGCTATCCACCAAGTCTCATCACATTTAGACCAAAATTGACCTCATATGCATGAAAAAACGCAAAGTTGGGGCATAGATGCAATATTGGGCCATAGACCTACCAAATCTTGTCCAAATCACATGAAACTTTCACAACACATTCACCAACACATCAACAACCAATCTGTGTGGTCAGAAGCAAAAAATGGTGAAGTAGACATCCTACGCATAGGATGTCTATTTGACTTTTTTGGCCTGCAGAGGATTATTGTTCAGTCCAGATCCAATCACCTCATCATCAGGAGCTCATATATCAAGTTTGAAGCCATTCTAATCATTTTTGACCCCCAACACCTTCAAGATACACTTTTGGAGCCCAAAAACACCACACAGGCCCTTACAAGCATCAATCCCTGCCAAATCCAAATCCAAGAGCATGGCCATGTTCCATAGGCCAAGGACTACCCACAGAACAAATTTCATGACATTTTGATGAAAAAGACATCCTACTGTAGGATGTCTCCATCATAAATTAGGCTTTCTGTGCAAAGAGTGACATCATGGGAGCCAATACCATGGTGCAATGAGCCCATATACCAATTTTTGACCCATTTGGACATCAATTGCTACCTATGATGGACTTTCTACCCAATTTGTGACCTAAAGCCAGAATCAGCCCAAAAATCCACTTTTTGATATCCAAATCCAAGCATATAGCCATGTTCCATGAGCCATGCACTACCAGCATGACGAGTATGAACCAATTCTGATGAAAAAGACATCCTACGCGTAGGATGTCTAAACGGAAAATTTCTGCCAGATTTGCACTGTGAGCACATGCACAGCTTCACAAGTTCCTTTTAAGCTTTATTTTCAATTTTCAAGTCATTTGGATAAGTAAAACTCAGTTTCGCAGCTAATATGGAAAAAACGCTAACTTCGGACTACTGAGTGCAATAGGATCTATGGCAGCCGCGAAGTCACCGGCAAAGAAGAAAAGAATGACCATCAAGGATTACCTGGAAGAAGTGGAACCCTTCGTCATTCCAGAAGGAACACTAAATCCCACCAGCACATGGATACAATAAGATCTGTTAGAGTCCAACGACTTAAAGATCTACCAAGGAGTGTTCAAAGACACTGAAGGGAATGTGATCGAGCTACCAATGCTGCCGCGAGAACTAAATGAGTTCGTAAGAAGCAAGATGGCCGAGTACTTGGAGAAGATTGATCTCCACAACTACTTTGAAGCAATACCGGCAGTTGTGGACATAAAGAGAGTCTGGGAGTTTGTGACAACCATCAAAGAGGATGGAGTGGCCAAAGTAATAGATCTACGAGGCAGGCCAGAAACAGAGATAACCATCACTGAGCAGGTTGTAGCAGATGCACTAGACCTCTCCAACAAGGGGGATAGTGTAACGAAAAGAAGAGATGAGGTAACGGTGTACAATGAGAAGAAAGGGAGTTACACCTTTGAAGATATTGCCAACCCAAGATGGCAATCATGAGCCAGTTGTACAACCAATACTTCCATATGTGTACGAAGAGGCATAGAATGCTGCCAGGTGCAATTGCCACGACATTCTCTTGGGCAATGACGAAAGGCACCCCAAAGATAATCAAGTATGCGGCGTATATACATGACAACTTAGTAAAGATGGGTAACAAGAAGCCAACCTATATTGTGCCAGGAGAACTAATCACTAAGGTGATTTATGGGGCACTGCACACAAAAGGAAGGTGTCCCAAACCCCCGTCCCAGAACGACTGGCTGAGGCTAAAAGAAGACAAAGAAGACGAGCCCCAAAGAGCACCAAGGGTAGCTACAAGACTGAAAAGACGGCTAGAGCCGGTTCAAGAGGAGCAGCCAGAGCAAAAGAAAGGAAGAAGAAAATTTCCCAAGTACCTGCAAAATAAACAAGGTCACAAAAGGCGGCAAGATTACAGAGGCTGATGGAGAGCTTCCGAGCAGAGAGAGCCCTCAAAGGTGATTTAAGTGAACTCTGGAAGCCATCTCTAGAAGCTATGTCGAGATCATCCCAAAGAGTGCAAAGGGACAGATTCGAGGACTATATCAAGAACTTTGAGATTATTAATGCCTCATCAAAGAATATACCACATGTCCCTTTCACAGAGGAGGAAGTGGAGCAAATACGGAAGAAACTGCTAGATGAGCAAGAGAGCCAAAAAAGAGAAAGAAAAACTAAAGCAGATAGGGATTTAAAGGCCAAATCAAGATTTTTTGAGCCTAAACCGCATCTCGCAAGAAGATAGGAGCACATGTCAAATTTCATGAAAAGTGGTTCGGGGACCTCCAATATAAGAAATTTTTACCTCATTTTTAGCTCATTTTCACTATTGACTTTGTGGAGAGAGCTTCTGCCTCCTAGAGCAGACCGACCTTCCAGCAGCTTCTACAACGCGCACGACTACCCGACGAGCTTCAGACATGAGAGGTAGGCTCACCACCTTGAGCTTTTCGCGCATGATTGTCATTATGTCGCGAAAACTAGTGTAGGGATCACACACAAAGCGGGCGGTAGAGACCTACAAGTAGAGACGGAGACCTAATGGCTAACCCAAAAGCATCAAGCTTGATCAGCAGCTTACCCTAGCATAGGAGACCAGTCCTGGATGTCCAAAGGCAGTAGAAAACCATCGGGAAAAACCCTAATTCCTAGAATCCCGCAAGAGGCCACCAAATGGGAAATCGGCGAAAAGGCGACCAAATGCTACCAAAATTCATGGGTAGCATCATCTCGACATGCTCGACAAGTCTATGTGACCCGCATGACCAAAAAGTGACCCGAAGCGGAACTAAACTTCAAAAACGGCATCAGACACACAAAGCATCAAATTGCTCTCGCGGCCAAACCGCATGCCCGTTTGCCACCAAACTTCATGAGCGGCTTTCCTAGACCATCAACAACCAAGTCCTATGGTGGTAGACCACCACAAATCATTGAAGATATGTAAACGCAACCACGGGTGCTTCTAGAGCGACAAATTGCCAAATGAAGCTCCGGTGAAGCCAAAGTCGACAAAAACCATACGGCAAGGATCCCCGGGGGATCGGGAAGCTATGGAGACCAACATCAAGAAATTTCATCGCCAAAAAGCACTCCAAAAGTCAGAAAACGGCTGGGAGGCTCTGAAGTCCACACAGGGAGTTATTCTCTATCCATTTGACTTTTTTGTTGAAATTAGGCTTAAAAGGGACTTAGGGGGACCAAGGGCAGGCACTAGGGCACAATCCATGAAAAAAACATCAGGAGACATCCTACGCGTAGTATTTCTGAAGGGCATTTCTGGGCACAGATCCCAACATTTTTCATCATACACATTTTCTGAATGACCTTTACATGCTATCCACCAAGTCTCATCACATTTGGACCAAAATTGACCTCATATGCATGAAAAAACGCAAAGTTAGGGCATAGAGGCAATAATGGGCCATAGACCTACCAAATCTTGTCCAAATCACATAAGACTTGCACAACACATTCACCAACACATCACCAACCAATATGTTTGGTCAGAAGCAAAAATTGGTGAAGTAGACATCCTACGCATAGGATGTCTATTTGACATTTTAGGCCTGCAGAGGAAGTTTCTCCATTCCAGATCCAATCCCATCATCATCAAGAGCTCATATATCAATTTTGAAGCCATTCTAATCATTTTTGGACCCCAACACCTTCAAGATACACTTTTTTGAGCCCAAAAACACTACACAAGCTGTTGCAAGCATCAATCCTTGTCCAAATCCAAATCCAAGCACATAGCCATGTTCCATAGGCCAAGGACTACCCACAGAACAAATCTCATGTCATTTTGATGAAAAATACATCCTACGCGTAGGATGTCTCCAGAATAATTTTGACCTTCTGTGCAAGGAGTGACATCATGGAAGCCAATACCATGGTGCAAAGAGCCCATATACCAATTTTCAACCCATTTAGACATCAATTACTACCTGTTATGAACTTTCTACCCAATTTTTGACCTAAAGCTTGAATCAACCAAAAAAATCCACTTTTTGATGTCCAAATCCATATCCAAGCACATAGCCATGTTCCATAAGCCATGCACTACCAGCATGTCAAGTATCAACTAATTCTGATGAAAAAGACATCCTACGCGTAGGATGTCTAAATGGAAAATTTTGGCCAAAATTGCACTGTGAGCACATGCACAGCTTCACAAGTTCCTTTTAAGCTTTATTTTCAATTCAAGTCATTTAGATAGTTGAAACTCAGTTTCTCAGCTAATATGCAAAAAACGCTAACTTCGGACTATTGAGTCCAACAGGATTTATGGCAGCGGCAAAGTCACCGGCAAAGAAGAAAAGAATGACCATAAAGGACTACCTAGAAGAAGTGGAGCCCTTCGTCATACCAGAAGGAACACTAAAGCCCACCAGCTCATGGATCCAAGAAGATCTATTAGAGTCCAACGACCTAAAGATCTACCAAGGAGTGTTCAAAGACACTAAAGGGAATGTGATCGAGCTACCAATGCTGCCACGATAACTCAATGAGTTCATAAGAAGCAAGATGGCCGGGTACTTGGAGAAGATTGATCTCCACAACTATTTTGAAGCAGTGCCGGCAGGGGTTGACATAAAGAGGGTCTGGGAGTTTGTGACAACCATCAAAGAGGATGGAGTGTCCAAAGTAATAGATCTACGAGGCAGGCCAGAAACAGAGATAATCATCACTGAGCAGGTTGTAGCAGATGCACTAGACCTCTCCAACAAGGGGGATAGTGTAACGAAAAGAAGAGATGAGGTAACGGTGTACAATGAGAAGAAAGGAAACTACACTTTTGAAGATATTTCCAACCCAAGAGTGGCAATCATGAGCCAGTTGTACAACCAATACTTCCGTATGTGCACGAAGCGGCCACAAAAGTACAGAATGCCGCCAGGTGCAATTGCCAATACATTCACTTGGGCAATGACGAAAGGCACCCCAAAGATAATCAAGTATGCATCGTATATACATGACAACCTAGTAAAGATGGGTAATAAGAAGCCAACATATATTCTGCGAGAAGAGCTAATCACTAAGGTGATTTATGGGGCACTACACGCAAAAGGAAGATGGCCTGATCCTCCGTCTCAGAACGACTGGCTGAGGCTAAAAGAAGACCATGAAGACGAGCCACGAAGAGCACCAAGGGTTGCCACAAGAGTGAAAAGACGGTAGAGCTTGTTCAAGAAGAGCAGTCAGAGCACAAGAAAGGAAAGAAGGAATTTTCCCAAGTGCCGGCAAAAGAAACAAGGTCACAAAAAGCGGCTAGACTAGAGCGGCTGATGGAGAGTTTCCGAGCAGAAAGAGCCCTTAAAGGTGATTTAAGTGAACTCTGGAAGCCTTCTCTAGAAACAATGTCGGGATCATTCCGAAGAGTGCAAAGGGACATATTCGAGGATTATATCAAAAATTTTGAGATTCTTGATGCCGCATCAGAAAATATACCGCATGTACCTTTCAAAGAGGAGGAAGTGGAGCAAATACAGCTAAAACTGCTAGATGATCAAGAGAGCCAAGAGAGAGAAAGAAAAACTAAGGCAGACAGAGATTTAAAGAAAGAGCCTACATCTCTACCAGCTAGTCCTAAACCCAACCCACCGCCCTCACCACCTCCTCACAGCCCTCCACAAGAAGATAAAGAGGAGGAAGACAAACACAAAGGCCACGAGGAGCCCAAGAGAGAACAAAGCCAGGAAAGGGAACAGGTTAAACCTGAGAGTGAGAAGACAAAGCCAAACGAAGAATACAGCACATTTCTGGACCTACTAGTTGCAGGATACACAAAGGAAGAAGCTGCCACAGTCGCATTCGACTTGGCAAGCACAGGGCCTAAGGAACAAATGCAAAGCGTCGGGCTCGTAGAACTAAAGGAAATGGCCACAGGTACAGTGGATCTGTACCCACCCTCCAACGACTAGGATGTGGTGATGACGAAGCTAACCGGGTTAAGAGCGCATTCCATGGCTTCAGAAAGTGAGATGGCAGCTCTCAAGGCCACTGAAGTGAAGATAAAGATGGAAGTAGACTCTTTGCAAGGACAAAGCCAAAGGCAGAAAGAGAGAGAAGAGGAGCTACAAGCCAGCCTAGCAAGGGCATTGCAAAGATGCCAGGCAATGGAGGAAGAAAATCAGGCAGCTGCACAAAGAATGCAAGGAGTTGAAGAGGAATGTCAGCAACTCAGCAAAGCACTGATAGATGCCGAGAGGGAAAGGGATAACCTGACCCTACAATTGGCTGAGGAATCTAAAGAAGTTGAATCCATGCGAAACGCAAAAGAAAAGGCGGAGATAGATCAAGAAGCCAGCCAGGATGAGGTCCTTGAGCTCAAGGACCAGCTCAAAGTGAAAGATCAAACCATCCAGAGGTTGCGAGCATCCCCTGCCAGAGTTAGAGCTACTAGCTCGACTCACATATCTACGGAAAGTCAACTTTATGAAGAACAGATGCAAGAACTTCAGAAGGAGCTGACTCTAGAGAAAAAGCAAAGATTGGTGATGGCAGAAGGGTCTATTGTCATGCAAACACGAATGGAAGAAGACCAAAAAGCCCTGCAAGAAGAATTAGAAAGTATCAAAAGAAAGCTCAAGGAGGCGGAGAGGATAAACGCCGAATTGAATGACCTCCTCGTAAATATGGGCGAAGAAGTTGAAACAGAAAAACAAAAACTCCTAAAGTAGATTGAGGAGCTGAGAGGACAGCAAGCAGGAGAGCAAGAGGGCATAGGGCCAGCAGCCAATGAGGGCATCGATTTAGAAGATGTGGCAGATCCGGTGGACACGCCTATGCAAGAGGAAATCTTAGAAGGATCCTCTCAAGAGCCACAAGATCTAACACAGGAGGAGGAAGAGAAGCTACGTAAGGCAATAGAGAAAGAAATCAGAGAGACAACAAAGGAAGCGTTGGAGTGGGAGCAGAGGGTTTTCAAGTCCATGACCATCCAGAAGATTGACGCTAGCAACCTCAAGCGCGAATGGCTTCAACCCTCTCTCCCATATCCTTTGCTAAAATATGAAGCAGCCACCATCAATAAGAGGATTAGAGAAGAGTTGATCGTGCCACTCTACAATGCAGATATCTCCCAACCAGAAGGGGTCAGGCTGATTGTTGACTCTCAGCCAAAATGGAGGAAGGCCTGGCTCACAAAGTACCCACAATACCTAATACACTTAATAGAGGCACCTAAAAACATCAGAGACAACCTCAACTTTTGTCCTCTACCAAGGATCTGGACATGGAAATCCCAGGAGATCTTACAAAGGAGCCAACCCACTTGGCTGAATTACCCTAAGCTGCCGGGCTTGAAGGCGGGTGAGAGAATAAGTTTCCAATACATGGTGAAAACCCTAACGAGCGCCATCAAATTGTTCACTGGCTCACCTGACCTTACGTGCATCATGATGAAGAAAATTTGCAAAACACTTTTAGCAGTATTTGAGACTTTCAAGCCAGGCTAGGTGACAAACAATATCTTTTTCTTCCAAGATACTTACAGATGCGCTTATGATCTGTCTGGTCAGCCTTCCAAGGAGGTGATACATGCTTTGTATCAACGGATAATGTTTCTACCATCCTATCACCTCCAGGCCTTTGAAGAAGCGTTCTACACAGGCTTCTTCACCATAAACATTGATATTTTTGGCCCAACAATGATGAACCTACATGCAAGATACGAATCACTGATCAAGATGCGGGAAACCATACGATGAAGAAGCAGATCAGCGCCATGTCGGGGATGACATGAGCAAGGAGGGGGGGAGTGTTAGAAGCTGGACACACCCCATGGCAACTAACTACTCGGAAGATTATTATTTTTGTAATTAGTCATTTATTGAGGAAACCTGATTTTTCACCTTGTAAATATTGGGACTTACAGAAGTTTCCAGATTGTATCCCAGTTTTGATAATTAGATGGAGTAGATGGTTGATTTGGAACTTTAGGGTTTGAGAATTGTAAGGTATATATACCACTTTTTGAACTTAATAAAAAACCTTTTGTCATTTTTTAAAAACAAGTTTTGAAGTCTGTGAGTGAGCGTACTGTGTACGAGAGAGAGTGTGAGCTTCATCTTGATGCTACATGTGCACCGGTGGTCGGAATCGAGTGCAGAGAAGTGCAGCATGTTGCCCCCCACGAGACCTACGCGCCGATACCTACATTGCACGCGTACGATCCGGATTTGCGAGCTCCTTCTACGAGCTTCATCTGGTGATTTGGTGAGCATGCGTTGTCCGATTTTGCATTGCAGCATATCCACGCGTTCACATTGAGTAGAGCTACACATTAGGCACCTTAGATTTTGGAAACTATGACCTGTAAATTTCGGCCAGACATCCTACGTGATTTTGCACTGGGTGTTTTGGGTTGGGGTTTTGGTTCATAGACCTTAGGGAGAGCGACCTATTGGTATTAGTAGGGTCTCCTTCAAGTTCTATGGTGTTTCAAGATTGTTTAATGGGTGTTCGGCTCTAGAGAGCGTTGTAGGAAGTTTCCTCTTATGCACTCTTGAATGCTGTGACTTAGACAATTGGTAGAGACCTCTGTAGGAATTAGTTAGGAGTCGGTCGAGTGTAGGTTGACACCTTATGCTTGCTTCCACGCGCCTGCGGGTCGAGCTTCGTCCTTAGCTGACATTATATGTTAGGTGAGTTCCCGCTGTGCTGACGTCCGTCACGGCGTATCCGTACAACATAGACATACAAGAGTATGTCTCAAAATGCATGGTATGCCAAAAGATGAAGTATGATAGAGGGAAGCAGCTTGGATTTCTCCAGCCATTATCAATTTCTAATTCACCATGGGAGATCATATCTATGGATTTTATCTTTGGATTGCCCAAGTCTATCCATGGTAACACAGGAATATGGACAATAGTTGACAGGTTTAGCAAGCAAGTGCATTTTATACCTATCAAAAAGACTATCAAGGCACACCAAATGGAAACCCTCTTATATCTCAAATTTTCAAGTACCATGGTTTGCCAACGTCCATAGTGTCCAATAGAGATCCTAGAATGACCTGTAATTTTTGGAAGGGTCTCTTTGAGAATCTAGGTACAAGGCTAAATTTTGCCTTGGACTATCACCCACAAACGGATGGCTAAAGTGAGATAGCTAACCTTACAAATCTAGATCTACTAAAAGCCTATGTCACAGAAGTAGATCAAAACTCTCAATGGGATAAGTACTTACCTCCTATAGAGTATACGTACAATAACATGTACATACTTCTACAAGAAAAGTGTCTTTCAAGGTTATAGAGGGAAGACCTAAAAGACCCTTGTTACTTATGGTACATGGGAATATCTTCGCTACTGATGAGTATAGCCGAGATCTCCAAGAATCTTTTCAAAAGATTAAGGAGACTATCTCTATCTCATAGAAAAGGCAAAAGGCCGTGGCTAACAATCACAGAAGAGCCCTAACCTTTAAGAAAAAAGATTAAGTTTTGCTAAAACTCCCAAAGGCTCGTTTAAGGCAAACTACAGGCAAGAATCCTATAGGCCACCAAAAGTATTATGCTGAGTTAGCAAAAAGATACTATGGTCCTTTTCAACTTCTTAATCCCATTAATGAGATGGCTTATCAATTAAAGTTTCCCAATCACTGGCTCATACACAATGCTTTTCATGTGAGCCTACTCAAGCCTTACAAAGGAGAGCCACCAACGGAAGCGGTAATTGAAGACCCTTCAAAGGTCGAGGATCAGGAAGAGGTGCTCCAATCCAAATCCATCCTTCAACATGAAGACAAGGTATTAAGGCATGGTAACATTATTTGATGGTATCTTATTAAGTTGAAGAATTATCCTTTTGAAGATGCTAGATGGATGCAAGGAACTCAGCTTAGGGATAATATGAACCTTGTCAATGCTTAAAATGATACATTAAAAAAATGTAAATGCCTTATGAAGAAACAATGTTTTTGTCTTATAGGACTATCTCTTTCTTTAATTGTGCAAAAATTTAAGAAGTATACATGCTTAGGATCATGTTTGTGGCAATGACGTCTCCTAAACACCAAGTAGAACTTGTCACTCTAGTTTTGAAGTATGCTATGGAATAAAGAGTAGACATGCTTGCGGTAACTACGTCTCTCAAGCACCAAATGGATTTGTCATCCATTCTCAAATGATGTTGTAGGGTAGAAAGGGATCCTTTACCCGCTAGGAAACCATGGACTAATGACTGAGCTTTACCTTCTCTACCTCATAGTCGAGGATAACTATGATTTTAAAGAGAGGTAATGTCATAAAAAATAATATTGACTTTTCCAAATGATTTTCTCATGTTAAACTGATAATTTAATGTGGGAAGATGAAAGGGGTACAAGAGCTAGTATATTGGTATGTGCTACAAGACCTATCTCAGCATGGGATCCACATGAGAGAAAATAGGGATCCAGAAGGAGATGGTCGGCCAAAGAGAAATGTGCACCTAATGAAGCTTTAAAAGACCCTTGGGTAAGATTCATTAAAGCCTCCAAAGGTTAGTGTCAAAAGCCTTTAGGCCTAGGGCTAATGGGGTGAGTATGGCCATAGCTAGGTATTCAAAACCTTTGTAAATATGGACTATGGTGTCCAAGAGTTTGCAAGTGGCCAAGAGGTGACCCCCAACTTGCATAGGGAAATCCCTCTTCCTAGGTGGATGAGAGAGAAAACACACACACACACACACACACACACACACACTCCACAATAAGCCCCCTTTTCACACAAGGCAAATAGGACACATGTCAGGCCCTTGGGCAGGTTTCCCCCAAAGAAGCCTAAATCCTATTGGAAGCATTGTGGCAAGGAAAAATGATAATTAAGCTTGAATAAATAACGCCTAAACAATTTTAGAAAAGCTTATTAAAAGAACCAATGAGATTTAAGACTCCTAAATTCCTACTGGACGAAGCGTTCAATGAGAATTAAGCAGCCCATAGGCTAGCCTAATTCCTATTGGCTAGTTGACCCAAAGGTCCAATGAGAATTTATCTACTCTTAAATAATAAGCTAAGATCTCTCTCTAAAAGGGAAAGGAGGACACTTGTCACAATGCTACACCCCTTGCGATCTATGAAGGAAAGCAACCATTGGCTAAGTCCTGGCACATGCCAATAGGATGCAAGTCAGTGTAATTAGAGAGAGAGAGAGAGAGAGAGAGAGAGAGAAAGAGAGAGAGAGAGAGAGAGAGAGAGAGAGAGAGAGAGAGAAGGAGGTCGACCAAGCAAGGCAAAAAGGCTGAATTTTACTCACGCAACACATGTGTAGATCAAGAACTCCATCTCCTTCTCCAAGCATTGAGAAGTAGAGAGCCTACATCAACACCACTTGACTATGGAATGCAAATACAAGCAAGAGTCAAGCTTCAATGGCATGCTCATCTTCTCCATCATCTTCATTACTATGCTAAGCTAATCTCTAAGATAAATCTAAGATAGGAAGAATACATCTTTCTTGTATGTTACATCTTCTTCTTCTTCACTATCCTCACTTCCCCTGCTAGCTCTCTCCACCTTTGAAGGTGTTTGAGGTCTTGGGATTAAGGCTAGGGACAATTCAATTATTGTTATCATGTTTAATTTTGGTGCATGAAACTTTCCATCTTCATAGCACCAAAGAGGTCTCAAGGAACAAAAAGATTGTATTGTACAAAGTCCCTCTTCATGGGAGAAACTATAATACAAAAGCCTTTTGGAGGAGGAACCGGCTCCAGGTAAATCCGGTCCTCATTTGTTGTCAAATTATCTATTTCTCTCTCTCTCTCTCTCTCTCTCTCTCTCTCTTGCAAGTATTGTCATGCCAAGTTCATTAGGTGTAACATTTATGTTGCTACCTTCTCTAGGCACTCTCTCTATTCTCATTGGGAATTCTTTGAAAATGAAATGCTCACTACTGTTACTGTATTTACGCTACCAACAATGTTATTAGTACAATTTTGTTACATGTTGTTTGGTTAGGCATGTGTCATAGTTCAAACCCAAGAGTGAGGTTATTGCAATTTGTGGCTTTTGACCTATGGTTTATGTTTCTTGGTGTGTATACTTACTAGAATACTTAGAGGCTATGTGGCACACTGGCAGCTCATCATGTGAGAGTCATGTGTGTTTGGTTTTCACCAATATCTGGTTGGGTAACCTTGTGAAGCTATGTTTTTGGATAAGAGGATTATTTTTGTTGCTTAATTATTTGCAAAGAGTTCTTAGTGGTTTATTTATTTGGCTTAGCTATGTGGCTTATATTTTTGTAATACATGATTGGCCTTGATATATTTCATAGAGGCAAAGTCTAGTGCTATCTTGTTAGTTTTGCTATAATTTTTAACATCTATAATTTTTAAAAACAAGAGAGGAATCCCAAATCCCGAGCAGTTTTTTTTGAGTGATAACTAAACCGAGTAAAAATTAGCAATGTACTATTTCAAAAAGCCCAAACTAGTCAATGTACTTCTACTAATTTTAATAATCATTCACATATGTGTTTTTATTTAGTTCTTACACTCTATCCAAGCCTTGATGGAGGTGGTGGATAATAAGTGGACACTAAGTTGAAAATAGGCAATGGTAACACGTTGCAAAGGAGACAAAGGATTCAACCAATGAACAATTAGGAACTTCTCTTTAGTATTAATGTGTCTGATATTTCTTGTGTCAGAATATAGTGACAAAGGGATGAGTGTGTATAATGTAGCTCATAGAAGCTAGACCTGTTTAGAACACAAGGGACGAGCTTACTAGAGTAAGGGTCCTCATAAACTAATTTCAAACCCAAGAAGTCACAAGGTATGGAACTAGGAATTGTCACCATGGACTTGTTGAAAAGAGCATTATGAGGGTAGCCTACATGTTTTCATTGCAATTTCTACCACTAGAACATCCACCTCAATCCTAGTTGTGTGCCATCCCTTTGTGTGTGTGTTTGTGTGCGTGTGCCCATATACCCAGTATGCCCCTTGCAAGTTTTTGAGTGATGTCATTTGTTTATATTCAATATTTTTTTCTTCACATTTTTATCCGGTTGATATAGCAAAGATAACAACTCATGCCAATTAGGCGGTAGCTCTATGTCAATAAGGGCTGGCAAAAGACCCTCCTCCTTGTATGTCCAAATCCCTAGCAAAAGGAGTAGGTAGCTAGGGAGGAACCCACATACATCCATTGCATTATAATCTAGGATCCCTTGTCATGTATCATCATGCCACATTGGGTTTACATTAAAAAATCCTGGGGATGGAGTCGAACCATCATTCTAGGATTGTGAGTCTAACACATTAACATTATGTTACCTAGGTGGGGGGTGACCAAAGCAAAGGCCACCCTGAAGTAATGTTAGTTATCTATATTTATCAAAAGTGGATTTCCTTGAGATACAAATAATATCTAACAGGCCATCGTGAGAGCAAACAGGGAAATAACTTTTCTTAAGGCAAAGCCTAGAGTAACAGAACCAAATAATTTTTTGGCTAATGATAGATTTCATGCCACAGGGCTTGTCAAAGGACTAAATACGTTTCAAATACCCACTGCTACTCCTTTTGTCATTCTTGGGTTCATCCTTGCTATTCTCTTTTTTGGGAAGCAGGAAGGGCAAAGCCATGAAATTCCCCCCAGTGCTTCCTATTCTCTGGGGTCATTATCGCCCGGCCCAATATCTTGACCGTTCCCTTCACTTTTGGAACTAGTGTCTTCCTCCATATTTGGTCCACTATAGAAGGGGTGGCAACATGTAGTTGAATCTTAATTCATGTCTGACTTCGTCCCCTTCTGGAGTGGAGTTGTCATCCTTGATTTCATGAGTATCCCCTCCAGACTCCTCTGCCCATAATGGCGCCCCTGAAGATGATGGAGGAGGAGGAAAAGATAAATCTTCCATCGACGTCAAGCCTTTTTTGTCATTTTTCCGGCCCTGATGACAGGAGGACTCCGCTTCCGTCTTGTCTTCCAAATTGTCATAATTGGAAGAAGAGAAGTAATAAGGAAAACCCCTGTACTTTGTGAATACCCCAAACCCATTTCTTATCCCATGGAGGGAATCCCTCGCAATATAGATACAACATTCAATATGAACTTTCAAGTCACTATAAAGTACACTATACAAGTAAACCTCGGAACAATGCCTGTTTTATGTAGCCGAGTTCATTGGAAACCCCTGACGGCCAATCATGGAAAGAGTTAGGCTTTTTAAAGTTTCAATTGTTGTCAACGTCCTCTTCTTCTCTCAAGACTCACTCCTCTTGTGAACCATTCAAATTTCAATAGTCCATATATTGGAATAGAAGCCCCATAGTGCACACTCTAAGCAACGCACTATCCATAATAAGATCATGTAAGCAAGGGCACTATCCATAATAAGATCAGGGCTTTAAAAAAACATTTTTCGAACCTAAGGAAATGAGGGTAAACTTGAAGTTCTCTCGGGTTTTTAAGTCAAAATTTGAAGCTTTTGCTATTTACACTAAAACTTGTGTAAAATTCTTTGTTTTTTGCTCAAAATCTAATTGCGAAGTCAGCATTGTACTCTGGTTTTTTTCTAGGGAAAATTACCAAAATACCTTTGTATCTAATTTTGTTGGATTGTTCAAGATTTTATAATCTTTATTTCTTTTTGACAATTGAGATTCGTTTTTGAGTGCTTATTATGTAATTTGTCGTCGCAAAAGAAGGTAATTATGTCTAAAAATAATGTTCAGCAATTCATCTCCAAGGCCTAGAAAACCAGCTCAAATTCTAGTTTTAGCATCTTGTATAATAGACAATCAGTCTTCTTGTAAAAAGAAGCTACAAAAAAAATTATTTTTGAAGAAATTTACTCTCACAACCAGAGGTATTTTGGAGAATTTGAAGAGCATTTTGGGAATTTATGACAATTATTGGGGGTATCTTAGGAATTTTTGAAATTTGAGAGATATTTTGGTAATTTTTTCTTTTTTCTAACATTAAAATATCCAAATCTCTCTCTAGCAGTCCATGTCGACGTGGGCAGCTATAGAGAGGTTTACTTCTAGTTTTTTTTTTAAAGCGGCAGTCTAGACGTCTCTCTCACACACTCGCTTGCAGCCTTGCAGCGCACTATGAGAGATGTTGGCATTCATGCGCTCGTTGCTAAGTGCATGCTGGTTAGTGGTATCGCTGCTTTCCCCACCGCATGTGCAAATAGTAGCTGATGTTTAAGGTCTAGCATTGGTCGCATGTGCTCGCAAGTCGCGACCAAGTCCTCTCTCTCTCTCTCTCTCTCTCTCTCTCTCTCTCTCTCTCTCTCTCTCTCTCTCTCTCTCTCTCTCTCTCTCTCTCAAGTCGCATATGATTGACTTTGAAAGTTTGAGGTCAAAACTGCACAAAGCACAGATCCTGAAACTACCAACACTATAATGGCACACCGCACTATCCAAATGTCTCTCTTTCTCTCTCTCTCTCTCTCTCTCTCTCTCTCTCTCTCTCTCTCTCTCTCTCTCTCTCTCTCTCTCTCACACACACACACACACACACACACACACAACTACTGGCATTCCCTCTAGTAGCTGCTACATACATATCAAACTTGTGTTGCGAACTTGACCAATAATGAGAACCGTTCATGGTTCACCAAAATCTGGAACGAGAGGAAGGCTCGACGGACGAGAGAGCAAAAGTTGTTCCCATTAAAGTCATTTGCAGGCATGGATCAACAGCTCGCAGTAGCCAGCTCCACTTCTAAATGTCTTGCTGAGTGACTGGGTCTCTCGGTGTGACTCGGTCCAAACATGCCCTCCATCTGGCTCTTATCGCATCTACGCTAGCTGACGATCAATAAGTATGCCAGTATGTGCGCTCTCTAATATCTCTCTCATTTATCATTCTCCCTCTAGGATTCCACGCCGGTGTGGACAGCTAGGGACATACTCGATTTAGAAAAAAAATGTGAATTTGTGAAAGGAGATGATCTCTCTCTTGGGATAGTTTCCTACGATGTGATCTCTTCTTCTTCTTCTTTTTCTTCTTCTTCTTCTTCTTCTTCTTCTCTCTCTCTCTCTCTCTCTCTCTCTCTCTCTCTCTCTCTCTCTCTCTCTCTCTCTCTCTCTCTCTAGGAGCCCACGCCGTTGTGAACAGTTAGAGAGTGTTTCAATTTAGAAAAGTGTAAAATGAGATTATCAAATCTCTCCATGTCTAAAAGAATACATTTTTAATTTTTCTCTAAACGATGAGAATAAGGGAAAAGTTGATAGTTATTTTCTAACATTGCATCTCTCTCTCTCTCTCTCTCTCTCTCTCTCTCTCTCTCTCTCTCTCTCTCTCTCTCTCTCTCTCTCTCTCTCTCTCTCTCTCTACACTAGTCCACATCAGCGTGGACAACTAGAGAAAGATTTGACTTTGAATTTTTGTTGAAAGGGAACTAGTAGATCTCTCTCTCTCTACCTACTACCAGTCCACGCCAGTGTGGATAGATAGAGAGAGATTTGATTTAGGATTTGCCTTGAAAGGAGTCTAGGATGTCTTTCTAGCATGCCAATGTGGATTGCTAGAGAGAGATTTGATTTAGAAAAAATATTGTGAATGGCCAATTGGCAACAGTCCTTTGTTTTAGAGTTTTTTCTTCAAGAGACCGAACACTTCCTGAGTATGACTTTTTAAGGCTGGGTTCAAAACACCTAGCAGTAGAGAGCAAGGGTCCAGGCTGGAACCAAATGTTTGGTCGACAAAGAAAAACACCTCTTTTAGACCCACACGAACTTGGGCGGCACCCTCCCCCTCAGAAATGAGAACCTATCAAGCAGTTTGTAGCGAAAAACGTGGAGAATGCAGTTCAAATCTCTCACTTGCAATAGAATGTGCTTGCAACTTTACACTAAGCTAATTTTATCGACTGATTCATTTGCTTCTATTTTTAATAGAATTGCTCCCTCCATCGCTTGTGAACAAGAAGCCTACTCCTCTATAAAAGACCTTTTCTACATGAAAGTTTTACTAATAAAATACACCCTTTTTCAACTCAAGTTATATATTTTTTCCTAAAACCATTTTATGGTCCCTTCTGGAGTTAGATGGAAGCTTTCAATTTTCTATCAGGCTCATCTTAACCCAGCCAAAGGCTTGGTTTGACAATGGGAAGGCGGAAAGGACGTGTTGTTTGCAATGCTGAACAATTTTTGGTCGATATCCCCCCCCTCCGACCCTCACAAAGCAAGAAGATAGTAACCATGTAGTGTGCCAAATGGCTCCAAAGGCATTCTTGTTGTCATAGACCATTGCATTTTTTTGAGAATTTTTTCATCTAGGATAGTTGCCACTTCCTCAACTTGACATTGCAAGGGAGAGATGGAGATCCAAACACCTCCCTCTTCCATCACAATGTCTAAATCAACTTTAATTCCCAAATCTTCCACTTTTAATGACAAAGCTGGCAAACTCTCTCTTCCTTCCTGATCCTCTCAAAACTTGGATTGATTGTCGATGTAGAGCCCTTGTAGCGGCAATAGACAAGTTGCTATTGTGTAGCAAGATTTTATCCTCTCTCATGTGAAACCTACCTTTCTCTTTGAAGTGATGAAGCCTTATGGTCTTTCTTGTGTCTCCTCCATTCCTCTCATTCTCTCTCTACTCCCTATCTCTAGTAGTGTATACCAATGCCAAAGAATGTGTATTACTTGGGTAATTGCCCTGGGTATTAATCTCGCTCGCTTTTTGGTTTGCTCGAAAGTTTTTGCTCGGTGTTTGAACAAGAGTTGTTACATGCTTGTAGTGTTCCTTGGATAACGGATGTAAAAGGCTCCTTCCTTGGAAATATGATGCAAAATACAACAATTCTAGTCTATCCCAACAATAGACACATGCCTATACATTAGAAGAGTACTTTTATCATCATTTCGAAGGGACCTCAAAATCTATAAAAACAAACTTGAACTCAAGACCTGTTACTTAAGGAGTACTTAAGAGGGAAATGATATTACCAACTTACCATAATTGGGTGATAGGGAGGTTATTATTCCATTTTCTTGTTCTCATTGACATATGTGTATACACGCACACGCACACGCACATGCACGCACACACATCTATTAGTACAAAATGAGTCGTGAACTCAAGACTTGTTACGCAAGAAGGATATAGGATAACCAACACATACACTTTCTGGACTTTCACTTAGTATTTCATTGCATGAGGGCAATTTACGGTACTCAAAGATGGGCATTCATAATGATTGAGTTTGTAGAGGGGTGTGCGTGCGTGCGCTTGTGACACACATGCATATAGGGGGAGAGATGCCTCAGGACTAACTTACACGGGGTCTTAAGTGAAGGCCGAGAGGTGGGATCGAGGGCAGGGAAGCCGGGTGCGAAGGGAGAGGGGATCTCGGCGCTCCACGTCAGCGTAAAAAGTAAACACGGATAAAATTTATAAACGTGGACAGGCCTGCTGATGTGGCATGGCGGGGCTGAGCTGGAGAAAAAATTTGGATTTGCGTTGGGCGCGAGGCGTATTTTTGAAATTGCGAACGCTAAGGGAGAGATATGCGCGCCTGCTTCGGGTGCAGGGCGACCCTTGCTTGTTGCAGATCAGACATCCTGTGCACTCCTGCTTCTGGTGCAGGACCACCCTCCTTGCTGGTTGCAGAATATGGGGCTGGATGCAAGCTGTGTTTGTCAAAGAGAGGGCTGTCCAGTAAGGCTACGGATGCTCCTCAGAAATAGCCATTAAGTTTTAGGGCTTGGGAGGGGCACCATCTAGTGCTTGTTTAGGATTTGAGAAAGAAAAAAAAAAGTGCCTTCGACAGGCTACACGCAATGGAGTCCGATGGGCATGTCAACCAGGTTCTATTTTGATCTTTTTCTCTACAAATGTCTCTCCCTTGTGTCTGCGTTGCAATAAGCATCTAATGTCTCCACTATTTTGCATGTCTCTTTGTCTACCAAAGTCTCACTAATTTGTGCATGTTTAATATCAGCGAGTTGGGTTAGTTCGGTTGCTTGCAAGGGGTTAAAATCGTCAGGCTTGCATTGTTATGCTTCTGCAGGTGCATGAAGCCAACAATGCAGCTAATCTTTCGTTTAAAGATTACCTTGGTTTTGCGACCACTACGGAGGGCGAATTAAGCGATGATGATCTAGATCAATATGGCTTTTTGGAACACCATTCTCTTTGGGATGAGATGGATGTTTGTATGGATTCATTGCCTAATGTTGAGGACCACGGGGATTCATTAGATGCAATTCAATACTTATCAAAAACATTCTTCTCATTTGATGAGAAGATGTACTCCTTAATGGTGAATAATTTGGATGGGACAATCACAACGTCGCTCTCAATTCTAAAAGCACATGATGTGAGAGGGATGATGAATCTAAAGAGGTGGAATAGAATGAGAGATGATCTCTCCCTTTGCCCAATTGCCACCTCACAACAACTCTACTTCCAGCTGAAATCATCAGGTGTAAAAATCGCATACATAGAAGATTGGGCGCGCATTGTATGTGCAGCCCATTGTCCCTCAAGGCATGAAAAACACTTGGGAGTGGTTGCCACTATTAACGCAATCAAGACCGAATGGTGCATTGACACGAGAAAACATGGGATTTCTCATGACTACATAAGAGATTCGGTAATTGCGTGTGGTTGTTTGTTGGAAGAGAAAGCTATTTCCCATGATGTCTCCTCTTGGCCTGCTTGTAGTTGGTCTACTACTACTTCGAGCACATCGATTGAGACAACACTATCCCAAGTGGAGCCACAATTGGCAAACATCATGATAAAGCATCAGACAAGGCTTGTCTTGGTCATATCAACAAAAAAGCATGGATTAAGCAAGTGGGTGCAAGAATACATGTGTCATCGATGGGGTAGCATTCAACGAAAAGGTGCACACAAGCGACGAGATCGAAAATCCAAAAGGTGGGGATGTGGATTCAAGGTGGTGGTCCAACACTTTGAAGAATTTGATAAGGTGATTATCAAAGTCCAAGGTAATCATGAGGGACATGTACGTGGCTCTCATGCAGACCTTTATCACCTGCCAGTGCATCCATCTGTAATTGCATGTTGCACAAAGGACATGTTTGATATAGGCACTTGCTGGCATGTTGCAAAAGTATCAAAGTCAAAGGAACACCTTCACATGGATCATGCATCTACACTTGATCGTGTGATCTATCGGTTCTTCATGATACCAAAAGAAGTGCGAATGTTTCTACACCGGATGCGCACACAAGGTATTTCAGTCTCTCCCAAAGCATCTCAAGGGTTGAATCGTATCGTTTTGCAAGTAATTCTTTGTGGATCTATATTATGTTGTATCGTAGGAGAATATGCAGAGCATGATTGGACTGCAATGCTTACGGAAGCTCTTCACTTGCAAGAATTGAAGAAGGTACCATTGAGAGCTCAACTTCTGGTCACATTTTGCATGCTTTTTTGTTCATGGGCATTCGCTTGCTTGTAGGTCATATTTGTCCAACCATACAACCCGAGGGCAGATGATGAATGCAAGAGGCCGTTTATTCTTGTCATTCAAGATGAGGATATGCTTGAAATTGCTATTCGTTTCTCTTGTCATAACTCTTGGGCAGTGGATAGCACATTCAAAACAAATGTCTTTGGGTTACCGCTTTATGCTGCAATCTTGCCCAACCAAATTGGTGTAGGGATGCCAATATGGCTGATGTTATGCACGAGCGATGTGGTCACTAATCACAAAAAGCTGGCTTTGGAGTTGACCTTCAAGCTGGTCTTTGCAAGGCTAGGCAAAATTCGTCCTGCAGCTATTGTCATTGACAAGAATCAGCAAGAGCTGGAAGCAATTCTTAAGGTTGTCAATGTGGATCCTCATTGCTGGAGAGAAGATGAAGCCGGCAACCCAAACAAGTTGCATGCCATGTGTTACTATGCTGGTTCCATGTCAAGACGGCATGGGTGGAGAACTTATTGCCGTAGGTATGCAGTTGTTGTAGTTGTTGCATACCTTTCCGTTCCTTTGGTGTGTCAAGGGCTGTTATCAATATTAATAACCAACTTCTTGAAATCATTTCATAGGTCCCTAAGGACAAGCGAGCTGATGTCTATAATCACTTATCAAATCTAATGCAAGCACCAACTGAGGAGATTTTTAATCTGGGATATAGATAGTTGCTGGATACATATTCAATGCATGAAAATATCCAGCGTTGCATGACAAACGGTTGGTGTGGCAGTACATGCATGTGGCGAACAAGGTGGCCAAAGTTTAGGCGTCTATTTGTACATGGGAATGTGGACACGACAAACCTGGTTGAACGATTATGGAAATATATCAAGTATACTTTGCTTGATGCGAAGATAAATAGATCGGTACTTGTCCTTTTGCATGCACTTGTGGGTGATTCATTGCATGGAACCTACATCGGAGGAACCTTGCTTGAGTTCTTTAAGCAAAAGCAAGAGATTGGTAAGAGTCAATTGGTTTTGGAGTTTGTAACTAGTATCGTATTCTATTGTATATGCCAACTCCTAACTTCTTGTGTTCAAACTTGTGGCAGCTGATTCCGGGTGTTTTAATCGAGTTGGGTCAAGCAAGCAGCACACATCCAGATTATCAGGTGGTGAGGCGATTCTGAAAAGGTTTGAGGCTGATCCTACCACCCTTCAAGTGATAGAGGAAAGCACTTTGCTGTTCGAAATTCTTAGCATGTCATCTCCTTCCCAATGGTATCATGTGAGCGTCCAATCCAACTATTGTGATTGTCCTGACTGGGGTTCAGAATGCAAGCATCAGTACGGAATCCAACTAATAGTTCAAAAGCACTTTCCTCAACTTCTATGTATTTTTCCAGTTCTTGATAGCATACATGCCTTCAACCATGTGGTTCGGGAGGCCAATTCTCAAGCAAGGGAGCAAGATGCAATGATGGGGGACCAAGATATGTCAAGCCAGCTACCCACCATGGCCGAGGAAAGTGTAGCCATTATTAATAACCAGATTCTTGGATGCATCTCAGACTTGAAAGGACTTTTACAAAGCTCTGAAGAACAGTTGGGACAGTGTGATAGTGACCTAAAACTGATCCTCTTTAATCAGTTGTGCAACCCAAGGGATTGCCTCTCCGCTCTGATTGTCCCAAAGCGCATCAACTTGCCAGCAACATGCTCAATTAGACAGATCCAAGCACATGTAACACAAACTCGGCTTGGTCATGGTGTGGCACGAGAAGCTGATGGATGTGGAGCTGAAGCTTGGCTGGTCTCAGTTGTCCCTCCAAAGGCCAGGACTATTGGCGTTTTAAGACGCAAACATCAGCGAGGGAGGAGCCGAGTACACTTCGAAAAGAGACGTAAAGTGTTATGCTTCCATTGTTGTAGCAAAATTCTTTTGCTTGATCCAAGAGAAAGCCACTCATGCCATACATGCCATGCTCTCTTACCCTTGACACTTGAGCAAGCCCCAGCTGGTTCAGAGTACCCTCTTCTAAACCGACATGTTACTCTCTTCAATGATGTCATTCAGAGGGGGCAAGTGGTTAGATGTGTACATGGAGATCTTGGTACAGAGGAGAGGAGGTTTACGATTCGAGGTGGGGATGGCTCAATACTTGATGGGGTCCTTGCATCCCAGAAATGAATGGTTCTCATAACATGAGAAGCGAGGCCACTACCGCTCTTTGCCCTTCAAAAATATTGCTATTGGATAACACAGCAGTACATGCGGTGGTTTACGCCGCCGAGCCAAGATTGTAAGTGGCTCTTCATAATGCATGTTTGTATTAATACTACTTTGACTGGGAGTTTTACTGATGTAGTGTTGTCTTAAATGGTCATTGCTAGGCAGTCTTGCTGGATGTTGACAGTTTTTGTCTTCCCTTTTCTTCGGACATGCAAGGATTGCTTACATACCAAATTGGTGGACAACTAACAATGCAGTTCTTTTTGGATCAATATTTGGAGATTTTAATGCTTGGCCGTTTATTCAATTGATGTTTGCATCGATATCTGTAGCTTTGGAGGCCTTCTTACATACCAAACTT
Source organism: Adiantum capillus-veneris (assembly GCF_014529385.1). Lineage (NCBI taxonomy): Eukaryota > Viridiplantae > Streptophyta > Polypodiopsida > Polypodiales > Pteridaceae > Adiantum > Adiantum capillus-veneris. The sequence goes on from NC_140938.1 coordinate 34,131,638, forward strand.
TTGGGCAAATGATCAGTGTTGGGTCTAAGGTTGAAGTAGTGGTGGGTTGATATTTGTAGCTTTCAATGCCCGATCACTTATTGCATCGATTTTTGGATCGATATCTATAGCTTTTAAGGCCCGCTTACATACTAAACTTTTGGGAAAATAAATAGTGTTGTGTTTAAGGCTGAAGTAGTGGAGATGCGTTTGGAGGTTGACGGCAAATTGCAATTATTGCATATTTGTCTGGGTTGATATTTGTAGCTTTCAATGCATGCTTATGTACCAAACTTTTGGGCAAATGAATAGTGTTGTGTTTAAGGCTGAGCATTTGGGGAAATGAATGTAGTGTTGTTTCTAAGACTGAAGTAGTGGGGATGGTTTTGGAGGTTGAACATTAATTTTTGCATCGATTTTTGGGTTGTTATTTGTAGCTTTTAATGCCAGTTCTCTTATTGCATCGATATCTGTAGATTTCAAGGTGTGCGTACCATGCTTGGTCACGTATTGAATCAATTTTCAGATCGACATCTCTTAGCCTCGGAGGCCGTACCAAACCGTTGGGCAAGTGAGTAGTGTTGTGTCAAATCGGTCCATCATGTCTCAATGTCTCATGCATTGAGGAGTCAAGGTTATGTTGGTGACAATAGCCGTAAACAAGTTCGAGTCCACCATGGTCAAGTTCCGGTGACCATAGCCAATGAAAAGGGCTGACGCCATGCTGGCTGTAATGATTATAACCTATAAACATGGAGAGCGACCAAAGCCCTAACTCTATCTATTGAGAATACTTGCATAAGAGACTTAAGACTTGAAATAAAGAATGCGAAAACCATAACCAGTGACTAGAGAAATGATGATCATAAGAGGGATATTGAGACTTAGCAACCTTAACTAGAAAAATCAAATGTGCTCGAAGATGGCGATGGTCGCAACTTCACTTGCTGAGAACACAACCGCATTCTATAACCTTGTTGCATACCAAGCCCTAACCAACAGATTCAATCGACAGGACTTCAACACATTTCAGTTTTACCTTTACAGAATGCATTCGCAAACCATAACCTTCAAAGCATAACCATAAAGCATCAAAGCCGGGCACTGCGAATTGAAATAAAAAGTTTGCAACCATAGGCAATGACCTTGGTCAATGCACAGTTCGCGTAATCGCTGACCATATTCGAAACATAATGCTAGAGACAACACAAAATGACCATAACCAGCATATAACTAGAAAATTTAAATGGGCGCACATGAGGCGACAATGGCCATAATTTGTGAGTTCGAATATGAACACAGTTGCAACCTCACTTGCAGAGAACACAACCGCATGCCATAACCAACAGATTCAAAGGCCAGGACTTCAACACATTTCATTTCACATTCGTGGACTACATTCGCAAACCATAACCTTCAAAGCATAACCATAACCAACAAAGCCGGGCACTGCGAATTGAAACAAAAAGTTTGAAACCTCGGGGAATGACCTTGGTCAATGCACAGTTCGCGTAATCGTGCACCATATTCGAGACATAATGCTAGAGACAACACAAAATGACCATAACCATCATATAACTAGAAAATTTAAATGGGCGCACAATGAGGTGGCAATGGCCATAACTTGTGAGTTAGAATATGAAGACAGTCGCAACCTCACTTGTGGAGAACACAACCGCATGCCATAACCAACAGATTCAAAGGCTAGGACTTCAACACATTTCATTTCACATTCGTGGACTACATTCGCAAACCATAACTTCCAAAGCATAACCATAACCAACAAAGCCGGGCACTGCGAATTGAAATAAAAATTTTGCAACCACAGGCAATGACCTTGGTCAATGCACAGTTCGCGTAATCGTGCACCATATTCGAGACATAATGCTAGAGACAGCACAAATGAGAACTTGCTGAGAACACATTTCAATTCACTTTTCAACACATTTCAAGTTCACTTTTCAATCGACGACCATATTCCAAACAGAATGCATATAACTGACAACCCGGGAAAAGGCAACCTAAACCATAAAACCCCCAACCGAGACATAATCTGGGATGACATCCCAGCATTAAACCATAGCATTTTTTAGAGTGAAACCTTTGCGAGATAACGAGTACACCATCAAAAGAACAGCAAGTAAAGCATCGATTCAAAAAAAAATACATATAGCCATGGTCACAAAGCTTCTATTACAGCCGAAAACCCAAAATCACGAGTTGTAAAGCAAATCATATATTATGTCGCTTATACAAGTTGTCGTAGTCATTGATGTTGTTAAGCCTAAGTAGAGTTGGGACACAATAACCCTATATCGAGGACAAGCACTCCATACACCAATCATGGAGCTGCTGCTTCATGTTGCATACTTGGTCGTGCTGAAACCAGTTCCGTGTCAGCCAGTTCCGGGGCGGCCTCTCCTCCAATCCTCCCACAATAAGCTCCCTGCAAAACAACCCAATTTTTTGTAAACCTTCCAAGAGATACACATAAAGTACACTTGATGTGTGCCTTGGCTAGTCAGGTACTTGATGTATTTCATGACATAAAATCCACAATCAATGCTATTCGGCTGTTGCGGGGCATCCACAAACTTGAGCTCAAGCTGTGACTCATCACCCAAGGCATGTTGAAGGGCTGTATCATCCACCACTTGAGCAAGGCTCCGAAGGCCACTACAAAACATTCATGGCAATAAATGGATTAGTTGCTTGAGGTCATGTAGAAGAAAGGAATGTTCATACATAGGTATCAAGAATACTGACATGTGCATAGCGTCAAGGCACTCAAATGGACTTGTGAGATGTAAGGAGTCAAAATACAACAACTAGTTCTTCTTTCCGGGCAACCGAAGGAGCTTTGCACCTCTATTAACATAAAGAACAAATAACGACCAATGGTGCCTAAAACAAGAAGATCACAACTGTGAGTAAGAGTATTTAATCTTGAAGCCGTGCATGGTGTCTTTCTTGGATGTGAACAGCACCTACAAACTATTGGCCAAAAACATAATACCATTTCCGACAAGTCAAGGCTAGCAAACTGTGTTTCGAGAAATTTCTCGAGAAGGTGGCCAGACATTGTGTACCATAAAGCATCAACAAAGCAAACCTTCTTAAGAATAGAAGGTGGCAAAACATGTTCCATCCACCTGCATACAAACAACCCCTCCTGGTGATAATTAGAAGAACAATTTGCCAGAAAAGAGAGAGAGAGAGAGAGAGAGAGAGAGAGAGAGAGAGAGAGGAGTCTTACTGGCCAAACAAGTCTATAGTCCGAGAGCTAGCCTCTCCGTGCAATATAGCATTGACTAGGGGCTGATCTACATTCGTGGACAGTTTGAATCTTGCGGAATTGAATGTGATGCTAGCATTAGAAGCAAGCCTAAAAGACCAGCATGCAAGACTTAGAATAATGTGAATTAGTACTGACACTCTTTAAAAATGCAAAGCTGGGATATGAAATCACCTGGCTTTTGCAATGTTTGTCCGTGTGGTGACAACCCTACCGCCCCCCTCTTGAGAAACGGACACTCGGCCATTCTCGATGGTGAACTTAAGAGATACATGGGTCTCATGGCTCGGTGATGAGACATCGATAACCACACTTGTCTTTGTAGATGACCGAATTGGCAACTTTTGCCAATGTTCCATTATGAGTCCCTGCACAAAGTCATATTCAGCCCATCGAACAAAAACACAGCCATATTCAGCCCATCGAACAAAATCACAGCCGCCATCAGTGACAACCTCAAGATCCAGCAAAAAAACACAGCCATAATTATTGACAACCCAGAAAAGCAGCAAAAACACAACCATAATCAGTTTTACCTCATTTTGGGAAACACTGATGTTCAATGTCATGGAAGCAAATCTATCAAAGGTGTCCACAATGTGCCATACTGGGAGCTAGAGCTAGTAGACCCGCTACTAGTTGCAGCCTCACCTTCCTTCGCCTTGGACCCTTCTCCCTCCAAGACCTCTCCATCTTCCTTCTTCTCTTCTTGTAGATTTTCCTCTCCTAGTTCATTTGGGATCTCATCATCACCAAGGTCATCTCCCTCTTTCTCTCCTTGGAGATTGTCATCTCCTCGCTCATTTGGGATCTCATCGTCACCAGGGGTTCCTTCCTTTTTCTCTCCTTGGAGATTGTCCTCTGCCTGCTCATTTGGGATTTCATCATCACCAAAGTCATCTTCCCAAAACACATCCTCATTGTGCTCTTCTTCACTGGTTTCATTCCCCTTCTCGCCTTGCATATCGTTGTTTTCCTTTTCTTCCTCAATGTCATCCATCATCACATTCAGCCAGGGTGGAAACACCTTCACTCGCCTTTGCATCAAGACCAAGCATAAAAGAATGGGGTCAACACATTAAGAAAAAACTCAAACTCCAGAAAAACAATGCTTTGGATCAGTCATGAAGCGAGATGTCCAGCTTCTACAAGACCAGACATAGACAAACTTCAACAACGCATTAAAATCAAACAAAAACTGGACATGTAGAATCCTTGTCATGCACATGTGCATCAAGACTAGACATAGACAAGCTGCATCAACGCACTAAAACCAAAAAAAAACTTGATAAACCATATAGCAGGATGCACGGGTTCTTTTCTACTATGGGATGCATGTAAAATCCTCATCATGCACCTCTACATCAAGACCAAACATAGTTAAATGGAATCAGCGCATTAAATTCAAACAAAAACCTGATACACGTAATGCAAAACCTGATACAAAAACCTGTTCTTTTTTATTATGGTGTGCATGTAAATTTTCCTCATCATGCACCTCTGCATGCATACCAAACATAGACAAATGGAATCCGCGCCTTGAAAACATAGACATAACAAAAATGCTGAAAAGTAAACTTGAACCTAAAAAGTAAGCTCGGACACATGTAAGGGTTCGCCTTTAGCTTGGCACCCCCACCTAGGACAATCGAGGAAGAGTCTTGATAAACAATGGCAACTCAAAGACTACGTGAACATGATTTACTTGGACCACCTCTCCTATTGTGTCCTCAATGAGCCTGAGGCCAGCCTCATGACAAAGTAACACGGGGTCTTAAATGACCCCGAGTGGTGGGATCAACGATTGCGGCCGCCTGGGTTGAAATCTCGCTCGCGACCCCGTGTTGACTTTTGTGTGTCGTCCGCCCTGAGGACTAAGTAACACGGGGTCTTAAATGAAGACCTCGTCATGGGATCCATGGCGAGCAGCTATGCGCACAAAAGTAGAGGCACACTCGGCCGTCCGATTTTAAACGGACGTGTCCGTGTTTAATTTTTTCTGTCCGTGTTTACTTTTTTCCATTTAAGTTTAGCTTATATGGTTTATTTGGCGCCTTGTTGACACCGAAATGCACGTGCATGCGTGGTTAGCTCACCAAGCTGCCATGGCAAAGGTGCCAGGTTCGAATCACCGAGCGAGCGTTGACTTGCATTTTTTGTTGGACGTCCATCTCCCTCGAGATTCGCGCTTGCCACACACGCCGTCGATCCCATGACGGGTCTTCATTAAATACCCCGTGTTCTTTAGTCATGTGGGTCGTCTGCCCTCAAGACTAAAGAACACGGGGTCTTTAATGAAGACCCCGTCATGGGATCGACGGCGGGTGTGGCAAGCGCGAATCCCGACGGAGACGGAGACGGACGTCCAACAAAAAACGAAGGTCAACGTCCGTCCGGTGGTTCGAACCCAACACCTTGGCCATGGCAGCTTGATGAGCTAACCACACATGCGCGTGCATTTCGATGTTAAGGAGGCAAGAAATAAACTGTATAAGCTAAACTTTAAACGTTGAAGAGTAAACACGGACAAAAAAAAATAAACACGGACACGTCTGTTTAAAATCGGACGGCTGGGTGTGCCTCTGCTTTTGTGTGCATAGCTGCTCGCCATGGATCTCATGACGAGGTCTTCATTTAAGACCCCGTGTTACTTAGTCCTCAGGGTCGTCCGCCGTCCTCGAGATTCTCGCCACTCAACCACAACCATTGATCCCACCGCTCGGGGTAATTTAAGACCTCATGTTACTTAGTCATGAGGCCGGCACGGGGCCATGGGATCGACGGCGGACGACAGATGGCGTGGATCTCGAGGAGTTCCGACGGTAAGGCAAAAATTGAGAGCTAGTCCCCTCCTAGATGGGAGCCTTGGCAGCCATTCCCCTAACCGGATACGCATGTGCATTTCGTTGAAACGTAGGTGTGTTTACATCTGCTTATGCTTGTCTGAGGTTACTCTCTGGGGATGTCCGAGTTTACATAAGACTCGAACATCCCCAGAGAGTAACCTCAGACAAGCATAAGCAGATGTAAACACACCTACGTTTCAACGAAATGCACACGCTGCATCCAGTTAGGGGAATGGCTGCCAAGGCTCCTGTCTGGGTTCGAATCTAGGACGACACCCGCCACCAACTTTTTGTTTGCCGTCGGATCTCCTCGAGATCCACGCTGTCCACCGTCTCACCGTTGCTCCTCTAAGATCAAGAAGGCTGCCCCTCATCCAAAGGCCAAATGCTCATTCTTGCTGGTGACAGGCTGATTTCAACCCACAACCCGATTGCCATGAAACCTACAACCCAAAGTTCCCTGTGGCAAAAAAGATACATGTGGAAAAAAAGATGGCGCTTGGTAAACTAGGACAAGTATAGATGAACAAGGACAACTCTAAGTATACTTGAACCATAACTCGCTGATTTCAAGGTACACCCCAATGACCTCTTGGGTTGTCAGTCCTCGATTTCATGGCCATCAAGTGCTGGGTTTCATGGTCATCGAGGTCCCCATGGCAAAAAGGGTGAAGATTGGTAAACCATGACCTAGGACAATCAATGACAAACATAGATAAACAAGGACAGAGTATACTTGAACCATGGAGGCACACAACATATAGTTGGATGGGGACGGCATGAGAAGAGACTAGCTACTCCCATCATAGTGTGAGAGCTCAATATAATGAGCTTGGGCTTGAGGGTATGGGCTGAAGTTGCATGCATTGAACCTTTGGTGGATGAAGCTTCAGAGAAGTCCTCTACTTGCTCATTTTCTAAGGACAATCTTTCTCTAGATGGCCATATTTGTGTCAAAATTTGCATTAAAAGTAAGCATGAGGATTGCTCTTACCGCCATGATGTTGTCGCTAACAACACCATGATTTAAGTTTGAATGGTAATAGGGAGGGAGCGTACTGGTGTTGAAGGAGCCTTGGTGTTTGGAGGTATTTCCGTGAGGCTTGGCCGGCAAGTGCCATTGGTTGGGCTCCCGTAGATTGACCGCAGAGAGCTTCTCCTTGATGTATTTTGGCCACCAAGAGTTGCACTTGTAGGTCCACCCTATGTGGTGATGAATGCCTACCAAGAGGATAGAAGGGCTACCATCAAAATAATGGTTTGTAATTTCTCAGGGACGGCCAATCCCCAGATAATGACCTCATCAAGAAGAACCTACCAAGCATCCATACACTTGGCACTGCTTTGTCCTTCTTGCATGTTGGTGTTCACCAATCTCTTGATCAAGGAATCTTAGTAAACTAAGTCGGTATGCTCATATGTCTTGTAAAAGAAAGACCGTATAGCTTCTGCCGACTTCAAAGCACCATTGGCACTCGTCAATCTCCGCAATGGAGCATGATCACATAGACTCCACTGACACAAGACTTGGACCTAGAGTCGAGACAACATCCCATAGTAGAAGCTCCTTGACATATAGCTCCATCTTCAACCCTCATACTTGATAGTCGTTACCATTAAGTTTGTCTATGGTTTGATGTCTAGCTTTAAGAGAAGGGGTAGAAGAGATCTCTGCCATGCCATCAGGTTCCGGATACCTTGGAAGAGAGGAGCAAGCAGCAAGACGAATGTCGCTAAGAGGGATTAAGATTAAGGATCTAGTTGCTTGCAAGCTTGAGTGAGCTATTAAGCTAATAGGGGCTCTGATACCATGTAGGCAAAACCAAAACAAACACTAAAACAATAATTAAAGCTAATGACTAATGTGCGTAATGAATAGAAAAGAGTACTCAGCTGAATGTATTGCCTCGATTGCACAATAACATGGTGAATTGATACAAGACTTGTTTATATACATGAATGGGAGTTCATTGTGCGTAATATCTAGAGCTAACTAGGGCTGCAATGTAGGAGCTAATGTAGGAAGGTAATTGGCCACTAATTTAGGGGCGATTCATGAGAGAAAATAGGACCTACTTTAGCTAAGAAAGACAATGGCACTCCCAATTACAAAGAAAGACAATGGCCATGAAACTTATAACTTGCTCACATGCTTCATGAAGCTTCAAAACATGCAAGGAACTTAAACATTTTCACAAGCAAATGGAGCAACACTTGGACAATGGTGGGTGGGTAAAACAGGCCCATAGTAACAAACAAGCGCGAGGAAAGACCTAGTGGCCATGAAAGCTACAACCAGCTAACATGCTTCATGAAGCTTCAAATAATACAAGAAATGTAAGTTAAATTGTAGCATCCATAAGCATAGAAACACTTTGAACACGATAACAAGCTGCCCTTCAAAACATAAAAGCTGTGAAATTACCTAACCTTTGAGACTTAAACGCTTGTCATAGCAACCATAAGTAAACAAGGAACTTAACCATGCTAACATGATAAAACTTCAAACATACAAGGGACCTAAACAACATACATAGGCATGCAAGAAAGAAGTCACTTAACCAATTAATTAACCAGCTTACATGCGCATCATAGCCTTCGTCGATACGTTTTTGAATGCGTGCAAGGCGCAATTGAGCTGATGCATGGTAGGCAGTCATGTTTTCCTTCACAATATTCTCCACAAATTGCTCCTTTGGCACGGTTCTAAACTCTGGTCTGAGCTTTTCCCATTTCTCAATTGCTCGAAGACAATGAAGATCCTCAGCCTTTTTTACATTTATTGTGAACTTCCTCTCTTTGTCCTCAAACCGCTTCTTTGCCCACTTCTGCCATTCAGCTTTCTCTACTCTCGACCTTGGTGCCTTGGCTCTCAAGGGCAATTGAGCCTGGGAAGCACGACCCGACTTTCGCATTGGGATGTGTATGTCAAGTCCATGTTCTCTCTTGAGATGCCTCTCCATTCGCAACCTCACCAACTCAAAGCGAAACCGTCCAGGGCATTCATCACTTGCACGACATTGCCGGGCAAGCTTCCCATCAAGCAAGAACACCTCCACATATGGCATCAACCCGGACGACATGAACTGCATGCTACTACCCTCAATCTCCTTGTCATCTTCTTTGCATTCACCTGGCTGGCCTGCTTTCCTTTTTGTATCATTCGGCTGCCCCTCCTTCAACTTGGTATCACCTACCTCCTCATCAAGGACCTGTTTGCCTTTCCTTCTTGCAACTGCAGCCTCTACTGCCTTTTTGGGGTAGGACATGGGTTGTGCTGGCATCTTCTCATCCTTCTCCTCATTCCAATCAAACGCCTTCTCCAACTTCTTCCTAGGTCGTGGATTGGTAGAAGCAGGCGTTTGGGGTCGGCCTTCTTCAAAAGGGCTGGCTATGGGGCTGGCGTTCAGGTCTATGATCTGCCTTGCTCTCAGACGGGGGCTACTTCGGATAGGTTTTGGAGGCGTGGCCACCCCTGCAGCCTCCCCAACTGTGGATGCCTGCTCAACACCATGCCCGCTCCTGGCCCCTTTCTTGCCGGAACGCTGTGTTTTTCCCCTTGTTGGCGCCATTGGGCTTCTCCAGCACCCCGCACTCCCTGTTGCTCACCTATCCCCTCCACAAAAAGGATATGCCAGACTCACAGCGCCCTCCCTGTGCGCAATGCCCCACTGGCAATCCCTCAGCAATCCTGCCGATAAGACCCGCTCCCCCTGATTTTGTATGCAGAGCCTCTTACATGCCCAAGGACACCTTCCCTCTCCCCCCAATCATGCGCCCCGTGCCCAACGCCAATCCAAATTTTTTGTCCAACTCAGCCACCATTCGGACAGCTCAGCCCCGCCACATCAGCAGGCCTGTCCACGTTTACAAGTTTTGTCCGTGTTTACTTTTTACGCTGACGTGGAGCGCCGAGATCCCCTCTCCCTTCGCGCCCGGCTTCCCTGCCCTCGATCCCACCTCTCGCCCTTCACTTAAGACCCCGTGTAAGTTAGTCATGAGGGGAGAGATGCATTCTAATTGATGCTCTAGATTTATGTGCCACCAATGCAATTACCATAAGTACAAGAGCACATGCCCGTAGGGTTTGAGAGGTCTAAGCCAAAGGCCATAATCCTAGTAGAGTATTCATCTTTTTCTCGCATTCAAAGTTGCTTCCCACATGTTTTTAGACATGATTTAGACCTGCATACTTTCCTCTCCTAGCCGCTATGTGGGCTCTCCATTTGGAATCCCAGCAAAGTATTCAGCTTTTGCTCACATTCAAAGTTGCTTCCCTCATATTTTCAGACATGATTTAGACCTACTCACTTCCTCTCCTAGCCGCTATGTAGGTTCTCCATTTCGATTCTCATCACCAGAATCATTGAACGTCAAGAATCACTTATCACCCCCACCCATAGTACATCACATGTATCCTTGGTCCCATAGGTCCTATTTGACCTCCGAGGACAGTAATAAAATTTGTGTGTGTGTGTGTGTGTGTGTGTGTGTGTGTGTGTGTGTGTGTGTGTGTGTGTGTGTGTGTGTGTCATACACATAATAAAGGTCAAGAAGGCTTACAGAAACCATCCAATGCCTATGCCACAACAAGGCAGACGTTATAGCTCAGTGTCCACATGGGTTCCTTCCACAACTGGGTATCCTGCATTGTTGCATCACAAGTCAAGTTAGCAATGACATAGTGCATTAACTCTTTAGAAACTACAAACAAAATCTGTTGAATCCAGATACGTTTTGGTTTATGACTCCAAAAAATAGAGTATATATAAATTATACCACATATTTTTGCATAGAAGAGGAGCTATTTATCGAGTCAACCCTTCCAAACATCAACCTGTTACAGTTAACGCAGGATGCCATCAGGAAGATCCACAAATACGTGTCCTCCAAATTAGTTTGATGCAACAAGCATGCTATTTTCTATGCAGGTGTCAGGTCCATTTCTACTACAGCACAATATCATGCTATATTACATCCCCCACCAATTCCAGCAGCAATGTTGAACATTGAAATTCATTTGCAGGTTCAAGTGTCAGAAGCTAATGTGAGTGCACCAGTCACTGCAATGTATGTCATTTGTCAGACAAACAAAGTGTCCTTTTCCTTTGGATGAGTGGATACCCATGATGAAACAAAACGAATTTGCATGCACACGAATACATGCAAAGCTAGTAGAGGAAGGAGAACTTGAGCACCTTGAACTGTGTAATAAGCGTATTTTTTTCTAGGATAGGTGGGCTGGGGGTAAGAGGGATTTCCCTGTAAGGTGCCATAGTAAGGGGGAGCACTTGTTTCCTTTCACGGCCTTTGGTTGCAGGGATCTTTGGGGCTCATCGAGTTTGGTCTTGCTTTATATGGAAGTATGATAGTTTTTATGACAGGACAGGGAGTATAATCTACTTTTTTGCCTTGCCCAAGGATATTATTCACATATCAATCCGTGATTATGTAGATTACATTGCTAGCAAAGTCATTCACTTGTTTGCTTTTGAGGGTCAAAATTGCAGGCATTGTCGTGGCTTGTGAAACTTAGTCTTCTTCTACCTGCATAGCTTTCCATGGGGTGTGATCAGATTTTGAGAAACTTGTTTAGAAACCAAAGATCTTGGCATACAATATAATATCAAAGTCCTGGCCAAAGATCTTGGCATACAATATAATATCAAAGATCTTGGCATACAATATAATATCAATACAATATAATTATATTGTATGCCAAAGATCTTGGCATACAATATAATATCAAAGTCCTGGCCAAAGAGGCAACAAAAGATGAGCTCAAGCCCAAAATAAAGGCAGTATATTGACTTAGGCATCAAGAATGCCATATGAAGCCTCTATCCAATTGATGGGCCTTAAATGGACTAGTCTCCTTGAATAGCATCAAATTCATTTACTTCACTTGCGGGTGTTGTTTATCATTTTACAAGCATGAGCCAAGTTTTGGCAATGTGCCATTTTTTATGAATATGATTGAGTCAAAAATCATTAATTTAACGGATGAACATCAATTTTTATTTGGGCTTTTAGTAATTTACCAATATTACTTTCTTAAAGTACTGGAATGCTTATCCGCATGTTTGCTTGTTAAAGTAACACTTGACAACTTTCTTTGAAGATACTATTTGTTTAGTCTTCATATTTTGCAAAGTTTTGTTGTAAATGTTTTAAGGTTTAGTAGCCTTTAACGCAATATGTGGTTTGGAAACCTATTGCTACCTTTCTAAATTGCATAGTCTCTAAGAAATGTAGGTTATTAACATCAATATTTCATTTATTGACGAGGTTTCTACTTTTGTGACACTTATTTAAATGTCAAACACAAATATGACCTCTGCTAAATTTCATACTATCATTGTGACTAGAATGTATCTACTCATCAACAACATAGTTTTTGAGATTTGTAAGGTTTCAAGTAATGTATTGTTCAAAGGTCGCATTTGTGGACATTTATTTTGTTAAAAATTGGCTAGTGTAAAGTTTAAAGAAATAATTTCATGAAGTTGTTAATGTCCATAAGACTTTTTTGCGGGTTTTCTAATTGAGAATAGTTATTGATGGGTAGAATTAAGTATTGGGAAGATCGTCTCATTTGAGTTGTCAATGTCCAACAATGAGGGATTCCTAATTGGAAATATTACCAACATGGAAAAATAAGTTTTCTACTACTTTTCCCTCGAGAAGATCATGTGTAAGTTCACTAATAAGTGTGTTTGGATGCCCATGTGGGGTGGGAGAAAAGTATCCCACTAAGAAAATCTAATTATCCTCCGTGGGATAGGAAACTTCCTTTAGGGAAACACATGGGCTAATATAATACCATGTGTAAAAGTACTTTGGGAAACTCTCTAAAACTTCTTGTGTGCATGGGTATTTATTGTGAATAATGGGCAAAAAGAAGTTGATTGGTGGAAAATAAATGGCTGAGGGCATGAGCATATATATATATATATATATATATATATATATATATATATATATATATATATATATATATATATATACACATATATATGTGATAATGGGAGAAAAAAGCTGATTGGTGGAAAAGAATGGGTCTAAGGTTGTTATATTTTGGAAACCCTTCCAAAAGTTCTTGGAAAATGGCTTCTTTATGGTTGCCAGCAAGGAAATTGGCAACATGTATAGTGTTTCAAGTCCCATTTCCTATCTTAATAAAATCAATCAAGTATGGATGAGAGGGATGGCGAGCACCATCACAGCATGTAAATGCCCTTTGTTAATCTTTGGATATCATCATCCTTTTGGGATTAGCTTGGTAAGTTACTGGTGTCAAAGTTGAGAGTTCAAGCACCATTGAGTCTATCCCCGTTGATGCGAGCCTAAGAGGAAGTGTGCATATGCTCTCCCCATGGCACTGAAACATACACCATGCATTAAGAACTTATGTTTTTAAAGGCAACAAGAAAATTTGTGGTCTTAAGAGGTAAATCACATCAAGCTAGTGATGGCCACGTGTTCGTGTTGGGACTCTCTCTCTCTCTCTCTCTCTCTCTCTCTCTCTCTCTCTCTCTCTCTCTCTCTCTCTCTCTCTCTCTCTCTCTCTCTCTCTCTCTCTCTCTCTCTCCCCTTTGGGCTTCTCTCAAAAAAAAATCCTATGACGTTGAACAATCTCTTCTTCATCTTCTTACTCTTATTCTTTTCATCTCATTTGATTTGTGAGTGTGCGTGTGCGCGTGTGAAAAGAGAATTATTTGTGTCAAACTGTCATTCAAAAAGTCAAGAATGATTAGTGCCATGTAGGTCCATGTTGGATCAATGCTTGAGCGTTTGCAACCACATAGGTGATATAATGTGGGTTGTATTTGGAAATGCCACGCTAAGATTCCTCATATTGCAAGAGAAAAGTTAACATGAGAGGCAAGGTTGAGTAATTGAAGCAGTATTCACTAGATTATGTCATGTTGTTCTCCCAAGTATACATTCTTTATGGTTGTTGATATTTTTGTTTGCAAAGGTGGTTTGTGGAAAATTTTTGGAGAATGGCTCCCATTTCAAGCCTTCGATGGATATGCAGCACATTCTTTTCTTGAGATTTTAGGCGATTGACCAATGATACACTCGATTTTCCATCATTGACTTAATGATAGCAAAGAAGAAGGAAGAAAAAAATGAAGGATTGGATGAAAGACTATACCAAATCAAGATTTACAATTTTCATGTCTTACAAGCATGTATGCAATGATAGTGATGCAGTTTGCAACATTGTTGTTTTTAACTTGCATTAGTACTATAAAGGCCATGCCAAAGACCGTTGTCATGCAGCTCCGCTTCCATGATAGGAAAAAGAGAAATGCAAGCTAGCCTTCTTTGCAACCTACACATTCATTGAGCAGTAATCGGGGCTTCTTAACATGCCAAGTTTAATGATTAATGTATGCCAGGTGCAGCTTTAAAGGGCCAAGAGATGCCTTAATGATGCTAGAAAGGATTATGCTTGAAGTGAGCACATATGGGAGCTTATGATCTAAAATTGTAGTGCTTGAAGTGCTCTACTGAGCTGTCTTTACAGCTCATCGATAGGAGCTATGGTGCAAAAGTTATGGCAGTTTAAAGTTTGAGTCAATTGCAGATCAGTACCAGATTGGGCAACTGTAGCTGAGGGGACAAAAATTAAGTGAATGCACGGACCTGAAGTGCTCACTTTGTGGAGTGCGGCGGTGTTTTCAAATCAGTGATCGGAGTTATGGTTACCAAGCCATTAAAGATTCATCGGGGGCCAGCTCCGTACGAGTCTGGTCCGTTCGGTTGGTATTTTAACTAGGAGTTTTGAACTTCATCCAGGTTTTGGAATGCAGTATAATAAGTGCTCGAGGAGAATCTTGTCCAAAAAGTCATCACTTGCAGTGCATTGAAAGAGGGGTATGCTGATGGATCCGTGCTCAGCACTATTGGGGTTGAGATGTATACATTTGATAATACTTTGATTGAATGTATATACAAAATAATGGATATTGGAGAAAAATATTGTGCCAGGCATTGCCTTGGCCGGCATGTATGCCAAATATGATGCCTTACTTTTGCGGATCAAAGCTTTGGTTGATGCCGCATGCCAAATAAGGTGCCTTTATGTATGCCAAATGGGGTGTCCTTGAGGGGAACCGGAGTGGACATGCTTGGCAATGCTTTGGTCGACATGAAGCTATGCACACCAAATGGGGTGCCCTTTAAGGGCCACCCACAGCCCATACAAAGCTTTGGCCCCCCACTTTAATGGGGGCCATCCTATTTTTTTAAAGGGATGTGAACCAAAGAAAGGAAGCCATGGTGTTAACGAGCGCAAGTGCAGGCACGGGAAAACAACTCACGTTGGGTGCCATGAGCATCAGATGAGTGTGGCCGTGACATGAGGTTTCTTCGTAGGTGAAAGCAAACCTATTCGGCCCCGGTTTCACTTTTTTTCATGCAGTTCATTTTTCGGGCGTGCCACATCATTGATGGGGCTCCCACACCAAGTCAGTCACGGCGTAGTAACGTGCGTGGTGGGGCCTATTTTAGGGCATTTAGGAGGAAAAGAAGGGGATTGGAAAATGAAGAAGGAAGCTTGGCAAGGGGTGATGGAGGGAAGAAGGGGGGAGAATCAAAGGAGCCGGGTCTCTCTTCCTCTCTCTCGTCCTCGGCTCAGAGAATTAAGGAAAGGAGTCGGCCTCTCTTCCTCTCTCTCGTCCTTGACTAGTAATGCATGCAAGGGAAAGAAGCGAGGAGGTTACGAAGCAAGGGCTTCTCCCGCTCTCTCTCGCTCTTTCGTATTGAAGAAGAAAGCAAACACTTTCGCTCTCAAGCATAAGCAAGAGGAAGAGAGGAGCCGCAATATTTCTTGCTCTTTGTTAACTGAGAACTGGCGGCTACACTCAACTGAAGACTGGCGGAATGCGAAAAGAAAGAAATCCTATGTAGTCATTCTCTGATTAAGAAAACCTGTAATTTCATTTGTAAATACTTGGGGCTTGCAGAAGTTTCCAATTTTGTATATTATTTTGCCATTAGACTGAGTAGGATTTTACTTTGGAACATGAGATATTGTATTTGGAAGGTATTTATTCCAAATTTTGACCTTACTGAAAAAAACCCTTTGTTCATTTTATCAAGTGTCTGTGAGAAGCGTATTCTGTGTACGAGAGAGAGTGAGAATTTATCTTGACCCTACCCGCACACTGGTGGTCAGAATTGAGTGCGGAGAAGTGCAATGTGTGGCCCCCGGAGAGAGCTACACGCCAACACCTACATTGCGGGTGTACGGCAATGACACACTTGGGGCGATATTGATGCAAAAGGATCCTCAAACTTCTTTCATGTGTCCTATCTACTTCTCTAGTCACATGATGACTCCATCAAAAAAGGGATACATGGCAGTGGAGCACACGGTGCTTGCATTAATGTTTGCTACCACAAAATTTCGCTCTTATTTATTGTCTAGACCATTCATAATCTTAACAATGGAAGACGTATTTCCTTATGTAATGCAGCACATGGATGTTTCTTCTAGGATTTCCAAATCGCTCACAAGGTTGCAAGAGTTTGACTACACAATGCAAGTGGAGAGCTCCACAAGAGCCAGTCTAGGAAGCATTCTCATTCATCACCACTATGAAAAGAAGTTGAAGATCAAGACAAGTGACAAAGAGACTACACCTGTGTTGGAGGTCCCAAAGGTAGAGGGGGCTTACTCTCTTTACTTTGATGGAGCCTACAAGAGGACAATGGACAAAGCTGCACTTGGCATTGTCATCTTCAATGAGCAAGGGGATAAGGTTTTTTCCATAGGGAATCTCTTGGATTCCCACTCCAACAATGAAGCAGAATATGCAGCCTTAACTCTTGGGTTAAAGTGGTGTGTGACACAAGGTATTCAACGATTAAATATATTTGGTCATGCCATGCTTTTAATAAAACAAATACAAGGAACTTGGCCTTGTAAAAATCATAGCTTGCTAGGCCATTTGTGCAAGGTTAAGGAACTTTTGGGGAAGTTTCAAGTTGTACAATTACATCATGTCCCTTAAGCAGAAAATCAAGAAGCAAATGCTCTAGCTAGAGAGAAGCTACAAGATGTTTCAGCTGTGGGTGCTATCAAGTTGAAGTTGCCTCTCTTCCAAGGTAGTGATTCTATGCCTGACATCATACGTTTCTTGGACACATCAGAGTGTCCTAAAGATCTTACTAAGGGCCAAAAGTAGTGGCTTGTGCGTAAGGCAACAAAATACCGCCTTATCAATGACGACCTCTACTGCAAGGGTAAGGATCAAATTCTTAGGCGTGTACCTCTCTCTAGAGAAATCACTGAAATCATTTCAAGTTGCCATGATGGTGTTTGCGGAGGAAACTTTGCACTTGACATCACTAGTAGAAAGATTCTACAAGCCGGGTTTGTATGCCTAGTCTATAGAGGGATGTGTGCCATTGGTGTAAAACATGCAAGGAATGTCAAAAAGAAGGGAATAGGAGGCTCACCTATGAGCCACACACTCCTATAATCTCATATGGACCATTTGAGAAATGGGGAATTGATGCTATTGGGACTTTTCCAAGGTCACAATTAGGTAAATTGTATATCATCATGGGTGTAGACTACATGACCAGGTGGGCTGAACCAGTTGCTACTACCCGGATTATAGCAAAGGAAGTGGCTAAGTTTGTGTTTGAAAACATTTTTTGCCGTTTTGGCACTCCTCTTGAAATAATTTCTAACAGGGGACCAAGTTTTAGAGGAGACTTGGTAGGAGAGCTAATGGAGAATCTGGGTATCTCATGACGACACTCAACTCCCTACTACCCATAATGCAATGGTTTGGTGGAAAAAGTAAATGGTATGATCTACAAGATCATCACTAAACATGTAAACAATCACAAAAGTGATTGGGACAAGCATCTTATGGCTACACTTTGGGCTTATCGCACTTCATTTAGCACATCTCTTGGGCTCACGCCATATCACTTGGTTTATGGTAAGGATGTCATTTTACCCATTGAAGTACAATTGGCTAGTCTCAGGGTGCTAGCTGGACATATGGAACACAAAAATAGTCATCTCCACAATCACGTTCTTGATCTAGAGAGGCTTCAACTAGACAGAGAAGATGCTATCAACTATTATGCAGCACAGGCCGAGCAACGTCGACTTACCTTCAGCAAGGGACTTAGAGAAAAAGGTCTCAAGCAAGGTATGTTGGTCCTAAGGTATGATAACAGGTTTGACACTAGGAAGGATAAAAAGTTTTCACCCAGATGGGAGGAGCCATTCGTCATTAGAAAGCGCTACAACAATGGCAGTTATCGATTGATGGATGCAGATGGTAGGCTCCACAAAACATGTCTCAAAGGATGGAGGCTAAAGCATTACTTTTTGAGGTTTGATCAAGCACCTATGATGGAAATCCTTGAGGAGGGAGACTCCTCCACCTCAATTGAGGAAGAATCAGAAGTAGAGCTAGAGACATAAATGCCTCTAGCTTCAGAGGGAGGACTAATGAGGGCCGTTTTTCAAAATTTTGCTCCACCTCTCTCTTGGTATGCACTTGATGCATGAAAATCATAAAAAACCTATGTATTTATTTTGTACATAGCTATGGTTTTGACACATTTGGATCTCGGAATAAGGAGAGGTACAAACAAACCCTATGAAAGAAAAAAATCAATGGATGTTGATTCTACCCGACGGGTCACTACCTGAGAGTTACTACAGGTGAAGAGTAAAAGTCAATAGTCAAAGGGAGAAGAATCTTATGCATTGTGGAGATGGAGTCAACAAAATATTATCAAATTCAATCATAATTCACTTGTGGACACAAGGCTTGCACATGAAGTCAAGAGGGGACCACCTGAAAGACTTTTGGAAAGGAAAAGATAGACACATATTTTTGTGGGATTTTCGTCTATTTTTTCCATTCCAATTTGGAAAACATTTTCAATAGCAAAGTTGTAAGCGTTGAGCTGATCTTTCAGCCCCTTTTTTTATATAATTTTTGGAGCTACGGTTTGGGATATATGGCCAAAATGGTGGAGCCTGTCTGTCCACATGGGAAGAAGTCATGATTAACCAGTTCCACACACAAAATTTCTTATAGGTTTCTCTCCATTATTGCTATATTTTCTCTTATGTTATCAAGATTCTCTTGGACTCAATCTATGGAAGGTGGCATGTAGACAAATCTTGCCATGATGAAGGCGATTAGGAGGAAATTGGTCAATAAGCAGGGCACACGGAGCTCTCTCATTGGGGGAATGCCTCTAACTGAGGTTACTTTGTGATAACTCCTCTTGCTCATAATCTCTTTCCTAATCACTCACTTGGACTATAAAAGGAGGCCTTCTCTTTTGTAATGGGAGACACACAGACTACACACTACACACACACACACACACACCCTTGTGCTACATACTAGTAGCATGAACCCCAATCACATAATCACAACACCATTACCATCACCATCACCATCACCATGCACACAAAAAAAAATGAGCACCATACCTCCACACACTTGTTGAAGGCACAATTTCAAGAAGATTACTGGTGGATACACTCATGATATTCCTCGCCATCAATTCCTATCTCTCCATTATGCCCCCTACGATCTTGTTTCCTTCTCAGTTTCTTGCCATACGTTACCTATTGTAGTCATCTTTTGCAAGCGATCAACACACTCCATCTTGGTGCCATACCTCCTGTCATTTGGGATATACTTCATTGTGAGTATGGTTTATGCTTGTTTCCTTCCATTTTGCTTATGTTGAGGTGTGGGGATTCGCCACCATATACACACACTCTCTCTTTCTCTCATATTCCTATTATCTTGCTACTTGCACCTTAAGGTGTGTGGATTCGCTATCTATGGTATTGACAAATTGGGCTTCTGCCCAACATGACAAATAATCCACTATTGTCAGGATATAAGCATTTCTTTACTAGTCATGGGTAAGGGTCCAATAACATCAAGACCCCATTTTGCAAACACATCAAAAGCTAGAATTGTCTTTTGTAATTCAGGTTTCAAATTTCTCTTTCCCATTTTTCGACAAGGCAAACAAAACTTGCACCAATGGTTAACATCCCGTTGAATCCTAGGCCACACATAGCCTTCTTGTAAAATTTTATGCAACATGATCTTCATGGCAAAATGGCCTCCACAAGACTCCTCATGATTTTCTTCCAAAATTTCCTCTTTCAAGGGCACAATGCAAAACCAAATCACTTCCTTTTATGTAAAATACATCATCAAGCATTTTGTACTTTCTAGATATTTTATGAAATCATACTTTTTGGAGGATGGTAAACTTTTGGGTAAAACACCTGTCAACAGAAAATCCATTTTCTTTTACAACACTTCCCTCCCATGATATACAGGGGAATTTTCCTTCAACACAAACACACAAGTGATCATTTCTTGAGCAGCATCATGAGCTTCTTGATTTTGAGACCTCCCAATATGTTGCAAACTCCATGCTTCAAACTTTTTGAGCAACGATTTCACCTTGAAGCATAAATTATTTAGTTTAGGATTCTTATTCTTCCATACTCCCAATACTTGCTTCATAACTAACAAGGCATCTCCTTTGATCTGTAAGCGTCTAATTCCGAATCGTAAACAAATGTGCAAGTCATCTTAAGAGCCATGTATTCTACTTCATTGTTGCTTTTTGCATCAAGTTTCAGCCCTTGTTTCCTTACAAGTTTTCCTTGTGCATCATAAATGACAATGCCTCCCGAATTAGCATCATATACTAGGTGAAATTTGGACTCACAAAAGGGCCCTCTAAGGAGTTTGACTTTACCTCTCTCTACCAAAACCGGTGTATGAATAAAATTTTGTAAACAAAATCCAAAGTTGGTAGAGGTTTGACACTTAGAATGTCCTCTTCAAGCTCTATCTATTGATATATAGCATGCCATGAGATTCCTCATATTTTAGAAGATTTTTTTTTTAATCCCTCTCTCTTTTGCCTACGGGCAGCATATCTGCTTCTTTCTTTTCCACTCGCACAATACCCACCTGACCACCAAAGATTGAGGCCTGATTTTCCTGTTCAGTACCTTGATCTCCACGTATATCCAATGCATAATCATCAGCCATGTTAGAAACTTGTTGGGGGAGTGGGAACATATTACCTCCCATCCTTGTTGGCTTTGAACAATAAGTGCTGATATGACCAAGTTCACCACAATTATAACAGGTAGGGATGAACCTCCTTTGCAGCTCAAAGACACCTTGTCCACGATCCGCATCAGCATTAGGCTGAGCTTCACATGCGTGGGCCATTCCTCTACCATGTCCATGACCACGACCACGACCACGACCACCTCCAAGAACAATGAGTCGCAATTCTTGCATCATGGTCATCATATCTTGCATATGTTGTTGTAAATGTTTAGTGTTAGCAACCTTTTCAATAGTTTGAGCTCCACCTTCTACCTGATTTCCCTCATTTTGGACATCATTACCTTACACAGGGACCGCTTTCCCATACTCATTAAGTCTTTGAGCCTTCCATTCTTTCTCCCCAGTGATAGTGTCTGCTTCCTCAAAGAATGTAGCGGGCCTTTTTAGCTCAACTTTGAACTTCATACTTTCTTTTAAGTTTTCCACAAAAAGGTCCTTCTTTAACATGGATGAAGGGATTTCATTTCCCAAAGCTCGGGCCCATTTATCCCATAAACGGGTGAACTGCATGACAAAATCATCAACACTTTGATTAACCTTTTGAGTGTACCCCAAAATTTCATGCCAAAATTCATCAGGTACTTCAATGGATCTGTATTGTGCCAGAAAATCTTGCTTCACACAATTCTAGTCCAAAACCACCCCTAGAGTTTGTGCCTGCACACCAGCTCTTCATGATTTTGCAACCAAACTTTTGCCTCATTCTGTTAATTGTATTGTAACAGTCGCAAAAATATAGCTTGGTCTAGTATATTTTGAAGTAAGAAATTGACTTCCATTTTTTCAATAAAAGTATTCTCATTAGGCAATCCATGAAACTGTGGAAACTTGTCTGCCATGTTTGATTGCCACCAAAACACTTACATGTGACGTCGAAAGCTCAAGGGATGTCGATGGATTGCTCCAGCAGCTAATCCACCTCACACTGGGTAACCCGACCCCCAGTGCTTGGCTTCACAAAATCTCATGACCCTCTAAATGCTGCAATTCAATTATATACGACCCCCTCAAGTGATGTCCACAATTTGCACATACATAGACGGTTGTCCACAAGGACCCACATCCCCTTTACATTCTTTGTCTGCAAAATAGAAATATTTCACAAGAATAGGAGCATGGGAGCTCTTGCTCCTTTGTGGGGCCACCAAAACGATGCTAGCATGCAAACGGCAAGAAAAATGAGTGCCTCTATAGCCTTGCACGAATTACACCTTCGGAAGGAAGAACTATTACACCGTCGAAAACAACTGTGATAAACACCTGTAGAAATCTATGAAAACCCCTCCAACATGAAACACACTTGAAATTAGGAGAAATAAAGGACATCACGATGAATCTTGTCTTGTGGAGATTTTCATAGAGTATCCATATTAAGCAAAAAACAGATGAAAGATGAAAGAGTTATGGCTGCTCGAATCCGGGGGTGTACTCTTTCTTGCTAAAAAATGAGCTCTCTGGAATTTGTGCAGGTGTTGCAGCTATTAAAATGGGGTGCTTCCTTATCTTTTATCCCAAAAAAATTCTCTCTCTTCTCAATCAACAAGGCTCTCTTGGTTGGCATCTTTTAATTGGCTCATTTTTAGCCTTTTTTGGGCATAAAATGAGATGTCGGTGACCCTTTGACCAAGGGAATGGGGTGGGTCCAAGTGGCTGGGGACCAAAATTTGTACCAGGTTCCTGTGTAGCTAAGTGGGGACTCAAAAGAAGTTCCTTTTCTCTCCGATGACGCCCATGATCTCTTGGTAGGCATCTTTTAATCGGCTCATTTTTTACCTTTTTTGGGCATAAAATTAGGTATCGGTGACCCTTTGACCAAGGGAATGGGTAGGGGCAAGTGGTTGGGGACCAAAATTTGTACCAGGTTCCTATCCATCTGAGTGGGGACTCAAAAAAAGTTCCTTTTCTCTCCCATGAAGCCCACGAGCCCCTCCAGCCTTGAGAGCTCCTCTCACTTTGATACACCCATAATGGACTCCCAATGTGCCCTATATACCCCCTATTCTCCTCTTTTCCCTTCCCATGTGGGATAATTTCCATGCCACATGGAACTTCATCCCCAAGCCTCCCAACTCCCTCATGTCAAGGTAGTTTCCATCTTCTCCCCCAAGTAGGAGAGTTTCTCGGACACCTTTACCAAAGAATAACTTGTTGCTCCGGTCACCGAATGACACATTGTAACACACGGCTTGGAGCCCAAGTCCTTGACTACTTCAATAATTCTCAAACCTCATAATTTATAATTCAAATTATCAAGTTGGCCTAGTTGTCCTTGTCGCATGCATCTGCAATCACTTTCTAAGTTGAGACCGCCACTTCGGATGCTCATAACTCATGATGTACAACTCCATTTCACGAGCTATAAAGCATGGCTGAAAATACTTATTGAAAACCATTTTTTGGAAACTCAAACAACCCAAAACATCAGCACTCAATCCTGGAAAAATCACACCTTTGTACATGAATTTTTACATGGTCACTTCCAAGACTTAGAGGGCTATGTACACATATATACATGAGGCTAGTGGGCAAGCTGTTTGGCATGAACTAGTGACTTTATGCTCATCCAAAAAATTCCTGACAACATGATCTGACCTTCTAGACATCATCCACTCACACGTGCGCTAGAAATATTGTTTCAAAGGTTGACGTCCTAAGGCATGCGGATGCATATCTCAAGATCTAACATATATAGCGTTACGCAGTGACAAAGGCATGCGCGCCTACAACCGGGCCAAGACTCTGTAGAGTTAGGCAGTGACAAAGGCATGTGTGCCTACAATCAAGCCTAGACTGGTCACCCCACATATTTTTTTCTCGTGCAATGAGAAGGCTACGCTTGCTATCTTTGCCATAAAAATAGAAAAAGGCAAGCCCCATTTTGCTACTATTTGTATTTCATGCAGGGACTGAAGCTGTGCTATTATTAGTTTGCATTATTAATAGTTTTCTATATTATTATTACTTTGCATGATGAGTTTTCTATATACTGCTTTTATTATCGATCTGTAGTTTTCCTAAGGAGGCGGAATTTTGCAGGCTTTGCTTCTCATAATAGCAAGGGGCTTAGCTTTTTCCTACAATGTGCAACAGATCACCTAACATTTGTTTTCTAAAGCAATTTGAAAAGCAGCATTCACCTATTGCAGGTGCAGGTTTCTTCTGGTTAAGGTTTGCTCGGTATATGCTGTTGCGGGTGCTTGGCCACCAATTACCTTGAATGTGATGCTCCTTTGGCTCCATCTAGTACCAAATAGTGATGAGCATCGGGGGTCAATAACACCCAAATACCCAATTAATATATTTTTTTGGAGGGGGTGTGTGTGTGGGGGGGGGGGGGGGGGGGGGGGGGGGGGGGGTGATACTCATAGATTGCAGTTATAGCTAATTAAAAGAGTGTTCTTTCATGGTCATAGTAAGACCCTATAGTTTTTGAGCTATATATAGTATCTCTATATATAGCACTATGGTCCCCTCTATATAAACTCATCTCGTATGATTAGTTGACACACTTTGGGGTTTGCAGATCTAGAGTCATCTCTCTCTCTCTCTCTCTCTCTCTCTCTCTCTCTCTCTCTCTCTCTCTCTCTCTCTCTCTCTCTCTCTCTCTCTCTCTCTCTCTCTCTCTCTCTCTCTCTCTCTCTCTCTCTCTCTCTCTCTCTCTCTCTCTCTCTCTCTCTCATCTCGGCCTTCCTCCCTTGTCAACATGGTATCAGAGCTATGGAGAGCATAGACATGAAAGATAAGTTTACTCATGATGTCATTTTCCTAAGCTGATGCAAGAAGATTTGTATTTTTGTTTCTTTCTTGTTTTGTTAATGTTTCAAAGAAAAATAGAGTTGGCGTTTAGGATGCAAGAGCAGCCACAAGATTCACATGCAAGCGCGATGAAAATTTTTGTTCAATTTTGTTTATGGCTAAGGGTAGAGACGCAGAGATGCACTAAGGCACTAGAACTGCCATAAATATGGTGCTAAAAGAGCAGAGAGTATGCAGTTTTTGAAGTCACGTGATTCTCCAAGCCATGATAGGATGCACCTCGTAACCAACCAAATATGGTGTTGAAAGAGTAGATATGCAGCAGCTTTCTAATTACTGGTCACTTATAGTTTTGCAAGTTGATATTAATGACTGCTAACGACCACACTAAGGCACTTGCATCTTCTCGTCCCCTTGATATTAACAACTGCAAACAACCACACTATGACACTAAGGCACTTGCATTTGCTCGACCCTCCAATACAAACCTAGCCTATTTGCTTTAGATAGTTTCCACATTTATAGCATCTTGGGATTTTTAAGCTTTTCTAGTTGATGGGCTACCAGATTTATAGCATCTTGGGGATTTTTGAGCTTTTCCATAATGGCGCTGCCAGATTTATAGCATCTCCAATGCCTATTTTCTTCAGATAGCACTGCCATAAATATGGTGCTGCCATATTTATAGGATCTTGGGGATTTGCCAGCTTTTCTAGCTAGCCCAATTTGAGGCACCGATTCAAAGATGCTTTTGGTAGCACTTCAGAGCCATTTATGGTGCTTTAAATATGGTGGTGCTTGCACATTGCATAAATATGGTGCTATGATATTTATCGTGCTTGCGGATTTCATAAATACATGGTGCTACAATATTTCAATGAATATTGTAGCATCTGCCGATAGCAGTGTTGGTTCCCACATGTATAGCGAGGTGGTTTGCAAAAAGCTGCGAGCTTTGCCCAGGCATGAAACAGAGACCTTTTTTCACCACAAAATCGAGATCATCATTGGGTGCTTCCCTTGATGCAATACATCAAGTGATTTTATTATTGACCAACAAGCTGCTATTTTATTTTATTATGGACGTCACTATCTATACATACATACAAAAGTCATGGCGGGCCTTTTACACAAGTTTCAGTGCAATAGCTTCAAATTTTGACCTCAAAACCGAGAGAATTTCAAGTTTTCCCTTATTTTCACCACCTATGGGAAAGAGCCAATCGCAAATGACCATATATTAGAGATTTTCCTTATGAATCGATTCTTCCATGGAGTCATATGTCTATAATTGAGTAATATGTAACGGGCTAGTAATTCTAGTAGTGCTCACAGATGTCCAACAAATGATAGAATGATTTTTTGTTACCATGGTGAGTATCGTGATGCCATGGTACATAAGTCCATGACTATGATTAAGTTTTTATTTGATTTGTTGAAAGTGTCTCTTATGCCATGGTACATAAACTTATGATGATGATTACTATTTTAAAGTTTTTATTTGATTTCTTGAAAGCATCTTTGATGCCATGGTACGTAAATCCATGATAATGATTATTGCTATTTGAAAGCTTTTATTTGTTGAAAACGTCTCTGATGCCACGGTATGTGAATCCATGATGTTTACTCATATTTCAAAGTTTTTCTAAGCGTCTTTGATGCCATGGTACTACGTAAATCCATGATGATTGTTATTTTAATGTTTTTATTAGGTCTCTAATGCCATGGTTAATATGGTGATGCCATGGTGAGTACTGTGAAGCCATGATGATGATTGTTTTTTCAAAAAATTTCTAAGCATTTATAATGCCAAACTGAATACCGTGATGCCGTGTTATGTAAAGCAATGATAATTGATATTTCAAAGTTTTTCTAAGCGTCTCTAATGCCATGGTGAATACCGTGATGCCATGGTACATAAAGCCATGATGATGACAGCTGACAATTGAGATTTTGGGGGGCCCAATATGTTTCGTACATGAAGAATTTGTGTGCACAAGGGATTACATCAATATTATGCTTGTTTCTATATCTTTTCCACATGTGGTTG
The DNA here is from genome assembly GCF_014529385.1 of Adiantum capillus-veneris. Taxonomy (NCBI): domain Eukaryota; kingdom Viridiplantae; phylum Streptophyta; class Polypodiopsida; order Polypodiales; family Pteridaceae; genus Adiantum; species Adiantum capillus-veneris. The sequence continues at coordinate 34,158,743 of NC_140938.1, forward strand.
CATCCACATTATGTTTGTTTCTATGTCGTCTCTAGAGCGGCATCACAAACAATCTCTAAGGACAATGTGATGTGCTTATTTCTAACCTTCCCATCTTGATATGTTTCTTGAGTTGATGTTGTTTACAAGATGAAAGTCGCGTCAAGACGTATGTACAAGGGCTCAAAGATATTCAAGTTGCTCAAAGATATTGAAGCTTCTCAAAGATATTGAAGATTTTACACCAACTCAATTGTATATATAAGTTTGTTAAAGACCCTTGAAAGGGCACATTGTAAAACAGAAGTGATGTAGCTCCTTTGAACATTGTAAATGTATATTTTACAACATTTTAATATAACAGTGGGTATATATAGAGTTGTGGGTTTTTCCCTTCAGCCCCCAAGCGTTTTTTCATCCACAGTTAGGGACCTTCATTTAAGTGCGGGTGTTGAGCTATATATAGTATCTCTATATATAGCACCTTGCTCCCCTCTATATAAACTCATCTTGTGTGATTAGCTGACATACTTTGGGGTTTGCAAATCTAGAGTTGTCTCTCTCTCTCTCTCTCTCTCTCTCTCTCTCTCTCTCTCTCTCTCTCTCTCTCTCTCTCTCTCTCTCTCTCTCTCTCTCTCTCTCTCTCTTTCATCAATAATATTGACCTACTTTTTATGAATGCACCTTTTAAAAGACCATACTATGTTAGACTCTTTCTGTAGTGATGACTAGACTAGTTGCTTGACACTCTAGATTGGTCTGACTTGCTTTCAGATGCATGCCTACAAATATAAAAAGACTACTCTTACGTCTACGTAATTGTAAATTTTGTAAAGAATCTTCCTTGGGTATCGCTATTGTGGCATGCTCAATTGCATGGAGTCAAAGGATGATAAGCTTAAAGAGCATGGAAGCATGTTGCTTTTGCGAGAGAGTCATAAGTAATTGTACTGATTATCTTGCTGATGTAAGATGAAGTTACATCATGCATCTTGATCCATGGTTCTAGAGATGACAAGATTTACCAAGACATTATCTACTAACTAGTCATTGTCTTGAGGTTTTGTAGATTTTTCATAAAACTAACGTCTTTGATGCCATGGTACGTAAAGCCATGATGGTGATTACTATTTTATAATTTTTATTTGATTTGAGGAAAGTGTCTCGAATGCCATGCTAAGGAAAGACATGATGATTTCTATTTCAAAGTTTTTTTGAGCGTCCTTAATGCCATGGTGAACACTATGATGCCATGGTACGTAAAGACATGATGATTATTGATATTTCAATCTTTATTTGTTGAAAGCATCTATGATACCATGGTACGTAAATCCATGATGATTATTTCCATTTCAAAGTTTTTTAAAGCGTCTCTAATGCCATGGTACGTAAAGCCATGATGATGATTGCTGTAAATTGAGATCTTGGGGGCCCCAATATGTTTATAACATGCCGGTGTCGTGCAGCTCCGCTGCCATGAAGAGGAAAAGAGTAGAGAAATGCAAGATAAGCTTCTTTAAAGCCTACACATTAATTGGTCAGTGATCAGGGCTTGTTAACAGGCCAAGTTTAATGATTAGTGTATGTTAGATGCGGCTTAAAAGGGCCAACAGATGCCTTAATGATGCCAAAAATGAGTATGGTTGAAGTGAGCATAGATGGGTGAAAGCATGTTAACCTGTCGCGCTTTTTGTGCTAGTTAGCAGTTTCAAGTTAGCACATCTTCAAAAAGTTGGGCATTCGGTCAATTTTTTACAAATAATATCAAAATTTTTCGGACGTTGTACATTTGGATTCCTTGTTTCAAGTGCTTTCTATTGATATATCATATGTCATAGATCTTGAATATGTAGCTCAAGTTATTGTACTAGTTAGCATATGTCAAAATTGTGCTAGTTAGCATTGTCCGGGACATGAAAAAGCATGACAGGTTAACCTGCTTTCACCCAGATGGAAGATTATGATCTAGAATTGCACTGCTTGAAGTGCTCTACCGACATGTCTTTACGGCTCGTTGATTGGAGCTACGGTGAAGAAGCTATCGCAGTTTGAAGTTTAAGTCGATTGCAGATCTGTACCGGATTGGGCAATTGCAACTTACGTGACAAAAATGAAATGACAGCACGGGCCCGAAGTGCTCACTTTGTGGAGCGCCTCGGTCTTTTCAGATCAGCGATCGGAGTTTCGGCTGCCAGGATATTAGCAGTTAAAGATTTGCCGAGGGCCGGCTTCGTACCAGTTTGATCCGCTCAGTTCGGTGTTCCGTCTGGGAGTTCTGAGCAGTAGCAAGGGTTCTGATTATAGCAGAATAAGTGCTTGAGATAGCAGTGCTTTAATCAATATGTATGCCAAATTTGATGCCTACTACATTGCCTTGGCCGGTATGTACACCAATGACTACCCAATGTTGGCCGGCGGTAGTCGTAATTGGCAATGCCTGGCTAGTCCGACACTCTTTGAGACTGAATGTGATGGGAAGATCTTACGTCAAATGCAATCACTTATACTTGCTTCTTGCGGGCATGTGGCACTATTCAAGACTTTTAGGACATCGAAGTTCATGAAGAAATTATTAGCCAAGGACTGCCGGGGGAAATAAGTTGTGCTTGGCAATGCTTTGCTCGATGTTTACGCCAAATGTGGTGCCTTTACGAAAGCATGCCTTTCTTGATAAGCATGCTTAATGCGGTGCCGTTACGAAAGCACAAGAAGCTCTTGATGAGCTCATTGTTCGTAATGTCGTCTCATGGAGTGTGTTGATTGGCCGGCATGTATGCCAAATGTGGTACCTTTATAAGGGCTATAGCCAGCATGTATGCCCAAATGTGATGCCTTTACAAAGCCGAGGCCACCCAAATTCAGTTGGCCGCCCACCATAGGATGCCGCCCATAAGGGCTTAAGGTTATTATTGTGTGTGAAGGGGGGCAATAGGGCAAAAAAAAGAGATGATTGGCGGGCAACAGAGGGCCGCAGGCAGTGCTGAGGAAGAAAGAATCGCGTCGGGCTGTAGAGCGATGGAACGAGAGCGCGCCTGAGAGGAAAAACGCTCTGCATGCCATGGCGACCGCATTTGGTACCAGCCACGGCATAAACAACCTCGCCCGAGTCACTGATTGCCACATCATCGTGACGGGTCCCGCGCCATATCAGTCACGGCGCCGTGACTGATGTGGCAAGACAAAAATAGAGAAAAATTTTAGAGAGCGGGGATAGGAAGGCATCAATGAATGCAAAAAGAGAAAAATATTGCATATTCGAAAGGCAACACGGGTGAAAGACAAGGAGGATGTCTCCGGAAAGAAAAGCTTGGGAAAACGAGGGCAAGAGGGATGGAAAGCCAACGAAGGCAAGAGGGGATTGGAAGCAAACGGGGAGCCAAGGCGAGGTCTCTCTCTCTCGATCTCAAACACAAGCAGGAACGGGGCCTCTCTCTCTCTCGAGAAGGAGAAACCAAGCAATCCTCTGCCTCTCTCGGCCATAAGCAACAACAAGGGCACATGAAGTAACGAGGGGAGCAGGGGGAAGCAAGGCTTGATGACTCGCCCACTCTCTATTGTTGTCCTTGGTTAGCAAATGAAGAGAGCAAGAAGGCGGAGCTCGGCATGTTAAGGTGAGCAACAAAGAAGGAGAAAAAGTAAGGGATCTAGGAGCCGAGTCTTGAAGCAAGACTCTCGAGAAAGGGCTCTGACAAACAAAGAAGAGTAAAGCTCTCTTCGTCTTATGCTTAAGATATACAAGGGGGGGCAAGGAGTCGGCAAGGAAGGGGCACTTTCTCTTCCTCTCAGACATAAGCAAGAAAGTTAAAGGTGCTCTCATGCTTGAGAAGGAGAGTATCTCGGAGCGTTGCATGAAGCTGGCATGAGCTCGGAAGAGGAAAGCAAGTGTATCGGGCAAGTAGGGGTTAAGGGACTTGGAGCAAGTCGACTAGAGGTGAAGATAAAGCTCGTGAACAGCAGATAAGCCAGTCCAAAGTGCATAAAGCAGGAAGATACAGGATAATTGGTAATAAATGAAGCTTGATGATTGATGTAGTGAGCAGAATTGAAGACTGCAGAATCCACGGGGCATTTGAAGCAGATGAAGCAACATGAGGAAAATTTCCATAACCGTCATCACCTAGAAATTGATTTAACATTTTGTTAAGTCCGGTGTCATTAATGGCCCGGTTAATTTTGTAAAAAGGGAGCTTAAACTCTTAATTTTTAGCTGATCCGAGTGACGGTGTTGCTAACAGCCCGCCTTCGATAAGGATTAAGTTGTACTCAAGCGTTAATCAATTAATTGATGATTGCGGTGATTGGCAGAGCTGTCAGTGTCTGTTGTTCACTGTCTTTAACACCTCCCATAGCCAGAGGCCCGGCGCCTGCCCGGCTCACGTAGCGAACACATATCCCCCGACATCTTTGACATCTTTGGTGAACCCGACGCGAAACGAGCTAGGGTGGGAGGTTAAGATGGAGATGCCATAACAGTTGAAGCAGTTTATTGAAGATTTCAGTGACAATGGATTTGATAAGAATCTACCAGTTGAAGATTTGCCAAAAATGATGGAATTGGTTCAGGGGTATCTACAGGAAGCAAAAGCCATGCAGATAAAAAAGCAGATTGATGATGTTTTAGAGCTAGCACTTGATGTTGTTCGGGAGCAGTATTATAATTTTCAGGGATATGATCCAGAAGGTTTTATTGCATGTTACGAAGCTGAGATGAAGAGCCGAAATGTTCCAAAAGATCGAAATATTGCAGCTTTTGAGGAGGTTGTAAACTCGGATTTTAAAAAGCAGGTTCATGAACTGGCAAAAGAATATCCCACACTGTGGGAGTATTTTGCAGAGGAATTTAGTTACGAAAGCTCAAGGATTCTAGATCGGGACATAAAGGAGATTACTAAACGAAATAAGGTTGTCTTCAGTAAAGGTGAAGGGGATCAAATGCAGATCCTCAACTATGATGAATTTTGGGAGCATATTTTTGCAAGAAGTAAAGTCAAAGAGAATGCTAAGCTGGAAGTAGCAGATTCAATTTCAGAGGAGCTTATTTTGAGCAACGAAGACAAGGTAAACGATGAAATTAATGCTGGAACAGATTTATATGAATCTTTTTCAAAGATTTCTTGCATGGACGCTACCTCTAATAATGGTTCCAGTGAAGACATAGACTGTGCAACAAGTGGTTCGCAAGCTGTTGATCTTGACATGGGTTATTCTGAAAGAGTTTATCAAACAAATGAACCTCTACAGGATGTTACTGAAGCTATTTGCACTATAGTTGCCGAGAAGGATAACATGTCTACTACATATGATTGCATAAATAAAGCTATTATATACACAGTAGCTGATGAAGTGACTAAGATTGTGGACCCAGCACAGGATGAACCTGAGGATGTCAATGAACATATGATTGCTACTGACAATATGCTTGCAGATGATGCTATCACAGAAGATGATGCTATAATCGGTGAATTTTTGTCTAGATCTGAAGGAGATGTTTATGGCAGTATAGAAGAGCTTTCTGATGCGTATACCTCTTCAGAAGGGGTGCCAGATGAGTTTACAGCTCTATAATGTATTGCTAAGTAACATGGATGCAGATGAGGAAGCAGAGGATGATATGGATGAGTATGAAGATTCCTTGGATCATATTGATTGTGAAGAGGTTATCAACAGGGATTTTACATCTATGCTTGTAGATACACTACATGAGCAGATAACTCCTACACTTTTGATTAATGTTGAGACTTCCAAGGGTGATTTTCTCGAGGATATTATGGATGAAGATCTATAGGATAAAGCTGTTTTTCATGATTAAGCTGCAATCCCAACAGGTGAAAATTCGTCTGATGATACAGGTTGAGAGACTCCCAAGGTTTTTTGTGATGGCTATGAAGCTAGAGGGGGTGATGATGCTGAATCATCCTTGATACGACATAAAATGCACAGGATTTTTCATTTGCTTGGACAATGTGCCAGATGTGGCTGGATTTGGCTGTTATTCCTATTGATGCTTATGTCAGTGATGTCTTGGCTGCCAGGAAAAAGGAGTCAGGTTTCTTTGATGCTTTCTGGTAACGAGCTTAAGCTGCGAACAGTTTACGGGATGTGGGTGTTGGACTATGCTTCAGGTGAAGCTCTAGTATATTGTGGAGCCCATCAATGATATGTGATATCGATGGTGTTTGATCCAGGAGATTCTAAGGATATTCATAAGCAGATTCAATATGGATGGATATTGATCAATATGCATAGTAATTGCGTGCTATTTGAACCAAGGGTAGCATATTTGCACCAGAAATGCTTGATGTTGATTGAAACAAGAAATGTATGTTCATGTGGAAATTATGATGCTTCAGTGTGTGGGCAATTCCTTATCATCCCATTTGATCCTGGGGGTTACTAAAGTGCAAGCTGCAGATGCAGGATACCAGATGCCTGATTTAGCAGGCTGCATGATGCAAGGTTTTGTTTTCTAGATTATGCTAAGTATGAAGAGTTTTGATTATGCATTCAATAAGATTACATGGCTGACTTCCAGCTAACTTCTTTGGACAATTGATGAAGTATCTTCACATCTTTTGAGTTGGTTCTGCTAACAGAACTTGAGGTAAAGGACTTGACGGCCATTCCGTGTGCAGACAGAGTAAGGGATACTTCAGCTTGACAGGGTTCCTTAAAGAGAGCTTAATGGTCAATCCGTGTGCATCATTAATTGGTTCACTTGAGTCTGGTGGGGTTCACTAAAAAAATTATCCGTAATTAAATGCTTTGAAGATACGGCAGATACAGTTCAGAGATTTTTGATGGATAGCTACCTAATGATTAAGCTAGAACATTGATGATAGGGTATAACCCTTATTTCATTTTTCATATTTTTACCAGTTATGTGAGTCTGATGATGGGTAAGGAGCTTAAGGTACCTATAGCAGATGCATATTGAAGTGTTGTTGGCACAGACCGGAGGCTGTGAAGGTTCAGAGGGGGTGGATGTTGTGCAGCTCCGCTGCCATGAAGAGAAAAAGAGTAGAGAAATGCAAGATAAGCTTCTTTAAATCCTACACATTTAATGGTCAGTGATCAGGGCTTGTTAACAAGCCAAGTTTAATGATTAATGTATGTTAGATGCGGCTTAAAAGGGCCAACACATGCCTTAATGATGCCAAAAATGAGTATGGTTGAAGTGAGCATAGATGGAAGATAATGATCTTGAATTCCAGTGCTTGAAGTGCTCTACCGGCCTGTCTTTACGGCTCGTTGATTGGAGCTACGGTGAAGAAGTTATCGCAGTTTGAAGTTTAAGTTGATTGCAAATCTGTACTGGATTGGGCAACTGCAACTTACGTGACAGAAATGAAATGAATGCACGGGCCCAAAGTGCTCACTTTGTGGAGCGCCTCGGTCTTTTCAGATCAGCCGACAATCGGAGTTTTGGTTGCCAAGATATTAGCAGTTAAAGATTTGCCGGGGGCCGGCTCCGTACCATTTTGATCCGCTCAGGTCGGTGTTCCGTCTGGGAGTTTTGAGCAGCAGCAAGGGTTTTGATTATAGCAGAATAAGTGCTTCAGATAGTAGTGCTTTAATCAATATGTATGCCAAATTTGATGCCTACTAAATTGCCTTGGCCGATATGTACGCCAATGACTACCCAATGTTGGCCGGCGGTAGTCGTAATTGGCAATGCCTGGCTAGTCCGACACTCTTTGAGACTGAATGTGATGGGAAGATCTTACATTAAATGAAATCACTTATACTTGCTTCTTGCGGGCATGTGGCACTATTCAAGACTCTTACGACATCGAAGTTCATGAAGAAATTATTAGCCAAGGACTGCTGGGGGAAATAAGTTGTGCTTGGCAATGCTTTGGTCGATGTTTACGCCAAATGTGGTGCCTTTATGAAAGCATGCCTTGCTTCATAAGCATGCTTAATGTGGTGCCGTTACGAAAGCACAAGAAGCTCTTGATGAGCTCATTGTTTGTAATGTCGTCTCATGGAGTGTGTTGATTGGCCGGCATGTATGCCCAAATGTGATGCCTTTACAAAGCCGAGGCCACCCAAATTCAGTTGGCCGCCCACCACAGAATGACGCCCATAAGGGCTTAAGGTTATTATTGTCTGTGAAGGGGGGCAATAGGGCAAAAAAAAGAGATGATTGGCGGGCAACAGAGGGCCGTAGGCAATGTTAAGGAAGAAAGAATAGCGCCGGGCTATAGAGCGATGGAACGAGAGCGGGCCTGAGAGGAAAAATGCTCTGCATGCCATGGCGACCGCATTTGGTACCAGCAACAGCATAAACAACCTCACCCGAGTCACTGATTGCCATGTCATCATGACGGGTCCCACGCCACAGCAGTCACGGCGTCATGACTGATGGGGCAAGACAAAAATAGAGAAAAATTTTAGAGAGCAGGGATAGGAAGGCATCAACGCATGCAAAAGAGAAAAATGTTGCAGATTCGAAGGGCAACATGGGTGAAAGACAAGGAGGATGTCTCCGGAAAGAAAATCTTGGGAAAACGAGGGCAAGAGGGATGGAAAGCCAACGAATGCAAGAGGGGATTGGAAGAAAACGGGGATCCAAGGCGAGGTCTCTCTCTCTCGATCTCGAACACAAGCAGGAACGGGGTCTCTCTCTCTCTCTCTCGAGAAGGAGAAACCAAGCAATCCTCTGCCTCTCTCGGCCATAAGCAACAACAAGGGCACATGAAGTAACGAGGGGAGCAGGGGGAAGCAAGGATTGATGACTCGCCCACTCTCTATTGTTGTCCTTGGTTAGAAAATGAAGAGAGCAACGCTTGGAGAAGGCGGAGCTCGGCATGTTAAGGTGAGCAACAAAGAAGGAGGAAAAGTAAGGGCTTTCGGAGCCGAGTCTTGAAGCAAGACTCTCGAGAAAGGGCTCTGACAAACAAAGAATAGTAAATCTGTCTTCGTCTTATGCTTAAGCTAGACAAGGGGGGGCAAGGAGTCGGCAAGGAAGGGGCACTTTCTCTCGCTCTCAGACATAAGCAAGAAATTTAAAGGTGCTCTCATGCTTGAGAAGGAGAGTATCTCGGAGCGTTGCATGAAGCTGGCATGAGCTCGGAAGAGGAAAGCAAGTGTATCGGCCAAGCAGGGGTTAAGGGACTCGGAGCAAGTCGATTAGAGGTGAAGATAAAGCTCGTGAACGGCAGATAAGCCAGTCCAATGTGCATAAAGCAGGAAGATACAGGATAATTGGTAATAAATGAAGCTTGATGATTGATGTAGTGAGCAAAATTGAAGACTGCAGAATCCACGGGGCATTTGAAGCAGATGAAGCAACATGAGGAAAATTTCCATAACCGTCATCACCTAGAAATTGATTTAACATTTTGTTAAGTCCGGTGTCGTTAACGGCCCGGTTAATTTTGTAAAAAGGGAGCTTAAACTCCTAATTTTCAGCTGATCCGAGTGACGGTGCTGCTAACACCCCGCCTTGGCTAAGGATTAAGTTGTACTCAAGCGTTAATCAATTAATTGATGATTGCGATGATTGGCAGAGCTGTCAGTGTGTGTTGTTCTCTGTCTTTAACACCTCCCATAGCCAGAGGCCCGGCGCCTGCCCGGCTCACGTAGAGAACAAATATCCCCCGACACCGGCTTTGTATATATGTGTGCACATGTGATTACTTCAATATTACATTTATTTATACATTTTTTGCACATGTGATTGCATCAACATTACATTTGTTTCTATGTCTTCTCTAGAGTGGCGTCACGAACAATCTCTAAGGACAATGTGATGTGGTTATTTCTAACCTTGACGTCTCGATATGTTTCTTGAGTTGATATTGTTTGCAAGATGAAAGTTACCTCAAGCAATGTGTACAAGGGCTCAAAGATATTCAATCTGATCAAAGATATTGAAGCTTTTCAAAAATATTGAAGAATTTGCATCAATTCAATTGTGTATATAGGGTTGTTAAAGACCCTTGAAACGGCACATTGTAAAACAGGAGTGATGTAGCTCCTTTGAACATTGTAAATGTATATTTTAAAACATTTTAATATAACCATGGGTATATATAGAGCTGTGGGATTTTCCCTCGACACCCCAAAGGTCTTTTTCATTCACAGTTAGCGACCTTTGTTTGAGTGGGGGTGTTGAGCCACATATAGCACCCTAGTCCCCTCTATATAAACTCATCTCGGGTAATCATTTGACACGCTTTGGGATTTGTAGATTTGGAGTCTCCTCTTTCTCTCTCCCCCACTCTCTTGTCTTGTCCTAGTCTTACAACCTCGTTCAACACAAAATAAAAAAGCTCTTATCTTTTGATGGTTTCAATTGCAAACATATTGAAAACAGTTACCATTTCATTGTAAGTTACTTTTGATGCAAAATACAACAAATTTGTCATGACCAACAGCTCTGGAATGACTCTTCAAACTTATTAAGAAAAATATGAACCCTCTAGGGGCCCTTTGGGATTAAGGTTAATTAGAGGCCAGCCAATGAGAAGAGGGTGGTGGACACACTCTATGCCCTCAAAAATGTAGGGGGACAAAGTAGTCTTACACTTTTTAAATGGGCTCTTACCTAGTGAGAAGGTGGGGGGGGGAGGGGGAGGGTGGGCCATATGGAACCTCCAACTTCCCTCCTTTTTGATCCGGTTTTGAAAAAATCCCAAAAATTTGAAATTTTTCAAAAATTTCAAAACTCAAATTTCATCTTTTGAAAACCCCCCTAAAACTATTTTATGGTCAAAAAAGCATTTTTTGATCTCAAAAAGTCAAAACGTGCATCCAAAAACCCTAAAATTCAAAATTTTTTAAAAACTTTTAAAAAATATTTTTTGCTATCCAGAGCTCCCCCAAAATTAGTTATTAGGCAAAAAGGGATTTTCTCTCTCTAGAACCCCTTTTCCAACCCCTCCTTGGTTGCAACCATCACACTCATCCTCTACTCCAACACTCTCTCTCTTTACACCATCTCCATTGTTACAGCAAGGAAGCTCCTCTCTCCTCCCCTACCACCTTCCATTGCCACACCAAGCAAGGCTTATCCACCTTCTCCTCTCAGTGCCACACCAAGCAAGGGTTGTCCACCTTCTCCTCCCATTGCCACAAGGGTTGACCATTTTCTCATATCACTTTATCACACCTACATTGTAGCAACAAGCAAGGTTCTTCTCCTCCTCCTAGTTTGCTTTGCTCAACCATGGACAACTCTACTTCGCAAAGGCGACCAAAGGATGAGGTCACAGCACTTGCATGCCACAACACTAGAGGTGTGGATGATGAGTGGGTGCCACAAGAGTTCACCAAAGGTGCTTGGGTATACATGCAACCATCTACTGTTGGCCCTCATCGTGTGCGGAATCGTACAAACTTGGATCTTCATTGGAAAGGAGAGCTCCTTGGCTTCAAGAACCGCAAAGACAAGGGGACCATAGCCATTGTGCAACATGTTTTCTCAATATCAACCATGCACTTGTAACAACCACCTCGATTTCCAACACATTGTAAGTACATGTTTTGAGAATACAAAGCTAGGTGTGAAATCACAGTGTAATGTTATTATGTATTCATACTTAACATTTGTCATGCATTTATAGTCATATTTCCATCCACGTTGGTGGAGGAGCAGCCACTACATAGTCTCTCCGGCACATTCAATGCTATACATGCGAATATTGGAGCAATAATGTTCCCGCATCTTTGCCCAACCAAACTGGTTCAAAGAAGGATTTTCTTCTATTCTCACTCCTATATTGTCCCTACTTCTACACAAGCATTTGGAACGCTTGAACCCATCAAAGTAACTTCCTTATTAAGTATGGAGTGGCCGGTCCCAGATTTGTGGTCGGTAGCATCTTTCAAGCAAAAGATGATAATGGATGTCCAAAACTCTTTGAAATACTCTAAAGCTTCTAGGTCTATGGGCTTGAGCTGGTGTTTGCCTATTCATTGTTTTGTGCACATTTTTAAAGAGTTTGGATTTGTGGAGACTACCATAATGCTTGTATGTAAAGATGCGCATTACGAGGAATTAGGAAGGCTTTCAGAAGAGGACTGGGGTTTTGTGGAGGGCATGCACAACGGGGACCGGTACCGTTGTAAGGTTGGAGCTTCAGGTATTGGAATGCGCTATTTGAAATCCCGCACCTCCTTGTACATACGATTTCACTATGATCGTTGGATGTGCAAGCTTGGAGTATGGACTCCCTTACAGAGTGTAGACGGCGCTATTGCAAGCTTTGACATTGCAGTGAAGATGCCGAACGATGCTTTGGACGCAGTCCAAGTGAACAAGCATTAGACTCTCAGTAATGTTCGAAAACATTTGGTTATTATGGGTTTTGAGGCCCTTCAACAAGCACAATTTCGTTTACAAGGTCACAAGGTGAGAATCCTTCCACCACATTTTCAATACATCATGGTTTGTCGATCATTAGATGCTTATTGTAATGAATGTCCGCAGATTGGAAAGAGAATGGAAGACAAATTGAAGGTCGAGGAGGACTGGGGGATAGATGGAACTATGCTATCGATCTTATAACTTTGTAACTCTTGCAATTTTCATATTGATCCCCGCTGTAATCAACATGATTTGCTTCGGCAAATCATGCCTTTGAATATAATTTTTTGCATTGGGATGAGAAATCATTTTTTGGTGAAAGTGCCTTTTTTTTAATGTCTTAAAAAAAGGGTACATTATAAAAGGGGGGGCACCTAACTCATTCACTATTTTCACTTTTGCAACTCCTGAGCTCCTCCACTCTCTATCCACACCCCAGGCTAAACATGGATGCTGCCACAGCCTCTGCATCTGTACCCACATCCACCCCTTTGTCACGCTTCATCCTCTTCCTCGAGGACACCAAATACAAAGGGAAGTTGGACCTCCACACCTTTTTTACTCGTCTCCCTGACCTTGACGCCACAGTTGTCCTTCACATGGATGCATTTGAGGAGATTTCTGCGTTCATGGAGGAGCACATCATAAAATATTATGTATCTATCCCCCCACATGCAGGGATCTGGGTGCCTTGCGATCTTTTGCGCTATATACACAAAGGTGATCGCCCATTCGCCAAGCGGTTGCAACGATTCCAAGAAATTGCAACCAATGCAGGCCATTACTTGGACGAGCAAGCCGCTGGGGTGTCAGCGCTCAAGAAGCGCAAGTTGGGGGTGGAGTACCTTTCTCGGCTCGCAACATTTATCTTCTTGGTGAGCGAGGAACCTGATTTGGAGGAGCTCCGCTTACCACACCTTCAAGTTGGGTCCTTTATCAAGGACACCAAGGAGCAGCAGGTTATCCCCATGAACCCTGCAGCGGAAGGAAAAGCACACCAGCTCGAGTACCCTAGGGGTCTTGAGGAAGTGGTGGAGAAATCCATAGTTGCGGCTGGCCCTAGTGACACTCCAGTGCCACTACCACTGACGGATGTGGCTATCCCAGAGGTAGAAATTAGCCGCTTCTCCTCAGTGTTAGTGGATGGGGAGGAGTTTGTGTTCCTGCATGATTTGGAAAAAGCATTTGGCCTGCGCATGGATGAATGCTTGAGCGTGCTATGCAACAGCAGCAAATGTCCCTTAGACAATACGCCAGATGCCCTAGAAAGCAAGCTCTTGCCGGATGGGGACTCTATTGCTGACACTATTGCAGTTGTATGTGCAGAGGTCCTGGCAGCAGAGCAGTTGCACGTGGCTGATGAAGATTTCCAAGCCACGCAAGCCAAGGTTGAGGCTGCTAGGGTGCCTATGCCATTATGCAACCTCCCATCTGATGATCCAAAGCTTGTATCTGTGGTGCATGGGACCATTGACTTGGATGCAAAGGGCAACAGGGAGGAGGATGACAAGGAGCAGGAGGTAAACTGTATCCTAATTTTCATGTTACTATTTTATCCTTCGTTGTCTTTTTTCTCAACCTTCATCGGTTTATGACAGGATGTTGTGGAGGTTGATGATTTTGTTGCAAGGACAGGTGGCAAGCGGACGGGCTTTGGACCTCAAGCTTCCCTTGCGCATTACCTCGGACAACTCCCCCCTGGCGATGTGGCCATTATCCATAATGGATTTACTCCCCAAGCCCATTTTATGACTTGGTCGTTAAAAGCTTTGAGCAAGTTTTTGTGTTTGAGTACCATTGCTCAAACTGCGCATCAAGTGTTCCTAGTGCGTAGATCCCTTGTATGCACAGCGTTTGGCACTGGCTTTCGTGGTAAAGTGCTTGCCCAGATAGGGATACATGCTTCCATTGGCTCAACTGACCCAAATGCCATAGAGCAGTCCCTCTTGACTGGGGAGTTACCTTACGCGCAAAATAGGCGCCAGGAAATGGTCAAAAAAATTATAAAATCCTCAGATACATGATGTAAAATCACCGTGCTAGAAGGAATAAAAAATATTTGAAATTGTCTCTCTATATTGCAAATTCTTTTCAATCTGATTTGTCAATCTTGAAAATTGTTTCAATTGGTGATATGAATTGTTTTTTGACTTTGTTATTTCAAGGTATGTAATTGCAGTCAATTTGAGTATAATTGTGATTTTTAAGTACCCTAGGGGGTTAGATTAGCCTATAAGGGGCAAAAAATGCCTGGCCACAAGGGCGCGCAAATGGCCCATCCATCAGTTTTGGATGGGCCATTTGTGCGCCCTTGTGGCCAGGCATTTTTTTGCCCCTTATAGGCCAATCTACCCCCTAGGGTACTTAAAAAGCACAAATTTATTGCAATGGATTGGTTTTGCATCATTCATTTAAATGCAACCTTTTTATGGCAATTCCAGTATATGTTCACACTCAAGGACACTAGAAAAGCTCAAATCAATTATGAAATGAAGTTTCCTGCAAACTATCACTTGCTTTAGTTCTACCTACTACACCCTTGCACCAAAAAGTCAAATTACATTGGACACTTGGTTTCCCAATATGTTATTTGTTTTGATATCCTATAAGGAATTCAAAGCTTGAAATGACCAAGAAAAGGTGTCCATAAGGATCCATATAAAATATTGATGCAAAACCAATAGGCTTTAGTAAATTTGGTTATTTTAAGTACCCTTGGGGGTAGATAAGCCTACAAGGGGCAGAAAAAGGCATGGCCACAAGGGCGCGCAAATGGCCCATCCATAAGTTTTGGATGGGCCATTTGCGCGCCCTTGTGGCCAGGCATTTTTTTGCCCCTTATAGGCCAATCTACCCCCTAGGGTACTTAAAAAGCACAAATTTATTGCAATGGATTGGTTTTGTATCATTCATTTAAATGCAACCTTTTTATGGCAATTCCAGTATATGTGCACACTCAAGGACACTAGAAAAACTCAAATCAATTATGAAATGAAGTTTCCAGCAAACTATCACTTGCTTTAGTTCTACCTACTACACACCCTTGCACCAAAAAGTCAAATTACATTGGACACTTGGTTTCCCAATATGTTATTTGTTTTGATATCCTATAAGGAATTCAAAGCTTGAAATGACCAAAAAAAGGTGTCCATAAGGATCCATATAAAATATTGATGCAAAATCAATAGGCTTTAGTAAATTTGGTTATTTTAAGTACCCTTGGGGGTAGATAAGCCTACAAGGGGCAGAAAAAGGCCTGGCCACAAGGGCGCGCAAATGGCCCATCCATCAGTTTTGGATGGGCCATTTGCGCACCCTTGTGGCCATGCATTTTTTTGCCCCTTATAGGCCAATCTACCCCCTAGGGTACTTAAAAAGCACAAATTTATTGCAATGGATTGGTTTTGCATCATTCATTTAAATGCAACCTTTTTATGGCAATTCCAGTATATGTGCATACTCAAGGACACTAGAAAAGCTCAAATCAATTATGGAATGAAGTTTCCAGCAAACTATCACTTGCTTTAGCTCTACCTACTACACCCTTGCACCAAAAAGTCAAATTACATTGGACACTTGGTTTCACAATATGTTATTTGTTTTGATATCCTATAAGGAGTTCAAAGCTTGAAATGACCAAAAAAAGGTGTCCATAAGGATCCATATAAAATATTGATGCAAAACCAATAGGTTTTAGTAAATTTGGTTATTTTAAGTACCCTTGGGGGTAGATAAGCCTACAAGGGGCAGAAAAAGGCCTGGCCACAAGGGCGCGCAAATGGCCCATCCATCAGTTTTGGATGGGCCATTTGCGCGCCCTTGTGACCAGGCCTTTTTCTGCCCCTTGTAGGCTTATCTACCCCTAAGGTTACTTAAAATGCACAAATTTACTGAAATTGACTACAATTACATACAAAACTTGAAATTACAAAGATAATAGACAGAGTAGACACAACTGTTGATCATATTGTCATTGGAAAGTCAAATCATTACAAAGATAAGGGTGTGCAATACAAAAAGAGGGGTAACTTCGGCTAATGCTCGAAGTCTCGTCGCAATCGTCGTGCAAGCTGCATATCTTTTGGCTGTATTGTCACTCGCTTTGCATGAATGGCACATAGGTTGGTATCTTCCAACACTGAAATGATGTGGGCCTCTGCAGCTTCTTGAATAGCCTCTAGCGCTATTGCTTGCATCCTATACTGATTTCCATAGCTTTGAAGCACTTCCTTCACAGTGCGAGCAAAGGGGGCACGTCAAATCAAGAGCTCCGTCGTCTTCTGGTAGTGGCGGATTTCTGCAAATGCCCTTGCTATTTTTCGGCGCCGCTGAGGTTGTCTTGGGGGCACTTGCACATTTGCTGGCGGGCGGCGTGAAGGCTTCTTGAAAAACTTAGACTTGCGTCTATTTACATGCTTAGGGGCTGGTTCTGCAGCCTGTTCTGATTCTTCCTCTTCCCTTGGTTGCCGATCTTGTCGTGTGGGGAGATCTCCCTTGCCTTGAGGAAATGTCTTCCCCCCAACGGCCACCCGGTGTGTGCGCGGTATGTTTTCTCGCAGCCATGGTGGCTCACTCTCTGATTCGGTGTCTGTATTGACCACCCGAGTCCTGGATGGTCTTGCTTGTGATTGGGGGCGCGACGGCTGCTCCCTATCGGACTCTGATGTTTGCTGGCCCTCTGCTTCTCTCCAGCACTGGGCACGTTGCTTCATTCTCTTTCTAGGTGTTATATCTTGAGGAGGTGGAGATTCAACAGTCCTTGATGACTCTCGTGCCCTACCACCATGCCCACTACCAGAAGAGTTCCTGGAATGGCCACGTGTTCGTGGCCGTTTTCTTGTGCCTTTAAGCCATGACGGCTTCTCACATCCTTGGAGGGTGTTTTTGTTGGCAGGCGGATGCTCTCTCGCGGTTTGTTTGGTGCGCGCCATTTCGTTGGTAAGAGCTCACCTGTTCTTAAGAAATGAGTGATTTATGAGAGCATGCAATATTTATAAGGGCCCATTTAAAAAGGGCCCTGTTCACACTATTTTTTTTAAAAGAAGTATTATTTTTTAAATAAACATGTCGCTAAGAGTTGGACCCTGCATTCACGTTTAGTGACTCGCGCAGTATCCACTTTGATCCTTGTCGCACTCTACATCGCCGCCATGCAGCATGCTTGGTGGGACCTTGCGACATTTGCCACTTGTTGCTATGCTCTTGACGACTCCATTTGCGCACTTCAATATCAATCTTGGATTGTCGCGCACGCTCCATTGTGAGCTTACGAGCAAATGTTGTGCGAAAAAACCAGTTGAACATCTCCTCCAAATAATTGGATTGCACCATTCCACCACCATGTCGAGTATTTTTGAAGTACACTCCCCTTGCTCGATAATGGGACTTCTCCATGCCTTGAGTGCTAAAAATTTCAAGCGATCCATACTTGTGCATAAAAAATGCACCATGCGCAAACAAGATATGTTGTTCATATGAGCAAACGATCCACATTAGTAAATAAAAACAATCCCTTGTAATGAATACACCATGAATGACTTACCATGTAATGTGTGATGTTATTTTCACCCCAAGAAAGGGTGAAGACCTTGGTAAAATCCGCCAAAGCTTCTTGAAATGATTGCCATTGTTCTTTTGTTGTGCTGTTAAGGCTCATAAGCTTGACCATTTTATCAAAATGGACCCAAACTTGCTTGCGCTTGTTTGCAAGCTCGCCATTTGAATCATTGTCAGTAGTAGCTTTGCATAACTCCTTCCAAAGCTCCCAAAGGTTACCTGCCTACTGGTTGGAGCTGCTTTGAGCATCATATCGACTTGGCTTTCCTTGGGAAACTTTCTTCAAAAAGTGTCTAGCTTTTTGTCCACTCATTGACACTTGTTGAGCAATTTCATGGGCCTCCCCTGTGTTCTTTGCAGCAACTATAGACACATTTCCACCGTGACAGCCAATGGAATTCAAGAGTACCTCCACTCTTTCGATCGCTTCCTAAGACTTTTCCAACGGTTTCATTGTGAAAGAATAGTCAATGTGGAGCTTCAATAGCCTATCAAAAATACGCATGAATGCGTGTAATGTACAAAAATGTACATTCGATAGAGGAAATTGAAAGATTGGATTCCAAGTGTGGTCCTTTTGATCACGGTCTGGGGCATTGAGCATGGGACATCTCAGAATAGACGCTTCCCATTCTCTACCTTCATCTCCGACATCATGACAATCTAACCCTTGTTCTCCATGCCCTTGCCATGGAAGCATGTAACTGGCATTTGCAGTGCTCTTATGTGATTTTTGTCCATTAGGTTTGTACCCTCGAGTGCAAAATGGACAAGGCATGAGAGAAGAAGCCCCTTGTTTGCAGTCAAGCAAACACTTTATGGTCTTCAAATCCCCACCTAAGTGCCACTCCACATCATAACTACCAAAGCCCTCAATCTCCAACTTCTGACCTACAATTTGGGAGTGTATTACTTTTGTGATCCATGGAGTTCTCTCAAAAATCCACGAAAGTACTCCATTGGTCTCTTTGGGCACCTCAATAGCACCCAACCACCAAATGTTTTTCTCTGATTGCACGCTAAAGATAGGGTGGGATATGGCTCGACTGAATCCCTTCGCTTGGTTTGCAGAAGGGCCTCGTTCATTAGAGTGACACTTAGCCTCTCTAACCTTCGGCCTTTCACTATTTGACACTCATCGAGTTTCAGCACAAAAGCAACTTTTGTGCCAAGCACTACAAAATAAATAGTGCTAAGACCTTAAACTTCAGCTTCTATGAAAAGAATAATACCAAAGAAAAAAGTAAAGTGTCTCACCTTCTTCAGGTAACTCATAAAATCTAAGCATGGCTTCTTGAAGCCTTCTAAGATCCACGAAAATATTGTTCCACATTGTGTAAGGAAAGCCCTTATTCGAAGGTCTTATGGATTGTTTCTTACCTTTTCCCCTTGTCTTTGTTGCGCACGAAGCATAAAGGGAAGTTGGCATTGTGTCCTCAATGTGTAGGTATGTCCCAATGCGGGAGAACACATCTTCGTTTGTGGCCTTCTTTACGAGCTTGACCTTGTGAGGAACGGGAAATAGGTTTTCCACAATGCCATGTTCTTTGAGGGCATCCTTTAGAAGTTGAAAAATAGCCTGATAGGCTTTGGTGCTGATTCCAGCCTCATCACAAGCTTGTTGAACGTCATCATCATTAACCACATTTCTTAATTTACGCATAAGGTCCTTGGTGACTGCATCCTTAATGTGCTTACCTCCAGGTGATTGTAAGATAGAAATAATGTCCTCGGTATTGAGACAACTAGTGAGAAGGTTGACTCGATTATCTTGGCTTGTTCCACCGCATGCCTCCTGGATGAAGTTTCTAGCAACAAATAAACATAAATGTTAGAAAATAGTGTGAAGTAAGAATGCAGCATGAAGGTAAAGATCAAATCACCTTGTGGCTGTAACTCGTCGTTTGCGTGCTCCTCCGGAATGTGCAAGAGTTTCAATGGATGAATACGGGCATTTGCGTTCCCTTGCACCAAGGGGTGTTTCTTTCAAGTATGTGATGGTGTTGGTAAGCTTCTGGATGTGGGACTCCTTTTCTTGCATTTGTTGTTCAAGACTTTTAACTACCCTCTGCGAAGAGGCAACACTCTCTTGTAATGCCGTCGTCTTGAGGTGAAGAGCTTGACATTCGTGCATCCACATATGCAAAGAAGCACCTTCACACACAGCCGCTTGCAATAGCCTAACAAGCCTGCTTCTCCCCTCCCAAGAAATTGAAGAAATGTGGAAAGGCTATTAAACGGTGGATGGAAGCGGCTTATAGGATCGTAAGGGTACAAATGGCCATCCACCCAAATGTCAACATTGGTCTCACAAGCGGTGCGACGTTCCTGTGATGACCTTTGATCACCTTCACTAGTGGTCTTCGGTGCAAATGCTGTGGGTAAGCGAATATGTATGCTTTTGGTGTGCGGAGTACGTGGTGGTGGAAGCAAACCATTTGTGATGTTCGTGAGCACCATGGAAGCTGTTGCGTGAGGAAGCAAATGATGAAAAGATAGAGGGGGAAGGGTAGAGAGGCCGAGCAGGATGGGAGGAGAGAAGGAAGGAGGGAGGGGAGGGAGAGATTGGGGAGGAGGAGGAAGGTAGGGGCAGAGAGGGAGAGGAGAGGGAGAGGGAGAGAGGAGGGAGGAGGGAGGAGGGAGGAGGATGAGAGAACAAAATGTTTATTACTTTTTGGGGGAAAAGATTTTTGAAAAAATGGACTTTCTAAGCTTGTGGGTTAAAAAATAGGTCAAAAAATGATTTTTGGATATGTATATATGTTGGGAGGGAGTTTTAAGTAAAAAACAAATCAAAATGAATTTTTTTTAAAAAAGTCAAATTTTGACTCTTTTTGACCCACGGAATTGCTGATGTGGACACACCCCTATGCTTCCTTCACTTTAAAAAAAGCTAGAGAGAGAAAGCAACCCTTTAGGTCCACATCCTACATTTGTCTAAAAAAAAGGCTAGAAAAGCCTACTCAAAACTACCTTCTTCAATGCCCTTGCCCCCTAAACCCCACACAACATTAGCCTTAATCCCTAAAAATTAGGATTCCTTACAAAGCCCATGCAAGGTTCATATTTCTCCTAATTTGAATCCAAGTTTTGAGCAAAAAGTGATGACGATTTTATGTTTTGCTAAATTGTATATTTTTGTTGCACGTGTGCACTGTGCGAAGCCTTAGCGTGTTGGAGGCCAGAAACACTATATTTTTGTGAAGAAAAAGCGACCATGTCCTAATACCATGTCGAGAAGATAGAGAAAGACAAGAATAGAGAGACGATGCACAGACAGTATAACCCCAAAGTGTGTAGAATATCCACACAAGATGGTATATATATAGAGGAGACCCAATGCTATATATAGAGTAGCTTCACATATAAGCTTAACATGTGCGTCTTGGTAATTCATGTTGGAGCTATATATACCAAGCCTTTAAGCATACTTAACTATTTAGATTGATCGCATTATGGAACATGGAGGTGCCTTTGTTGGAGTATATATGCCAACGCCTATGCTATATATAGCATAGAGGTTGGTATATATAGTTTCAACACCTATGCTATATATAGCTCCAACATATACCATGTTGTTGTTTTATTTTTATTCAAAATTATTTAAATGGTCGTAATATGATGTCATTGTATCATCTCATGCTATTTTGTTATATTCTAGATGTTTATTATTCTATGGATTTATTATATGATGCCATGAAGTTCTTTGACTTATGATCTAGATAGTTCTTATTTTATATAATAATTATTACACGATAATTTCTTATAATTTAAATAATTATTGTACCATGGCGTTGCATCATGATGACATTGTGTTAATCCATGATTTATTATGATTGAAAGAGTTTTTTGTCTATGAAAATTCTTCATTATCTCATGAAATTGTTTCACATTGACTCACATTGATTTAAATACTTTTTACATCATGTAATTGCATTGTTTCATGAAATATATTTGTTATAATTATGAAAAAGTGATGCCATGGTGCTTTTTCATTATAATTTATTATGATTGAAATGATTATTATTCTATGGATTTGCTTCATCATGCCATGATATTATTTTATGTAGATTTGTAATAATTGAAATGATCGTTTCATGATTTCATGATATTGTTTATTATCTTATTTCATGATATTTTGTTATATTTGAGATGTTTATTTCTTCACGCATTGTGTTCTATCAAACTGTTTAATGATACCACGGTATTGTTCTATGATCATTTGTTATGATTGAAATAGTTATTCCTCTATAGAGTTTCCTCATTATGTCACGATACTATTTTATATTGATTCACAATGATTAATATGCTTGTTGTATGATGTTGAGGCGGTCCGGGGCGGGCAACAAGAGAGGCGACCTCTAAACACCCCTCAAGGCTCTCGTGCTGCTTAATTGGGGCTGGAGCAACCACAATCACAAACACAACAAGAAACCCACAGCCAAACCCAAACAAGATAGGAGCACCACCTAGTTATGGTATGCGAACTAGGACGCAAGAGAGATTTTGTCAACCAAGAAGATGAGCTACAAAACACACACAAACAACCTCACACCAAGACACATACAAAACGGACTAGAGAGAGCTAGAGAAAAGGGAAGAGAGAGAAGAATGGATCTTGAGTAATACCTTAATTGTGACTTGCAAATAGAGATGGTTCGCTATGATGCTATCGTAGAGCTTCTACAGAACTACTCAATGATTAGTGGATGCTAAACATTGCCAACACACACACATTGTCTTAGGGTGTGGGAGATCTCTCACCACAATACCCTCTTACAATGGACACAAAATTGATGATGGTGAAGCTTTATAGAGTTTGATGTTTCCTCTATAGAGTTTCCTCCAAGCACCAAACTTCTTCAAGCTTCACCATCACAAGGAAACTCTATAGCCTTTGATGCACCAAACATCAATTTATTGATGATGGAGGAACATATACAATAATGGTTTTGATATTTTGAACTCACGCTCTCTCACTTGCAATGTGTAGCTTGAAAGCTTCTCTCACACCAAGAGTGAGCTCACAAAGTGGTTGCTACTAAGTCTCTCCTCACGCATAGAGTGTTCGGGTGCTATGTGAGATATTGGAGGTTCTTTTACAAGAAGGAGAAGGGCCTATTTATAGGTTGGAGACCCTTCATTAAGATTATTGGAAATCCTAATTTACAAGCTAACAAATCAGGATTATGATTTTTTCTGAATATCAAAACATTGCGGGCCTTCTTTGTCTGCTTGAGTCATGGATGTGGTCTCAAAAGAGAGTATTATTGATGGTAGATAAGGTGAAAGTAGAGTTTTAAGGAAGGAGAGAGAGAGAGAGAGAGAGAGAGAGAGAGAGAGAGAGAGAGAGAGAGTTACTATGCACATGTCTTGAGGTGAGGTGTCTTTTATGGTTAGGTCAATGGCTATTTTATGTTAGTAGTTAGTGGTTAGTGTTAGTAATCACTAGAAAGTTAATGATATATTTACAATGGGTAGAATGGGGTGGATGATTGAAGAAAGTCAGTAAATCCTTGTGATGGTGAAGCTTGAAGAAGTTTTTGACTTACTTGTGTAGGTTCTCAAAATGACTATAGATCCTCTTCTTTGTCTTCTCTTCTTTACGCCACCTTTGCGAAGGTTGATTATCACGATGAAAATGGTAATTTGGTTGATGAGATCTCTTGATTTTCATAGGTTAAGCATGGTACACATTCTGAATTTATGTATATATAGAAGGGGTAAGATGGAATTGTACTTTGGAAGTAATAGAGAGAGGCATAGAGATGGTGTATGTACATGGAGAGCTCATATGAGAGCTATGGGAGTAAGAGGGGAGTTTAATGGTGAAGAAGGTGAGAGAAACCATTGAAGGTGAAGGTTTGAGTGAGGGATTGAGAGGAATGATTGTGTGTGTGTGTAGAAGTGTGGAAATAGGTGAGAGAAGACTATGGGCTACTTGTGAGAAAAGTGGGCAAACTGGGGTCCACTCAAAAAATCCTAGCTCACCAATTATTACTCCAAAAATCACCAAAATGTTTGAGGTGATTATTCAGCTCTTGGTCCACATTTTCTCTTTTGACCACCGCTCCAAATTCGGAGTGGAGATGGGTGCCAAAAATCTCACCAAAAAACCTGTTTTTTATGCCTGCAAAAGTCTTTTAGTGGCCCCCTCCTTTGTTGAATTTGTACAATGCATCCAAGAGTGAGCCCCTCCTTTGTCATGTCATAATACAAAGCATCTAAGTTGCCCTTTACACATGCATGGAGGAGGATTATTGGTGAATAAAGCAATATATACATGGTGAGACTAGTGTATGGACTATTCATGGATTTTAGCTCAATGAGCACATGATGTTAGAATAATGAGTAAAAATAATGAAAAATATGGAGGAATTATAGATATAAAAAGAGATTAATCATATGATATGGTCCCTCTTTGTATTATTTTGGGTGAAAGAGGAAAAGGTATGCAAGTAAATAATATAATAAACGTGACTAAGAGAGTAGAAATCAATTTTTTGTTTTCACGAGGGTAAGGGTGAAAATGTGGGGGTAATTTGTATAAAAGAAAAATATGAGGTTAGAGTATGTACACATTGGCAAAAAATATATTTATGGTGTAAAAGGATGGAAGAAGACATACACGGGTTTAATAAAACACACACCTAAGTATAAATATTTAAATAAAATACCAAAATAATTATAAAAATCCCTATATTTAGGCCATATATTCAATGCAATATTTACACACAAATGAGCCATAAATTTTTATTTTTTTTATTTTTTTGACTCAAGTAGCCCCAATGACTAGCTAGCTGAGGATTTTAAGGAGATATGGGAAAATTTCCCTAACTCACACACACCTATGTACAGTGAAAAGGTAGGGATAGCCATAGTGTTTGGGTGATTTTGGTAGGGTGAGGTAGCTCACTATGGCAATGTTGAATAGCCGAAAAACAGCTATCATTAGTCCTCCCCCAAGATGATGGTATATTCATGTACCATCATTCGGCGCACATTGGAATGCTAACTGCGGGTGGTTATGTAGTGCTTCGTCCATCATTCCTTTGTCCCTTGTTACTTTTTCATTCTGATGTTTTGCATATGAAGAGCATGACTTTTCTTGATGGGAGAGAGAGAAATAGTAGCAGCATACCTCCCTAGACCTCCCTAGACCTCTCCCTGCATTGTTGGTTCTTTACGTCCTTTGGAAGGAGGCGGCTTAAATATGGATTTAGTCGGTAGCCATTTACCTTCTTAGCATGCTTCTTTCCATCCAAATCCACGAGCTGATAGTAGCTAGAGTTGAAGATCTTCTTGACAATGTATGGTCCCTGCCATCTGGTCTCAAATTTGGCATCAAACCGATTATCAAGTCGATTGCCATACCTCAGTACAAGGTCTCCTTCATTGATGCCTTTGTCCTTTAGTTTCTTTTCAAGCTTCTCCTTTGCCTGTGTAGCTTTACTCTTGTAGCACTCGTATGCTGCTTCTCTTTTCCACTCAAGCTCAGCTAAGGTAAGAAGTCGATCCATCCATGCTTCTTGATAATCTTGTCCTGCTTTGCCATGAAGTCGCATTGTTGGAATGTTGAGCTCAATTGGTTGTAAAGCCTCTTGACCATAGACCAAGTGAAATGGTGTGAACTCTGTGGCTTCCCTATATGTGGTTCGATGCGCCCACAAGCCACCATCCAAGAAGTCATCCCACAACTTTGTCTTGTTTTTCACCATATTTCTAATGATGCTTGCAATGACACCATTAGCTTTTTCTACCAAACCATTTGACTGGGGATAGTTGGGTGTATTGTGACGATGTAGAATGTGAAGTTCTTCACAGACTTCAGTGAGCAAGCCCTTTCTAAACCCTGGAACATTATTAGAAACAATCTCCAAAGGTGTTTCAAATCTACAACAAATGTGAGTGTAGATGAATTTGCTCACTGTCCTCTCATTTACCTTTGCCACACTTTGTGCTTTCACCCACCTAGTCATATAGTCTATAGCCACTAGAATGTAGAGTTTACCATTTTTTGTCCTACGCAGAGGACCCATAGCATCAATGCTCCACTTTTCAAAGGGTCCATTTGCAAGCACGATTTTCCTTGGACCATAAACCAATCTTCTATTCCCATTTACCTGACACTTGTGACAACTTTTACACCAATGTTGGACATCCATATGCAAACTTGGCCAAACATACCCCGCATGTAAAATCTTCTTCACAATTAACTATTGGGCAAAATGACCACCACATGCCTCTTCATGCACACTTGATCCTTCCCTCTTTGATAGAGGAATCATTCTAGGAAGAGATACGCACTTGTCTTCTTCATGAGTCTCCTCTTCTGAGCCTTCGTGAAGTCTTGTGGAAACTCGCCCTCCAAAATGTATCCAAGAATGGGAGTCAATGACTCTAATCCCTGGTACCTCGGTTGCTTGACAATTACTGCCACCATGATGACCTCCACTTCTTTCTCAACACATGTAACTGCTTGTTGTGCAAGTGAATCTCCATCTTTATTTTGTTTCCTAGGGATATGATATAGTTGCACCTCTTCAAACTGATTAAATAACCTACGAATGGCATGAACTTTTGTCCTTAGGCTTTCATTCTTGCATGCCCAAATGCCTAAAATTTTCTTCACAATGAGAAGTGCATCTCCTTTTACCATGAGACGCTGTATACCTTCGCTAATGCATATCTTTAAACCATGAAGTAGTGTGTCGTATTCTGCTTACATTGTTGTTAGTTGAACCTGGTAGATTGACCTTCTCTTTCATGACCACCTCTCCACTTGGGTTGAGCAACACTAGCCCTCCCCCTGCTTTTCCTGTGGCTCGTCGAAAAGCTCCATCAAAGAACAAGGTAAAAGCATTAGGAATACTATTAGGTGGTGGCAATGGTAGGGTCTTTACTTCAGGCACCTTAATTTCCTTCTCATGTACCCTATAAGTGAGAATCCCTGCCAATTGTGCACGCACACTATCTTCTACCTTGAAAGAGTATTGAAACTCTTGCAACTCCATAATCCACTTTGAGATCCTAGTACTAAGATTCATTTGAGATGACACCCAAGGGAACAAATTTTCTGCAACAGTGAGAATTACAAAAGGTTTTGGTAGCAGGTAGGATCTAAACTTGCTCACCACAAACATAAGAGAAAGCATCATGAGTTCTGTTTCTGTGTCGCCTCTCTCCAAGGCATTCATGACCCTACTAGCAAAGTAGATGGGTCGCATCCACCTCAATACCTTTATAGGAAACCTTGTGACCAAGCAAGATCACTTCATCCTCACCTATGTGACACTTGTCGGGGTTGAGTTGACCTCCCATGTTGTAGAGCTTCTTTAAACCTTCTTCTACCCTTTGTAGATGCAATGATTTTGAGCTATAAATGCAAAAATCATCAATAAAAACCCTAATGGACTTTCCAAAGAATGCTTGAAACACCATATTCATGAAGCGTTGGAAAGTTTCAAGAGCATTTGTCAGGCCAAATGGCATGACTCTAAAAGCATAACAACCCCAAGGAGTGATAAAGGTAGTTTTCAATTGATCCTCCAATGCAATCCCTATTTGAAAGTAACCTGAGTAGCCATCACACACAGTGTACTTCTCATGACCAGCTACCTCATTTAGTATCTCATCCTGAAATGGGAGGGAAAAGTGATCTCTTTTTGTTGCCTCATTGAGTGGACGGTAATCCACACACACCCTCCACTTGCCATTTTTCTTAGGAGTGACAACAATGGGAGAGGCCCACTCTGAATTCTCTACTGGATAAATGAAACCTGCTGCTAGAAGCTATCTTACCTCCTTGAGTAAAGCCTTCTCCTTGATGACTCCTAGCCTTCGTAGATTTTGAGTCTTAGGTGTGACCTCTGGCTTCAACTCAATCTTGTGTTGAACAACATCTACTCCACGCACATCGGTGTAATCTTTAGCAAAAAGTCTAGGATATTTACTTAACACACCTTTGAACTTCTCTCTTTCATCCTTTGTAAGTGTTGTAGACAACATACCTTCTAGCATTCCTTCATCTTCGACTTTTTGGTTCTCTTGGGAACCTATCTCTTCCAAACCTGGGCAAGAGGTCTCTCGGTTCTTTGGCTTAAACCTTACCCCCATGACTTTGATGGAAGACTCCTCTTCAGTAATGTTGCCGCTACTTTCTTCTTCTGAAGTTTTATCGGTCCAATCTTCTTCCGTCTCACTTTGAGATGATTCTTCATGGATCTCCTCTTGGCGTTGCTCCTTCATGTCAAAGACAACCTTCTTATGATTTTCATTCCTGCAAATTAGCTTTCCACTCTCCCAATCCGGCAAAGCTCGCATTTTCATTGGCCATGGTCTTCCTACGATAAATGGGTAACCATTTCCTTTGGTAGACATGACATAGAAATCCACTGCCTTCTTAATGCCAAAGGCCTCTACAAAAACATTTTTACAAATGCCTTCACACCTAGATTTGCTATTGTTTGCCATATTCACTTTGATTTCAGGTGTCTCATGGATGTGCATGCCTAGTCTTTGCATAAGTCCTTCTGTCATGATGCAAATTTGTGCACCCCCATCCACTAGAACTTTCCTAACTAATCTACCTTTGATGTAACAATCTAGCACATGTGTAATATCCTCATTCATTTCAGCATGTGCAATTTTTACAACAGGCACACTCTCTTTTACCTTTCTCCTAGTGCTAATTGCCTTTGTTAAATCCCTTCTAACTTGGAATTGAGGCCATGAGATATCAGGACCCTTACCTCGCATGTCTTCCAACAGATTGTATGGAACCATACCATGTCCAAGAGGGAAGTCTTGGAGATTGATACGACATCGAGTCCTCTTAGCTTCCTTGGTCTCCTTTGCCTTCTTGCCTCGTCCATGGTCACTCTGTGATGTGACACCTTCCTTCTCTTTACCTTTTCCTCGGCCACGCTTAATGCCATTTGCTTCCATGTCAACCTCATTTGAATTTGTCATCTCTACCACATGCACATTTGGATCTGGCAAAGGTGGAACTCCTTCTACCCCTTGTGGAGGTGGTCTTGGTCCATTTGGTCTTTGTAGAAGCCTTGGTTTTTGACCAGTTTCTTTACCTACATTCATCACTGGGTAATTCAAGTTAGGTCTCCCTGGCTCCCCATGGGGCCAAGGACAATTACACATCCCATGTCCAGACTCACCGCAATTCCAACATTGCAAGACTCTCCTAGGTCGTAAATCTCGCTCTTCAGACTTCTTTGCTTGTCCCTTTGGACCTACAGCTTGTGCAAGGTGAATTGACAGGCTGCTTAGAGATTCATTTAACTTCTCAATCACTTCCACCGTTACCTCAGGAAGCTCCCTAGATGCTGATGCTTGTGACTTACCTTTGGTTCTAAGACCTTCTATTGGAACCTCTCCCCTTAAGCACTTGAGTTTTCTATATTTCTCAGCAGCCCTAGTTTCAGTTGTATCAAAGGTAGCAGGTGCACCTGCCTCAACTTTTACCTTAAGGTCAGGAAAGAGTCCGGCTATGAACCTCTCCTTCTTTAGGAACTATGCACCACCAGGGTTAGCAACATTTCTCACCCATACAGCCTAGAGACGTAGAAACTCTTGCTTGTACAAGTAGTAGTCATCTAAGTCTTTTTGCTTATGAGAAACAATGTCTTGCCATAGTTTTTGAGTGTTTTGGGGATCAAAGAAGTATTTCTTGAAATGATTCAAAACTTCTGTGTAATTCCCCTTAACTTCCTCAGGCAAAGAGTCAAACCAAGTGCTAGCATTTTTCCTAAGGACCACCTCAAACATTTCTACACATTCTTGATCAGTTACTATCCTCTTGATACGGCAAGACATCTTGAAATTCGCTAAAAATAATTTTGCATCCTGTCCAGGCTCTCCAAAGAAAAGTGGATATCCAGACATTTGGCGTTGGCTCTCCATTGAATTGATTTCAAAGTTACACACGGTTTTGTTTTTTCTTTCTTTAAAAGATTTACACAGTAATATTTTCTAAATTGCAATCTATTCTACAACAAAATATTTACACAGTAATATTTTTCTTTCTTTAAAAGATTTACACAGTAATATTTTCTAAATTGCAATCTATTCCACAACAAAATAAAATATTCACATCAAATGACCTATGATAATCAATAAGAGGTAGGATAACAGGATGTGGTGATGCGAGAATTTCTCCTACTCTTTGGGCACCAAACATGAACACCATACGTTGTTGAAAATGGATTTTTCTACTAATTGCAATGTTACTCTAATGTGTGTAGTGAAATGGAAGGGGAAAACCTCTATTCCTAGGCCATTATCCATGGTGCACATTTATGGGCAGACAAGGAAAAATTCTTGGACATATAGTGTTCTAAAAATGACATAGCTACTGATATGGATAAAATTCATGTTATTTCTGATTTGCCTAGACCAACAACAGTCAAAGGGGTTCAAGCTTTCAGGGGGCATTGTGGATATTATAGACGATTCATTTACATGTACTCTATAATTGCAAAACCCATGTACAGCTTGATTACACTCTTTAAATGGGTTGATGAGTGTATAGAATCCTTCATGAAGCTTAAGAAAGCTCTCACTTCAACTCCAATATTGAAAGCACCATATTGAGATAAGATATTCCACATACATGTAGATGCTTCCAATTTTGACATTGGGTGTATACTAGCTCAACCAGGGGACGGAAATTTTGATTTTCCTATTTCTTATGCTAGTAGACAGTTGAATATGGCAGAGAAATACTATATAACTACCAAAAGGGAAGGATTGGGAATGATCTATGCCGTAAAAAATTATAGACGTTACCTATTAGCTAACAAATTTGTGTTCTTTGTGGACCATCAAGCCTTATTGTACTTGGTCAACAAGCCGTGCAACACAGAAAGAATAGTGAGATGGTTCATTATTCTTTTGGAATTTGATTTCACTGTAGTTGTGAAAAAGGGCACCACTCATCAAAGAGAAGATCATTTGTCAAGGATTATATTAGGAGAACCACCAAACGGAGTAGATAATGATCTACCAGATGCATATCTATTCTCCATGGAAATGATACCTCGATGGTCAACAAAAAATATGGTATTGTTGATGACCATAGATCAAGTGGATTTGCAAATACCACTTCCTATCACAACCGGATTAATTGAGCAATTGGCTATGTATCAATTACTAGCTGGAAGGTTGTACAAAAGAAATCAAGGTGAAATATTGCTTTTGTGCACTAATCCTAAGGAGAAAACCCAATACCTAAGTCAAGTACATATTACTATAGTAGGACTTCACTTTGCGGAAGACCAAACTATGCAACGGATCTTGAGACTTGGAGTATTTTGGCCAACTATGAGGAGTGATGTTCATTCATTTGTAAAAAAATGCCCTCAATGCCAGAAACAAGCACCCATACCTCATGTGACATTGTTCTGAATATCAGTTGTTCCTAAGTGGAGTAACTATCTAGTTACTTACTTATCAAGCCGAACATTTCCTGAGGATATGAGTAAATGCCGCCAAAGAGCAATTGAAACTGAAGCAAGAGACTATGCTCTTATTTGAAACCAACTATATCAAAAAGGAAAGGATCAACATCTACGTCTTTGTGCAAATGAAGACAAATATACTCCCATTATAGAGCAAGCACGTGCTAGATTAGCTGGAGGTCACTTTTTGAGTGAAACCACCACGAGAGAAATCTTAATGGCAGGCGTATGGTGGCCAACACACTTTTTGTAGATGCCAAAAAAATTTTGAAGGTGTGATGCATGTCAATGATCTAAAATGCCAACCCGTGTAGATAGCATGCCTTCAAG
Organism: Adiantum capillus-veneris; assembly: GCF_014529385.1. Classification (NCBI taxonomy): domain Eukaryota; kingdom Viridiplantae; phylum Streptophyta; class Polypodiopsida; order Polypodiales; family Pteridaceae; genus Adiantum; species Adiantum capillus-veneris. The sequence continues at coordinate 34,190,396 of NC_140938.1, forward strand.
ACCAATGATGGGGGCTAGAGATTTTGCAAAATGGGGTATAGACTTTGTAGGGCCAATACAGCCACCTGCTTATAGAACCCAAGCTCAATATATCATTATAGCGACGGACTATTTGACCAAGTGGACAGAGGCTAAAGCAACCCAAAAGAATGATTCCAGAACCACGGAAATATTCTTGTATGAGAATGTGTTCACAAGATATTGGCTGCCAATAGAAATTGTCAGTGATAGGGGAACTCATTTCCTCAATGAGGTAATTGATTATCTGCTTAATGAATTTATGGTCATCCATAACAAATCAGCTCCCTATCACCCACAGGCAAATGGACAAGCTAAGCATACGAATAAAATTCTTGGCTCGATATTGACTAAAGTGATTAGTTCAGGACGGACAAATTGGGAAATGAATCTCCATGCTACTCTATGGGCTTATAGAGTTTCATTCAAGACAGCTTTAAATGCTACAATCTTCAACCTTGTCTTGATGCCATACTGTCGATAGAATTTCTATTGTCAACATCAAGGGTAGCTAAAGATCTTGAGTGGACTAGACATAAATTATCAGAGAGGCATGAAGATTTAGAAAATATTGATGAGCAAAGGCTAATAGTTGTAGCTCACATCTATGAACAAAAGCGGAAGAAAAAACAGTTTTTTGATTCCCATCTAGTCACAAAAATATTCAAAAAAAGGGGACCTAGTTTTAGTCTATTCCCTTAAGCAACACATTCCCAAGTTTAAGAAAAAGGGAAATGGACCATTTATCATTGAAGATGTATCTCCAAGTGGAGCAGCTAAGTTGTCTACCCTAGATGGTGAACCAATGGCTAATTGGATTAGTGGATGCCCTTTAAAGAGCACAATTTTCCACCAACCAATGAATTGCTAAAAAATATGCATGCAACAAAGCAAAGAAAGATAAAAAGATAGCAGATCGTTGAGGAAGCCCAAGAGGAAGCTTGGCTTTGAGTACTCAAAAGGAAAGCTTCTCTCAAAAATCAACAAATACCTATTCCCATCAACACTATGGAACTAGATGACGGACTATGGGAACTACAAAATGATGAAGTGTCAACAGATGATGAATTAGATGGAATGGACCTTTGCATCAAGGTACAGCTAAACAATCATAGCACAAATTCATTGTCGATACAGGAGCTCGAGTAAATGCAGTCAGCTATTCCACGTACAAGAAAGCAACAAATCAGCTTTAACAGTAGGAATATCGACTATTAAAGGATGCAACAAGAACCCAACATCGGCACTAGGAGTCGTCAACTTAAATGTGATAGAACATGGATGTTCATGCCCTCATCAATTTGTATGCTTACTAGATGAACACATGAATGAAACAAGATTTTTGGAATCTCATGGATGCGGACGTACAAGGTAGTACCAGATTGGGATACCAATCAGCTCAAGCTATCACCTAAAGGCGGACAACTCATTGTTCCAATTGCACCAAGCAAAGAGGAACGAAAAGGAGGTAACCAGTAGAGAAAACCATGAAGTAATCAATCTTCTCTATCCTATAGCCAAGCAAATGCTACAAGTAGCATGCAAGGAGTCAGGCACATCTGGGTACCAAAAGCACAACTTAAGGACAAGCCGTGTCAAATCTGGGTGCCCAAAACATCATCTATTGTACCAAAGACGGTTCCAAGATTCAAAACACAAAGAAGAGAATCTTTGAGCAGGGAACCTTAAAAAAATGGATTTGGAAGAAAAAGGAGCACTTATCTTCAAATTGTAAAATTGATGAAGCAGTGGAGGATTAAGCCTCAAAACACTCAACCACAACATTTCATTGAAGAAAAACCAAGATATGAATGGCGAGTTAAAGCTCAACTACCATCATTATTGATACTGAAAGCTCAGGAAATTAGAGTGGCAGAGCATCCTGATAGTACAATAATGCAAAGAGCACACAAGCTACAAGATTTGCTCTTTGGGAAATTGCAACAGAAAACCTCGACCTCAGAAACCCTTGAGTTAATTACTCAAGACCCAACTCTTGCACAGCATAATGGTTTGAATTGGATTAATCTCCAAAGCATGGTAGATCCAATCAAGGCTATGCATAGACACGATTCTTCAACCCATGCACACAATCGTCCCAGAGTACGCCATCTAGGAGGGGTGGAAGGAAACTAAGTAATTAAGGGAAATGTTTGAAGAGGGAGGAAAAAGTTTAATGTTAACATGTGATTTTTTACATAATTACTTGATAATGTCTTTACAAATCATCAACAGGGAAAATTTAACTGATAACATCTCCCTGATGAGTGTAAATAGTGTACATACTATCAAAAAATATTCAAAAAATGGTTTCTTTGTTATTTTCATCATTTTTCTTGATATTGGAATTAAAAAATAGAAAAATTCACCAAAAAAAAATAAAGCAGTGTTTCTCAATGGATTTTCTTAATTATTGATTTTTCACTTTGCCTTTTTAGCGCATTTTATTATTTTTTGATTTTTTAATAAACACGTTAAAATTTAATAATAAATAGCAAATGAGCTCAGATGGAGAAACTAAAGATACGCTGATGATCAAAAGGAAAAGGTGGAGAGGCACAAAAAATTTCAAATCGACAAATGGAAGCAGGAAGCCTAAATTAGGCTGCCGAAGCCTACTTTCGCAAATTCTTGCAGAATGAGCTAATGGAATCCGATTGAAGAAATTTTTGAGTCTAACATAGATTTCATGGCCTAGTAGGACAACAGGGGAATGTGGGGAAAAATAGTTTGAGAAGTCCAAGAATAGATATCCAAGGTAACCCAAAATAACCTCATTTCCACTAGTCACTCTTGGAGGAGAGAGCTCTCGACCTTCTTCGCGCAGTCTCACATGAGACATGAGGGGTAAGTTCTAAGCTTATCAATGAACAATTCTATAGGGCCGGGTAGAAATTCTAGGCTCAGGAGAAAACCCTAGAAACCCAACAATGCACGAAGTCCTACGACCCAAAATTGACCATAGAGGCCTGTCAGCTCGACCAAATTGGACGAGGTTTGAAATGTAGCATGCCCCTATATAATAGAACATTTCCATATCACCAAATGACCATTTGGCAGGGGTCGGGGGGGGGGGAGGAGAGGGGTGGTCCCAAGTAGATAATCTAGGTTTTTGCCCTATGCCAGAATTGGATTTTGACTCCACGGACAGCTTATAGAATGGGTCTATACACAATGTACCTGGATGGTTTCATGAAAATGGTCAAGGCAAGATCTTGAACAACAAAAAATAGCTCGAACGCTACAAAGTGTCAAATTTGACATATGAAGTCAAACTGACTCCAAATGGGCAAAACCTAGATAGGTAGCATCAGGACTATGTAATAGACAAGTCCATAGCTTCAAAAGTGACTAACCAACTCCACATGCCACCTAGTCACAAAAATGTGCGATTTCAGAGTCGACAATAGCACGAAGTGTTGCTGACACGACAAAACTTTACCAAATTCATTCTGGGACTTGTTTTAGATGTATTGAATATGTCTAGGTCATCAAATTGTCAAGTCTTGCAAAAACATTGACTGATGTAAATAATCGTGATTATTTATTTTTGTGCTTGTTTGGATTGAAAATGATCCCTTCACTTCACCTATCACTTGTACACATCTATTACATGCCACATTTCAAGTATGAGCCAAAATGATCGAGGAAAACTTGGATATTGTCAAAAAACGCCCAAAGTCTTTTCAATCCAATTTTTGAGTTATCTATCACATTTTTTGATCCAAATCACCCCATATCTCATACACAAAGTCTACATCATACCTAAAACCAAGTTGCAACAAAAAATGCATATTTTGATGAAAACGTTAATAATCACGATTATTTACTTTTTTGCCAAAATAGGTGAAATTTGCAACTTTGACCTTATAGGACCAAAGAACATAATGTCCCAAGTCCACTAACCAATTTTGAGCAAATTTAAATCTCAAAACTCAAAATATCTTTATATCTATTGTTTCAGAGTCTAAAAGCCTAAATCTGGCACCATTTCCACCCAGTGCACTCAAATGAGCCCACACTTCACTCAGAGTACCAAAATGCCATATATTTCAATCCTATCATGTCAAAAATGCAAAAAGTTAGAAAAATTTCCCAGGTGTAAATAATCGCGATTATTTATGTTTTTTGCTTGAACTGTATGATTTTGAGCTTTACATGTTTTTATGCATCTATGCATGCTCCAAAACTGATTTAAAGCAAAATGGACATCATATGTCAACAACTCAGACTCGGGGCATTTCAGAGCGGAATTTGCAGAATTTTCTAACTTTGACACTGTATTCCCTTAACAGGAGCAATGCAAGCAACCGAGAAGGCAAAGAAAAGTGTGTCCCAGAAAGAAAAGTTGCAGGAGTTGCCACCTTACCAATTAGATCCAAGTTCAGTGAAGAAGACGAAGGCAGTATGCGGAAGCAAAAACCTTGCAGCTAAAGAAAGCTCAACAAGCTGAAAGGAAAGCAAAAGAAGAAGAAGCCGAACAACAAAGACAAGCAAAGGCTACTGAACAAGGTGAGTCACATCACGACCAGGAGGATGTGTCTCCAAATCCCACTTCACCCTCTACAGAGCAACAAGACCACCCAATGCCAAGCACAAACCCTTCATCAACAGCTAAACCCAATGAAGGCGGGGAAGCAAAGGGAAAAGAGCCTGAGAAACAGGAAGAGGCCAGATTTGAACAACCAAAGCGAATAGAACAAAGGTCGAACCTTCTACAACCACCCAACATGAATCAGTTGAGGCATCCACGAAGTCTCAAGCAACAGAATCAGTCGAGGCAACCGTAATGCCTCGAGGAGGAGAAGTAGTACCCCCTCCACAACCACAAGCAGAAACCACAACACCACCCAAAGAGCGACATCCTAAAACAGCCGAAACCTCTAGAGAGCCTCAGGTAGAGCCTAAAGAATGGGAAACTAATGACAAAGTCATCATGCAAGTCAATGAATATGCCAAGCAGATGCAGCTGATGACAAATAAAATGTGAACAACAGCACTTAGTCGTAGTGCTAAGGCTAGGGAGCTTGAACTCGTCATTGATGCTCTACAAGGAGAGCTAGATGATAGGAGAACATTATTTCATATCTCCAAAGACAAATCAAAGAGATGAAAGATGAAGCAGAACAACACCAGCTTGCAAAAGAGAAACATCAAAAGGAGATGGAAGAGCTGAGAGAGCTTCTAACTAAGTTATCCGATGCCTGCAAAAGCAAACATCAATAGCTAACAGAAGTAACCAGTGAACTTCTAACCACTACTCTGTCACTACAAAAGATCCAAGTGCAGCTCAATGTAGCAAATGCTTCTTTGCAGTACTCTAAGCAAAGGATCAATGATCAAGCTATATTTTTTAGACAGATAATAGAGAACCCTCAGTGTCGCTTCAATCAAAGGTATAGATGAATTCTATAAGACTTTGGAAAAGAGGAACAAGGATCTCGAGCTAGAGCTGAATCTAGAACAATTGCAAAGACGAGACCTTGCATTGATGCGGGTCCAAAGAGAAGAGCAACTGCTCAAAGAGATAGCCAAATTAAAGAGAGCCAATTAGTTGCTCAGAGATGGACAATCAGAACATCATGAAGAAGCAAGAACATCTTAACCAATCGTCAACATACCCTTAGTCTCATTTATTGAGATGGAAACAAAACCATTAGAAGGGCTAGCAGGAGAGTCGGAGTCGGACTTTCAAGTACCACTCACTGAAGCTGAGCAAGTGCCCATGGTCCAGTTTTATAAAGCTGAGGAAGATGAACTAAAAGAGCAGATTGCCCAAGAAGCAGATGTTGAATGGAAAGCAGTAATGGATTGGGAGTTGAGAGTTCTCCACTCGGTAAATGTAACTCAACTAACTTCCAACCAAATCAATACTCAGTGGCATCAGCAATCACTGCCATACCCCTTGATCAAAGTGGAGTTACTACAGGTAAAGGAAAGACTATACAAAGATATGCAGGAAAAAAGCTCAGAGGATATCCACCCCAAGTGGAGAAATAACTGGTTGAGCAAGAATTTGAGATATCTAATTCTATTCACAAGAGCATCTACAGCCCTCCAAAAAGACTCCACATTTTGTCATGTACCCAGGGAAAGGACATGGCAGGCATACGAAGCACTGAAAAAGAAGTGGCCTACATGGCTGAATTACCCACGCCTACCAGCTCAATCAATATTCTACGCTCACTCCCAAAACAAGGAGCCTAAACAATGTAAGTGCGGCTAAATCATCTGCCAAAACATGTATCAAATTCTCTCTCTCTCTCCAACCCACGCAATGCTCGGGCTGCATAAACTCGCTCAGACTCGAGAACAGAATCATGAAGACACTTAAGTGTTTATATGAAAATGGAGAGAGACATAGAGAAAGAGACTCTACAAATGTGTGATTTACGTTTTTTGCTATCATCAAATTTTCGTTCATGTTTACAAAAATATGGTAGAGAGACTTATCAGCAGCTTAGACTTCAACTCTGAATCTTGCCAAAACTGTCCTTCATGCATGCATCGAAACGATGTTGCTTGTCGTCGCAGTCTCAGAGGAATACTCTCCTTCACTCAAATTCTATTCATAGCTTCTCTCTTTCTCTCCCCTTCTCGATTGTGCAAGGTGGCCCATAAAGTGCACCCCCTGCTCTCTCTCTTTCTCTCATCCATCTCCCTTTCAAACTCGCCCAGAGAGATTCTCACTCTCTCTTGCCTATGGGAGTGCTCCCTAGTGAGCATAATGAGCTTTCCTTTTATTGCTCTTTTTTTCAATTCCCTGCAGAGAGCGAGATCGAGCTCTCTCTCTCCTCGATCCACAGCAGCTCTCCTTCTCACCCTCGCAAGCATTCACAGAGAATCTCTCTCCCCGGCTCCTTGCTCTCTCAGTAGGGCTTGCAAAGGCTCACCCTCTCTCTTCGACCTTCTGCAGGGGTAAGGGCTCGCTCCTTCTCTCCCTCGTCAAGTTCCTCACACACAGCAGGGCTGAGCCCCTCTCCGACCCTCGGCAGCACACAACAGGGCCGAGCCCTTTTTTCCTTCTTGCAGGGCCGAACCCTCTCTTTCTCTGGTTCTCGACAGCACACAACGTGAGGGCTCGCTCTCTCTCTCTTCGAATTACTGTAGAGATAAACTCTCTCTTTCTCTTTCCCCTTGCTCTCGGCAGCAAGCCCACAGGGAGAAACTCGCTCTCTCTCTTCGATTTCACAGGGAGAAACTCCCTCTCTCTCTCTCTTTGAATAACTCAGAGAGACAAACTCTCTCTTTCTCTTTCCCCTTGCTCTCGATTTCAACAAGGCCGAGACCTCGACTCCCCCTTTGCTTTGGCTTGGTTTGCAACAGAAAAATACACACACACAGTAAACAATGTATGCTCTCAAGAAACTCTCACAAATGCTCACAGCTTGCTTCCCTAGCAGCCGGCAAGGCAGAAATGGAACCCCATCTCCCTCTTCTCTCTCACGAGCAGACACGAGGCCCCCAAAGGCATCCCTTCATTTTACTTTATTTTGTTATTATGCATGCTCTAAAAACTCCAACCTTATAACTTGTTTGTAAATGGAATGAGCACTTGAAATTAAAATGTACACTACAAGCATCCTTTTGGTATTTCTGGTTGATCCTTGCCGCGACCATCATTTGCGAACCTGCTGTAAACTTTGAGTTTCTCGAGAATTGCAAAAATGATCGACCTTCCTCGAAGAGGCTTAAGCACATCATCTCAAACAATCACAATATTGACAGTGATAATGCTGATGCAAACAAATGCAACACAGTGGCGGTGACAAAAATGTGTATGTATGTCGTGGTGCAATGATGCGGGGATATAAAGATAGCACTCGCTCTCGGAAAAAAATGCAATAGTGGCGTCCTGCGGGGAAAACTAGCCTGCTAGTGTGAACCCAAAATTTTCGGTTAGATTGGTGTCTTATCCATTGGGCTACAGAATCATAAGAAAATGGCATGGGTCAATAGTGAGAAAAGTGATACCAGAAAGGTGTATAAGTCTACGAGTCATGGATAAGATGAGGGAATCAAATGTGGTAGGGTGGGTGGTTTGCAAACTCCTAAGATGACTAGTTAAACCCTCTAATCCCAAGCATTTAAAATTTTGAAACATATCCCAAGGATCATCATGGATGGACGAGGCTATCACCAAGAAAGGATCAAAATTTTGGGTGAAAGATCCAGATAGGGCCATCAACGCGAGGGGATCAGCAACATGGTTCTCTTGACGAGGCAAAAAGGTAAGGGTGGAAGAGGTAAAATGGGTGAAGAGGTCACGGGCTAAAAGGCTATAGTAGTGCATCAAAGGGTGAAGGGTGCGGGCATGGCCATGAAATTGGTGTATCGCTAGCTGTGAATCTCCATAAATATGAACATTTGCCGCTCCCAAAAGAAGTAGTGCTCTCAATCGAATTAAAAGTGTTGGATACTCTGCAATATTATTACTCAAATGACTTCCCAAAAGAAACCCCAAGAAAATAGCATCCCCCTCGGGTGGGTATATGACGATACCACAACTTCCAACCTTCTCTTCACCGCGGCAAGCTCCATCAAAGTAGAGAGACCAAAGAGAAGACTCATCACCATCATCTGCAACAAGGAACAAGATCACATCCAATAAGGTTTAATTTTATCAAAATTGGTTTTGGTGGAAAACCATGTCCCATCCATTTCTGCAAGTTGGGCTTTGTTCCTAGGAAAGACCTTCACAATACGATAAGGGCCGGACCACATGGCTCAACTTCCCGGGAATAACTCATAGCGTGCATCATATAAGAGAACCAATTGCCCACCCTCAAAGTTGTAGGTTTTAGCCTTCTTTGATCTTTGTTTTGTTGACGCTTCTTTGCTACCTCTTGGTGTAAATAGGCCCTCAACCTCCACTCATCTAGGTGCTCTAATGTCCCCAACCTCTCTTTCAAACTCTCTTCTAAAGGCAAGAATGTGCATGCATAAACCGCAAAGTGGCAAGCTCATGCTCAATTGGTAGCACACACTGTTGACCATAGACTAAAGAGAAAGGAGTGAAACATGTGGCCTCCTTAAAAGTAGTGCTATATGCCCACACACCGCTGGTAGTTTCTCATCCAAATCCCGCTTGTTCATATCCGCTGTTTTCCTCAAAATAGTGTCTAGGGTCTTATTAGTGCTCTCAACTTGCCCATTGGTAGAAGGCTTGTACGGGGTGGTTTTATCATGTCTGATGTTAAAATAAGAAGTGAGATCCTCAAGAGCATCATTTAAAAAGTGTGTCCCCCTATCGGATACAAGTTCTGTTGGTGCCCCAAAACGACAAATAACATGCTCAATCAAGAATGAAGCAGTAGTGCGTACGTCATCACTCCTCACCGCTCTAGCCTCATACCACTTTGTCAAGTAATCAGTTTCAACAATGATGTAGGATTTGCCATGCTTGGATGTAGGAGTGATAGGCCCAACATAGTCAATGCCCCACTTCTCAAATGGTAATGTGGCCATAATAGAATTGGTAGGGTGTAAATGATTCTCAAGGCGGGTGGCTCGCTGGCAAACATCGCACCTCTTACACCACTCAAAGGAGTCCTTAAACACACTAGGCCACCAGTACCCAGCTCTCAAAATCTTCAATGCAGTCAACTTCCATGCAAAATTCCCCCCACATGCACTATCATCACATTCTTTTAGAATATGAGGGATCTCTTCCTGTGCAACACAACGGCGATAAATGCCCTCAAACCCCTTTTGATATAAAGACCCATCAATAATGGAAAATTTTTGTGCATGGGTAACTAATCTTTTCTTAGCAGCCTTACTCATGTCTGGGGGAAATTCTAGGGTAGACAAATAATGAGCAATTTGGTCATACCACTCCCGAGAAGGCTCAATGCGAAACAAATTAGGTTCAGGCACGAGAGGCTCATCAGCACACGGAGACACATCAACCAAGCAATCCACAAGCTTTTGCAATGCAGGAGGTTTGGATTTAAGTACATAATCAAAGGTTTGCAACTCAACAAGCCAGCGCATGATACATTCAGGGGGCTCCAACTTATTCATCATAAGTCGTAATGAGTCTTTTGTCACATATATAATGGAGTGCTGCATGGATAAATATGTGCGAAACTTCCTAGCACTCTCAGCAATAGCTAAACAAGCTCGTTCTACCCAAGTGTAGCGTGTCTCTGCGTCTTTAAGCTTGCGACTATAATATGCAATGGGATGCATTTTTTAATCATAAAGTGGGGCAATGCAACTAGATAAAACTGAATGTGAGCAAGCGGAAAATAAATGAAAAGGTTTGGAAGCATCTGGTGGCTTAAGAATAGGGGCCTTAGTAAATGCACTTTTAAGGGAAGAAAAAGAGGTCCCTTGAGGTGTCCCCCAAATAAACTTTTGCTCAACCCTCAAAAGGGTATTAAGTGCTAAAATAAGATGAGCCATATCTTTAATAAAGCGGCTATAATGCTTAGCAGCCCCAAGAAAACCCCTAACCTGATGAACAGTTGTCATAATAATCAATATCTAATTCTCCTAAATGATTTTCTCATATTAAACTGATCATTTAATGTGGGGAAGTGCCAAGGGAGAAAAAGCTAGAATATTGGTTAAGTTAAGCAGACCGGCCACAGTAGGGATCCAAAGGAGGGAAAATAGGGATCAAAAGGGGGGGGCCATCTGCAAAAGAGCCATGTGAAACAACGGGCTAAAAAGACCCTAAGGTTCAGCCCATTAAGACTTCCAAAATGCTAAGGTTCCAAAATTCAAAGGTTGTGTCCAAAGGTCAACCTTAGGGAAAATTGGATGCTTAGTGTGTGCCCAAAAAGTCTTTCTACATCCCTACATGGGAGGGGGCGAGCCCCAAAGCTAGGGGATGAGAGAGAAAGCCACACACACACACACAGGCTCCCTTTACACAAAGGGAATGAGGGACACATGTCAGCTCCCTAGGCCAGATGCCCACAAGGTATGCCCAATTCCTATTGGAAGACCCTTGAAGTGGACCAATGAGAATTAGGCTAGAGTAAATCTAGTTTAATTAATTTAAAAACATTTAATAAAAGAAACCAATAAGAATTAAGTGTCCTAGAAGACTATTGGGCAGTCTCCCAAGGGGTCCAATGAGCATTCAGGAGCCCCATGGCTTGCCTGATTCCTATTGGCCAGGAGGCAAAGGGGTCCAATGAGAGTTTAGTTTAATTATTTAATTATCTAAAGCTCTCACAAAAGGGGAAAGGGGGACACATGTCAGAAGGCTATCACTTATGCTGCTTAATCCCTATTGGCTTGACCTGGGGAGGTCCAATGAGGCAAAAGCCAGACTAACTTAGCAGCTAGGGCTCGCCCAAGAGAGAGAGGGGGCTGATTTTTGCTTGGCATTGACACACACACTCTCACACTTGACCATGTGTGAAGGGAAAATACTCTATCTCCTCCCAAGCTTTAATGGAGAGCAAAAGCAACAATTTTGTGCGGGCTTAACCGAAGAAATGGCGGAGTATGTCAACTCCCAAAGGCCACGTACCATATCGGCGGTAATACACCATACTATGGTGGCCTCGCGAATCAATTTCCAAACGGGGGGTAAAAGAAATAATAAGCCCCCGGAAAACAAGGGTTCCAATGAGCCTAAGGGGAAGGACAATGTCCAAAAGTCTCCTAAGGGCAATTCCAACAAAGCTAAAGAGAAGGGAGTTTACAAAGGAAAGAATAAACTCTCTCCTGAAGAGCTTGAGCGTTATCGTAAAGATAACCGGTGTTTCAAGTGCGGCGAACAAGGGCATGCGTACCGCGCTTGTCCCCAAAAGAACAACCGCCAAGATCCTCCTAGAGCTTCTTTGGTTGAAATCCAAGAGGAGGAGATTCACCAAACTCACCACAAAGGATCTCCTCTATGCCATGCTTGGGGAAAGGTAAGAGAACATGATGCTTTTATTCTCTTTGACCCTAGTTCTACTCACAATTTCATATCTATGGAGTTAGCCACCAAGCTAGGCATACAATCCTACGAGATGGGAGATATCCTACCCGCAGACAGTGCCTTCAAGGGGCAAGAAGCTTCAGTCACTCCCTTAATCGGGAAATTGAGGCTTCATGTCCAAGGCTATGTGGACAAAGAGGATTTCTTTATCTCTCCTCTCAAGCATGAGGATGTAATCCTAGGGGCACCATGGTTTGACCGTCTGGCTGCCCATGTTAAATTTCCTGAAAGGAGAATCTCCTTTAAGTTCAGGGAAAAGGACATGTATATAGATGCTAGGGAGATGGGTAACACCATCCCCATTGTACATACACCAGCTTTCAACAAGTCAATAAAGAGCTCTATTTCCGTGTACATGATTTTTGTTAAAGATTCTCAAAATGAACCTAATGCTTTAGCAAAAGAAAATAAAAGCAACCAAAAGGAATTAGAGTTATCCAATTTTCTCAAGGGGTTTCAAGATGTCTTTATTGACGACATCCCTTCTGAGCTACCTCCTAAACGAGGTAATGACGACCATGCAATTGAACTTCTTCCAGGAAGTTCACCGCCTAACAAACCTCCTTATAGAGTTTCTCAAGCTCAACAAGAGGAGATTATGCGGCAAGTGCATGAGTTAATTGAGAAGGGCATGGTTAGGCCTAGCTCATCTCCATTTTGCTCACCTGTGCTATTAGTGCAAAAGAAAGACGGCACATATCGTATGTGTGTCGACTATAGAGCACTAAATAGGATCACTATCAAAAATAGGTTTCCCGTTCCACGGGTAGAAGACCTATTTGATAAGCTACAAGGATCGACCTACTTCAGTAGGATTGACCTAAAAAGTGGCTATCATCAAATAAGGATAGTTGATCAAGACATTGTAAAGACCGCATTTCGTACTACATTTGGTCTTTACGAATACATTGTCATGCCTTTTGGCTTGACTAATGCACCAGCCACATTTAACCGCTTGATGGAGAAGCTGTTCAGACCTCATCGAACCTTCACTGGAGTGTTCTTTGATGATATTATCATCTACTCTAATTCATTAGAGGAACACAAGCAACACCTCCAGGTAATATTTCAAGTTTTAAGAGAGAATAAACTTTATGTTAATCGAAAGAAAAGTGAATTTTTCTTGCAAGAGATTCAATATTTAGGTCACATTATCTCTCAAGATGGAATCCAAATGGATCCATCCAAATTAGAGGTAATAAAAGGATGGCCTAAACCCAGGAATCTTCATGAACTAAGAAGCTTTATAGGTATGTGTGCATACTATAGACGCTTCATAGAAAAGTTCTCACAAATTGCGGGACCATTACATGACCTAACAAAGAAAAATGTTAGGTATACGTGGTCTGCTAAAGAGAACAATGCTTTCGAAAACCTTAAAGAAAAGCTTATCTCTCAACCTGTGCTTACACTACCGGATCTCTCAAAACCATTTGAGGTCCAATGTGATGCTTGTGGTGATTGCCTTGGGGCTGTTTTGCTCCAAGAAGGGCACGCCATAGGCTATGAGAGTCGAAGGCTCGACCCTGTTGAGCAAGCTCTAGGCATATACGAAAAAGAACTCCTTGCAGTTCTACATGCCTTAGACTCATGGAAGCACTATTTATTGGGGACTCCTTTCATTCTGCGAACGGATCACCAAAGTCTTAAGTACTTCATGACGCAGACCAAGCTCTCCGACAAACAAATGAGGTGGGCAAATTTCCTTTCGCAATTTCATTTTCATATTGCTCACATTGCTGGCAAGCATAATCAAGTAGCCGATGCACTCTCAAGACGACCGAGAGTGAATGCGGTTTCCATAGCAACTCACAATGATCTATCTTTAATGATAGATGAGTATGCTATTGATCCCGATTTTAGAGATGTGATTTCAGCCCTTGCCTTAGGGAAGAAAGAAGAACCATTTACTTTACAAGATGGTTATCTTCTCTATGGCAATAGACTATGCGTTACTAACTCACTACGTGAGAAAGTAATGTATGAATCTCATGCTCCCCCATATGCGGGGCATAGAGGGATTCAGTCTACCCTAAAGGGAATTGAAACATATTTCTATTGGCCTACCATGAAAGTGAACATACATGAGTATGTTTCCAAATGTGTGGTATGTCAAAAGACAAAATTTGATAGAGGGAAGCAACTTGGATTGCTTCAGCCCTTGCCAATCCCTAATTCACCGTGGGAGAGCATATCCATGGATTTTATCTTTGGATTGCCTAAGTCTATCCATGGGAATACGGGAATATGGACGATAGTAGACAGGTTTAGTAAACAAGCTCATTTTATACCTGTCAAAAAGACTATCAAAGCCCATCAAATGGCAACCCTCTTCATTTCACAAATTTTCAAGTACCATGGCTTGCCAATGTCCATAGTGTCGGATAGAGATCCTAGAATGACCAGTAATTTCTGGAAGGGTCTCTTTGAGAATTTAGGAACAAGGCTAAACTTCTCTTCGGCCTATCATCCACAAACTGATGGCCAAAGTGAAATAGCTAACCTAACTATTCTCGATCTACTAAAAGCCTATGTAACGGAAGTAGATCAAAGATCCCAATGGGAGAAGTACTTACCCTTAGTAGAGTATGCTTACAATAACACTGTACATACTTCTACAGGAAAAGCACCTTTCGAGGTAATTGAGGGAAGATCAAAAAGTCCCTTGCTACTTAAGGTACATGGGAAGATCTTCGCTGCAGATGAGTATAGCCGAGACCTACAAGAATCTTTCCAAAAGATTAAGGATGCTATCTCTATCTCACAGCAAAGGCAAAAGGCTGCTGCTGACAAGCACAGAAGAGCCCAAGCCTTTAAAGAAAACGATTGGGTCTTGTTAAAGTTTCCCAAGGCTCGATTAAGGTACACTACGGGCAAGAATCCTACGGGCCACCAAAAGTACTATGCTAAACTAGCAAAAAGGTACTATGGTCCCTTCCAGATTCTTAGGTCAATCAATGAGATGGCCTATCAACTTAAGTTGCCCAATCATTGGCTCATACACAATGCTTTTCATGTGAGCCTCTTAAAGCCTTACAAAGGAGAGCCACCTCAAAAACCAACTATTGAAGACCCACCGGAGATCGAGGACCACGAGGAGGTGCTGCAGCCCGAGTCCATTCTCCGACATGAAGACAAGGTATTAAGAGGCGGTAAGACTATCCGACGATATCTTATTAAGTTTAAGAATTATCCTTTTGAAGATGCTAGATGGATGCAAGGCATACAATTAAAGGATAACCTAAACCTTGTCAATGCTTACAATGCTTCCCAAGAGTAAGCAAATGTACAAAATGTTAAAAAATGAACAAAAATTTTTGTCTTATAAGACTCTCTTTTTCTTTATTTGTGCACAAAAATGAAGTAGTATGCATGCTTAGATCAAGTTTGCGGAGACGACGTCTCCCGAACACCAAGTAGAGCTTGTCACTCTACTATGGAAGACTGATAGGACTAATGTGCAGACATGCTTGCGGCAGCCTCAGGCTCTCAAGCGCCAAATGGACTAGTCATCCATTATGGAATGATGTCGTAGGGTAACATAGGGATCCTCTACCCGCTAAGAAAAGGACTCATGCATATACTTTATCTTCTCTACACCATAGTCGAGGACGACTATGATTTCAAGAGAGAGGTAATGTCATAATAATCAATATCTAATTCTCCTAAATGATTTTCTCATATTAAACTGATCATTTAATGTGGGGAAGTGCCAAGGGAGAAAAAGCTAGAATATTGGTTAAGTTAAGCAGACCGGCCACAGTAGGGATCCAAAGGAGGGAAAATAGGGATCAAAAGGGGGGGGGCATCTGCAAAAGAGCCATGTGAAACAACGGGCTAAAAAGACCCTAAGGTTCAGCCCATTAAGACTTCCAAAATGCTAAGGTTCCAAAATTCAAAGGTTGTGTCCAAAGGTCAACCTTAGGGAAAATTGGATGCTTAGTGTGTGCCCAAAAAGTCTTTCTACATCCCTACATGGGAGGGGGCGAGCCCCAAAGCTAGGGGATGAGAGAGAAAGCCACACACACACACACACAGGCTCCCTTTACACAAAGGGAATGAGGGACACATGTCAGCTCCCTAGGCCAGATGCCCACAAGGTATGCCCAATTCCTATTGGAAGACCCTTGAAGTGGACCAATGAAAATTAGGCTAGAGTAAATCTAGTTTAATTAATTTAAAAACATTTAATAAAAGAAACCAATAAGAATTAAGTGTCCTAGAAGACTATTGGGCAGTCTCCCAAGGGGTCCAATGAGCATTCAGGAGCCCCATGGCTTGCCTGATTCCTATTGGCCAGGAGGCAAAGGGGTCCAATGAGAGTTTAGTTTAATTATTTAATTATCTAAAGCTCTCACAAAAGGGGAAAGGGGGACACATGTCAGAAGGCTATCACTTATGCTGCTTAATCCCTATTGGCTTGACCTGGGGAGGTCCAATGAGGCAAAAGCCAGACTAACTTAGCAGCTAGGGCTCGCCCAAGAGAGAGAGGGGGCTGATTTTTGCTTGGCATTGACACACACACTCTCACACTTGACCATGTGTGAAGGGAAAATACTCTATCTCCTCCCAAGCTTTAATGGAGAGCTCATCACCTACTCCAAGCTTGTGAGATAGAAGCCTACATCAACACTCTCTTGGCATGTGGATGCAAATCCAACCAAGAGCCAAGCTTCAATGCATGCTCATCTTCTCTACCAAGCTAATTACTAAGCTAAGCTATGCTAATATGAGTGATTATGTGAGGAGATGTACTTCTTTCTCGTAAGATACTTCTTTTTCCTCTCAATCTACTCTCATACCCTGCTAGCTCTCACCATCTTCGAAGGTGTGTGAGGTCTTGGGTCTGAGAACGGGGATAATTCAAGTTGTGTTTGATTAAGTGTTTTGCTTGGTGTATGAAGCTTCCATCTTCATTGCACTAGCTAGTCTTGAAGGAACACAAAGAATTGTATTGTACAATGTCTCTCTTGATGGGAGAAACCATAATACAAAGCCTTTTGGAGGGGGGACCGGCTCCATGCAAATCCGGTCCTCAACTGTTGTCAATAGCTTAATTGCTCTCTCTTTTGAAAGTATTGTCGATGCTATCTAACTAGGTGTTATGCTTTTTGTTTCTCTCTCTCCACCCAAGTACTCTTGTAAATCTCATTAGGAATCAACTCTAATGAAATGCCCACTATGTTCATGCTAAATTCCGCTACACATAAGATTTTAGGCCATTAAATGTTACAACAGTGGTAGGTGCAGGAAATGCAAGGAGGGCGTCAACCTTTGTAGGGTCCATAGCTATCCCATGTGCACTAATAAGGTGTCCCAATAAAATGCCATAGGAAACTCCAAACACACACTTGCGAGCATTCAACGCAATGGACTTCTCTCGACACTTTTGAAGCACATAGT
Organism: Adiantum capillus-veneris; assembly: GCF_014529385.1. NCBI lineage: Eukaryota > Viridiplantae > Streptophyta > Polypodiopsida > Polypodiales > Pteridaceae > Adiantum > Adiantum capillus-veneris. The sequence goes on from NC_140938.1 coordinate 34,207,764, forward strand.
GGAGGGCTTTAAGAAAATTCGCTCGAGTGGTCCCCACGCCTATGTCATCCATAAATATTTTGAGAAGTCTATAGGTCATCAAGAAAAATCTCATGCTTATACTTTTGATAAGATGCCCCAGCATTGCATAACCCAAATGGCATGACATGATATGTAAATGTCCCAAAGATGGTGGTAAAAGTGGTTTTATGCTTATCTTCATGAGCTACAACCATCTGGTTGTATCTTGAGAACCCATCCATAAATCCATAAATCTCCCTCCCAGCTAAATAATCTAAAATCTGATCAATAAAAGGCAAAGGGTAGTAGTCTTTGATGGTAGCCTTATTAAGCTGTTTATAATCAACACATATACGAAGCTGTTTGTTTTTCTTAGGTACAACAACAATAGGGGAAACCCACTCAGTGTTATCCACGGGAAAGATTAACCCGGCCTCTAAAAGTTTTTTGATCTCCATATAAACCCCCTCTCTATAATGCTCCGGTAACTGACGTTGACGTTGATGCACAAGAACATCACCAGGCTTAAGTGGGATGCGATGCACAACTAACTCGGGTGGGAAACCTTTCAACTCTGTGTAATCCAATGCAAAAATTTCATGGTACTCCTGACATAAACAAATAACCTCCTCCCTTAATGGTGACTCTAAAGAAGCACCCAAAAGCACAACTTTGTCCTCCCCTTTTATAGGAACCCTCATAGTGTCTTCCTCTCTAGCCAGAGGTGGAGTCTCCACATTTTCATCAAGGGTAATCTCAATAGCATCAGGGTAAATATAATATGAACTAGGTGTACAAGAAGAAGTAGAACTACGGTCATCATCAGCATCACTCTCAATTTTCGAGTAACCCCAAAACTCGTAATAGAAGAAGGGTAGGCTGGCAGAACTATCCGTGAAGATCTCCGAACCAACAACAACTGTTCTCTAGGGATATCAATGACGCAATCGGTCCGCCATATCCAAGGTCTCTCCAAAAGAAGCTAGTACTGTCCAGGTCCCGGACTAAGCCGCAAAACATAACAATCAATCTCCACAGTTCGGCCTGCCACAATAATGGGCAAACCCTGGATGAAACCCTCAGCACTCACAGAATGGTGATCGCCCATGCGTAACCCAGTAACAGGAACCCCATTAAAAGATAACCCAAGCTTGGAAAAGGTTGTGTAACTCAAAACATTGACGCCCGACCCGCCATCAACTATAGTATGTGGGATCACAAGTTGGTGGATCATGCACTCCACTCGGGGACACTCTCGCTCAATAAGAAGGGAATCCACCTTCTGAACAACAAGAAGAATAGGACTCACCCTCTTTGAAGAACCCAAATCTCTGTAGTACCTTCTCAAAAGGGCACGGCTAGAAGGAGAAGTGAGAAGGTATTGTGGTAGGAACATGGTAAAATCCACTCGATTAAGAGCAGCAACAAGGTCGAAAGAAGGTATAGGAGGGCATAACTTACTTGGTGTAGGGTGAATACGAACATGAGGAGGTTGGGGCAAAGGGTCGAGAACGGGAATAGCAACACGGGTGGGTGGGTGGCAACATCGGGTGGGTGGGTAGCAACACGGGTGGGTGGGTAGCAACATCGAGTGTAGGGTCTCTCTCCTCCTCAATAATTTTCTCTTTTCCCTTTCGTGTAATGGCATGCATAGGAAATGCATCAGAATCAATCATATTAACTGATGGATTATTGGTTGTTGTGGGTGCCAAACTAGAAGAATCCATGGTTGGAGAACTAGGAGACCCTCTTTGTAAAAGTGTCCAACTAGGGCCTGGAGGTCTCTCATTCCCGCTACGATGGTTCATGGGGCCTGGCAGTGGTATTGTAGAACTGTTATTCATCATGTGGTGCATCTTAATATAGCAATTTTCTTCAGTATGCCCCTTTCCCAAACATCTCTCATAAGTGCAGATGACTGTGGGGCAGTCTTTGGAAAGATGGCCGGGTATGCCACAAGCACGACACACAATCTTAGTGGGATTAGGCTCACGGCGGCGAGCGGACAACTAATTTTGTCGCTTCAGAAAGTTCACATCTAGAGTCACAGCTTTCATGTTTTCATTTAACTGGTTCATGTCATTAGTCATCATGTCTTTCAAGTCCCCAATACTAGATGCAGTGCTCTCATAACCATCCCCACCCTTGTGATGCATGGAAGGTGCAGTGGTAGAAGTAGATTGAGGATAAGTCACAAAAGGTTGGGGAGCGTGAGAAACTGGTGCCGGGAGATGTGGAGAGGTGGATGAAGAGGAAGTGTCTATAATAGGTGTAGGTGCTGGGAGTGAAAGAGGCAATGGTGTAGCTTGAAGTTGGAGTGGGGTAACAGGTGGTAATTGCAGAGGTGGTGTCGATTGTAATTGGGGTACATAAGATGGGGCTGGTAAAGATAAACTCGGAGTGGACATGGGTAAAGAGTGTGGTGCTAGCCATGGGTAATACGATGGGGATGGTGTCGCAACTAGTTGTGGTTCATAAGCGCACCTGTAGGAAGTCTCCACATTAACAGCAGACGTGATAGCAGTATTTAAATCTTGTGGAGCCTGAGCTCTCACTAAAATTTGAATACTAGGATGCAACCCTCTAAGAAATGATTCCATGATGGTAAGCGGAGCAATGTTAAAAGTGGGAGTATAATGGTCAAAAAAATTCTTGAACCTAGTGGCAGCTTGCTCGATGCTTTCATGTGGATAATTTTGCTTAAAGGAGCGTAACTGCTCAAAAAATGAAAAAAACATTTGGGGGTTTGCGAAAAGCGGCTACGAATTTTTGCTCAAAATCGGCAAAACTAGGAATAGAATTTGCTTGCTGCTTGGAAAACCAATTTAAAGCTTCCCCTTTTAGTGTGGTGCTAAAATAAGTCATTACACGTCCCTCCTCGACAATATGTGATGTCAAACAAGCAATTTTAAAATTGTTAACATGGGCAGCAGGATCTTCCAAGGGCGACCCATGAAATGTCGGGAGTGGGATGAGCGGTGCATCAGGGCGAGCGATATTAGTTGGTAACATTAGGGGTGACTGGATTGCAAAGGGTTGGGCCATGATGGAAATATGGACAGAAAGTGAGGTACCCGATGGACCTTTCCCTGGTGGAGTTGATACTTTCGGAATCTGTTGTTGTGAAGGAGTTGCAGGGCTAGAATGCTCTTGTAATGCTTTTTCCTTTTCCCCTCTATGATATCTCTTAGCTCGCTCACTCTCCCTAAGATGTTCTCACCACTCTTTATCACTGTGCATACGTCCCCTTCCAAGTAGGTTCGTGTCGCGGAAAACTTATCTTTGAAATCGCTGCGTCGAAAGTCAAAACTCAATGGCGATGCTTAGAGTGATTCTCACGACCCTTGAGGATTAAATTTTTCACTATTTTTGTTAAATTACAACTTTTCGCGAAAGTTTGCTACGAGTGGCTATATGAAAATGACAGTGCGTGAAGTGTGCGAATAGCTAAGCAAGGAGTCTTCACTTTAATGTCGATCGTTGCGACGTCGCTTGTGCGGTTTGACAGTAGTCGAAGCTTCGATGGCCGTCTTTGTAATAATGCTTGAAATATGCGAGTGTAAACAAAAATAGTGGGAGAGCACCTCTCACCATTTGACGGTGAGCCACTCTCTCCCCTTTAATTTAGATGCAACTTCGCTCTCTCTCACTCACGCTTTTGGCACTTTCACGCTCTCTCTCTACTTCTCTCTCTTCCTCTTGGACCCAACACTGAGAGAACTTATCTCTCTGTCTCTCTCTCTCGGACCCAAGCTCGTTTGTGCTCAGTGCAAAGCCCTCTCTCACTTCCAATCACTCCTTTTTTTCTCTTTCTAGCCCGCACGAAGAGATTCTCTCTCGCACTCCCCCTCTTTGCTGTGGGGAACCCCCCCTTAGTTAAATCAAAGCTCTTCCCTTTTTTTGTAAAGAACTCTCTCCCTATCTCTGTCGACGTGCAGCAAGGGGAAACCCTCTCTCTCCTCGATTCTATGCAGCCCCATCTCGTCATCGACAATGGCCTGCTGATTTCTCTCTTTCCTTTGCAAATGGCCCTTGGCCTCTCTCTCTCTCTCTCTCTCTTCGAATAACTCAGAGCCTTCTTCACTCGCTCTCGGCGGTCATCCTCGATCGACTCACTTCCTCTGCTCATCAGCACTGGCCTGCTGCATACCTCTCGCTACATCCTTTCGTCATCATCTGGCAGCAATCTCTCTCCCATCAATTGTCAACAGGGTCGAGCCCTCCGCAGCCCCATGGGCCTCCTCTACAAGGTCAAACATGGCCATCCCTCACAGATTCTCTCCCCCTTTCGACACTCTCTCAATTCCTCTCGCTCAGACAGCCCCTTACTCATGCTCGTCTCCATCTCACTCTCTCTCTACATGGCGGTCCCCCTTAGCATGGTAACTCGCCTGCTCATCCTCCCATAATCAGCGGGTGCCTCTGATCTCATCTGTCGTAATGAGCGGGGCGCCTCAGTGCAAGGCGGCCCTCTCTGATCCCACTCAGGGTCATCCTCATTCTGGCCCCTCATGCTTCATGGCGGCAAGCTCCCTCTGCAAAACCACCGTCTCCTCGCAACCGACACCCCCTTTGTCAGCATGGACGTTTCACCGAAAAATATAATTAACACCCATTATAAAAAAAGGGTGATTTCACACCCTACATAGCTTTCATGCTTTCTCTCCCCCATCCTGGAGCCCTCGACCATCTCTAGTTCATCGACCTGCTTTAGGAAGACCCCCCATGGCCCCACTTCTCTTTGGCATCTATGCAGATAGTGCATCTTTCCCTCTCTCTCTCTCACTCTCGAGAGCCCCTTCTTATCTCTCAATATGACATTCACTCTCGGCTCTCACTCGGATTGCACGCCTCAACATCCTCATGGAAACCTATGGTAATACATTATTTAAACATATATTCATCTTTTTAACAGCGCCAAGCACTTTAGAACAACCGATCTCCAATTTTGATATTTCATTTTTCTTCATGGTCTTGAACCGCATTTAGTCCATTGCCATCTTGGTCTCTAGCTATTGGTCTTTCGCTTTTTTTCCTTGTTTATCTGCAAAACAGCTCCAAATAGCCGATCAAGTGCAAGTATTGCTAACAAATAGCAGACAAAAGAACTATTTCCAAGTGCAATGCTCATGTGGTCATGCTTTTGCTTGGTCCAAAAAAAATTCCAACAGTGGAATCTTGTGGGGAAAACTAGCCTGCTAGTGTCGAACCCAAAATTTTGGTGAAGACCAGTGCTTTATCCATTGGGCTATAGATGATGTATGTTGAGAAATAAAAAATTAAAAAAAAACATGAACAACTAAGAGGCGGACAATATGCAATCACACAAAGATACACAATGGTAATAATCCCCTAGCCTTGCACTGATGACTTGACTTGGCACTCCTAATGATCCCTCATGACTCCTCAATGACCTCGAGTGGGTCTTTCCCAATGACCTAAAACACGCAAGTTTATGAAAGTTTACAAAGGGATTTAAAGGCGCTTGGGTCCAAGTTTACAGGTAAAAGCTAAGCGAATAACAAGAGAACCCAGAACTCGGGTAAGACTGATGCCTCATCCATTGGGCATAGCTAAAAGATATCAAGGAAAAATAGGTGAAAACCATTCAATCACAAAATGATGAAAGCCAATAGAACAACCCCCCCTTTTTAGCATGATAATGATCACCTTACTTGGCACTTCTAATGATCCTTGATGACTCTCCAATGACCTCAAGTGGGGCCCTCTCAATGACCTAAAACACTCAGGTTTATGGGAGTTTATAAAGGGATTTATAGGCTCTTGGATCCAAGTTTACATGCACATACTAGGGTGGTGGCAATGAGTGGTGCTCAACCAAAATAAGTTTCTCACATAAAAGCATATCCCAAAAAAATTGGGCAAAATGTGGTATAATGCAATTTTTCTTTTGCAGTGGAATAGGAAAAGAAAAAAACTCCATTTAGGATGCAGGCTCTTCACTAGAACACCTAGATGCTACAAGCTCGTCCCACCGGGCCTGCCACTAATAGATATTTTTCTATGGCCAGGCAATGGAGCAGTCCAAGACCAAGAAAAACCTAGCAAACAGAAGAGCTCAATCAATATGCTACGCTCACTCCCAAAACAAGGAGCCTAGACAATGTAAGTGCGGCTAAATCATCCACCAAAACATGTATCAAATTCTCTCTCTTCAACCCACGCAATGTTCGAGCTGCATAAACTCGCTCAGACTCGAGAACAGAATCATGAAGACACTTAAGTGTTTATTATGAAAATGGAGAGAGACATAGAGAAAGAGACTCTGCAAATGTGTGATTTACGTTTTTTGTTATCATCAAATTTTCGTTCATGTTTACAAAAATATGGTAGAGAGACTTAGCAGCAGCTTAGACTTCAACTCTGAATCTTGCCAAAACTGTCCTTCATGCATGCATCGAAACGATGTTGCTTATCGTCGCAGTCTCAGAGGAATACTCTTCTTCACTCAAATTCTATTCATAGCTTCTCTCTTTCTCTCCCCTTCTCGATTGTGCAAGGTGGCCCATAAAGTGCGCCCCTTGCTCTCTCTCTTTCTCTCATCCATCTCCCTTTCAAACTCGCCCAGAGAGATTCTCACTCTCTCTTGCCTATGGGAGTGCTCCCTAGTGAGCATAATGAGCTTTCCTTTTATTGCTCTTTTTTTCAATTCCCTGCAGAGAGCGAGATCGAGCTCTCTCTCTCTCCTCGATCCACAGCAGCTCTCCTTCTCACCCTCGCAAGCATTCACAGAGAATCTCTCTCCCCGGCTCCTTGCTCTCTCAGTAGGGCTTGCAAAGGCTCACCCTCTCTCTTCGACCTTCTGCAGGGGTAAGGGCTCGCTCCTTCTCTCCCTCGTCAAGTTCCTCACACACAGCAGGCTGAGCCCCTCTCCGACCCTCGGTAGCACACAGCAGGGCCGAGCCCTTTTTTCCTTCTTGCAGGGCCGAACCCTCTCTCTCTCTGGTTCTCGACAGCACACAACGTGAGGGCTCGCTCTCTCTCTTTTCGAATTAGTGCAGAGATAAACTCTCTCTTTCTCTTTCCCCTTTCTCTCGGCAGCAAGCCCATAGGGAGAAACTCCCTCTCTCTCTTCGATTTCACAGGGAGAAACTCCCTCTCTCTCTCTTCAAATAACTCAGAGAGGTTCTCTCTCTCGCTTTGAATAACTCATAGAGACAAACTCTCTCTTTCTCTTTCCCCTTGCTCTCGATGACTCCCCCTTTTCTTTGGCTTGGCTTGCAACAGGAAAATACACACACATAGTAAACAATGTATGCTCTCAAGAAACTCTCACAAATGCTCACAGCTTGCTTCCCTAGCAGCAGGCAAGGCACAAATGGAGCCCCATCTCCCTCTTCTCTCTCACAAGCAGACACGAGTCCCCCAAAGGCATCCCTTCATTTTACTTTATTTTGTTATTATGCATGCTCTAAAAACTCCAACCTTATAAGTTTGTAAATGGAAAGAGCACTTGAAATTAAAATGTACACTACAAGCATCCTTTTGGTATTTCTGGTTGATCTTTGTCACGACCATCATTTGCGATCCTGCTGTAAACTTTGAGTTTCTCGAGCACTGCAAAAATGACCAACCTTCCTCGACGAGGCTTAAGCACAACATCTCAAACACTCACAATATTGACAGTGATAATGCTGATGCAAACAAATGCAACACAATGGTGGTGACAAAAATACGTATGCATGTCATGGTGCAATGATGCAGGGATATAAAGATAGCACTCGCTCTTGGAAAAAAATGCAACATGTACTAAGAGCACTGTCCAACTTGTTACCTTCAGGGGAGGCCCATGTTGTAGTTGTTGTTGAAGAAGCTTTCGTTTAGCTATTCTTTCCTTGGTCTCTTCTTGTGCTTTGGCAACAATCTGTTGTTTTTCCTAGGTCCGTTTATTTTCCTTGTGGATTTTCAAAAGCATATCCTGGGTTAATGGTAGATGAATTATATTAAGCTGGCATCCACTAATTTAGTTGGGCATTTTGTCACCGTCTAATGTAGCAAGTTTAACGGTGCCACTTGGTGATAAGTCTTTGATCACAGATGGTCTCATTCATCGCTTCTTTAGCTTCTTAACATGTTGTTTTGAAGTGTAAATCATGACATAATTGCCTGTTTTGAATTCTTTTGAGCATACATGCTTATTGAAAAACCCTTTTTGCCTTCGTTTTTGCGTGTAGATGGAAGCTACTGCTTTTAAGTGAAGCTCGTCTAGCCTTTCAAGGTCTTCTATTCATGAAGACATTTTATGGCCTGTCCACTCAAGTTGTTTAGCTACTCTTAGTGTTGGGAATTCCATATGCAAGATAGCATTAAGACCAAATACCATGTTGTACGGTGTTGTTCCATTTGAGGTTTTATAAGCAATTCTATAAGCCCATAGTGTCGAATGTAACTTCTGATCCCAATCCGTTCTTAACTCTGAGACTATTTTTGTTAAGACTTTACATAGAGTCTTATTTATAGCTTTTGCCTACACATTAGCCTGTGGGTGGTACGGAGCAGACTTTTTATGAACAACCGTGAACTCATCAAGAAGATTTTCAATCACTTTATTTATAAAATGTGTGTCCTGATCACTGAAAATTTCTATGGGTAGACCATATGTAACAAAGGTATTTTCATATAGAAATTTTGTAGTAGTCGTGGCATCAACATTTTGTGTAGCTTTAGCTTTGACCCATTTAGTGAGATAATCCATGGCTACAATGTTATATTGGACATGTGTAACTTTGTGAGCGAGGGGTGAAATTGGTCCCACAAAGTCTATTCCCCACTTAGAAAAAGCTCTAGCTCCCATCATTGGCCGTAATCCCATTTTATTGACACTTTGGTGCATTGACAAGAGTCACATCGTCTTGTATGTTCGTCCCCGCCCATACGTAATGTTGGCCACCATATTCCAATGGTCAAGAAACATTTTGTTGTCTTTTCCCCTGAGAAATAGCCTCCACTTATTCCTTCATGTGCTTGCTCAAAGATTGGAAGGTACATGCTTTCCATTGCGCATAGCCTAAGCTGGTTTTCAGTCAAACTGAAGTCACAAGCTTCAATTTCTACTGCTCTCTGACGTGCTCTAGTGGCATTTGCAGCAAATGTTTGCGTTTCCAAGAAGTCAACAATGTATTGACTCCATTATGGTTTAACTATTATTTGAAACAGTGTTGCATTTTCTAATGGTGGATTTGATATGCATTTGGCACAACTAGCTATATAACCATAAACAGCAACACGCATAGTTGGCCAATACACTCCTAATTTTTTCAAGTGTTGATAAGTTTTTGTGGATGAGAAATGAAATGTAAAGTCTCAATTATGTGCTTCCAACAAGTTGGCATCGTATTCCTCCGGACTTATGCACACTCGTAGGATACTGTCGGAGCCTAGATGATATAAACGGCCACCAATAAACTGAAAGTTCTTAGCTTGCCAAACCATTTGTTTATGGTCTTGGTCAATCTTATCGAATTCTCACTCGTGTGATAGTAGGCTTACTATCTCTTGGGACCACTTAGGTACCCTTTTTGCATTGCAAAGATATGCATCAGGGATATCATCATCTACTCCCTCTAGAGATTCTCCATTTGGCAATTTAGAAAGGTGATCTGCTTGTAGATGCATCTTCCCCTTTTTAACCACCACAGTAAAGTCGAACCCATGCGATATGATAAACCATCTTACAATTCGTCCTCTATTGCATGGTTTCTTCACAAGGTATAAGAGGGCTTGATGGTCTGTGAAAAACACAAACTTATTTGCAGAGGAGATAATTCCAAAATTTCTTAACATCATAAATCATTCCAAGCCCATCTCTTTTGGTGGTGGTGTAGTTCTTTTCTGCACAATTAAGTTGCTGACTAGCGTAGCAGACTAGGAAATCCATAGTTTCATCTCCTGGTTGAGCCAAAATACATCCTATAGCAAATGTAGATGTCCATTCAAAGATCACTATAAGTCTATACAAAGATTGGACAGTGATTGCATACATACATATGAACCTCTTGTAATAACCACAATGTACCATAAAGCACCGTACTTACTTTGCATTGATGGGTTTAGGCATTTTAAGAATCACTATTATCTTATCCAAATCCGTGGATATGTCATGTTTTGAGACAATATGTCCTATTATTTGGCCTTGTTTGACTATAAAAACACACTTTTCTAGGTTAAGACAAATCCTATATGTCCTGCACTTGTCGAATACTTTTTTGAGGTGTTCTGTATGTTCGTCTCTCAAGAGAGAGTGTACACATAGGTCATCCATATAGATTTTCAGGAAGATCCTCAAGTACTCTTTGAAAGCGTGTGCCATCAATCTTTGGAATGTTTCTAGTGGATTTGTCAAACAAAATGGCATGACTCAATATACAAATATGCCCAATTTTGTGGAAAATGTCCTTTTATATTGGTCCTCAGGTGCAATTGCAAGTTGGTTGTAGCGAGAGAATCCATCCAAGAAGGAATATGCACACTTATCCACCACTCGTTCAAGGACATGATATGTGATTAGTAGGGGATAATTATCCCTTATCGTGGCTAGATTAACCTTCTTGAGATTGACGCACACTCAGAGTTTTCCATTCATTTTGGGCACCATGACAATTTGAGATACCCAATTGGTGTGCTCTATCTCATAGATGAACTCTGCTTCTTTTAGCTTATCGATTTCTTCCTTAAAGCGCTTAGCAAAGGTGTCATTGTATGTGTATGGCCTTTGTCTGCTAGGCTTTGCGACAGGTTTTAAGGGGATAGTATGCTGGCATATTGTAGGATACACTCTCTTTATATCCTTATATGACCATGCAAACACGTCCTTGTATTCTCATAAATGTCTTACGAGCTCCTCTTCATCTTCATGACTCAAATTGGTTGCTATATAGACTCGTTTTGGTTCCTCTCCAGGTCTTGCTAAGTCTATCTTCTTTGCATCCTCTGGTCCGTCATATGACTCCGTATCACCTCGTTCTCATCAGGGATGTGTCAATCCTATCTTTCGATCTTGAATAGTGAGTTTTTTCTAGTTGGAGGTTTCGCTCATATTGTTTTCACTTTTGTCTTTTTCATCTCCTCCACTTTCCAATTCAGTTTTCCATACTTCCCTTAGAGTTTTCTTGAGCTCTCCATACTTCTTTTTGCGCTCAACTTTGGTCCATTTTGGTTCTCTCATTTCGTTCAAATTTTTTTCCGCTTTCTTGGGTTTAGTTTCCGTTTTCAACTTCGAAGTTAGTTTTCTCACGTCTCTTGCTTTGTCTCATGTCCTAGAGTCTTAGAGTCTCAATCCCGAGAGAATTGGCCTGAAATTTTGTTTTTAATGAAATCTTTGGCTTTCTCCAGAGATAAAAATTCTGCTTTGTTCCTCATTTTAGGCATTGGGTTATCTCTTGCTTTGTGTGACGCCTTCTTTTTCTTGTAGCGTGCTTGATGTCTAGGTTTTTGATTTGGGAGATCGTAAAACCTCACCTCCCCTATCATTTTCTCTTGCTCACTAAGGTCGTCAGAGCACTCAATATCTGAATTTTCGTCTCGTTCAAGATGCTCTGGAGAGTTGTAGAATAACTCCCCCTTCACCTCTTCCGTGTTTTTAATTTTTCTTGGTTGTCCTGAGATTTGTTCACCATCATCATCGTCTATTACGACCATCCTTGTCACAAAACTTCGTCGTCGGTTCTTTCGTAATAGCACACACATCTAATGTTTCTAGAATATGCATCCATTCTAAGGATTCTAGGGCCTCCTCTGAAAAGGTTCCTGAATGTATTCCTTATCCTCGATAACTCTTTCAAGAATACACTCTTCCCGCTTTAAGCTTCCACAATGGGATGCCCCACACATCCATAGTTCCTTTGGTTTACCTAACCAGGATGGAAGCTCAGATCCTACCAATGTAGCAAAATCAAATTCCTCTACCGAGGTTTGGTTCACATCTTTGTAACTATGGTCTTTGTTTATTCGTGTAGTGATTTCCATGTGCCTAAGATATATATGATTATAGCCCCAATCTTGAACCATCTTTAATTGTCGCATGAATGGTCATCCAAGTATTATGTCATAGTTATTTTTCTTGCGAGGATCCACTATTGCAAAGGTATACTTGTACTCAATGCCAAAAGAGGTAAAAACTACCTTTTCTAGGAGCCCTATGGGTCTCTTCATATAACCATCTACAAGTTGCAACTTCATTCTGGTGGCTCTCAAAGCGGCTTTTCCCCATTTCTTCCATATATTCTTGGTTGCAATGGCTACACCAGCTCCACTATCAAGAATTTCCATGGCTGTGACACCTTCAAACTCGACTGGAAGCATGGGATTGCCATCTTCTCCTTCACAGTATTTTCCTACCTTGTTTAAGGGTACTATTTGCATGTTTAGTTGAGGCTTCTCTAATTCTTTGATCCCTTCCTGCACCCGTGGAAGTCGGATCCTTTACCCCACATTTTTCTAGGCATTTTCCTAATATAGTCCACATGTGAGGTCTTATTCAAAGAAGCTCGGCAAGAGTAATAGTGCAAGCCACTGGAGTAGACAGAATATTTATCAACCCTTGGGAGTCCATTACCTTCCTTGTGGAAAGTCTCTATGATGGTACTGCTTTCACATCCGACTTTGCTTCATACTCTCCCATATAAGAGGGTAAAGTTCTCAAAGATATAGTTTGACTATCCACCAAAAATCTCACAAATTCCTTGTCCCCCCAATACGAGTGCATCTCTAGGTTTGCTTGAGTTCCTGCCTCAAATTCTTCAATAGGAGGAAAAAGACATCTCTTCCCATACTTGTTTGATTTACCCTTTGGCTCAATTCATTGGCCTCATTGGCTTCTCTTACCTACTTCCAAATCTCATTCAAGCCATCGTCCCCTCTATACATTTCTGGTATAATAGGTTGAAAACCGTCAGACACCTGATCTATAGTTGTCATCACTGTCCGAGGTCTTCAATTGATTTTTTTGGTTCCAATTCAGTTTTTGGACTAACAACTGTCTTTTCAGATTCATGTGTTGGAGAGGTTTTTGGTATTGATATCGGAAGTTCTACCCACTTCTCCGGCTTTCTTGCTGTTGGCTCTAGAAAGTCTTGGGCTGCTTGGATCATCTTTTGACACATTTCAAGTCTTTTTTTTTCTAGCTCTGCATGGGGTAGGCCACCCACCTTAGTTCTTGTGTTTGGTTGATTTTAAGCCTTGCTTCATAGGCCTTCAGGAGAGCGTTTGGAGGTTCATTTACTTTCTCAACTAATACATATTCTCTCGATCCCGCACTTTTTGGTTCCCTTTTTCTCTTAGGCTTTATGACTTCTAGAGTTTTTGGTTTCTGAATAGTTTGACTCTCAAGCCTTTCCAATCTATCTCTGGTTTGTTTCAATTCTTCCACTAGGGCCGTCTATTCTCTGTCTTACCTAGCTTCCACCCATGCTTTCCTAGCCTTCCATGTGTTTTGCTGGCTTTTCCATTCAATGCTATGTGCTTTCATTCTTGGTTCTTCGATTATGGGTTCCTCTCTCTCTTTTTGAGTGTGTGCTCGTGTGATAACCTTTATAGGTATCACTGTTTCGTTTTCCAAACCACTTCTTGAAAGGATTGCCTCCAAGATGTTCAAAGTTATTTTAACCACTTTGTTTGGATTTTTTGGACAACCGGTGATCAAAGAATTGATGCCATAGTATAGGCAATACGCATTCACTCGGACAATTTTTGTAGCTATTTGTTGGTTCTCCGCAACCATTTACAAACAGTCCTCCAAAAAATGACTGGTAAATGTGGATTCACAATGACTTACAAAAATGTTTTTGAATCCGTATAATCTACATAGATTGTGATCAGTCGATCTGGTTAAAGAGTGAACTTGTATGGAATAAACTTAGACAATTTAGTCAATCTATCTACCAACACTCATACCGAGTTCTCACTTTGTATGGTAGTCGGTAGATATAGAGTATATGTCATAGAAATATTGCACCTGCGATACAAGATGCTTCATAAGATATCATGTCCATGAATTGCCATGTCGTTCCAAACAAGCTTGTGTAAACTCTAGGGCCCATAACACCCAGTGTACAAGCATTCAACACAAACTTATTCAGACCTACATTTTCATGACCAGATTTTCCACGGTATGTAAGTGAAATCATTGCGACAAAAGTTGGACGTCATAGAATGTGAAAATTCAATCACATCTAAGTATCAACAATGAAGCATTTTCATTAACAAAACATAGCCTTGCCATATATATATATATATATATATATATATATATATATATATATATATATATATATATATATATATATATATATATATATATATATATAAACAACCATATGTCAGTTTTGCTTACCATACTTGTAACCTCAATAAGTCTGTACTTAGCTTGACAATTTTTGGCCACTAAAATTGCTCATGATACTACTAGTAAATGGACGTGACCAACACCTAGGGACTTTGTCGTAACACATCATTAGTAAACAAGCACTAGTGATAGTCCCAAAGGCTCATATTCTCCACATGCAAAATATGTCTCACAAAATGATGTCAGAAAAAGAAATGATATCCAGTAAGTACAAGATGTACTTATTAGTAGAGGTAACTGCAAAAACTCATCAACATGAGCGAGAGGACCCTCATGAACCTCACTATACATTGGCTAAACAGAACTCCATGAGTTCTTGGACCATGTTGCACACTTTGTGACTAACAACATGTGCCAAACAAAACCGTACCATATATGCCTATCAATGCAAAGTGCATAAATTGCTTGGTATAATACTTTCCCAATGTGTTTTGCTCCAACATGACCTTGTCATGTGTCTATCGAGCAAAATGGAAATAGCATATACATTCCATTCTGGGAGAACTTAAGTTAGAAACATATTGTGGAGTACCAAAGCCCTGCTTCAAGGGGCTCACACTGACACAACCTATCAAATAAACACTTAAAAGAAATTAGTGAATAGACACAGATAGTCACCTAATGGTTATTGTCCTTGTCTTGGTAATTTGAAACCCTTGGAAAATTCCAATTGATACAAAGATTATCCCAAATTGTGCTCTTATAAACACTCTCAAGCTATAGACAAAGCAAGGGATCCACAGAAGTTGGAATCGTATTCACAACTAGATCTTTGGTAGACTTGAAAGTTCCTAATCTTGGGTTTTTTATGGACAGTCGTGATGTCTGAAATGTTTGCTTCATCTATACACCTTGGTAGAGATAATCCTTTAGGAGTTTAAGACTTTCAAATACTCAACTTGATCTTCGCACTAAAAGTATGTAGTGCTAAAGTAACACCCAAAAAATCACTAATGGAAATACTCTTGTTTGTCCATTAGAATCGATGGATACTCAACTGGATAGAATTGTTCAATCCTGATAGCAATCACTCATGGATTACAAACAGATGGCTCTTAAGCCATTCGCAAGTAGATGGCTTATAGCCCGTCTTGTTACCATACCGACTCAGTAAGGTTTTGGTAAAATCATACATAATTTCATTATTCCTTTAGAGAATTAGTAAAGAGATAGAGAGAGAGAATGTTGGGCTAAGGAAAATCTCTTTATCTATATGTAACTAGTGGTTGGCCATGTTGAGCACCCTTGCCGCCTTTGTGAAGTGGAGATAGGTGAGAAGAAATGTGCATGACAAGTCACAGGTTGTGCCTTGACTTGCCTTGTTGCAATGGAATGACTTACCAACCTGTGACACCTTGTCTTTGCATGATATTTTTCACGTCTCGAGTGCGGCTCGCAACCTTTTTGGATATTCTAGTATGCATTCTATGACTGGCTTGTAGCTTATCATATAATCATATGACAAGTGGTTTGTACGATGCTCTCTCATAGAGATGCAGCCAAACACCTACCTTGTATGTGGTCATGATTGTATCATATGGGAATGTTTATGGCGCTTTGCCCGTGAATGAAGTTCATAAGATTAAATCATTGCAAGCATTCAATAGCTTGTTGCATGATTGACAGAGTAGCTAGTGTTATAGTAGAAGTGTAAACAATGATGAGGTGGATGTGATTCCACCGTACTAGTAAGCCATGCAGCAAAGCAGAGAAATAAAGTGGTAATCCCTTGGCTAGAATGATGGTGTCAAGATAGTGAGCCAATATTGTAAGTGCCATACAAAATCTATATTGGCATGGATACATCACAATCCAATGTTATACTACATAAAATGTGAACGTATATCCCTCTAGTGCCAAATCTCAAAACTTGTGTGCCAATGCTTTTGATCCCAAGTCAATGGGAAATACCTCGGCACGGGTTAGAAGCCTTGCTTCTCATTAAATTTGTAAGCACTTTGCTTTGCTTAGCAAGTAATCCTTCCCAGATTAAAGGTTTAAGTATAGAAAAACAACAAAAAGTTGAAATTGTCTGACCTTGTCGCCTTGTTGTGGCTAGTTGTCCTCAAATTTTGAGTAAAAATCTCTTTTTGAGAGTAATTTTTAGCCTGATTTTTTTGTCTATGCTAGAATCTCGCTCATAGCCATATCTTTTGCTAGAGTGAGAGTTGTCGTATATAACATGTATGCCCTCTTGGTTTGTGTCAAATTGACACCTAGTAAAATAATTGATAGACACATTGCAAAGTCCCCCAAGTTCATATGCTGATAGCATATTCCAAACTTTGTGAGCCACTATAAAATATGCCTTAATCAAAAAGCCTTGTTGCACATACATGTTGTTGTGCTCATAGCCAACGTATGCTCCTATCATGATACCACTACCATGGCAAATTTAATTCAACCTTGTCAAACAATTATAACTAATCAAATGTGTCGAATAGTATACTGCTATGAGAATCATAAATTGCACTCACAAATTGTACCTTAAATTATCCCCAATGGTGCCTCGAAGCAAATGTTGTATGTCCGCATTGATGAGTGGTGATAAAGAGTCAGCCATGCCGAGTAGCTTGGCACCCACCATCAAGTCGAGCAACAGGCCATGCCAATATCCTTGAGATACTAGAATATTACTGATTTGGCATGCCTTTACAGCAAAACTCAATTGTTGATGAGCATGTTTTGTCAAGGTACTCACGAGGCAGTTTGTTTTCACTCCATGCTTGATTTGGGTTTCCAAATTAATCATTGGTCCTTTGTCAACAATATATGCAGTTAAATTGTAATGCTTATGGTAATGATCACAAGCCATGCTTGTGCTTGGAGTGCTTAAAGTGCACTCACCTCGATTGCATGACAGGGCTCTGCAGCATATGTTAGAAAATTTATCAAACAAACTGAAAATCTATATGTACCTTATTAATCACTCCACTTGACTTGACGTGATGTTGATCTCTTGTGTGTTGCATGACCATGCATGTGAAGCTTTTTGTATCCTTGCAGTTGTGCCTTGCAGAATCTCGAGCCTTGCTTGAGTACATAAGATCTTGTCATAGGCTTAACCATGGTCCCTACCATGGTGGTTCATAGCCTTGCTAATTTCCATTGCGACAAGCCTTGGGATTCCATTGCGTCAACTGTAAGGAATTCCCCTTGTGCAGATGTTGTGTGCTTTCCAAACTCAACAGAAGTTTGATTGGAATGCATGAAGGCTTTCCTCTTTAAATCTTGCCTATTTGCAGCATCATGTGCTTGCCCAAAGCCATGTGAAGCCTTCCCGCTTTGAGGCTTGCCTCTTTGCAACATCACTTGCTTGCCCCTTGAGGTAAATGGACCCTTGGGTAGCCTTGGCACCCTAGGGCGCCCAACAACTCACCCAATTGGGGGGGGGAGGGATTGAGTATCGTGGGCAGAAGCAAGCAGACGTAGAAGGCGAGAGAATAGGCTTCATGGCGGGTCATGAGGAAGTTGGATGGCACCAAGCCTAAGTCGAGTTGTCTTAGAGGCCCTGAGGCGCCTCCATCCAGCCTTGTTGCATGCGATTTTGTGCAAGTTTCCTTTGACCTTCCCCTTTGTACAAGCGGCCTCTCCCATGCTCTGTATCGGCTTCTTGAGCCCACCATGAAAATCCTTGTATAAGGGGTTGCTCCTGCGGCTCTTCCCTCGGCTGGGCCCCTCCATGGAAGCTCTCATGGAGAGAGAGAGAGAGAGAGAGAGAGAGAGAGAGAGAGAGAGAGAGAGAGAGAGAGAGAGAGAGAGAGAGAGAGAGAGAGAAGAGAAGAAGAAGACCATGCATAGCCATGCAAGCAAGGCCACTACCTTTGTCTGCTTTCTTCCTCCTCCACAGCTCCCCTCTCCCCTGAAATCTGATACCAATGTCAGACAGAGAGAAGACAAAATTAGTAATAACCACCACCTCCATCTACTTTCTCCCTCCTCCATAGCTCCGAGCTCTGATTCCAATTTAAGACAAAGGGAAGACAGACCTATGAATAACCACCCAATTGTCCTATATATAGTCTCGTGGACCTCTTGCTCTTAACTATATATAGACCCCTATACTGCAAGTTTGTCCGACACTTTGCCAGGGCCATGCCCTTATAGTCCTACCCTTGGCATGAAACTGTGTATGCAAATGGAGGCACATGGTTGCACATCAAGCTGAGAAATGAGGGTTTTTGGTATGAGAAGCCATTTTGGGAAGCAACCATATGTTTAAACATGTAGTTTGGGTGATGATGCATGTAGACAAGAAGAAAGGGGTGTGAGAAACATTGTGTAAGGTGAATAGAGAGGAACCATTCTTAGAGGCGCTCCCTTCTATAACATGCTCTAATTGCAATATATAATTGAAAATATCAAATTCAAGATTCTCCTTCAAAATGAAGTGGCCTATCTGTGCATCCTTAAAGCCTATGCTATGATTGGATCCATTGACAAGGGAAAGAAAATCCATGATGAGATTTTGACTAAGGTGTTCTTCAAGCAGCATGGTGTAAAATCGGTGTTTTCCTTCTAGATATATATGTCATTTATGGTGCTCTTAGCCAAGTTCAAATCTCTCTAAAGAATCTCCTCTCTCGTGATTCATAAAAAATTACAAAAATAATTTTTTTAAGGAAAGTGAGGGCTCTACTCCAAATAGGACCACAAATGCACATTGTGTCAAAAGGGCATGGGCAAAGACACTATGGGATCTTCTCATTGGCGGATGCAATATAGGAACACATACATGTGAACTATGCAATAGCCATTGTGGTCGATACTATGACATAGTACAAGATTGCTTCAAAAACCAGAAAGTAAAGAAGATACAAGGACAATGGATGAGACAAACAACAAGGAGGATGATTCTAAGCTACAAGGCTATATGAAAGTAGCCAACAACCAAGTATTTTTTGCCATTTGGATGTATCCAAAGAGAAAATCCTTAGGAAGCAGATGCAAGGAATCACTAAGGCAGACACATTAGAACGAGAGAGTAAGCCATGACACTACACTCACAACAACACGAGATGCTCTTGAGTCTACATAAAGTTAAAGATAATGAACTCATCCTTGTGTCACATAGGTTTTAAAACACCTCCAAAACTAAAAGAAAATCATAAGTCTCCCTCCAACACAGGAGGGGAATCAAGTATACAAGGGAAGGGCACATTTCCTATGGTGTATAAAAATAGTGAAGGACGGTGCAACGCGCCATACTTATGTATGGTTTTTCTTTGGAACACAAGAATCCCGGTCATTGAATGCATACCTCTATAAGATGTAATTTCTTAGCACTTTTTCTTCATACATTGGCTAATTCCAAATCTTAATCATGCAGTGAGCTTGTGGACATTTCAAAGAAACTTCAAGAATAGTTGATAGAAATCTCAAAATTGATTTGAAAATAGTTTCCACTCCAAGAAATCATCTATGTGTAAGACATAAAGAATAAAATTACAAAACTACTCCAACTTGAAGATCTTTTTCTTTTCTTTTTTTGAAATGCTCATTTGAGCTAGATTTGAATTAACTCAACATGATACATGAAAGCCCTAGCATATCCTTTGCACTAGGGCATCCAACATAATGGGTGCAAAGCCTTTGAGGGATTTGACACCATTGACACTTAATGTACCCTTAATCCATGTTACAAAATTTCCAATAATGTGCTAGATTTCCTTTCAAGGACCTATCTTCTTCATCTCGCCAAGCAGTTTCCTCCTACTTGATAGGAGCCATCCTCAAGTTTCTAGCACTAGTTTGGCATGCAGCACTCCATTTTTTAATCCTTATTGTCTAAGCACTTGGAGCCAAGTGCTAGGTCTCATCTAAAGAAAGGGGTGCCAAGCCGGCAAAACACTCATCTACACTCTTCCAGTGAAGTGCTTGATCATAGGATATCCCCATACAAGGTGGATATGGTCTTAGTTTGTTGGTTGCATCTGATGCAAGTTCCATCATCAAAACCCTCACTTTGGCCTTGTCCCCAGTTGGCAAAAAACTAAAATCCAGTTTTCAAAGAAAGATTTTATGCTCATCTTTGTATTCAGAGTGCCATATATTCTCCAACACCTAGATCCATTTGATCTTGCCCCACTTTTTCGACCAAGTTTCTTTGAGTTGCTCAACCCACTGCTCAAAGAAAGCCAGATTTTCATAAACGCTCTTTGTTGAGGAAAAGAGAAATGACTTGCCCCTAGGCCACTTCCACACCTTCCACTTGACTACT
Source organism: Adiantum capillus-veneris (assembly GCF_014529385.1). Taxonomy (NCBI): domain Eukaryota; kingdom Viridiplantae; phylum Streptophyta; class Polypodiopsida; order Polypodiales; family Pteridaceae; genus Adiantum; species Adiantum capillus-veneris. Next base: position 34,228,346 of record NC_140938.1, read on the forward strand.
GTGGAGCAAGGTGGGAGAAAGATTTGGAAAAGGAGATCAAGAGTCTACCAACAAGGACCTCTTCCTAGAGGGACATGCTTTTGGCCTCTTTCAATTGTTCTAGAGATTGCCATCCTCCATCCTACCAACTTGAAGATCTTATAGGAAACACCAAAATTCAATCATGCGATATGATTGCATTATAAGTACCTTGCAAGTGCCACCAAAAAATTACCTAATGAAGTTCAAGAAGTAGCAAAGAAGCTTTAAGCATGTCTTCAACGGTGTGGAGATGCGATACAAATGTTTGTAGAATGTGAATGGCGAGCACACATGCTTAGTAGAGCGGGGTGGTCAACCATTAGTTGTGTGTAAGAGCGGGCGAGGCACAATAAAAAACTTGTTAGGCAATTCTAGGGACTTTTTAAGGGGTTAGACCAACTATTGTTGAGTGTTGACTTGCTATGTTGATGCTCATGCTATTGCCTTATAAGAAACACACCACCCTTATGAGTGATCCAAAAATCTTATGGAGATCAAGAGAAAATAAATGCACACATCCCTTCAAAAAACAAGTGAAAGGATCATGGTGGCTTTCTAAACCAATAAGAAAGTGATAAAATCATTAGGACGAGTTTAGCTTGAATCAGTGTTTGGGAAAGGATTGCCTTAGTTTAGCCTTGAGGTGATTGAAAATCAAAACTAGCTAGTTGCAAACCATCGTAAAGGGAAGAAACATCGATGAAATATGTAAGAAAATAGTTAAAAAATCCTGCAACTTTTTTAAAAAATTGATAGTATTTTTGTTTGCTTCTTTGCAAGGAGAAAACTCGGACAACAACCGTTTAATAAAAGAGACTTTCCCGTACACTGATTGGAATTAAGCTATAGAATGTGAGAAAAGTCAAGCCATGTGAGGCTGTGAAATGAAAGAAGAACTCCTTAATGTGTGTGTGTGTGTGTGTGTGTGTGTGTGAGTGAGAGAGAGAGAGAGAGAGAAAAATTTACTAGAACTATACAAGGTGAAGCTTCACTTTTGCATTCTAAAACAATAGAATGCAAGAAAACTCAAGACATGAAAGGATGTGAAATAAACACATGTAAGGATGTGAAATAAACGATGAATAAAAAGATCCATTTAATATTTTGAAATCAAAATAACATTTAAGGTAAGTCTCAATCATCACTAAAAACATTGAAAGTATGCCTAGTTCGACTCTCCTCCAAGGCTTCTTTTAAAAAGCCAAAAAGAAACGGTAAACAGGTTGATGCAGTTTGTAAAAAAAACAAGCACCACTTGTCATATTCAAGGTTTTGCAAGCAAAGGAAAGGGAAAATAAAGATAGCTACAAGCACCATTTGTAATATTCAAGGTTTTGCAAGAAAAGGAAAGGAAAAATAAAAATAGCTACAAACCAACATCTATTGCACTACTTTCCAGAAAGCAACATCAAATTCATGAATGTCCATAAATTGAAATGACCTACAGTTGATTCACGAATTTCCATAACTCGAACTAGACTGTGTCTATTTCCTTACTATTTATAAATAGAAATGAACTATTAAATCATGGCTATCTCGTAATGGGTCTGCTTTTGAAATAATGAATTGAGTCATTAGATGATCCCTTTAGGAACAACTATAGATATTGCACCCAACAAGTAAGGAATGTGACAATTTAAAGAGAAAGAGAGAGAGAGAGAGAGAGAGAGAGAGAGAGAGAGATCATGTACAAAGTCTCTCTTTTATAGAAACCTCATTTCAAGATTCATCTCCTCTACTTACATTGTTTGACTTTCCATATCCTTAATAACTTTTCCCCTTTCATCTCCTCGATACACTTGACTTTCCACATCCTTAAGTGGGTCTACTTTTGAAATAATGAATTAAGTCATTTAGATGATCCCTCTAGAAGACAAGTAAAGATATTGCATTCAACACATAAGGAATGTGACCATTTAAAGAAATAGAGAGAGAGAGAGAGATCATGTACTCGCAGGATTCCTTCCCGCTCCCATTTGCAAAAGAAAAAGTTTGTTGCTCGCTAGTTCCCACAATACATCTGTCCTCATCCCTGCTGTTGTTGTCCAACGAATATCCTCCCTCCCTTCTCGTGTCCTTTCGCCCTCATTGCAGCACACACAAAACCAATGGCACAATCGTTTGTCCCTCCATAGTCCTGTTTGCCTCGTTGCCTCTCTCTCTATTTGCATTTGCTTTGAGTCCACCACAGACAATGAGGGAGATGAGAGGAAACTCCCCTTCAATAGTGACCCTTCAGCTATGTCCCTTGCTCTACGCTCCCATTATTGTCTTCTCGTCTGTTCGTCTCTCTTGCAGATGCAATCGAGCAATAACCTACAGACGATTATGCAGCTCTCCCTTGCAAGCTGAGAGAGAGAGAGAGAGAGAGAGAGAGAGAGAGAGAGAGAGAGAATGCATTCCTACAAACGACAGTGAGAGAGATTGCAAGCCTACAAATGCATGCCTCTAGATCACACGGGCAATAGCAAGCATGCATGCATGCATTCTGTACTGGCAACACAACCTACTCTCTCTCTCTCTCTCTCTCTCTCTCTCTCTCTCTCTCTCTCTCTCTCCAACGTCGTCATTTATCTCCATCTGTCGGCGGCCAAAAATCAAGCGTTGACAGATGTTGATTTTCCCAAAGGACCCCCAATATTTTGTCATAAATTCCCAAAATGCCCTTCAAATTTGCCGAAATTCCCAAAATACCCCCGGTTGTGAGATTAAATCTTCAAAGATACAAAAAATTGTAATTTCTTATAAGAAGACTGATTGTTTATCAAAACTAGAATCTAGGTTGGTTATGCATCCTTTGGAGATGAATTGCTTCACTAATTTCAGGCATAATTGCCCTTTTTTGCGAGGTAATTTGTGACAAATTACATGCTAAGCACTCAAAAGCGGGTCTCAATGGCCAAAAAGCAATAAAGATAAAAAAATCTTGAACAATCTAACCATAATAGACACAAAGATATTTTGGGAATTTTTGAAATTTGAGGGGTATTTTGGAAATTTATGCAAATCAGAGATGCATTTTGCTGTTTAGGGGGGGACGGCTGGTTTAGGGTTTAGGTGACCCACCATGTCCGAGTTTTCTTTTCCTTTTGCATTTCCTTAAACTTTTCACTCCTTCAACCCCTAAGGCATCACCCAAGATAACCCCACACAAATACACACACACACACACCCTTTCTTTTCTTTCCATGCATCCTTCCCTTTTCCTTTGTCCTTCCCTTTTCCTTTGTTTCCCTTCACCCGTCCCTTTTCCTTTCTTTGCCTCTCACAACTAATCAATAGGTTCACTTTTTAGTCCCTTTTCCTTTCTTTGTCTCTCACAACTAATTAATGGGTTCACTTAAAAAGAGTCTTTTTGGCTACCTACTTAGGTTTGACTTTCCATATCCTTAATAACTTTTTCCCTTTCATCTCCTCCATACACTTGACTTTCCACATCCTTTCTTTCTTTTTTTGCAAAACTCACAATGGTGAGTGGATTATATTATCATATCCAAAAATTACAAATTCTTGTCATGCTCATGACGAACCATGACCACTTTCACTGGATTCTAGATACATCTCACACATTCACAACATCCCTGAGGGTCCTACTCCACTATTTTGAGTTCTTTTGCTTTACAATGGCGATGATCGTTACCCTACTTTTTTGGACTATCTCCACAAACTTAGCCACCTCCAGAGAGTTCTCAAAAATTCGACCGCTCCTTGCCTTCCAAATGTGTTTAAAGTAGCAATACCTCACTATTTGTGTAGCAATGAGTAGAGTATGACTCTTGTATATATTTCCTCCCAAGAAGAGATCGTTCTTAAAGAATCCTATTTTCCAGGTTTTTTGGATCCATTTGCAAATCTTGCCTGCAGTCCACAGATTGACGGACACTCCCTGAACAGGTGGGAAAGATCTTCAGAAGCCGTTCTACATTGCGAGCATCTGTCTGGACCAATTCCCATAGCGACTTTCTACATCCTAGAGTCCATTCATTTCCATTCATGATCTCACATTTACTAAGGTCTCTAAGGGGTAAAGCCATAGTGATGTGTTCCCTTTTGCGAATGAAACATGGCAGATTATTGTTTAAAAATAATTAAACGCACAATTTTTTGATAGGTAGATAAGTTAGTGGGCACTCATTCTTTAGTATGGTGGGATACATTCTAAGCCATGAAATCAATACACAATGAGTGTCCACTATCTTATCTCATTTATATTATATGCTCCATTCTACAAGAAATCTAGTGGGATACATTCTAAGCCATGAAATCAATACACAATGAGTGTCCACTATCTTATCTCATTTAGATGCTCCATTCTATAAGAAATCTATTAATTTCCATAGTTCAAAAAAAAAAGACAAAAACACCGATGTTCACATCGGCAACAATCTCACTGAGGAACTGGCCAGTGCCCCTAAACCTGCACCTTGTCCCCTATTCCATCGTGTGCGTGGCTTGACAACCTAACCATGAGAGAGACATTCTCTCTTTGCACACAAAAGACTTGCGGCTCAGTCTACCTATTGCAAGGGTAGACAAGTGCGCACACGCACACGTGCACACACACACACACACAGAGATTGCTCATCTTCGACTGCTTCATGTTAGGATGAGTGCCCGTCCATCTCTCCCCCTTTCTTTTTCTTTGCCTGCTCTCTCTCTCAGTCCCAACCTTTGCAGCCCAATTTTTTGTCATCTTTGCTCGACTTGGCTCCACTTTCGCCTCGATAGCTTCCACTAAGGATGGCAAGAGACGTGCATTTCCTGGCGTGTGTGTGTGTGTGTGTGTGTGTGTGTGTGTGTGTGTGTGTGTGTGTGTGTGTGTGTGAGAGAGAGAGAGAGAGAGAGAGAGAGAGAGAGAGAGAGAGGGAGAGCCTGGAATAGTGATAGAGATAGAGATAGACAATGATCAATATGTGTATTTATGTGTGTATGTGTGCGCGCGTGTGCAAGCGCCATCTACAAATGTTCATGCACCTGCCTCTGTCTGCCCTCCCACCAATGCATCTTGCTTGTCTTAATAATTTGTCAACTTGCTGGCAAAAATTCTGCAGACAAGTCTGCTTCAATGCCCCCATAGAATGTTTGCACAACCCACTCAAACGTTCATCTTGATAACTTCAAGCTCAGCATGGTTTGTACCACCCCTCCTTGACCTTCACGTGACCTTGCACCCAACATCTGCCTTGTGTGATTATAGGAGGACATCTACCAAGAGGCCTTTGCGTGAGAGAGAGAGAGAGAGAGAGAGAGAGAGAGAGAGAGAGAGAGAGAGAGAGAGAGAGAGAGAGAGAGAGAGAGAGACTCTGTAGTCCCTTTTTTGCCTCCTCCTATAGTACTCCCTTCTCCACTGCCAGCACCATCCTCTGTTGCTGACCCTCCTAATCTGCCAGCACCCTCCTCTGCTGCAGTTGCTCCAGAGAGAGAGAGAGAGAGAGAGAGAGAGAGAGAGAGAGAGAGAGAGAGAGAGAGAGAGAGAGAGAGAGAGAGATAGATAGATAGTTCTATTATCGTCCTGGGAGGTCAAATATGACCTATGGGACCAAATGAACATGTCACGTGGTGTGAGTGGAGTTCATAAGTGACTCTCGATGCTCAAAAATGGCTGAAATGAGCGTCGCAATAGAGAGTCCACATCGTGGTTGGGAGAGGAAGGTATGTAGGGAGAGATCATGGCTGAATATATGGGGAAAAGAGGACCTAATGTGGTCAAAAGATAAGCACTCAAGTAGTGTGTGGTACTCACTCTCTCGCACTTGACGAGGGCATAAGGTGCAAAGTCGATGACACTCCTCGCCGGTGCCCCAACGTCCTGTCTCGCAGCGTAGAGAATGGGAGCTAAGACGAATGGAGGCAATGGTGCGGATCGCACTCAACGGGATGGGCTCAAGGATGTAGGAATGGGTTCGGTTACCTCGTTTCGAGAAGAAGAGAGATTTGTAGTTTGGGGCAACGTGTGTGGTGTAATGGTTGAAGCGAGAACCTCCGGATTTCTCCCAAGCCGTGATACATTGGCGTTGTAAGAAGGCCTCATTAACTTGGGAGTCGATCGACGCATCCTTGACCAAGTGACATGCATCCCATCTTCCAAACCATTTCTTGATATCAAGCATCCACCCCGAACTTAGTATTTTGCTCTTGCATGTCTTTTGAACCATTTGACTTGCTTCATATGCGATTCTAGGAAGACGATGCAAAGGGCTACGTTGTGTCTTACGCATGTACTCCACAACCCTTTGCATGCCCAAGACCTCAATGGGAAGCAATCCGGACTCAAGAAGTAAGAGCATGTAGGGTGTTTGTGTCTTGACTTGGAGAAAGTTGGCGAGAAAACGCTTTTGGACATTTTCAAACTCTTTTCAAGTAGACTTCCCGATGCTTCCACCCCACACCTCCACTCCATAAAGAAGCACCGGTGTCACCAATGTGTCAAAGAGGTACTTTTTGAGAGCCCAACACTTGATCTCTCCTGCATTGCACATGTTCTCAAATGCATAATAGGCCCTCTTTCCGGCTTCCAAGCGACGCATTGCACAATCCTTCCATTTATGATTGGATGGAACCTCAAGGCCAAGGTACTTGAAGTGATCTACCACTTCAAGTTTCTCATTGTTATATACAATGCATGGATTTTCATCATTGAGGGTCTTTACAAGCATAACCTTGGTTTTGGATCCATTCACGATCAGCCCGCTACGTAGGCAAAAGCATTCCAAGACACTCATAAGCTTTTGTGCATCTTCTAAGGTATGTGCCAAGAGCACTACATCATCGGCATAAAGCAAAAGCATGATCACCGCATTTCCAATCTTAACCTCTTCTATGCCTTCTTGCTGCATAAAGTCAAGAACCATGTATTCCAATTCATCAATGAGTAGCCCAAAGAGGGTTGGGGAAAGTGGGCATCCTTGTTTGACACCAATAGTGCTTGCAAAAAATTCTGAAATTCCATCTCCCATACGTAATCGACATATCACTTTTTGGTAGATGCGAAAGACTGCATGCATAAATTCTCTCGGCACTTGAAGGCTTTGCATACGTCTCCAAAGATTTCCTCGCGGTACCATGTCAAAAGCTTTCTTGAAATCCACAAAGCAACAATACAACTTTTTTCCTTTCAATCGAGACGCTTCCATAAGAACTCGAAGAGTGACAAGGTGATCAATAGTGCTATGATGCTTTCGAAAACCTGCTTGGCCAAGTGCACGTTTGCCATTCTTTTCAGCCCATTCACTTATTTTCATCTCCATGATACATCCAAATAACTTTGCCATTAAAGAACCAACCATTATAGTGCGATAGTTGTTCACATTGTTTACATCTCCTCCTTTGTGCAAAGGTTTGATCCAATTTGCACTCCAATCATGAGGCATGCCATACTGAAGTGCAAGGTTAAACATATCGCATATCCAATATCGTGTTTTCTTGCTTGTCCATTTAATCATTTCAGCCTTGACACCTTGAAGGTCACCTACCTTACGAGTAGCAAGTTTCTCAAGCGCGCGGCATACATCTTCAATGGTAAAGAAGAGAGACATAAACGGAAGGGAGCTACAACACTCCATCTTATCAACATTGGGTTGCTCATAGAGATTCTTACAATGCATATACATATCCTCAAAAGTCAGGTCACCAAAGCTCTCAGCGCGCTTGCCTTTTAGATTTTGCCAAAACTTGCCACATGCATGTGCTTTCTCTTGTGCTAAAAGAAGTTGTTTTTCGACTTCCCACCTTCTCCTCTTCTTTTGAACAAGTGCTTTGTATGTGTGTGAACATTCCAAGTAAACTTCCTTGTCTTTGATTGCATCCAATCTTAGCAAGTGTTTTCGGGCTTGACTACATTCCATGTCAAACCATTTCTTCTTGGTGCTACCCTTCTTAGACCTTTTGCAAGGCACGTGTTTCACCGAAAAGCATTCCTTCGCACAAGAGAAAATTACTTCTTTGAAAACTTTCCACTTGCATTCTAATGTTGGGCTCTCTTGATGCTCTATCATGCTTAACATTTGGTCCACCATATCAGCATATATAAGTGCTCGTTTGAAGTCTAGACGTAGGTACAAATGACTCACATCATGATTGGAAGCTACATGCTTGGGCCGTTTACCACACTTGAGGTCAATACATAACATCCTATGATCCGATTCCGGATTCCATTCACCAAGTGTAAAGCTTTGTATGCATTTTAGAGTGGCTTCCGAGAACAACATATAGTCAATCACGCTAGCACCGTTGTGCTTTCTATATGTAAAGTCATTGGTGCCTTGCCATAGAGATACACCATTTGCAATGAGCATTCCGGTACTATTGCACATATGTAGAAGTAACTTTCCATAGTGATCCACTTCTTTTGCATCATTAGAACTTCAATTATACATGTATGAGTCATCCATTCTTCTTGAGACATGCGGCATGTCTACTTGTTGTGTGTCGTGTTGTAGCATATTTGTGCAAGCATTCATGTCTCCAAAAACAATGACTTCACCTTGATCTTTGTAATGAGCAATGTCTTCCTCTAGTTCAACAAAGGGCTGATCTCTATCCATATTCAAGCAAGCATAAAAGTTGGAGTCATAGTGAGGAATGTAGCAACCGGCCACAAACATGACTTGACCATTTGGTGGGCTGATTTTCAGCCATAAGTAGCGTTTATACTTATCTTCTTTGACAATGGAAACATCTTTCAAAGAGAAAGAAATTCCATTTTTTGAGCAAACACATTTTTCCTTGGTGAAGATCTTTGTGTTTTAATGTGAAGATCTATCTATCAGTTGATCATTCTGATTTAGGTAATTATGCAGGCAGTGGGCCTCCTATAGGAAAGGCTGCTCAGAGAAGCAGTGGAATTTCGATACAATGAAGAAGATAATGCTGATGGAGTATCTGCCAGGAAGCAAAATATTGGTAACTGGTAGAAGCAAGAAGGTAATGACATGTCCTGCAATAAGAGACTAAACAGTCATGAAGTTCTATAGCTAACAAGGTCTTGTAGCAGAGAGTTTGTTGCCATGGATATTTGTTCACTCATTTCACTCATTTGTCCAGGTACTTGAGTTGGACTATCATGGTCTTCTCGAGGTTAATGATAATGTTGATAAGAGGACTGATTGGGGTGACTTTGCACAAGATGGTAGTGGAGTCGAGAGTGTCCCTTTAACAATATGCTAATACTATTGTCAAACATGTAGTTTGATACAAGGATTTGTCACAATGTCTGTCCTACGCATTGACGTCCAAGAAGTATGTCGGTGAACTTAATGTAAAAGGAGTGCATTTGAGAGGAAGCAAAAAAAATTCCGCATCTTGATTCAGATTCCAAAACTTTGAGAGCTCCGTTAATCTAAATATAGATATATGGAAGCCTTCAAAGGGTCCCTTACAAAAGTGTAGACTTTCTAGGGGGAGTATGGAGGATTTCTGGAAAGAATCAGGAGCATCAAAGAGATCAAGGAACCCTAAACCATGTTGGCTATGGCTCTTTCACCTAGGTTGGAAGGTGGGGCCCTTTAGCCGCGACTTGAAGAGGCTGGAAATGCTGGCCTTGGAAGGTGTAGGAATCTGCAAGTGTGGGGAAGAGCTGTCCACAGCAGCAGCAAGAGTACGGCGGGGTCCATTTTACTTGGCACTTTCTCCATCTTGAAGACACCAGTCTTGCAATCATCCATGAAATTAAAGAGGTTCCCTGACCTAGTTAGGCAAGTTATAGACCCCTCTACGATTAATTCATTGTGCCAAGCTGAGGAGCATGGAGGGGAGCATTTGCTCTCTCACAACCTTGGAGCATCTGTAACTGAGTTAGTGCAAACAATTGGAAAGAATTCCAGATTTGAGAAATTTGATGAATCTGTGGAGGGTCGAGTTGAAAGATAGCTTTAGCAAAAGGGTGCCCCGTGGGCACAGCCTGCTGATCAGTTGTTGATGAGGGATTGAGCACATTAGATGCCTTGCCAGACAACATGAGGCAATAAATAACTCTATTGGAGAGAGATGCAAAAGACGACAACAGGCTAGGACTCTCAACATCTCCTTGGCCGGCTCACTTTGCTCTGAATAGATGCAAAGAGTCACCATCCTCCCTCCCTTTTTTGTGCGGGTTGACAACAACTCTCCATGTTGATTTTGATCGATTTTCCAAATCCTTATTTGAAGATGCTACATCTCTTTCCTTGGACCTTGTCTTTAGGTCTACAAAGTCTCAACCAATTGCCCCTAATACTAATGCTTCTAATTCATAAGAACAGGTCTCGTGATTTTATCACTCGTTCCATTCACTTTCAAAAAAATATTCAATTAAATAAATTGGGGTCACCTACTATATAGTACTATACTAGTGGGTAGACTTTGAGAAACACACTTCAATAACTTCAAATATTCTCTCAAAATTGACATTCCAAAGGTTGGGTTGCACCAATAACATCATGTGCCGCTGCCCACTTCCACCTACTGCTCCCCACAGTCTCTACGCAACCCCTGAGTACAACCTAGCCTCATCCACCTCCTTTGCATTGCTTTCACTACCCATATGCCTAATCTACACTCTGCCTCTTTTGTGACAACTAGTATGTGACTTGCGCGTTGCTGCAGCTAAAAAGAAGTAATAGTGGCACTCTCCTCCCTTACCTTCCCCCAAAGGTGGAAAAATGTACATATATACAGTAGTATGTGACACGTGCATTGTTGTGGTCATGAAGAAGTAATTGTGGAACTCTCCTCCCTTACCTTATTTGACGGTGACAACATGTATATGTGTGTGTGTGTGTGTAAATACACACACACACACACACACACACACATCCCTGTGCATTGACACCAGCCTAGCCCCATGATCTTAGAAGACGATTCACACAATCAATGCACTCTTGTCAAATCTGATAATGGGATTTCCACAAACCTACTCTCTTTACCAAATCTCAATCTCTCTCTCTCTCTCTCTCTCTCTCTCTCTCTCTCTCTCTCTCTCTTTCCGTGACAAACTTGAACTACATTTGGAGTTGGTATGTGGAAGGATTAACTTTGCCATAAGCAACCAAATCCCTCTCTATTTGTAGAAACATGCTTAACCTTCGAGTTTTCCTTACTCTCTCTCTCATGTATGCACGTCCCGTGTACGCGTGCGTACACACACTCAACCCCCAACAGTTAACAATTCAGTGGGGGAGGGGAGGGGAGGGGAGGGGAGGGGGGTAGAACAATTGCTCGTGACGCGTGGAGGTGTCAATTTATTCAAGAACTTTAAGAAAGAGTATAGAAGTGCCACTTTAGAATAATTTTTTAAAATTTTAAAATTAAAAATTACACAATTTGTTAAAATAATACCAATATTGGTCTTGACAAATTTTCCTTTTTCTAAAATCCAAATACATCTTCAAAAGATAAATTTGTATTGAGAAGCAAAAGCCCCCTCAAATTTATCCTTTTTCTATGACTTACTCCAGTAGAGTAGATAGTCTTTTGTAAAAAAAAACAAAGTAAGTTTTTTGCCCTGCCCCAAAGGGCAAAGGTTATAGAGATCACTTCTCTTTTTGCTGACTAAAATAGGAATAAAATTGAGTTGTATTTTCAAGTATTTTTTGATAGACTTAAAATGTTGATTGGTTGAAATAAGATAGTGTGTACTCATTGAAATGAAGAGTGTGTAAATCTAATGATGGACATGTCTTGAGTTTTGAAAAATGAAATGAACGCTCATATATCAAAGAAAAGATTTTGTGTTGCCCAATGCCTTAGAAAGCATGAAATGTTGACAGCCTTATATGTTAAATGATAAAGCTTAGAGGCTCCACAAATCCCAAGAGTAACTTTTTTATTTTGAAAGTTGAGGAGTTCTTTTACCCATCTTTTTATTTTGAGAATTTTGTTCATGGTTGAAACTTGAGGTAATAGCTAAAGTTGTCATTTTTGTTGGTTAAAACTTTATGGAAGGAATTTATGCTTTAGAGCTTTAATCTTTAAAGAATTATTTTTTTTGAGATTTTAAAGCTAATCCAATGAGGAACTAATATTTTTTTTTTATTAGAAGGTAAAAATTTGAATTAAAGAAAGTAAAAATGTTACATGGATCCACATGTAGGGGTTGGGTCACCCCGAGACGTTAGAGTTTTAGGACTTACTAACTTAGAACTTTATAGCTTTTAAAGTGGAATTTACAATTTAGGGATCTACAGTTTTAATTTGTAAAAGGCGCTCTAGAGCTTAAAAATGTAAAATTTTTAAAGTGGGGTGTAGAGCATAGGGATCTAAAGCTTAGGGTGTAGAGCTTAAGGGTGCTTTTTTAATTCAATTCACTATGCTTATGTTTTTTTTTAAAGCTTAGAGATGTAGAGATTTTAAAGTGGGATCTAGCCTCAGATCAAGGCCTAAAATTGACTCTTTTTATTTTTTGTCAAGGGTTAGGTAATAACTAAAGTTGTCATTTTTGTTGGTTAAAACTTTATGGAAGGAATTTATGCTTTAGAGCTTTAATCTTTAAAGATTTTTTTTTTGAGATTTTAAAGCTAATCCAATGAGGAACTAGAGTTTTTTTTTACTAGAAGGTAAAAATTTGAATTAAAGAAAGTGAAAATGTTACATGGATCCACATGTAGGGGGAGGGTCACCCCGAGACGTTAGAGTTTTAGGGCTTACTAACTTAGAACTTTAAAGCTTTTAAAGTAGGATTTACAGCTTAGGGATCTACAGTTTTAATTTGTAAAAAGCGCTCTAGAGCTTAAAATGTAGAATTTTTAAAGTGGGGTGTAGAGCATAGGGATCTAAAGCTTAGGGTGTAGAGCTTAAAGGTGCTTTTTTAATTCAATTCACTATGCTTATGTTTTTTTAAAAGCTTAGAGATGTAGAGATTTTAAAGTGGGATCTAGCTTGAGATCAAGGCCTAAAATTGACGCTTTTTTTTGTCAAGGGTTAGGTAATAACTAAAGTTGTTATTTTTGTTGGTTAAAACTTTATGGAAGGAATTTATCCTTTAGGGCTTTAATCTTTAAAGATTTTTTTTTTGAAATTTTAAAGTTAATCCAATGAGAAACTAGAGTTTTTTTCTATTACAAGGTAAAAATTTGAATTAAAGAAAGTGAAAATGTTACATGGATCCAGAGGTAGGGGGAGGGTCACCCTGAGACGTTAGAGTTTAGGGCTTACTAACTTAGAACTTTAAAGCTTTTAAAGTGGGATTTACAACTTAGGGATCTACAGTTTGAATTTGTAAAAGGTGCTTTAGAGCTTAAAAATGTAGAATTTTTAAAGTGGGGTGTAGACCATAGGGATCTAAAGCTTAGGGTGTAGAGCTTAAGGGTGCTTTTTTAATTCAATTCACTATGCTTATGTTTTTTTTTAAAGCTTAGAGTTGTAGAGATTTTAAAGTGGGATCTAACCTTAGATCAAGGCCTAAAATTGACGTTTTTTTTGTCAAGGGCTATTTTGCCTATCAAAACATGTGCTTTAAAAAAAACTCATGTCATTTGACATGCTAGAATCTCAAAATTGCCTATCATTTTTTGTGTTTATATCTTTAAGTTAACGATATATATGGAAAATTATATAAATTGATTGCATTACACAAAGCATATGAAAGGGTACTTCAAAAATTGCATCTCAAGAAGAAAATTTTATCAGGCCTGGCATGATTCCATACATTATGTTTGTGTTTATCCTATCAAAACACCACTTTGATACTCTTCAATCCTTCATCGCGGTCAACATTTATGGTGTAATCTGTAAATCACTTTCTCTATGGATCAATATGATTACCATCCTAGTAGTTTTTTGTTTCACTTTCATGTTCTTTATTAGTTTCCTTAATTTGGCAGACCTTGTGATTTTATCACTTGTTTATTTTTCATTGTCAAAAAGCTTTTCATACATACAATTTGCTTTTCATTCTTACAGTCTTACCCTTCACTATATATATATATACATATACATATATGTATATGTATATGTATATATATATATATATATATATATATATATATATATATACATACATATCCAAATTCCCTTCTAAGGTACAGATTTAGAGTCCTAGATTTATTGGAGGTAGAACTTATCTTCTTCTTCTTCTCCTCTCTCTCTCTCTCTCTCTCTCTCTCTCTCTCTCTCACTAAAAACGGAAGATATTTTGATGTGAATAGTTGTTGAAAATCATCGTCTCTTGCTCTCTCTCTCTCTCTTCATTGATCAGTGGCTCTATATCGTTTAATCTCTCTCCCTCTCTCTCTCTCCTACCTTTTGTTCATTGATCAATGCCTCTCTCTCTCTCTCTCTCTCTCTCTCTCTCTCTCTCTCTCTCTCTCTATATATATATATATATATATATATATATATATATATATATATATATATATGTATGTATGTATGTATGTATGTCTCACACACACACAACGTCTCTCTCTTCTTCTTGTTGATTGGCACTCTCTTTTACCACACACAACCTCTTTCTGCTCTCTTCTTCTCTTTGAGCGATGCCCTCTAAATTTCTCTCTCTCTCTCTCTCTCTCTCTCTCTCTCTCTCTCTCTCTCTCACACACACACACACACACACACACACACATGCATGCTCGTGCGTTGGTGGCAGTGGCCTACCCATGATCTTTAGAAGCAGATTCACATAAGCAAGTGCACTCTTGTCGAATCTGACACTGGCCTTTCCACAAACCTCCTCTCTTTACCATCTCTCTCTCTCTCTCTCTCTCTCTCTCTCTCTCTCTGGTGATAAACTTAAAATTACATTTGGACCTGGCACGTGGTTTGCTTAACTTTGAGATAAGCAAGCAAGTCCCCCTCTATTCATAGAAACATACTCAACCTCTCTCTCTCTCTCTCTCTCTCTCTCTCTCTCTTGCGTACCACACACACTCATCGTAACAATCAACAAATCGGTGTGGAGAGGGGATGGGTAGCAAGTTTGCTTGCGACACGTGGATGTGTCAATTTTTCAAGAATTTTAAGAAAGAGTATAAGAGTGTCTGTCTAGAGTAATTATTAAAATTACAAAATTTGTAAATATAATATCAATATTGGTTTTGAAAAAATCCCCTTGAAAAAAATCCAAATATATCTTCAAATTCAAAAGTCAAATTTGCATTGAACAATAAAATTCCCCTTCAATCTATCTTTTTCTATGAGGCATATTTAACATGATACATATTTAAAATGTGTAGAGTGAAAAGTCTTTTGGCAGAAGAAAAGAAATAATTCTTTTTGACTTTTCATTGTCAAAAGGATTGCCAAATGGTCATTTAAACCTTAGATCAGATGTTTTGTAAAAAAAATTGAAATGAACGAATAAGTGACATGTGGAGGCACACTCCTTCCTTAAAAATTTTAAGCTGCATTATATATAGTATAGAAGTATAGAAGTATAGATATAGATATAAACTATATATGAAGGAACTTAAAATTTTCAAGGAAGGAGAGACCCTCCATGCGTCACATTGTGCTTCATTTCAAAGAGAACCTTTAAAAAACATTTAATTGAAATGCAAAAGTGAAAAGGGTAAGTAGTAGAATGGTAGACTTGAAAAAATATTTCACATAAAAAGATCAATGCCATGCTATTGGAGAAGATACCAACAAGGACCAATTGCAGAATTGTATTACATATACATTTTTACAGAGACAATTTGTATGGCATGCTTCCAATTATAGTTTAATAAGTTTGAATGTGTGTGTGTGTGTGTGTGTGTGTGTGTGTGTGTGTGTGTGTGAGAGAGAGAGAGAGAGAGAGAGGTTGTAGCTCCTTATGGCCTTCCATTTTCCCATTAAAAAAAGAACAATTGATGGAGGGAGATAGAGAGGGTGATCGGGGCATTGAATGCCAACATGCATGTGTGTGTGTGTGTGTGTGTGTGTGTGTGTGTGTGTGTGTGTGTGTGTGTGTGTGTGTGTGAGAGAGAGAGAGAGAGAGAGAGAGAGAGAGAGAGAATATTGGTAGCTCCATATGGGCTTGATTTTTCCCCTAGGGAGGGAAAGATTGATGGAAGGAGACAAAGAGGGTAATTGAGGGGTTGTGCGCGAGCACGTGTGTATGTGTGTGTTTAAGTATGAAAAATCCCCTCATAATTGAACCATACTTAGACAATTGAGTTAGATAATATATTAAATAACAATATTTTAAAACAAGATGTCATAAATCATTTCATATACACCATTACAAAATTCTGTATCTAATGGATAATACAATCATTTAGATCAAAAATTTGATCTTTGATCACTACAATATAGTATCTGTATCATATGTGCCCATCCTTTGGGATGAGCTTCCACTACATCTACATGTAGAAGGATCCAACTGGTACATTTTTTGGTACATTGAACGATCTTCCGTTACTGCTGCAGTTTTTGTTGTACTCCCAAGGAAAGAATCTCTTACCTGTCTCCATCCAAGAAACACAAGCCTGTCAGAACTGGCATTACTTGGGAAGACAGGTGTCAACGACTCCCTCCACTTGTTATTGGTGTCAAAAATTACAACAAAATCTAACATCATAACATAGATCAAATATTAAGTTTAAAGAATGAGCCATTTATTTACGATAATGTTTACATCATTTGATTTCAAAAAAAATTGGACAACATCTCCTTTGTAATTTGAATCAATTTTCAAAAGTCCAGTCTACAGCCATCTCATCCGAGACCCTCACGTGAGGATTAAGGCTCTTTTATCCATCATTGGACTGGTACATTTGTGTGTGTGTGTGTGTGTGTGTGTGTGTGTGTGTGTGTGAGTGAGAGAGAGAGAGAGAGAGAGAGAGAGAGAAGTTTTACTATCATAGGAGCACACTAAGAGATCTCAAATTTCTAACCTGACAAGTCTTTAATTTAAGAATTTCTTTTTAAGAGGAAATTTTGATAACCAATCCACCAGAATCAATGTTTATTATAGTTTCCTCTTTTTGGCCTGCAGAAGGGCATAGGGTTTTAGTGGCAAGTTTGTTGCAAACTGTAGGCTGTCCGATGGTTTGCTAGATGGCTGCCATGTGTAGCAAGCCTTTAGGGTTGTTTTATCAGGGGTCATTTGACCCATGTGGAATCCCTTTTCATGATGCTCCTGGCAAGCCTCGGTCCTTTCTGCTCTGCTCCTGCCAGAGGATGTCGCGAGTGCAATGGGTGCTGTCCTTGTGAGAAGACCGCTGCACAGCAGGTATTGTCCTACCACAGGACGTAGTTGTTGCATACGTAGCTTTTTGTTTAATGGCGGGCGGTTTTCAAGGCTCTGGAAGGTGATTGCATTGAAGGGGGTTGCTCTGCAGGCTCAGGCGGCGAGGACGTGGCAGCGAAAGATTTTCCATGCGTTGTTCTACTCGTTTAATGCCGCAGGCGGGCTTCTCAAGGTCTTTGAAGGTGATCGTGCAGCCTGAGATTATGGGGACTGCTCGTGTTGGTCTTTGTGGTTCAGTACACGTGCTGAATGGAGCACAGGACAATGAGGAGATGTAATTTGCATGTGGTTGTTGTAGCCTATATGACAAGCCAGAAAGCGCAAAAAAATGCTTTGTAATATGTTCTTGCTTCGAGTGTTATCATTATACTGTCATGGCAGCAAGTCTGAGAATTTGTTTTGATGTGTGAGCTTTTGAGCTACATTATCCAGTGCAAGATTCTCTGTTTGTCCTGCTTTGTACAATATTTTGAGCTACATTACCTAGTGGAAGATTCTCTCTCTGTTTTGCTTTTGCACATGTGTCCTCAAGTCTCAGTTCTTGCTTCGGGTGTTATCATTATACTGTGTCATGGCAGCAAGTCTATGAATTTGTTTTGATGTATGAGCTTTTGAGCTACATTATTTAGTGCAAGATTCTCTGTTCATCTTTGAGCTTTTACCTATCTGTTACTATTCAATTTGTATCTGCTTATGTGCTGTAATCGTAAATTTAAATCAGTCGAGCATTTGAAAGTGCTTTGTGGATTGGTTTGAGAGTTTCTTTCTTGCTTCTCAAAGTACTTGGAATAACATTTCTTTGCAAATCATCTTCACCATGGCATCTGATGATGGCGTTGTCGGTGGCGGTGAAGGGAGTGCAAGCAGTGCCTCACCCAACGATGGTGAGAGCACGGACTTCTCTGGAGGTTTGATTTTTTGACTTGTGCGCTGCTCTTGTGTTGTGTTGTCGGTCATGGTTTGTCCGTGCTTGCGAGCGTTGCAGTTCAAAAAGTTTGTTGCACTGGTCTTGTTCTCCTGATCCTACTGCTTGCTTTTTTTTGCGCTTGCAAGTGATGCGCTCGTGATGGTGGTCACATGTCTGGTTCCAGAAAAGCGCAACAGTAGGGCTGCGGGTGCATGGGTCCTTGCTGGCATTATTGGCAGGTCACGCTACAAGGGGCTGGACCCTCATCGCTCCAGTGTGGGATTGGCATCAGGCCGTGAGCTGCCCTGCGTGGAGCCCCAAGCAGCCATCAGGGAGTTGCTCATCTAGGAGCCGAGAGCAGGATGAGCTTTATTCAATTGTGTGCCTTAGCGCCCGCATACGCGTTCTGACCATCTATTCCAGATGCCTGCAGTGGGTTCTGGTACTGTGCCATTGCACCGAGGTTAGGGGCTGTTTTGCTCAATCGCCTGAACTGTGCAGGGCCAGGGTGATTAAATCGCAATGACTTTGTGCACATAGGTAGCAGCCCTTTTTGACTGAGGGCTTGTCTCCTTCTTTTGCAATGTAATCTGGTTGTGGAGCTGTGTCGAGCTAGACATTTGCTGGATGTGTTTGGCTTACGCTTTGAGGCTCGGAGTTGGGTCCAAGGTTCAAGGGATTCTGGATCCCTCTCTCTATTTTGGTACTTGGCTGTCGTTTAGGTGTTGTCGGCTACTGTAGACCCGGGCATATTGTTGCTCTCGGGTTCGAGAAGCTCTCGTGTGTTGATCATTGTTGGAGTGTTGTGGCTTCCCCGTTGTATTAGACCAGGGGCGGTAATCTGTCTTCACCTTAAGTAAGCTCTGCTCAATCGCATCGAGTACCTCGCTCGGGGGCTTCTTATCAAGAAACTTAGGTGTTCCTAATCGGCATTCATGACTTCGATGGCTGGTGCGTTCAACGTTGCTCCTCGTGAGCATAAGGCCGCAATACAATAGCACGAACATCACAGCAAATCTGGGCTTGACCTCCCAAGACGCTCATTTACTATCATGTTTGAAACGAAACTTGGCTTGCACCATGTTACCTCCTTGCATTTTGTCTGCCTCTCCAGCTCAGGCTCCACTCGCTCGTGCCATCTTGACCGTCGACCAAATCGTCCACTGTAGTGCAGGACGGCTCAGGTAAAGGAATAGCCAGCCCTTTGCTTGCATCATGTCTGGTCAGTCAAGCCATCTCTAAGGGCTCAATGTCCTTAAAAAAATTTCAGTCGAAACTTTGCTCCATGCTTGTCATTGAATGGATAGTTCTCTCGTGTATCGAGTGAGTACAATGATTTTTGTGTACGAAGTGAGTACAATGATTATGACCAGGACACCAATTCTTACTAATGGCTGCTCATCTGCCCAAACTTTCTCGACAACATGCTTGGCCGTTCACTGGTTCACAGACCGCCTCAGTCGAGGGGAGTTTAACTCCTCCAACCGCACCATACCTGATCTACCGAACTAGGTTTGGAAAGCCCAACTCTTGATGGCCAGGATTTGTGAATACTTGACGAACGGACACCTCATCTCGAGTGCCAAATCCGGAACCTGGTGGTACTTTATCGAAGTGGAATTGCACACGCCATAATCTGCCCCTGCCTGCCAAGGCGCATGTCTGTTGAGAACAACCCGAAAGGTGCTGCCTCTTGTTTCTTTAACTCTGTATACACCCCACTCGACGACGCCCTGCCTTTGCCTATGATAGCACTAGCATCACGCACATGCAACGGCTGTCTCGTATCTCATAGGCGCAATCTTTTTATGTTGTGGTTATTTCTTTCCTGAGCTACCTCTACTTCCAACAACTCACAAAGCGCAGTAAGCCCAGCCTTGGGCATCAGTCCTTCATTAGATTTTGGCTTATGCATGTCTATGTATGCTCACATTTGCCCATTGGCTGAGGGAAGTGAATCAATAGACTCGACGTGGCGCTCTTTACGATCATCCTCGCTTGAGTGGCTCACAATCTTGCTACCTAGTTCGGAGGCCTCCATATACATTGCCTCTCGTGCAGAAGCTCATGATGTTATGCATTGTATGCAAAACATCGAGAGACTTCGTTTTCGTGCATGAGAAAATTTCTAAATCTTCTTGTGTATGTAACCTGGCGACGGCTTTGAAACGTGACATTTTCCAAGATTAAATAACTTGTTTGCTTGCTCATCCAAAAAGAAATCATATTTGGCGCAAGCTTGTTCGCATCCTTTCAAGAAGTTCGTTCCCGTGCCTCGTTCTTGCTTTCCTTTTACAAGTGTGCTGCTCCCAGGATGTTTTTTGCGCCCTCTTTGCTTTGCTCAACTAGTCAATTCTATGGTTAATTGGATGCTTCCTTTTCTTTTCCTCTTGTAGAGATGCGTAGGTTCGTTGAGTCTCCTCCATGCCCTGCAGGGAAACGTTCATCGCACATGGTAGTGTCGAGCTCTGCTGGGTCGCCGCCAAATTCGGGCTTCGAGGAAATTGTAGCTGGGAAGAGGTGTAGGCGTGCCTTGCTTCAAGGAAGCCCTGCCAGCGATCCCGTTGGCAGTGCAGGTATGGCCGGTGTGCACAAACATTCTTTCTGGTCGAATAGTCTTGACGTGTCTACGTTGTTCTTCGCCACAGCGCATTCTTGATTGTCGAGTTGCGTTAAGATGGTGCTTTTTTTCTTTTTTGCAGGCAAAGGATACTCTCCACCAGGGAAGGAGTGCGCACATGCACCATCTTCGTCTCAACAAGAACTTCCTTGGCCAGCTCATGAATTGGGCAAAGCTGCAGCCTCATTTTCTGAAGTTGGCCAATCTTTAGCCGCTCAGAATGTCGTGCACACCGGCAAGTTGCTGGACAAAGGGAAAAACTTGTTAGTCAAGGAAACCTTGCCGCTATTCAAGATTAGTGATATAGATGAGGATAGTAAAGCTTTCTCCACAGAGGGGAAAATATTGAATTGGTATGGCACATATCTTTCTATCTCCCCTGGGCAAAAGAAAAATGCACGTTACTTCAAGTTCGATATCGTCGATGCCGATTGCATTGACACGATCACGGTCGTCCTTATGGATCCCTTCATTGAGACCTACACCAAGGAGCTCAAGATCGGCTTGTTCATAAGGATTGACCGTCCCCTTGTGAGGCCTAAAAGCCATAATGATGCTGGGTCATCTTTGTTCTCCTTGCATGTCGGTGCGTCGACAACCATTCGACCTTGTGACCCATTCCCTGTTGCTTTAGCTTTCTATCCTGAGACCAAGATAAGCACATTTCTTTCTGACGCTACAATTTCTGAGACTACTAGCCCACGTCCGCCCTTGGCGACACTGGCGTTCGTTGTCTTGCAAAGCCGTAATTTCCATCAAAGAATTGGCGCTACATTTGGGGATTTGGTTGTTGTTGATGGCTTGACCCCAGACGACAAAGCAATTGTACGTATCAGAAGCATTGGCTTCAGCATTTCTTTCTTTCGATATTGACAGACCTTTTGCCATATGTAGGTAAGCTTTGTCAACTCTCGAAAGTATGACTATGATCGAGTCATGGCCCAGATGGCTAGGGAGGACATTGTTATGTTTGTGGCTAGGAATATTGGCCTCTTTGTTGGCAAGGTGCGCACATTGTCTGTTCTGGACGTCACAACTTTGGCCCCCGTGCGAGGATCACGCTTGAAGGAAGAGTTGACCACAGCATTTCATAGACAGTGTGAGATTCTCGGCTACAATAGAGAGGTGACTTTGCATGGTTTGCACTCAACCGCATAAAGACATCTTTAGTGGTCTTCACACATTTGTTTCTTTTGTAGGTTGTGGGGACTTTGCGCTTTGTGAACTTCAATAGAGCTCTCTTGCATTCCCAGTGCTCAGTTTGTGACTCTCCGAAGGTGAAGAAGGTTGAAGGCCGACTGTCTTGTTCTCTTTGCGATAAAGATCACGTCATCAACACGACTCTCAGGTTGGAGGCACAGATCCGAAGCAGTGTTGACAGACGTGTTGTGGCGGTTCAAGTGTGAGAGTCTATGGTGGATCGTCTTCTGGGCTTGCCAACGAGCTTCAAGAAGGTATACATGGAGAGCATTCCAGAGGCGAGGGATATTTTATCGACATCTGTTGTCGAGGGTGTGTTCAAAATTGGCACAAATGGGTGTATGATATCTTTCACTCCTCTGTTGGAAACCTAGATACTTTGAGAGCATCGATTTCCATAGCTTTTGGCCTTTCACTACGAATAACTATGCTTCCTTATCTAGACCCCTCTACAATTAATGAACTAAATTTTGGCTTGTCCATTGTACATCGCGTTTCATAAGAAAATCGTATCTTGCTTTTGAGCCTTGTTGCCGTGGTGTCTCTCCATAACTCGCTCTCTATTCTTCCTTCCTCTCCATCTTTTCAACCTTCCAAAGCACAAACTCTCTCTCTCTCTCTCTCTCTCTCTCTCTCTCTCTCTCTCTCTCTCTCTCTCTCTCTCTCTCTCTCTCTCTCTCTAACACACGCACGCAAACGAACACACAAGGTGACTAAATATTTACAATCTTTGCGTGTCTTTCCAATGGCTCGCTTGACCGAGCACAATGCCGATACTGTTTTTGCGGTACAATTTCCGAACAATTCAGACATCTTCCTCGCGCTACACCATCTCCGTAACTCAACAGGCACACCGCATGACCTTAGATCGAATTTGCTCAATGACTTGTTTGAGAGCTTCTTGCTTGAAAGACATGCTGTCTCGGGTGCTTGTCTCTTCTTCCGTACTGATGGGTCCACTAGCACAATGACGGTCACAAAATTCTCATCTTTGTATTCAACATGCGCCAACTCACTTTCTCTTAGCCTCGACGTGTTAACGGCCTTCGCTCACTTTACGACTTGTAGATTAAAACTGTATTTGAAAAGAAATGGAAGCGTGAGAACAATCATCTTGGGGATGGCATCGAAACCATTTCTTGTAAAGGGAATTCTGCTTTTCGAAACAAGCAATGGCATCACATACCTTCCCACATTCACAACGAGCTCAAGCCGTGCACGTGTTGGATGGAAAGAAGATGAGGTGGCCACTTTGCATAGGCTATGCTTGTTACATGAGGATTTGCCTGATGTTGAGGTGGTCCGCATGTTCCAAGCCAAGCACACACACACGTTGCACACAACCCAGGCCGTCAAATGCAAGCTCTCACGCCTGAAGAACGAGAGGGTCCTAGTGATTGGTGCTCAAATACGACGCACCCATGCCAGCTTGAGTAATCCGATTAAGAAATACAACAAAAGCATCAAGGACAAGCCCATTACACCCTGCGAAAAATGTGGACGCTTGCTATTCCGCCTCCAGCTAACACGTCAGCTTCTTCCTCCAGTTGCGGAATCCACTTCAAGTAAGCGAAGACGCTATGGAGATGTGTATGTCTGTAGCCAATGCAAGAAACACTCGACAAGCAATAGCAATCATCTGTGGAGCTTGCAAGAGATAGGGCTCAATCCAGCGCTTCCCTTTGTGTCAGATCTAAACGCCGTAGAGGCATGCTTGGTCTCCATTCGTATCCCCTTCGCCAAGATACGTGAACTGACATACGAAGGTTAGTATGGGCTTAGAGGTAGTGTTGTCAATGTGCTTGCCAACTTGGAGAAGAGCCAGGCTGTCCTGCCTCGCTTCATTGAGAATGAGGCTTCTGTCCTTGTGGGCATCAAACGCAAGCTCGAATACGATAGATGTTACCTAAGCGGTGTTGTGCGACCCATGCTCACAATGCGTGCAACCATTACACTATTGTCCACACCACTCTACACGAGAGAAGGTGTCACGATCAATGACAAGTGGCTTGCACACCTTTCTAGTCTAAGTATGCCTCCTACGAATACCGCCAATGCCAATGCGCATGATGTTGAGCTTGAGGATGAACAGACTGATGTCATGCTTCACGGCGTCACCAGTGCGGCAGAGGTTGTCGATTACAGTGGCAAGATTCTTCATGTTGCACCTTGCGAAGGCAATTCACCATTGAGCATCTTCACGGATGAGTATTGCGAAGAGTTGAGCTTTCCAACTCTTTTCTTCGGGTCCCCTAGAAGATATAGAGAGGCTGCAAGCAAAGATTATCAAACGATTGCAAAGTGGGAGCTCCTGAACGTTGACAGAAGATTCGTCCTGGACATCGAAAATTTATTTTTCAAGTCTATCAAAATCATGTCACAACAAGTTGCTTCCTCTGTTTGGGTGCGAATGCGCAAGGGAAAGCTAGCAGGTACAACTCTGACTGCAAGGCAAGTTGTACAAGACACAAACATAGAGAGCCTTCTCAACTCAAGATTAAGCTTCAGAGACTTCGAGGCACTACGCACATCCCCCAACTACAAGGAAAAGATGAAAAAAAATGTCTTTGCAATGATCCGACAACTTGGACCGCCCACATTTTTTGTCACTTTCTCCTCCGCAGAGCGAAGATGGAAAGAGCTTCTTGCTGCACTAGAGAAGTTAGTCCCGCTGACCCAAGAGCCTGAGGAGAGTCTAAGCTCATATCAACGTCGCCTCATTCGTGCCGACCCCATAACAACTGCTCGTTTCTACGTCAACAGGTTCAACGCAATGAAACGGTTATTGCGGACTGATTCCTCTATATGTGGAAAAATACGAGATTTCTTTTTCATCACGGAGTTCCAAAGTCGTGGTAGCCAACATGATCATGGTTTGTTGTGGCTAGAAAATTCTCCATCACTCACAACGCACTCAGATCAAGATATTGTAATGTTTATGGATACCCACATTAGCACAGATGGATCCATCTTGCCCAATGACCTTTCTGAAGCTTACAAGCACAAGCACCATAAGACTTGCCAAAAGAAGAGCAAAAGTTGCCGTTTTGGATTTCCATGTTTTCCCATGCCATTCACAACTATTATCCGGCAAGGAATACTTGAGGCGAACATAGCTAGACAAGGTAAGGTTTACTTGCAACAAGTTGGAAGACAACTCAGCCAAATTGATTTACAAAATGCGCCCACATTCGAAGAATGGCTAGAACAAGCACAACTCTCCATGGAACAGTACTTGCTTGCCTTGCAAGCAACTATCTCGGGACCCACTATTTTCCTCAAGCGCAAACCAATCGATATATTCACGAACAACTTTAATAAGTCAATAGCTTCTCTTTGGAATGCAAACACAAATATACAATTCGTGCTAAACACACATGGAGCTGCGAGCTACTACACCTCATACATGACAAAGATGTACAACACATTAATAGGAGCAATCAAGGCACAGCTTGATCATTGTGTCGCAAACAATGCAACAACATTGGAGAGACTATGAAAAGTTGGTAGCACAATCCTTAACACACAGAAAATTAGTTCACAACAAGCTGCTTACATATGTCTCTCGCTTCCGTTGCATAGCTCCTCTAGAGAATTCTTATACATAAATACTAATCCACCTGAAGAACAAGCTCTCGTTCTCAAAAAAAAGAACTCCTTGCAAAAAATGCACCCCCGACACAACAAATATCTGCCTCCATCATCGACAAATACGCCTCCAGACCACACTCATTCTTTCCCATGTGCTTGGCCCAGTTCGCTTCCACAACCAAAAATCCCTCCAAGACTGACACGTTGCTGCGAAGGACACGCATCATACGGTACGTTAGATACAATAAAGCCAAAGACCCTGACAACCACTACAGAGAACAATGCCTTCTCTTCCTGCCATGGACAAGGAATGAGAATGAACACCTCCTCGAAGGTTCGTCTTGGATCGATGTCTACACTTCGAACATTGACACAGTGAAAAACAATGAATCACAGTTCGTTGTCGAAACAGCTCCACTGGACAGGCTCGCCACAGCCATCGCAACCTCACGCAGCACGAGAAGTGTAAGCTCCTTGAGCGATTTCGACAATGCCAACGTGATCATCAACACCCCGTCAAAGCAACCGGCGAAGAAACCATTTGCTTTACATTTTTCCAAACATATTGGCATGACCAATGAGGATTTCCACGCATCAATAAAGAAGCTAAACCCACAACAGCGACTCATCCTCGATGACGTCATTCTCAAAAAACGCATAGCACCATCAGAAAAGATACATCTCTTCCTCACAGGTGGAGCAGGCACTTGGAAAAACATTCACGTTGCTCTTGCTAGTCGAAGCCCTCATTCGTTTCTACACACATAAGTCAGGCCACAATCCTGACTTTCCTAAGGCACTCTCCTAATGGCATATACAGGCAAGGCAGCATTCAACATTGGTGGCACGACTATACACTCAGCTTTACATTTGCCTTTGATAACTACGACACACACAAGTCTCGGAGCAGAAAAGCTAGATGCATTGTCCTTACTTTATCAAGATTTGGAGCTTGTAGTGTTTGATGAAGTCTCCTTGATAGGATCAAGTGTCTTCTCATTGGCTGACTCACGTCTTCGTGCCATCAAGAGAAAACACGACTAGCCTTTTGGTGGCCTTGATGTCATACTTTGTAGTGACCTCTGCCAAGCTAGCCCAGTCAAAGACTCCTGGATATTCACAAGCAAGCAACCTCTTCTAGAGGCGGTTGCACCTTCGTACTGGCATGAATTCCCTAAGTGCTACGAGCTAACGACGACAATGAGACAAAATTTTCAAATTGGTAAGAACTACTTCAACACCCTCACATGCAAGCAATTCCCAGTTCAGCCTGCCGCAGCCCGCACAATTCACCGATCACAAAGGCTTACACTCAACACACTAGCTTTCAACCCCAAAGGAATTAGGTCTCACGGCCTCGCATACACTGGTCTCACACGAATTTGTGACACTGCAAATCTATATTTGATAGAGAGCTTGCTACCTTGCAACATTCACACCGATGCATCTGTCCTTAAAGAACTCCACAGGTTGCGAACAGAAGCAGCTTATTCCCCCATCTAGAAGCAGCTGCATCTCCACCAAGATACACATTACATTGTGCAATCACTAAACGTCGTCTCCCTTGGAAAGCATGCAAACGATATCATCCACGACAAAAGCCTAATGGCCTCCGACATCCTCTGCCTACAAGAGACTCGACAACATACAACAACCATTCCAGGCTTCTGTAGCATATCCTCAACACAACTACACGGCATCTCCATTCTCCATAAAAACAACCTAATACCTACAAAAATACGCATCTGCATAAATCAAACACTTGAAACGATCCATGCAACTTTCCACTGCACCAACAAGTGCCTAGCGACAGTCATTTCACTCTACAGGGCACCGACATCATCGCTCCCACGCTTCCTACATAGCATCTCCAATCTTCTTAACTCAACCCGCACCATGCGACCACTAATCATAATGGGAGATTTCAACATTGACGCACTTCAGGAAACCAGCACATATAGAACCCTTTCCAACCTCGTTCTCCAACACGGTCTCCACCAATTGATACACCATCCAACCACAATACACAACTCTATACTAGACCACGTATGGGTTAGCAATGACCTACCACAAACCACATCTGGCACTAACTATAACTACTGGTCCGACCACTCCACCACATACCTCCTCATCGCCAAAAACTAACCTTCCCTTGCTTTCTGCAGGCCATTGTGAGTCCTCGCCTTGTTATACACTGAGAGAGATCTCAAAGATCTACTTGACAAGTCTCCACCTCAAAACTCATGTGTGTGTGTGTGTGTGTGTGTGTGTGTGTGTGTGTGTGTGAAAGAGAGAGAGAGAGAGAGAGAGAGAGAAGAGAGGGGGGATAAGAAGAGAATTTTTATCGATGCGAATAAATATCAAAGATCTACTTGACAAATGTTGATCTCAAGATCTAATGTGTGTGTGTGAGAGAGAGAGAGAGAGAGAGAGAGAGAGAGAGAGAGAGAGAGAGAATTGTCATATTCTTGGAGTGATCCACTCTTTCCACTTGTGTGCATACAAACCCTTATCCACACCTATAGATATGTGTGTGTGTGTGTGTGACCCAACGACCATGCTTTTCTTGGTTGTAGCAACATGCAAGTCACACGCTAGTATAAAACAATTAGTTCATCTAAATTTAGAATGTCTTATGTTGCATATATACTAAATCTATGACTCCATTACTTAAGATGATACTATTGAAGCTACATTTGGTTATTTATATTATATCCCAATAAAATGCGCATATTGAAATTCTTATTTTTTATTTATCAAAGATTAGTCTTAAAATAAAGTTCACTTTTGGATTTGTTCATTTACCTCGCTTATTTGTATAGAAATACCTCATATGAACACAATTGGGGAATGCATATGCACACTTTCATTACTTTTTCATTATGCAATATAATCTATACTATATATAATTGAGCTTAAAATTTTCAAAGAAAGAGAGGGTATCCATGTGTCACTCTCTCTTCATTTTAAGAACTTACTTTAAGAAACATTTGATTTGAAATGTAAAAGTGAACGGTAAGTCAAAATCATTTTGTTTGAAATGTAAAAGTGAAAGGTAAGTAGCAAGTACACTAATGGTAGAAAATGAAAAGACTTAGTTTTGATTTCTTCTATCAAAAGGTCACAATACTTAGTACTATATATATTTTTATATTTTTTAAAGTCTTTAGCAAAGCCATGGAGTTTCACTCCGGCCTTCAATTTTGATTACTTTTGTTTTTGTAAAGGCTGGCTCTATTTCGTAGCTTGGGAAAATAACGAGCAATGAGTTGTGCACACGTCGATAAGTTGGTCAGCCTCGAATGTGCGTGTGCGTGTGCGTGTGTGTGTATGTGTGTGTGTGTGTGTGTGTGTGAGAGAGAGAGAGAGAGAGAGAGAGAGAGATGCGGCACATCGCACGTCTGAGAGAGAGAGATTAGGTTTCATTTTCTACGGCACTATCGTGTGTGTCGCAGGTTTGAGAGAGAGAGAGAGAGAGAGAGAGAGAGAGAGAGAGAGAGAGAGAGAGAGATGTCTTCATTATTTGTTGTAGCTTTGTGTGTGTGTGTGTGTGTGAGAGAGAGAGAGAGAGAGAGAGAGAGAGAGAGAGAGAGAGAGGGCCAATCCCATTTAGTCCTGCTGAGGAGTGTGTATGTCTATTTCTATTCGAAAGAGAGAGAGAGAGTGCCATTGATCGGCCTTGGCGCTTGACAGAGAATGCTCCCCCCCCCCCCCCCCCCCCCCTCCCCTTCCTCTTAAACTTGATCATGAACACAACCCGCCATTTACTTCATGTCTAGCTTCTCAAATGTTGCTGCAATAGGCCTCATATAGTCTCCTTTATCAACACCCCTGGTTGCCAACAGCTGATCCACCACGAGCCGCACACCCTTATACAACCTCAATCCTCTGCTGGTCGGGACGCCAAGACTCTGGATCCAATACATGTCCCACTCGCCACAAGCGCTTGCTGAGCCACCTACTCCAAAAACGTTGCCTGTCTGCCACCTTGATCTCGACGAGCTCCATTTTTTCCTAGCTGCGACCTTCCACACCACAGAGAGAGAGAGAGAGAGAGAGAGAGAGAGAGAGAGAGAGAGAGAGAGAGAGAGAGAGAGAGAGAGAGAGAGAGAATGAGTCCCACATTCGTCTCCACACTTTCTTCGTCTTTTTTCGGCCAGTTAGTGGATGGTACAATGTTGCTTTCCCAAGTTTTCACATCCCAAACTCCTGACATAGAAGAAAAAAGGGGTTCTGCAAAGGGGACAAGTGGCATTGCTTGCCGCAACAGTGCTCACGGCAATGGTCGTGCAAGGCGGGTCTTCCATTCAATGTTTGGGAAAAATGTGTCTCAGCTTAATATCATGCCATTTTCAATTTCAAAAATGCCGGTTGAGGGCAAGGGGAAAAGGAGAAATCCCACCCCAAAATAGAGAAAAATAGTGTAAAAACCTGCAAAATAAACCTAATTTTCTAAATTTTCTCTTGGAAAATTAAAGGAAAGCAATTTTCTACATTTGAAGAAAATGATTTTTCCAGAACACTGATGTGATTGCATTAGAGGATGATCATTGCCAGTCGAGGGTATTGGCCTTGGTCTTGGAGTTAGCAATCGTTTGCTCATTTGGATCCTCCTTGGTGTTACATACCTAATGTGGCCTCCCCCTAGAAATGATGACTCCAGTCTCTTATTGTAGGGCTACCTCCGTGCACATGCCTCCATTATAGGACTGCCTCCATGTCATTTTGCTTACATTTAGTACCTGGTCACTTTGGAATGGCTAAATAGCCTTCCATCTTTGTTTGCAAGTCAAGAAAACTAGTGGCTTTTCGAAAATAAATGCTTGATTTGATTGAGTGATGAGACAGATCTTGAGCAAGGCCTCAAAAGTCAACCATCTGAAAGGCTATGCCTGTTTCGAGGCTCTTAACCACCACAATTAGATAGGTAGAGAGAAAAGAGTCGGCTCGTGACTGAGCAGAAAGTAGGCTCGCTGGTACACACGACTAGGCTCTTCGCCTCTCACATGCTTGCTTCATTTTAATACTACAAACTACACACACACACACACACACACACACACACACACACACAGATGTTTTTCTTCCTACTAACGTGGTTTGAGACCCGTTAATCTTGAGACCGACTAATCTCGACTCTCAGCTATTAAGTTTAGGCAAACCTTATCCAATCCAAACATTGTTAGCAACAAGTCGTATGTTGCATAGCAAGTTAGAAGAGAGAGAGAGAGGGGGGGGGGGGGGGGGGGGGGGGGGGAGAGGAAGAAGATCACAACAGACCTAAAAATATTAGCCGATGAACGTTGATTCTTGAACTCAAGGGCTTGTATGCTCACATACTTATACAAGGAGAGGGGGACATAGTGACCTCAAAGGTTAATGCGAGCGAGAGAGAGAGAGAGAGAGAGAGAGAGAGAGAGAGAGAGAGAGAGAGAGAGAGAGAGATCATCCTTAAAGGTGAGATTGACCTATGGGACCGAGTACAACATGGAACATGCTCGAAGACTATGGATATAAGGGTGGCCACTGACAAGTTGAATCCATGAGGTGGCTAGGAGAGAAAGGTATGTAGGCCATGGTATGGGCTAAAATGTGGGTAGAGCAAGTTTGATGTGATCAAAAGCTGAGCACTCATGTAGGGTATGATGATCGCACTCTCAAATTGTTAAGGGATATAATTCGCATACAAAAAGATACTCTCCTCCATGTAGTGCCTCAATGCTCTGTCTCACATTTAAGGGAGTGGAAGTTAAGCCAATTGGCTGCTATGGTATAAAATATGGGTAAGAGCAACCATGTGAATAGTTGAATACAGTCTGCTCTCTCAAAGAAGAACAGGCATGTGTGTATGTTTTTTTTTTTTGTGTGTGTGTGTGTGTTTTGCAGCACGTCCTTTCTTTTAGCATGATGCCCAAAACTCTTGCAAAGAGAAATGATCGAGTGAAATTTTTTTACTTTCATTGCACTCACATTTTAAGGTGCCAATGGTGCCCAAATGTACATGAAAAACAATATGCGACTTATATCACTAACATGCTTATGGTCAATTGCAAGAGACCTCAACATCCATGTGACGAGTCTTGGTAGATGCAAGTGTACATGCTTGCTAGATTGAGTGAAATCCAACCTGTAAATTTTGAAATTTACCCACATATAGAGACAAAGTTGTTATAGCTATGAAATCACCCCCAGGTCACACACCCATCATGAATACTGCCTTTGAGAAGCAAACAACACACTACTCACCAAATCAATTGTGCATACCAATGGCCAAGTTTCTTCTACTACTATGTGGTGTAATATTGGTATGTTGGGTCATGGTTGGTACATGCATCCTAAGTGCCAACAAATAGCAGTTGATGACTTACTTGACTCTGATGCCCCAAATGCAAGACCAAAACTACACGAGAGAAGCATGGTGTAATGGAATTTGCCTATTCAATTTGAGAGTAGCGGAATTTAATGAGAATGCTTTCAAGAAATGATCTTGTGAGCATAGCGGGTAGACATAATTGAAGATAGCAACATAATCATAGCAATTAGTTAACTTGGCATAGACAATACTTTTGCAAGAGAGAGAATTTAGAGAACATGACAACAGTTGAGGACCGGATTTATGTGGAGCCGGTCCCCCCTCCAATAGGCATTTGTATTATGATTTCTCCCATAAAGAGAGACTTGTTACAATACATTCTTTGTGTTCCTTGTGACCTAGGTGAAGCAATGAAGATGGAAAGCTTCATGCATCACCATCATAGCATAACCTAAACTTGAAGAAAGCTTTAACTATACCAAGCCTCAGTCCCAAGACCTCAAACACCTTCGAAGGTGGAGAGAGCTAGCAGGGAATGAGGGTAGGGAAGAGGAAGAAGAAACATTTCATACGAGAAAGAGCTAGTTCCTCACTTATCATAACTCTTGAGCTAGCATACATAATAGCATAGTAATGAAGAAGAAGGAGATGACAAGCTCAAGCATTCAAGCATGGCTCTTGGTTGGATTTGCACTCCATAGCAAAGAGTGTTGGTGTAGGCTCTCAACCTCTACTTGCTTGGAGAGGGAGCTCTTGCACTTTGCATAGCACACAATGAGAGTGTTTGTGAGTGTGTGTGGGTGAGTATACCCCCTAAGCACCCCCCTAGCTTGCTTGGGTCGACCCCCCCCTTGTAGCTCATGCTTGAAGCTCATTGGACCCCTCCAGGCCTAACCAATCATAAGCAGGAGCCATTACAAGCAACAGGGGTAGCCTTGGGACAAGTGTCTCCCTTTCCCCTTTGAGAGAGAGGACTTGATAAATGCAAAATCAATTAATTAAATATCCTAAATTATCATTGGGCCCCTTGGGTGGCCAACCAATAGGCTTCAGACACACCATGAGGGCAACATGAGGAGGAACTTGACAAGTGTCCTTGCTGCCTCTTCAAGCTGGGGCTTCCCTTGTGTGTGTGTGTGTGTTCTCTCTCATCCCCCCCCCTTGTAAGCTCGCCCCCCTCCTTGTAGGGATCTTTTTGACTTTAGGAGCTCAAGTACCTTAGTCATCAAGCATGACAAAGCACTTGGACTAGGGGGTATTCCCACAAGCATGTCAAGGCACCTCAAGCACCTTAATCAAGCGGCAAGTCAAGCACCTCAAGCATGGAGTAAGTCAAGCACCTCAAGCACCTCAAGCAACTTAATCAAGCACCTCAAGCAGGACAAACACCTCAAGCACGACAAGCACCTCAAGCACCTCGAGCTTGGGCCGGGTTCCCACCTCAAGCTCAGCCCTAGCTTACCTAAGGTCAAAGGACTTTTTCACACATTATTGGAGGTCTTCAATGAAGCTAACCCTAAGGTCTTATTCTCCATTGGTTAGCCTTGCTCTTGATAGACCATCTCCCATTTGGGCCCCTTTACTATTGGCCCCGTGTTGAGATAGATCTATAAGCACATATCTATATCTTAACACTTGTTCCCGTTTATTCTCCCACATTAAGTGATCAATTTAATATGAGAAAATAATTTGGGTTGGTTAGATATTAGATTTTATGACTTACCTCTCTCTTGAAATCATAGTCGTCCTCGACTATGAGGTAGAAGAGATAAAGGCTTAGTCATTAGTCAATCGTACTTAGCGGGTAGAGGATCCCTTTTTTACCCTACGACATCTTTCCAAGATGGATGACTAATCCATTTGGTGCTTGGGAGACATAGCTGCTGCAAGCATGTCTGCTCTTTAGTCCATTGATTCTCCCAAAGTAGTGTGACAAATTCTACTTGGTGTTTGAGAGACGTCGTCATCACAAACATGAGTCTAAGCATGCATACTAGTTAAATTTGTGCACAATTAAAAAGAGGACTAGTCATATAAGACAAAAAAATGAGTCATTTAAAAGAAATTTGTACATTTGCTTACTCTAATGTAGCATTGTAAGAATTGACAAGGTTCATACTATCCTTAAGTTGTACTCCTTGCATGTATTTAGCATCTTCAAAAGGATAATTTTTGAACTGAATAAGATACCATCGGATTATCTTACCATGTCATAGTACCTTGTCTTCATGCCGAAGCACAGCTTCGGGTTGTAGCACCTCTTCTTGGTCTTCGACTTCGGGAGGGTCTTCAATAATTGGTTCAATTGGTGGCTCTCCTTTGTAGGGCTTAAGTAGGCTTACATGAAAGGCATTGTGTATAAGCAAATGGTTGGGCAACTTGAGTTGATAAGCCGTCTCATTGATAGTCTTCAAGATTTGGAAAGGACCATAGTATCTTTTTGCTAGTTTAGCATAATACTTTTGATGGCCCGTAGGATTTTTGCCCGTCGTTTGCCTTAATCGAGCCTTAGGAAACTTGAGTAAGACCCAATCATTTTCTTTGAACATTAAGGCTCTTCTGTGCTTATCAGCAGCAGCTTTTTGCCTTTGTTGAGAGATGGCTATAGCCTCCCTAATCTTTTGAAAAGATTCTTGTAGGTCACAGCTATACTCATCGGCGGCGAAGATCTTCTCATGTACTTTCAGTAGCAAGGGACTTTTAGGTCTTCCCTCTATGATCTCGAAAGGTGCTTTCCCCGTAGAAGTATGTACAGTATTATTGTAGGCATACTCTACTAGCGGTAAATACTTTTCCCATTGTGAGCATTGATCTACTTCGGTAACATAAGTTTTGAGTAGATCGAGTATCGTAAGATTGGCTATCTCACTTTGGCCATCCGTTTGTGGGTGATAGGCCGAAGAGAAATTCAATCTTATTCCTAGATTTTCAAAGAGACCATTCCAGAAATTACTGGTCATTCTAGGATCTCTATCTGACACCAGGGTCCCATATCAATTGTGTGAGGGGGACGTCTTTAGCTTAATCGCAAATTCGTTGCCTCCTTAGAGAGAAACATAGAATGTTAAGACAAGACATCATGCAAAGGGAGCCCATTACTTAACTCATTCCCAATGGACCTCAAATTGACCTAATAATTCTTGACTCAACACACACACACATACACACAAATAGAGAGAAGGGGGGGTAGGGGGAGGGACAAACTTGCCATGATTAGGAGGACTATGTTGGAGCTTGGCATGACCAGCTAGAAGGAGATTTGTCCTTGGTCAATCCAAATGTGGAGAGTAACTACACTTTATTAGTTGTTCAATCTTACACTCGAAAAGGTAGACATAGTGTTGATCCAAAAGATAGACTTGTGCTTGGTTGGTGTGAATGTGGAGGGCACTTAGACCTTGTGTGTTGTGATACATTGTCATCTAGAAAGTAGTTATAGTGGTGGTTGATGCACAAGTGTATTAAAGAGCTATAAAAGCTCACATAGACATTTGCCCACATTTGCCCTCCCTATGAAGGGAAGGAGAACAATGGTTGCTTCAAGTGACGCACATGTGGCCGCGGCAACGCATGGGTCACATACTAGTTTTTTTTAAATGAGCTTAAATTACAAGATGCCTATGAGTTTGAAACTTTGAAAAATGCTTAGTTGATGGATGTTGGTCTATAGATACATTATGGACCTTTCGTTTTGCCCCATAACCTCATGAAAGAGGTCTTGAAAGATTATAATTTTTCTCTTTGTCAGTGTTTTCAAGATTTGGGTTTTTTTGTTATAAAAAAAACTCGTTTAAAAACTAAGTTATGAAGATTGATTTATTGTTGTAATATGATTTTTCCTATCCATAAACTTTGAAATTTATGAAAAATTTTATTTTGATGAAAAGTTATATTCAATTTATGAAAATTTTGTTGAAACTACACTAAATTTTTATGATTTTTTCATCTTAAAACTTATATCACCATAATCTTTATATGTACTTATCTTGGCAAATCAAAAATTTGGTTATGTTCTTACCTCATAAAGCATGAACATGATTTATAAATCTTGTTTTTAGCTTCACCAAATAATTTTGACAAGTTGTTGAAAAAACAGAACACTTTCGTACACTTGAGTGTCCAATTACAGAACTAATGTTAATCGCATTACCATACAAAACAAGCTTTCGATTTCGAAATAGTAAAACAAAAAAATAAAGAGGAAATTCCCAAAATACCCCTCAAATTTCAGAAATTCCCAAAATGCCCTTCAAATTTTCCAAAATTCCCAAAATACCCCTGGTTGTGAAACTAAATTTCTCGAAAAATAAATTTTTTTGTAGGTCTTCACAGGAAGAGTGATTGTCTATCGTACAAGATGCTAAAACTACAATTTGAGTTGGTTACGTAGGCTTTGGAGATGAATTGCTTCATTATTTTTAGACATAATTGCCTTTTTTGCGATGGTAACTGGTGACAAATTACATGTTGAGCACTCAAAAACGGATCTCAATTGTAAAAAACGAATGAAGATTAGAAAATCTTGAACATTCCAACCAAAATAGATACAAGGGTATTTTGGGAATTTTTGAAATTTGAGGGGTATTTTGGGAATTTCCTCAAATTAGAGGGGTATTTTGGTAATTTCCCCAAAAATAAACCCCCTCCTCATGCTTGCGCCGCGATCTCGCTCTCACATGTTCTCTCCGCCTAAACTTTTTGCTGCAGCTCGTTGACGGCCACTTGGCGCCCGATTTGGGCCAAAAGCCTTTTCTTTTTCCGAGGGGCATCTCTAGCGCCTGCGTCGTCCAGCTATAATGGAGGATTCGAACATGTAACGTTCGGGTGATTCGTAGATCTGGTCATGGGGCCTCCTGCGCTCAACATCTCCTCCAGCGAGCCGGTAGAGGACGCGCAGCAGAATCTCCTACCTTCCAAACCTCCTCCTTTACCGGAGGATTCGCTCCTGGAGGTGCAGTCACAACGGCGGGCCAATTGGGCGCGGTTCTCCTTTGCCTTTGGCGTCGCAGCATGCATATTCGCCTGTGTAGCCGCTGTCTTTGTGTTGTTTTCCTGCAGGCACCGAAATCAAGCTGATTTTTATTCCGATCCTGAATATACGCAGAGATGGGGCTTTTCACGGCCGCTAAAAACCCTAAGCAGACCAGTTGTCCTTCTCATCTCATCAGATGGCTTCCGGTACGGCTACCATTGGAAAGTGCCACTCCCCAACATTCATCGGCTTCAAGTGAACGGCACCGAAGCAGTTCCTGGCATGATCCCTGTCTACCCTACACTTACTTTCCCAAACCACTACTCCATAGCCACAGGCCTCTACCCTGCTTGGCATGGTATCATAGCTAATTACTTCAGCGATCCCTCTTCCAACGAGAGATTCCACCCTGGAATCATTGACCCAAAGTGGTGGCTTGGAGAACCCATCTGGGAATCTATTGTTAAGCATGGTTTGATTTCCGCTACCTATTTCTGGCCAGGCAGTGATGTCTCCAAGGGCGCTTGGAATTGTAATCTTCCCTATTGTCAGCATTACAATCACTCAGTCCCTTATGAGGATAGAGTTGACACGGTTCTTGCTTATTTCGATCTTCCCGACGATAAAAGGCCCAGCTTGATCACACTCTACTTTGAAGAACCTGATCATACGGGACATATGGTCGGTGCAGATGACCCTCACATAGACAAAGCAATCGTTCGTGTTGATCAGATGCTTGGTAGACTATTTGATGGCCTTGATGCAAGAAATGTGTTCGATGATGTGTCCATCATCTTGTTGAGTGATCATGGCATGGTGGGTACCTGTGATAAGAAGATAATTTATTTGGAGGATTTTGCACCTTGGATATCCATGCCCTCTAGTTGGACAGATACTTTGAGTCCTGTCCTTGCCGTGCGCCCTCCACCTAATGTTGATGTAAAAGAGGTTTACCAGAATATCACAGAAGCTTTGAGCTCTGGAAAGGTTGCCAACTCCGAGTTTCTACAAGTGTATCTAAAGGAGGATTTTCCTTCAAGATTGCACTACTCGAGCAGTGATAGAATACCGCCCATCATTGGGATTGTTGCAGAGGGGTACAAATTGGAAAGGAAGCGATCGCCTGCCAAGGAATGTGCAGGAGCTCATGGGTATGACAACGAGGCTTCTTCAATGCACCCCATCTTCATTGCACATGGGCCGCAATTTGCCAAGGGGCGTCAAATCGCATCTTTTGTCAAT
Source organism: Adiantum capillus-veneris (assembly GCF_014529385.1). NCBI lineage: Eukaryota > Viridiplantae > Streptophyta > Polypodiopsida > Polypodiales > Pteridaceae > Adiantum > Adiantum capillus-veneris. The sequence goes on from NC_140938.1 coordinate 34,266,361, forward strand.
GTTGAGGTGTACAACCTTATTGCATCTATTCTGGGCATTCAAGGAGCTGCAAATAATGGTACTCTTTCTTTTTCACGCACTGTTCTACTCCCTTCAATATAGGTGTCAAATGTTTTTCAACCTCTTGATATTGTGCTTGAGAAGCTTCGGTGAAATTGGGCTTTCATTATGTCACGGTTGAATGAGCCCTGGCCTAATCAGTCAAGCTGAGCAGATTGCCAAGTGCAAAGACATACCTATTTTTGCAAATGTGCATAATTTTTGATAGTTTGTATACAATTATTGGGTACTGTGTTTATTTGATAAAGACCAAATTATCTGTTTATCTACTTATCAAAGCTCAGGATGATTAGTGTTTGTCATAGTGCCTGCTAAGGTAAGCAGGAATGAGGCAAATCCTAAGCATGTACTTGATGCTGTGTGAATGGCAGAGAAATTTGGTTTTCAAGCTCATGCTACCTTTGTTCTGCTTTATAATCAGTGGCTTCATCTCTGTCTGCATGCTTTTGTGTGTTATTGGGGACCTGAATGACAATGGGGCTAGTGATTTTGTGCAAATTTGTGTAGCTTTCTATTGTGGTTTTGTGCATGGCTGCATTTCCAGGTCTGATTTACAGCAGAAATCGAAGTGTGCAGTTAAGAGCTATAGCTCTATCTGCGCTTTGATAGCTATCTTTTCACGTCAATTTCCTTCAAAACTATTAATCCTAGTGCAAGATTAAAATATACCACTTGGAGTTTCCCTCTATTGGCTCCGGCGTTTTAAATGTCCTTATGTTGGCCAAATAGACATCGTTAACTGGTGTTTGGGGCAAATAGCCAATTTGGGTTTAGCTTTTGCCAGACTTGTACTGCCGTTTTATATAGCTTCATGCACAAACTTGAGTCATTTGCGGTTGATCCTTTTCCTTGGCTGACTTTAAATGCATACTTTAAGAAAACGTTATTTTGGGCTGTAGAGAATAAGAATTTGATGTAATCATGCGCAACATCATCTATTGCGGGAAGAATGCCTTTAAAGTGTATTACAGGGCAGACCTAGTTTGGTTGCAGATGTGGAGTTTATAAAGTTCTGAAGCTATGAGGAAGTTGTATTTCATGATATTTGTTGTAAGACTTTGATTTATCTTCTAGCTTTTCACTAGTGCCTGAAAAAAACCTAGGTCTAGCGTAACCTCACCTGCAAAATTTGAAATCTACCTGTTAATCTTTAATTTGAAGGTGAGAGCCTACCAAAATTTAGGTGTAAAACCTCCAAATATTTTTAACTTGCCTCTGAAATTTTCCATAGTTTTATTTTATTGTTAGCATTGGCTGAAACTATTCAATGCTTAGCAAGACGTGCTTTGCAATTTAGAATTAATAAATGGTAGAGCTATTTATTTGCTTATTGCTGTGTACTATGATGTGCCTAATCATGGGTGCTCTGATTCGGAAATTTTTTTACTTAGTTGGGCAATGCTCACACAAATGGCTTAATAGAACTCAGCCTTGTAAATGCAACTATGCCAAAAAATGTGTGGTTGCAAAAATAAGAGACGAAAGTTACAACTAACAGGTATTAAGTTCAAGGCTCATCGGATAGATCTTTGAGATCTCTTGTTATTGCTCCTCGGCCTTTTAACTTATTTTTCGTCTTATGTGTGAACATATATGAGGCTTAGTTATTCAAAAGTAACTGATAACTAAGCTTCGGGTGAGCATTGCTTTGGTTTTTCGGGGACTCTTTAACAACCATGTTTTCCCACGATTTTAACAACCATGTGGTACTACCAATATAGTTCTTTGGTGAAAAGTGAAGACTTTGCATTTGCTAAATGTAGCTGGATTCTTCTTACTATCGTTCTTCACACTCAGTAAACAGGTTCTTTGCAAAGTAGTTACACTTGTATTTAGCCGGACAATGTTGGCATTAAGTAAGCATTGTTAATCATTTTGTGATGCTGAAGCTTGGGCTTGCCTAGTGCTACAGCCACAAAGTATGTTGCAAGTTTGGCAAAGCTTGTATACTTACTGCTCTCTATTGAAAATTCCACCTTGTTTAATTACCAAAATGACTTCATTGTTTATCAGCTAAACTTTAGGAAAGTAGAACAATTCAAATGCTTTGTTATTAGAGACTTGGCTAGTCGAGTGTTTGGAGTTATCAGTGCGTAGAAGAAGACATGAAAAGCCAATGGATTTAATTTGTTATTCAGACATTATGTTGAATGGGTAGGCTCACATCATTGTATTCAATATTAAGCATTCATTGCCTTTGGTTTCTGAATTGGTTGTGCACAAGAGAGCCTATTCACAGCATAAAAGGTCTCATGTTGAGAGTCGAATTTTAAACCTTCTTGTCCATCCAAGGTACATAGATATCTACGATCATCCCTTTATTGCATGACCCTATGGATATACAAACCTAGGTTAATGAGGCACCCTATGGCCAAAGAGACATATAGGCAACTCCCCACACAACATTCTACACGAGTATCCAACGCACTATGGCTCCTGAAAGAGTTCTATGGTTAATTGGTCATCATATTTTGCTCACTTAGTTTTTCCAAGAATGTTGGGAGTGAGATGGGGAGAATGGTTGATTCCAATTTTCAATCTTGCTTCGACACTATTCTATCAACCTTTCACCATCCCTTCCAATTCCCAAATACTCACATACACATAGACTATGACATCGCGTGCGTGCACGCATACAAAAAAAATAAGTAAAATAGATTGACAAGGACAGAGTGTAAGAGGGATTGTAAGAGATGTAGACATAATCATGGAGTGCATAGAGTACCACAGCATAGCATAAAAGAGGGAATGAAAAATTTAGGGCATCTACACAAGAAATGCAACCCCAAACTTCACGGCACCTCTTGTGGAGTTTGGTATTTGATATTTGATATTATTTGTTGGTGTCAAAAATTGAAAGCCTCTCTTTAGTCCACTTTATGTGCACCTCTTGTGGAGTTTGGTATTTGATATTTGATATTATTTGTTGGTGCCAAAAATTGGAGGCCCCTCTTTTACACTTTAATCTCACTTTAGTTATGAGTGGAACACATTACTTATTGCATAACCCTCTTAAAGTGAGTTCTCATTTGCCTATTTACAAAGCAGCGATAGTGGCTTATTGATAAAAGATCTAAAATACTGTGCAAGAATAAAATGACCAAGAATTGTCGGCACCTTCTTCTCAACTCTCAGAATTTAAATCTATAAATCGTCATGCACTCACTGTTAGCAAAATCAAATAGACATCACATAATTAATCATTAAGTTAGCTATCTCAATTGCAGTTAACCACATGCAACAGGAGGGTGCCAATCTCGTAACATCCCTCCCACCAAGGATAGCAACTATCTTTAGTAGCTCAGTAGAGAATCAAACTGGAGGGTGCCTAGTCTCGTATCAGAGAACCCAAGGGTCTACATGTTTTATGTTTATAGACAAATCATATGGCTAAAGGGTCACTGGTCTCCTCACTAAATCATTACATCACACAAATATTAACTTATATACAGTACGTTTCTGATAAGGACCATGTAGTCAATCCTTCAATGACAATGTTTTCTTTGATTATGACGTATACATAATACAAATAGCAGCCTGAAAGGTTGCTTTATGATGACTTTCTTTGGCTGGCCTATGTGGGAATATTGCAAGTTTTGATGTTCTTCTTTGGTCTCATAAGATAAACACAATATCATGAACATGACAACAAAGACATGCATTTTGGAAATTTAAAGGGATTGAATAAAAAATATCCTCATGAGGTTGTTGATTGAAAAATTGACTCACTGAAGAAATGGATTGCACTCCTTTTGGCAAGGTCACCGCTATTATTGTTTTATCTTTGTGTTTCTCAATGCCATTATATGCTTTCAAACATGCCACTAAGATGTGTTAATTAAAGAATAAAAAAATGTCATGTGCAATTTTTCAAGAGGTGCATCATCTCTTCCCCAAACATGTTCCTCCTATGTGGCCATCTTTCTTATTGTCCTAGAGAGAGTTCAACATGCATCGCAAGCCACAAGCAACCAAACATTTTGTGATTAGTACTTCTATCTGAACCCAGTATGAGCTTTCAACAAATTATCGAGAAGTTTTATTGTAATATCATGTCTACAATGTGTCTTTTCCAAGAAGTAGGTAAATGACATATTGCATGACAAAAATTTCACATTAGGGATAGTAGATTTTTGTATTATTTTACAATCATGAACTTTCTCCCCATGCCTACCTAAGAGCCACTGAAGGCACAAAGCATCTGTGTTGTTCTCTAGTAATTTTCAGAGGTCATACTTCGATACTCAAGCAATAGCCTAGAAAAACCAAGAACATATTTATATTTATTTCCTTGTTGTCATATGGATATATGTCATTATAATTTTCACCTTATAAATATTGGAAAAGTAAGCAAGTCAAGATATCTTTGCGACACACACTTCTTACATACACATCACATTTTTTGCATTTTTGCATGGCCACATGGCATCATTGTTTTAGTTTTGTTAATTTCAACTTCTTGTAATTTCCTACTAGGTAACATTTGTACTTTAGAATATTCCAAAGTATTACCAAGTGTACATGTCATCAAAATCTAATGTTGATGTTAGAGACTGTTTCAACCATCAAAGCTTATTTAGACACATGATCCTCGTTTTGGTCAATCAAGTAAAATTTCTTTGCTTTTGTATCATTAGGAATAGAATTAAGTAGAAAACATCTTGAGGTACTAAGAAAATCACAACAAACCCTTTATTTAAAGAAGTGCTTATGGCACTCAAAACCATAAAAAAATAGCTTGATTTAGTCGACAGTCAAAAACCAAACCCATTGTAAGGGATCTACAACCATACATTAGGGGAACACATTGTGTCACTTTAAACATTATTTGTCTTTCACCACAATTATTATGCGTGGGATAAGTACCTACCATTGGTGGAGTTTGCCTATAATAACAAAGTGCATACGTCTATCGGGAAGAAAATCATGGAAAGTGGCAAGAATGTTATCATTTAGTGAGGAATCCCAATCCTCGAGCGAGTACTTCCGAGCGAACAAGAAACCAAGCGAGCATAAGCAATGTAAAAGATTAGATCAATAGTGTAGCAAAGTAACCATGTTGCATCTCAAATAGTCTCAAACAAAAGAGCCATACTCTTCCTTTAATGTGTTCACACACATTAAAAGAGTCTCAAACAAAAGAGCCATACTCTTCCTTTAATGTGTTCACACACATATTGATACAAGTCTTTTCCTTGCTTCCGAACCATCTTCTTGAGCATATTCCAAAACTCTATTTGTGCAAACTTATTCTCCATGGTAAATTCACATGTTGCAATTGTCGTAATTATGGGCACAAATAAACCAAGATATGGTAACTCAAATGCCACATGTCCGTCATAATGCATAGGTAGCTCTTGAACTTGAAAGATATCCTTTGCTTGCTTGAGTGCCATGTGATATAGGCTGCTTTGTGAAGGCATTGCATACAGTATACCAACTACTTTGGAGGGACCATGGGACTATTACTATCGTGTCCTTCATTCCAATGCCTTTAGAGAGAGAGAGAGAGAGAGAGAGAGAGAGAGAGAGAGAGAGAGAGAGAGAGAGAGAGAGAATGAGGTCGTCTTCCATAGTTGCGAGATCACAATCGAGGAATCTTTTCTAAAAAACCAACCTTTTTGGTCGCGCGTCAAAAATGACTTTGATGCACCGATGCCCTTGTTCAGCATTCCCTACCTCCACCTTCTTCTAGAATTCCACAAAAGTGGGCCTAACTTCGCCACTGGCAGCGAGCTCTGCATGGAAGGGGTGAGCATGCTCTCAACCAATCTAGCCAATTACGCTATCTCTCGCTCCTCTCAGACTCAGTCCCGCCTATATAAGTCACTCACAGTGATCGAAAAAAACCTAGGTGTAGTGTAACAAAAACCTAGGTTTAGTGTAACCCCACCTACAAATTCTGAGATTTACCTCTAATTTTTATAATTGGTGAGAAAACCTCCAAAATTTGAAAAAAATTAGTATAGATTGGTATAAAAATCTTCAAATTTACTCAATTTACCTCAATTGTTTCTAACATGTAGGTTTGACAAGTTTTTGGAAAAAAAGCTTTTTCGAGCACTGGTCACTCACTCTCAGAGGTCGAGTTTAGTGAATTTTGAGTGTCGTGTCTTGTTCACTCGCAAGGCTTCTCTCTGTCATGCACTTAGAGTCTCAAAAGCAAGTCGGACTCTCTCTCTCTCTCTCTCTCTCTCTCTCTCTCTCCGTGTCTCTCTTTTTTTTGGAAAAGACTTTAGAAAGACATTTCCAAAACATCAGATACAAGCCCGTTCAAAAGACTCAAAATTCACTCAATGTCTATCCAACTGATGGCTTCAGCCACAGTGGAAATGCTCCTAGCATGCGTCTTCTAAGAGCTCTATGATAGAAGTCAAAATTCATGAGCCTTCTTCCTCTCCTGGCTTATGCACTAATTAGACACTTGTCTACTTCCTAACAGTGGGAACATTGGTACGCTGATTCTGGTTTTGCATATGCTGCTTGCATCTAAACCTTTGTGGTGGCTCTCGAACTCTTCTCGTTGTATGGGATCTCACATAGACAACGTGAGTGAATGGCACATGAAACACAATACTACATTTTGGCGTAAAGCTTGGGAAGTGTGTACCCATCATAAAGGCAAGCATCTTGCATATCTCGCACAGCAGCTTGTTCAACAATGTTCCTTGCAAGAAACCACTTGACAACCTTGTCCTTGGGCACACATAGCCCACCATTGGAGCACCTGATGGGGTTGGTGTGGCCTCTTCCATGCTTGTTACATCCACCGTTACGGCGCTTACTGTCATGACTGCTTATGCTGCAACTACTTTTGCTTCCTCTTCGATGTGGCCATCTCTCTCTCTCTCTCTCTCTCTCTCTCTCTCTCTCTTTTATATAAAGAAAAAGTAGGCTACATTCAATCGTCGCTAGGCTTACTGTCTCTAAATTGTTCCCATGAGGTCACTGGATACACCTTTACTACAGAATGTCTCTTGACCTAGAGATGCCCCCATTAGCGCTTTGCAATAGTATTTTAGCCTTCATGACAGAAACGGCCTTGAGTATAGAGGCAGTCACGGTGTTGATACTGATGGTGCTTCTCATGTTCATCGCTATGTCCCTGGCGACGTGCTCTTCTTCATCGTCGCAATCCGTCGCATAGGCATCAACGGGGGAGGGTGAGTTGCAGTATGAGCCTCTATATCGTAGGATGCCCTTTTCTCCATCAATGTAACAAACTGAGAATTCTATTGTAGCCGTATTGAGGAGGTGGATTTTCTAGCGTAGCAAGATCCCTTTGGAAGGGGACATCTCTGCAAATCCTTATACAAAAATCCTTTACAACTAAATTGAGAAGAAAAAAAAGCATTGTCATCCGCCTACATGTTAATAGAAGGGAAGATCTGACCACCAGCCTCTTTGATCTTCTTCTCCGCAATCTTAGAGAAGAAATTGGCTTTAACGACCAGAGGAGTGGGGGGAGCATTGCCTTTACCTAGCACCTTGAAGTACCCAAATGGTGTGACATCCAGCAAGGGCCCCTTTCGTTTCGGAGCAGATTTCGCAGAGTCGGGCAGAAGCAAGAAGAGATGATCCACATTCACAATGGGACAGTGTAACTTGTTCATTGTCTTGTGAAAGTAGCGCATACCTACCTTCCCAAAGTACCTAGGGTGATATTTGTCGAACAGAATGCGATGGTGGTGCATAATTCCTGCATTACCACGACCTCCGGGATGCTTTTTGTGCTTGCCAATTCTTCCTTGGCATGCATTGATGTGACCTCTCTTCTTCCTGTTCTTCTTCAATTTGGTTGTCATGGCGGCCTTCCTACTCTCGAACCGCCACTTGGCTGAGTTCTTTGCTACTGTTGTGGGCCAGTGTACTGAGGACAAGCCTGTTGAGCACCTGGATATTGCGTCTGAGGTAGCTGGGTGCCATGATATTGAGACTGAGCATGTTGGCCAGCACTCGGATACTGTGATTGAACACCTGAAAATTGTGGTTGCAATAGCGGGACCCCAAGATAATGTGGTTGTTCTTGCTCGGGAAGTGTAAATCGTGGCTGTCGCTGCTGCACACCTGGATATTGCGACTGAACTGGCATATAGTATGGGGCACTCTACATGGGATGGATTCCTCCATAGATAACGAGTGAGTATTGACCAACTTGCTCTCCAGCAGAGGAAGTCTCTCTCTCTCTCTCTCTCTCTCTCTCTCTCTCTCTCTCTCTCTCTCTCTCTCTCTCTCTCTCTCTCTCTCTCTCTCTCTCTAAACTCAACTCTTTCAAGGAGCGCGCACCAAAGTCTCTCTCTCTCTCAAAACTCAACTCTTTCAAGGAGCACGCGCCGATCTCTCTCTCTCTCTCTCTCTCTCTCTCTCTCTCTCTCTCTCTCTCTCTCTCTCTCTCTCTCTCTCTCTCTCTCTCTCTCTCTCTCTCTCTCTCTCGGGTATACAACTCTGAAACTTCTAGGTAGGCTTTGAAATACACAAAGCAGACCTAAAAAAACCACCACACAAAATTTCCAGCCAAAAGTAACTCGTTTACATAAGTATTTCAGGCTCTGAAAAATTTCAGGCCATCAAAGCCGAAAGTCCTGAGACCGATATACGATGTAATAGCCACAACCCGTGCCTTGGCCAACACGTGCCTTGGCCCTCTTTCTCCTACCGACTCTGTAGCTAGCACACTCAAATGCCGAAACCAAAACAGCCAGTGTCACTGAAATTTCTTCTGATGAGCTCATACTCTTTCACCTTCAAGCCACTCTCAAGGAGCTGCATGGCCTTAGCTCCCCGAACAGTTACATAACAGGCAATCTTTTCATTCCTCCTAAATTCCAAAAGACCTCACGAGCCTTGGAAAAGACTGGAGTTTGCCCACTTAGTTGCTCAAGAACCTTAGCAGCCCTTGTGAGACGATCACCACTCTCACCGATTGATATGTTCAACACAATCTTCTGCACTTTGATCTCCCGCATGGGGTTGGCAGCCTTCTTCTCTGCTGAGACGGCCACAGTTGCGACGAGAAGAAGCCCCCACTGATCTCGCTGATACGCTGCTACGAAAAAGCTCTCTCTCTCTCTCTCAACTCTCTCTCTCTCTCTCTCTCTCTCTCTCTCTCTCTCTCTCTCTCTCTCTCTCTCTCTCTCTCTCTCTCTCTCTCTCTCAAAACTCAACTCTTTCAAGGAGCGCGCGCCGGCACGCGCTCCTTGAAAGAGTTGAGTTTTGAGAGAGAGAGAGAGAGAGAGAGAGAGAGAGAGAGAGAGAGAGAGAGAGAGAGAGAGAGAGAGAGAGAGAGAGAGAGAGAGAGAGAGAGAGAGAGAGAGAGAGAGAGAGAGAGAGAGAGAGAGAGAGGAGTGAGTAGTCACCTTATAATCCAAAAATGCCGGTTAAAAGCAAGGGGAAAAGGAGAAATTCTGCCCCAAAAATAGAGAAAAATAGTCAAAAAGATGGGTGAGCAGTCAGCTTAATATCGTGCCATTTTCAATTTCCAAAATAGTCGGTTAAAAGCAAGGGGAAAGGGAGAAATTCCAACCCAAAAATATTCGCGGTCATATTCTCGAGAATGTGCACACATACTCCTCGATGCTATGTGGATGCAATGACACTCGCGTCCTCCTCCTTCCTTCAAGGTTGGGGGGACTGAAGATCCTAGCCATCCAATCAGGGCGTCTGCAAATTGTGGAATCTAACCAACCGTTTGTCATAGATGTCTGACAAGTTAGCACGTGGAAAGCTCTTGCCATTCCACTAATCAGGTTAGTCCAGTTCAGTAGTGGGAATGCGCTCAACTGCCGACACATCAACGCTCATAATCCCCTCAATTTACTCATTGTCACGTGTTCCAAGGGATTGTCTACTCTAATCATTGCCCATTATGATTGCCAGTCATTTCATGACTGATCCGCAATTCAAGAGCACTCAGGGACTGTAGAATCGGGCAAATGGTGCACAATCAAGACTCAGTGGGTTCTTGAGGCAAATTTGCACCAGATATCAGGGCTGTACACTGCTGACTAATCAACCCAGTACGTTAGTGTTGGCCCCCCTCCCCCCGACGCTTGAAGGTCGGGAATGGTCGCCTACTGACCATTCCAAATGTAATCAAGGCTCCCGACCTCCGTCGATTGCCCATGATTAACGAGAATGGTCAGTAGGAGACATTCCCTACACCTGCTTCAACCCGTCGACAATGAGAAGATGGGCGACATAGCCTACCTTTTGTGGTTCTATTTCAAGCTCTTCACCTTCCAAAGGCCCATTTTTGTCTAAATGCTCCCTTTTTCATCTAAATGCTTATGCTAGCTTATATATGTTCTTTTAAAATAATTGAGAAAATGGACCAAAGAGGATACATCCCCACCTTCTCTGGCTCACACCATACCTCGCAGGCACTAGAATCGATTGAATGAGCAGGACTGCTATAGCTATGCTTGGACAGTGTAGCTATAACTTTTACATGTTGTATCTTACAATCTTTTTAGTAGAAATTTTTCATCTCCCTCATAGATGTAATCTCACTCTTGTCATCCTCTGTATGTAAAATCAACCTTGCCTTCTCCAACATTGCATCAATATGTTCTCAGTTTCCATCAATGAGCCGCTATTACCCAACAGATCAGTCACTCATCCAATGACATTTGCTGGCTAGAGACCTGCCCTGTGCTTTGGCCTCACCTACACTCTCACTTTGCTCACTCAATCGTGGCATCAATATCTCGACCTTCATAGTTGGCGATTTTTGCTACTTCACATTGTGCAGAGTCTTTGAGAGGTCTCAACGTCTCCAAAAATATCCGGTAAGGTTAACTTGGAACACGTTCGACCTTCCATATGCTTCACGATCTTCAAATTCTTCACAGCTTTACAAATTGTTTACTTTTCATCTTACAAATGTCGATGGCTTTGCAACATTTTTCTTTGTTCTAAGATTAGAGAGGCCTACTTGCTGGCTACTCTCATAATTGCATTATGAAAATTCCTCCTATTAATCTGACCATGCAAGCCGCTGCAGCACTCGATTGAGTTTTTCTTCTTCTTCTGCTTGCCCCTCAGTCCTAGCATTCGCAACAGGGTTTTGCTCCATGGTAGTGTGTCCCATGAGCTCTTAGCTAGTTTCTGACCTGCAGACTCCTTTTCCTTCTCCTTATACATTTAAGAACATCAAGCACAATGGCAACATTTCTTTCGATGATGTGATTGAGATTGCCGGTGTGATGCATCCTAGTTCAATGGCAAAGGAGTTTGTTGGCATAGTACAGGAAATTGTTGGTACTGCGTTTGTGTGGGTTGCTCTGTGAATGGCAAGGATCCCAAGGATTTACAAACAGAGATTGACGATGGGGATGTTGAGATTCCAGAGAATTAGCTTAACTAATCTTAGGTAGGTGTCTCTCTGGGATGTAGTGCTACTAAAGTAAGTTTTACTTTCTGGTACTGCTGCTGGGTTTTTCCTGCGAATCATTTTTTGACAAATGTCAGCTTGTTATACTTCTAATGAGTGTATGCTCAGTGTGTCAAAGAGAGAGAGAGAGAGAGAGAGAGAGAGAGAGAGAGAGAGAGAGAGAGAGAGAGAGAGAGAGAGAGAGAGAGAGAGAGAGAGAGAGCGCATCGGCTCACATGCTTCAAATAGTGTTCGGGAAAAATTAACTTCACAAACATCCATAGAGGAAATTTCTCAGAATAACGGCCTTTTTTACAATTGAACTCTATTTTCTTAAATTTTATCCTTCTTTCCCTCCCTTCAATTGGTTGTTTTGAGTTTTCAATGGGCTCTTAGCATTATATTTTAGGAGACTTGAAATCTAAAAATTGAAAGAGACGCACTCCAGCCTGCTACAGAGCTTACTCCACAGGAGTGGTGCAGTGAGAGAGAGGAGTGTTGGGAGCTCATCAGTGGCCTGACACTCTGGTTCATCAGGCAGGCCTGTTGCTTCCGCATCTTTGAGGCTCGCCCTATGCCACCAACAGAGACTGTTCGCGATTTTTGGCTAAAACTTATCCATTCTCTCAGAGGACAGCTTGAGGGACTACATGGCAACTCTGACCGCATGTGGGAGCGCAGAGAGGCTTTCTTTCAACTCTGGCGTCCTGGGCCTTTTTGCACCATGGTCTAGGGTGTACTCTGATGGCATTACCGACCACGTGTGTGGCTTTTCCCTCCCCCATTTCTTGATTTAGCCCCATTATACATATGCTGGTTTTTTCAATGGGAGAGTCTCCCATCATGGCTGTTGTAGCCCTCTCTTGAAGAGGTGGTTGTAGCCCTATGGGCAGTTTCAGTAACTAATAGAAGGATCTTTTTCTTGAATTTTTTTTTTTGAAAGAGACGCAGACTTTTTCAGAGAGTTGTGTGTGTGTGTGTGTGTGTGAGTGAGTGAGAGAGAGAGAGAGAGAGAGAGAGAGCATATCCTACAAGGTAGTTTAATTGTGCTCACACTTGGGCTTGGTTTTCATGAGGACTAAAACTTAAGTGGGAGAATGTGCAAGGTGAAGTGAAAGAGAAGAAAAATAAGTCAAAGATTGAAGTAAATCTGGTCAACTTTGGTCCGTGGAAGTGAAAATACTTTTTCTTGGGGATTCTTCAACCTCAACATTTTGTTGTAAAGATCTTTTGTATATGATGAGAAAAGTCGGTGATAGTGATATTGTTTCTCTTTTTTTTTTTTTTTTTTTTTGAGAGAGAGAGAGAGAGAGAGAGAGAGAGAGAGAGAGAGAGAGAGAGAGAATATCTAAGCATTTTTTCTCATTTGTTAGCGCTCCTCCTAGTGGACATACATGGTAGCTCTTGGTTTGGCAAGTCTCTATCATCTGCAAAAAAATGCGATGTCAATACGATGCAACCCTTTCCCTCATCCATGCCAACTAGCAAGATTTCTTTACCACGTTGTCTTGAGAAGACACAAGCTCAAAAGAGATTGAAATTTGCCGCAAACAAATTATGGCCTTCTAAACATCTGCCAAATTTTTCCAAACAATGATCCAAATGGAAAGGAGTCGCATCTTCCATCTTTGTGAACTACGCTGTTCAATCGATCTATATTGAAGTTTCCAAAACAACATATTTTTGTTAGCAATGGTGACATGTATATATACGTGAGAAACTCACTTGATAACTTTGCTCGGTTTTGAGCTTGCTCGGATAAGTTCCCTCGATGTTTGGTAGAACTCCATTCAGTGATGGCAAATGTTTAACACCTCCTTTTACAACAACTTATAAGTTTTCTAACTCCAATCCTTAGAAGAAAATAGTCCAATCGAGGTCATGAAAGAAGCTTGTTCAGAAGATTGCCTGGTAATTGTGGGGTAAAAGGCTCACATTAAACATCATCCGTCCTTTTCTTTTTTCACCATGAGCACAGGGAAGGAAGTAGGGAGAAACTATACACATATCATGTATTTACATCTGTACATTGTTGTACATTACACCCTCGAGGGGCAACCGTGGAAACCACCCCCCAAAATAGGGGAGTAGAATACATTGTGGCCATGCACATATGTGCCATCATTTTTTTTTTGTGTCTTATAAACGTTGGAAAAGTGAGCAACACAAGATATATTTTTCTTTGTAGCGCACTCACTTCTTGCATGCACAACATCATGTTTTTTGCTAGGCCACATGCCATCATTGTTTTAGCTTTCACAATTTCGACTACTTGTAATAACGTACTAGTTAGCATTTGTACATTAGGGTACTCCAAATTAGTACTGATTGTACATGTCATCAAAATCTAATCTCGATGTTACAGATTGTTTCAAGCATCAAAAAATAATTAGACACGTGATTTTTTTATTTATTTTTGCTTAATTTGAGGTTAAAACATAAGCATAATTTTATTTCTCTAAGCTTAAAAGAATATTGCTAATAATCAAGCCATGAGCTTTCCATGCATTTCAACATGCTCTTATAGGATCAACATGATTTACAATTGACCTTGGACTATGCACATTTTATGCTAGAAGACAACTGAAATTTGGGGAGGGAGAGAGAGAGAGAGAGAGAGAGAGAGAAGAGAGAGAGAGAGGGTGTGTAAGATCTCCGATTTTTGGCTCTCTTTTAAATGTAAGATAAAATAATATTTTGATATATATGATTTTATTTTCATTCACTTGAGTTTAAAATACTTGTAGCTCAAATTGACTAGGTGAAGCCATGGTTCAATTGAAAATTTTTATTTATTTATTTATTTTTGCTTTTTGCGACCACATGTTCATTTTAAGCAATTTTTGACAAGAATGTGCAAAATTGAGATCATCACTGCGCGCTTCCCTTGATGCAATACATCAAGTGATTTTATTATTGACCAACGAGCAATTTATTCTATTTTATTATGGACGTCACTACTTATACATACTTATAAAAGTAATGTCGGCCCTTTTACACAATTTTTAGTGCAAAAGCTTCAATTTGACCTCAAAACCAGGAGAATTTCAAGTTTTCACCGCCTACGGGAAAGGGCCAATTGTAAATGACCGTATGAGTGGATTCTCTCATGGAGTCATATGTTTGTAATTGATATTGTGGTAGTGCTCTAAGATGTCCAACAAATGGTAGAATGATTACTATTTTAAAGTTTTTTTCTAAAAGCGTCTTAGATTCCATGTTATGTAAATCCATGATGATGATTGCTTTTCTTTTATTTGTTGAAAGTGTTGGAGCTATTTGCTTTGATTTTTTGAACCTTCATCTGAATCATCCACGTAGAGATGACAAGATTTACCAAGCCATCTACTGACTATTCATTGTTTTGAGGTTTTGCAAATTTCGCACAAACCTAGCGTTTATGATGCCATGGTACGTAAAGCCATGATGGCAATTACTATTTTACATTTTTATTTATTTGAAGAAAGCATCTTTGATGTCATGATACGTAAATCCATGATGATTACTCCCATTTCAAAGTTTTTCTAAGCGTCTCTAATGCCATGGTACATATAGCCGTGATGATGATTGTCTCTAATGCCATGGTACATAAATCCATGATGATGATTGTGCCATGGTACGTAAAGCCATGGTGATGATTGCTATTAATTGAGATCTTGGGGGCCCAATATGTTTACTACATGAAGGCTTTGTATATATGTGTGCATATGTGATTACATTGATATTATGCTTGTTTCTATGTCGTGTGCACATATGATTGCATCGTCATTATGTGTGCATATGTGTGCATATGTGATTACATTGATATTATGCTTGTTTCTATGTCGTGTGCACATATGATTGCATCGTCATTATGTGTGCATATATGATTACATATGTGTGCATATGTGATTACATTGATATTATGCTTGTTTCTATGTCGTGTGCACATATTGATTGCATTGTCATTATGTTTGTTTTTGTCGTCTCTAGAGCAACGTCGCGAATTGTCACTAAGGACAATGTGATGTGGTTATTTCTAACCCTCACGTACGATATGTTTCTTGAGTTGATGTTGTTTACAGGCTTAACATCACGCCAAGCAGTGTGTACAAGGGCTCAAGATATTGAAGCTTGCTCGAAGATCTTGGGGAATCTGCATCAATTGTATACATAGGTTTATTAAACTTTCAAAGATGCTTGAAAGCACACATTGTATATTATAGAGTGATGTAGCTCCTAGAAAATGAACTTTGTAAACATTGATAATTGTTAATATAACAGAGCATGTATATGGTGTTGTGGGTTTTTCCCTTACAACCCCCAAGGGTTTTTTCATCCACAGCTAGGGACTCCTATTTGGGAAGGGGTGTTGGATCTATGTATACCAGCCCCTATGGGATATATAGCTAGGATTCCCCACTATATATGTACACTTAGTGTGTAGAGTATACACACTTTGGGGATTGCATACGATGGTGTTGTCTCTCTTTGTCTTCTCGTCTACCTACACTCTCTCCCTCCCCTTCAACAAAAAGGAGCCACCAAGAGTAGCTAAAAATAGGGTTGGGAGGAGCATGGAAGGAAGGGGGGGGAATGCATCAGCTGAGTAAAAATGACAACTTATATCAGGGGTTTTTTTTCCTCTCATCAATGTTCGGGAAAAATGTATCTCAGCTTAATATCGTGCCGTTTTCAATTTCAAAAATCTTGGTTGAGACCAAGGGGAAAGGGAAAAATTGCGTTCCAAAATAGAGAAAAATAGGGTAAAAACCCAAAAAATTAACTTGATTTCTTCTCTTGGCAAATCCAAGGAAATGAATTTTGTATGTTTGGAAAATGATTTTTCTCAAACACTGCCTCTCATGTTGTGCATTTGTTTGCTTATGCCTCTTCTCATTTATAGCTCTTTATTAGAGTTCTGACATCATTTTATGTTGGTGATTACATGAATTGTTCTTGTCTCACAACACAAAGTTTTCTTCTAAGGGGGCAGCTTCTTAAGAGCTGCGTCCCACTCGATGCATGTGGCGCATACAATGAAAAGACCTCATTAAATGAAGCCTCGTCTTGCTGTATGTTCTCTCTCCCTCTCCTCTTCTCTTGTCGCAGTCTTCCTCCCTCGTCAACACTGCATAAATATGGTGCTGCTACTTTTGTCGTGCTTGCTACTTTCATAAATATATGTTGTTGCGATATTTATGGTACGTATCGAAAGTTACCATGAGCATTTAAATTCTATGAATATTATAGCATCCAATAGCAAGGCGGTTTGCAAAAAGCTGCGAGCTTTGCCCGGGCATGAAACAAAGACCTTCCTTCACCACAAAATTGATATCATCACTGGGCGCTTCTCTTGAAGCAATACATCAAGTGATTTTATTATTGACCAACAAGCAATGTATTCTATTTTATTATGGACGTCACTACTTATACATACTTATAAAAGTAATGTCGGCCCTTTTACACAATTTTTAGTGCAAAAGCTTCAATTTGACCTCAAAACCAGGAGAATTTCAAGTTTTCACCGCCTACGGGAAAGGGCCAATTGTAAATGACCGTATGAGTGGATTCTCTCATGGAGTCATATGTTTGTAATTGGATATTTGTAATCTCGAAGAGTCCAACAAATGGTAGAATGATTACTATTTTAAAGTTTTTTTCTAAAAGCGTCTTAGATTCCATGTTATGTAAATCCATGATGATGATTGCTTTTCTTTCAGTTGTTGAAAGTGTTGGAGCTATTTGCTTTGATTTTTTGAACCTTCATCTGAATCATCCACGTAGAGATGACAAGATTTACCAAGCCATCTACTGACTATTCATTGTCCTCTTGAAGCCGATGATGAAAAATCTAAACACTCTCCTACGAAGGCGTACAAAGTAAGAGTTGCATCCCTCTGCAGCGCATAGAGCACAACTGCCTTTGCACTTCAAGCGCTATAAAAATTGAAAAGCAAAGCAAACTTTGAAGCACATACAACAAGACGAGGCTTCATTTAATGAGGTCATTGCATTGTATGCACCACATGCGTCGAGTGGGATGCAGCTCTTAAGAAGCTGCCCCCTTAGAAGAAAACTTCGTGTTGTGAGACAAGAACAATTCATGTAATCACCAACATAAAATGATGTCAGAACTCTGATTAAGAGCTATAAATGAGAAGAGGAATAAGCAAACAGATGCACAACATGAGAGGCAGTGTTTGAGAAAAATCATTTTCCAAACATACAAAATTCCTTTCCTTGGATTTGCAAAGAGAAGATTTTAGAAAATCAAGTTAATTTTTTGGGATTTCACCCTATTTTTCTCTATTTTCGAGCGCAAGTTTTCCCTTTCCCCTTGGTCTCAACCAACATTTTTGAACTTGAAAACGGCACGATATTAAGCTGAGACACATTTTTCCCGAACATTGATGAGAGGAAAAGAACCCCCCTGATATAAGTTGTCATTTTTACTCAGATGACATTCCCACCCCTTCCTTCCATGCTCCTCCCAACCCTATTTTTAGCTACTCTTTGTGGCTCCTTTTTGTTGAAGCGGAGGGAGAGAGTGTAGGTAGACGAGAAGAGAGAGAGAGACGACACCATCGTATGCAATCCCCAAAGTGTATACTCTACACACTAAGTGTACATATATAGTTAGGAATCCTAGCTATATATAGCATAGGGGCTGGTATACATAGCTCCAACACCCCCACTCAAATAGGAGTCCCTAACTGTGGATGAAAAAACCCCTGGGGGTACTGTAAGAGAAAAACCCACAACACCATATACATGCTCTGTTATATTAACAATTATCAATGTTTACAAAGTTCATTTTCTAGGAGCTACATCACTCCATAATATACAATGTGTGCTTTCAAGCATCTTTGAAAGTTTAATAAACCTATGTATACAATTGATGCAGATTCCTCAAGATCTTCGAGCAAGCTTCAATATCTTTGAGCCCTTGTACACACTGCTTGGCGTGATGTTAAGCCTGTAAACACATCAACGCAAGAAACATATCGTATGTGCAGAGGGTTAAAAATAAACACATCATGTGCATACGACATAGAAACAAACATAATATCAATGTAATCACATATGCACACATATATACAAAGCCTTCATGTAATAAACATATTGGGCCCCCAAGATCTCAATTAATAGCAATCATCACCATGGCTTTATGTACCATGGCCATAAACGCCCTAGGTTTGTTTGTTAAAAATTTAGCACAAACCTCAAAAACAATGAAAAGTCAGTAATTGGCTTGGTAAATCTTGGTCATCTCCTTTACGTGGATGATTCCCACATGCAAGACGGTTCAAAAAATAATCAAAGGCAAATAGCTCCAAACACTTTTCAAACAAATGAAAGAAAATCAATCTCATCATGTATTTACCATAATATGGAATCAAAGACGCTTTTTAGAAAAAACTTTTAAAAAATAGTAATCATTCTACCATTTTGTTGGACATTCTTCGAGGACTACCACAATATCAATTACAGACGTTTATGAACTCCATGAAAGTAATCCACTCATACATGTCTTTTACAATTGGCCCTTTCCCGAATAGGCGGGTGGGGGGGGGGGAAGGGAGAATAAGAAAACAAATGAAATTCTCCTGGTTAATTTTTTGAGGGTTAAAAAAAAAAAATATAATCATTCTAAAATCTTTTGCACTAAAAAAAATTATGTTAAAAAATCCACTCCGACATTACAATTATATAAGTATGTAACTTGAAAGTGAGGTGTGAATCGTCACATATGTAAAAGGAATACAGTATGCTTGCGTTCATGTCAAAAAAATGTAATCATAAAATCACTTGATGTATTGCTTCAAGGGAAGCGCCCAGTGATGATATCAATTTTGTGGTGAAGGAAGGTCTTTGTTTCATGCCCGGGCAAAGCCGCAGCTTTTTGCAAACCGCCTTGCTATTGGATGCTATAATATTCATAGAATTTAAATGCTCATGGTAACTTTTCGATACGTACCATAAATATCGCAACAAAACATATATTTATGAAAGTAGCAAGCACGACCAAAAGTAGCAGCACCATATTTTATGCAGTGTTGACGAGGGGAGGAAGACTGCGACAAAGAAGAGA
Source organism: Adiantum capillus-veneris (assembly GCF_014529385.1). Taxonomy (NCBI): domain Eukaryota; kingdom Viridiplantae; phylum Streptophyta; class Polypodiopsida; order Polypodiales; family Pteridaceae; genus Adiantum; species Adiantum capillus-veneris. The sequence continues at coordinate 34,285,866 of NC_140938.1, forward strand.
GGAGAGGGAGAGGAGAGAGATACATTACAGCAAGACGAGGCTTCATTTAATGAGGTCTTTTCATTGTATGCGCCACATGCATCGAGTGGGACGCAGCTCTCTTAAGAAGCTGCCCCTTAGAAGAAAACTTTGTGTTGTGAGACAAGAACAATTCATGTAATCACCAACATAAAATGATGTCAGAACTCTAATAAAGAGCTTATAAATGAGAAGAGGCATAAGCAAACAAAATGCACAACATGAGAGGCAGTGTTTGAGAAAAATCATTTCCAAACATACAAAATTCATTTCCTTGGATTTGCCAAGAGAAGAAATCAAGTTAATTTTTTTGGGTTTTTACCCTATTTTTCTCTATTTTGGAACGCAATTTTTCCCTTCCCCTTGGTCTCCACCAAAGATTTTTGAAATTGAAAACGGCACGATATTAAGCTGAGATACATTTTCCCGAACATTGATGAGAGGAAAAAAAAACCCCCTGATATAAGTTGTCATTTTTACTCAGCTGATGCATTCCCCCCCCTTCCTTCCATGCTCTCCCAACCCTATTTTTAGCTACTCTTGGTGGCTCCTTTTTTTTGAAGGGGAGGGAGAGAGTGTAGGTAGACGAGAAGACAAAGAGAGACAACACCATCGTATGCAATCCCCAAAGTGTGTATACTCTACACACTAAGTGTACATATATAGTGGGGAATCCTAGCTATATATCCATAGGGGCTGGTATACATAGATCCAACATCCCTTCCCAAATAGGAGTCCCTAGCTGTGGATGAAAAAACCCTTGGGGGTTGTAAGGGGAAAAACCCACAACACCATATACATGCTCTGTTATATATTAACAATTATCAATGTTTACAAAGTTCATTTTCTAGGAGCTACATCACTCTATAATATACAATGTGTGCTTTCAAGCATCTTTGAAAGTTTAATAAACCTATGTATACAATTGATGCAGATTCCCCAAGATCTTCGAGCAAGCTTCAATATCTTTGAGCCCTTGTACACACTGCTTGGCGTGATGTTAAGCCTGTAAACAACATCAACTCAAGAAACATATCGTACGTGAGGGTTAGAAATAACCACATCACATTGTCCTTAGTGACAATTCGCGACATTGCTCTAGAGACGACAAAAACAAACATAATGACGATGCAATCATATGTGCACACGACATAGAAACAAGCATAATATCAATGTAATCACATATGCACACATATGTAATCATATATGCACACATAATGACGATGCAATCATATGTGCACACGACATAGAAACAAGCATAATATCAATGTAATCACATATGCACACATAATGACGATGCAATCATATGTGCACACGACATAGAAACAAGCATAATATCAATGTAATCACATATGCACACATATATACAAAGCCTTCATGTAATAAATATATTGGGCCCCCAAGATCTCAATTAATAGCAATCATCACCATGGCTTTACGTACCATGGCACAATCATCATCATGGATTTATGTACCATGGCATTAGAGACAATCATCATCACGGCTATATGTACCATGGCATTAGAGACGCTTAGAAAAACTTTGAAATGGGAGTAATCATCATGGATTTACGTATCATGACATCAAAGATGCTTTCTTCAAATAAATAAAAATGTAAAATAGTAATTGCCATCATGGCTTTACGTACCATGGCATCATAAACGCTAGGTTTGTGCGAAATTTGCAAAACCTCAAAACAATGAATAGTCAGTAGATGGCTTGGTAAATCTTGTCATCTCTACGTGGATGATTCAGATGAAGGTTCAAAAAATCAAAGCAAATAGCTCCAACACTTTCAACAAATGAAAGAAAAGCAATCATCATCATGGATTTACATAACATGGAATCTAAGACGCTTTTAGAAAAAAACTTTAAAATAGTAATCATTCTACCATTTGTTGGACATCTTCGAGCACTACCACAATATCAATTACAAACATATGACTCCATGAGAGAATCCACTCATACGGTCATTTACAATTGGCCCTTTCCCGTAGGCGGTGAAAACTTGAAATTCTCCTGGTTTTGAGGTCAAATTGAAGCTTTTGCACTAAAAATTGTGTAAAAGGGCCGACATTACTTTTATAAGTATGTATAAGTAGTGACGTCCATAATAAAATAGAATAAATTGCTTGTTGGTCAATAATAAAATCACTTGATGTATTGCATCAAGGGAAGCGCCCAGTGATGATCTCAATTTTAAGCAATTTTTGACAAGTTATGCATGCTTTTTAATATCATCTAGCTCTAAAAACAATTTTTTTTAGTCACCATATATGTGTCAAATGGATGTAAGATAGAAAAACTGGGATAAAATGAGTTTTTTTAGAGATTATTTTAATTACAAACAATACTATGAATACATCCCACGATATGGTGAGTGTCATGATTATTTCAAGGCATAATGGTATCGTTTAGTTCACCTACGGTTGCACTAGTTGTCAAGATTTATTTTTCACTGAGTAAGTTGCACCAGATAATTGGATGGTGGGGACAATAGTTGACTATTAAAAGCACATCTTTGTTTTAGCAAAGAGGGGAGTTCGTCCATAAGTTAGCACTGCTTTTGGCTAAAAAACAAGGTGCTTAGTTTTTTTATTGGCCTTCACTTTGCTTGTTAGATCAGCAACAGTTCATACATTGGGGCATAGACGGGTACATACAACGTTGTGAAATCTACGTACTTATTATATGGAGATGGTGGTAGCTCTCCATCACCATCTCCATAACAAGCTCCCTCGTATGCCGCAAGAAGAAGAAGCCATCTCTCTCTACTGTTTTCTCTTCTTATTTCACAATGAGCAAGCTCTCCACCAACTTCATGGTGGAAACCTTTACGTAGATGTCATCACTACTCTCTTACCGCAAAAAAAGACCTTTTGGCCACTGTGAAACACTCCTTTATCACGGTAAGAAGCTCTAAATTCAATAGTTGTCATCTTTTTCTCTCTCTACTTTTGTTTTTGTTTTGTGTAGGAAACTATGCTCTCGGTTGATTTTCTATGTACATAGGCATGCACGGGCTTGCCAAAGTGTATGGTGTTGATTCATGCTTGTCTTATCATGTTAAGCATATTTCAATGAGTTTGTGTTCATGTAGATATGTAAAGAGCATGCTTTTCTCTCACGTCATGTATACAATAGGGACAATGTTTTGGTTATATCTTCCAAACTGTTACAAATCAAGTTGAACCAATCAAGCAAGAGATTAACCATATCGTTCAAAAATTTCTCTCTCTCTCTTGAGTCATGGCAAAAATCTGTTTTTGTGGAGAGTTATGGTCAAGATATAGCTTATTGTTTTTTGTAAAACCAAAATTTTGAACCCAAAGCTCCTTGGGGGGCTACCATATGCATTCCTTGGATGGAGAAACCCACTTTTCCAAGTCACGACCTTGATTAAGCAATTGTTGTTATCATGTCATGAGTGTGAGATATTGATAGGGGTGCTACCAAGGAGGAGAGATACCATATTATAGAGTTGTGGATTTGATGTGATTTGCTTTTGGGAGTTGATTCCACTTATTTGATGTTCATAAACTAACAAGTAGATGTATGGCTACCTATCCCAAACGGTATGGACAGTTTTGCATAAAATGGCTCCACATCACGGTTGATAGCATGAGTCTGAAATGGGTGAAGTGATGTGGTAGGGTCATAGTCCATGTTATAAAGTTAAGCTTGATGCATGGATATGAGGTCATACACTCTCTCTTGTATGTCATATATGCATCTACAGAAAATAGAAAAAAATTGTTTTATACCTAAGCCTAGTGAAGTTGTGGCATATGGTTGGTGGATTTCTTGATATCCAAATTCAATTTTGATTGTGTAAGTGTAATTTATAACACAAAGCTACTCTTCCTTGAGTTTTGGGGGATCTAATATGCTATATAGAATAGTATACGATGATGGTTGAGTTTTTTGATCGCCAAAGAATACAATACATTTTAGAGTAGCAAGTATAACTTTCTCCATATTGCTAGTTTCTTAGGCCAATTGTGTGTATTTTGTAGGTAGTAACCATATCTAATCATAGACTACAAACTTGGCTAGATATTGAGTAGTTTCTATGTGTTTCTAGAGGTCATAATGCTAAACCCAGTTTTTTCATGTTTGTTGTATTTAGCACTTTATCGTATAAATCCACCACTTGCTTTTATGGCTGGAGTAGAGTGATACACTAGCAAGTGGAAGTCACTTGCAGTTGCCATGGGCATCATTTGGCGCCTGTTTGAGCGCATTGTCTGCTAGTGCTGAACGTTACTTGTGGAAACTGCCATTGTACGCCTTTGTGGAGCCATACTTGGTTTTATTTGGCAGTCCCAGCCATTTCTGAGACTTGGTCTGGAAGATATTCATTTCTAAGACTTCAGTATACGAGATTTTCATAAGCCTTCGTGTGAGGGTCCATAGCATGAGGTTTTATTGAGCTGGGGGATTCTCAAATGTGGAGATCCTTTCGGTGATACAGGTAGCTAGAGCACCCTTTTCGTGACCTCACCATAGGCTATGTACTAGTGATTCCTAATTGATGCTCGGGTTCTATTGTTGGCAGTTTATGCATACATATATAGTCTATATTTTGGGTTCTTACTGCTCTACTTCTGGGGAAACTCTGCCAAAAATTTTCCAAGTTATGATGGCTGGTTTTTTGGTCTTTTAAGCCATTTATGTTGTTATGCTGCTAAAATTTGGCAAAATCAAAGGATAAGACAGGTGTGCTTTCTTCGGAGCTGCATGGTTGGCTTTAATGGATGATCAAAATGGACCTCATCTCACTCTTTTGCATTTAACTCAAAGAATCCAGATAAATGTTCATGTGTCCAGGAAGATTTTTTTCCAGCAGCGTATAGTCTTTATGTTTAGGCCAAGAAGATTAAGAGATATACTGGAATGTCCTTTGCCCGTGTTGGAATTAGGGTTGCAGAGAAACACACACAGCTTGGAGAAGACGAAGGAAGCTCAAGGCACACAATAGAGAGTGTGTTACTTAGTGTGAAATGGAAAGATAGATAGCCCTAGAGTGATGGGCGTATATACAATGCACGGGGGAAAAAACCTCCTAAAGAGGGAAAAAATGCCCCGGCGGTCGTAGTGTGTTCACACACATCACTACCACATGTATATGGTAACAAATCCCCCTTGGAGTGATGCGGTGAACGAGAGCTGGCACATGAGTAAAGGGAAGTGCCATGCCCTAAGGACAAGATTAGTCCACAAAGGGGAGTAAGCCCAAAGCTTTGCGGAAAGCTTCAAGCTTCTCACGAGACAATGCCTTTGTGAAAAGATCTGCAAGGTTGTCCTGTGTTGGCACATAAGCCAAGTTGATCTCTCCTGCTGAGAGCCTCTCCCTGACATAGTGGTAATGCACCTCAATGTGCTTTGTGCGAGCATGAAAAACCGGGTTCCTCGCGACTGCCAATGCGCTCTGACTGTCAGTGTAGATAGTGTTGGCAGTGTCCTGTCCAACACCCAAATCAGCCATAAGGCGTCTGAGCCATACACACTCAACCGTAGCTGTGAAGACTGCCCTGTACTCAGCCTCACAACTCGAAGTGGCCACAGTAGGTTGCTTCTTGCTCAACCATGATATACATGAACTGCCAAGCATGAAACAAAAACCACTTGTGGACACTCACGTGTCAAAACAACCAGCCCAATCTGAGTCCGAAAAAGCATGTAAGTCTGGCGGCAATGATCCCCCCTTGGGATAAAACAAGCCAAGATGTAAAGTGCCACTAAGGTAGCGGAAAATCCTCTTGACAGCCTGCCAATGCTTAGACCCTGGGCTATGCATAAATCTGCTGACCTGTGAGACTGCAAACTGAATATCTGGCCTCGTGTTGCATACATAAATGAGGCAACCAACAGCAGTTTGGTAAAGAGTGACATCAGCAGGATCACCAACATCATGTAGACTCAACTTCAAACCTGTTTCCATGGGAGTGGCAATAGGTTTGCAATCCTCAAGTCCAAACTTACATAGCAATGTCTCTATGTAACTTTTCTAACACAAGGCAATACCACCATCACACTGCTTAAATTGTATACCCAAATAATGATGCAACAGCCCCAAATCTTTCATCTTGAAAGTAGCATTCAAATCAGCCTTAAATTCAGCAATATGTCTCTCATTTGGTCCAGTGATCAACAAATCATCAACATAAAGAACCACAATGAGAAGTACATCACCCTCACGCTTTACATACAATGTGCTTTCTGTTGGACTGTTACGAAAGCCTTGTTTGACCAAATGAGTGTCAGCTTTCTCATACCAAGCATGAGGAGATTTCTTCAACCCATACAAAGCCTTGTTACATTTGCACACTTTGTCCTCTTGTCCTTTTATGACAAAACCGCGAGGCTGCATTACATAAACTTCCTCAAATATGTCACCATTCAAGAAAGCAGTAACAATGTCTGATTGATGTACATCCCAACCAAAATGAGCTGCCAATGCACATAGAAAATGCACAGTAGTCATACGACAAGTGGGAGCAAAAGTCTCTTCATAATCTATGCCTTTTTGTTGTGCATAACCCTTTGCAACAAGTTGAGCCTTATGGCGATCGATCTCACCATCCGGCTTGCGTTTCAACTTGTAAACCCACTTCGTACCAATGGCCTTTTTTCCAGGAGGCAATTCACATAAAGTCCATGTGTCATTTTCTATAAGTGCATCATATTCTGATTGCATGGCAGGCATCCAATTTTTTGAATTTTGTGCTTCATCAAAAGACAGAGGCTCCTCAACATCATGTAAACTAGACACAGCCAAAGCATAATAATCTGATGCATAAGATGCATGGCGAGAGCCTGAACGAGTACGACTAGACAAAGGTGCATCCAATTTACTGTCACGCAAAGTGTGCACCAGCCATTTTGGCATACCTCTAGCCTGCTCATTTTCAGCACTTTCCTCATCAAGTACATCATGTACATCTGCATCAGTAATAGGCTGATCTAGAACATTTTCAGAAACCCCCATAGGCTGTACATTTGCCTCATTGGAACTTACATTCGTATTTCCACCACTGAAAAGAGGCAACAAAGTGTCATAAATGTCCTGTGAGCTTACATTACTGTCTCTAGTACATGACAACAAGGGCTGAACAGAATCTTCCACAAACACTACATCTCATGAAACCAGAATACATTTTGTTTGCAGATGATACAACCTGTAACCTTTTCTTTCAACACTATAACCAACAAAAATACATTTGACAGCCTTATCATCCAAATTTCTGCGCTGCACTTGTGGCACCAAAGCATATGCCAAACAGCCAAAAACACGCATGTGCTCAATAGAAGGCTTTCTATCATGCCATGCTTCATATGGAGTAATAGACTGCAAAGCTTTCGTAGGACACCTGTTAAGTACATAAGTGGCACACATAATGGCCTCAAGCCAAAAAGAATGCGGCAAAGCTTGACTTTTGACCATACATCGTGCCATTTCCGTCAGTGACCTGTTTTTCCTCTCAGCAACACCATTTTGCTGAGGTGTATAAGGCACTGTACATTGGTGTTTTATCCCACGACTAGCCAGAAATGCATTAAATTCATGAGACATATACTCCCCCCCTCGATCAGAACGGAGGGTGCCCATAGTACATTTCGAGACATTTTCAGCCATAGCCAGAAATTGTTTGAAGCACATAAAAACTTCGGACTTCGCTTTAAGTGGAAATACCCATGCATGCTTGGAGTAATCATCAATGAAAGTCACGAAGTACAGGTAATTGCCCAAGGACGGAGTTTGCATGGGCCCACAAACATCACTATGCAGAAGCTGCAACCTGCATGTGGCCCGAACTGAACCATCCTTTGGAAACTTAGAACGTTGCATCTTACCCAAAATACAACCTTCATAAACATGTTTGACAGGTGGTTCAAGAGGTGTCAAAGAAGCAACCATATCAGATTTCTGCAAACGTAGCAAACTGGCAAAATTTAGATGACCAAAACGTGAAAGCCAAAGTTTTGCATCTGAAATAGTCCTTGAATCTGCAACAACATTTGCAAAATTTTTTCCACACTTGTCATACAAAGTGAGCTTATACAGCCCACGGCACAAAAGCCCAGATGCAACAATTTCATCACCGAAACTGAGATCATGAACTGTACATCTGTCATCCACAAATTTGACTACAAGTCCAAGTCTAGCAAGTGCAGATACAGACAAGAGATTCTTCTTGATCCCAGGTACATAAAGTGCATAAACAAGTGTGAAGGAACTGCCATTAGCAGCAGTGAGCACAATCTTTCCAACTCCTTGAACTGGATAAGAGGCGTTGTTGGCACAAGTGACTGAATTCCCATGAGGGACAGACTCGAGAGAGGTAAACAATTCACGATGTGAGGTAATGTGCTTTGTAGCACCACTGTCGAAATACCACACATGTGAATCTGCAGCAACTGACAAGCATGCATCATGGACAGTAGGATTGTAAGTGCACTCTGCGCTAGACGAAGTACTGCCAGCAGAAGCATTGGGAACAGAATTTTTGCCACTCGCAGCAGAACCATAAGAAGCGGCTGCATTGTTGTAACCACCCTTTCTTTGAGAAGCAATAAAATCATGTTCAACTGCACGCTGCCTAGTCGTGTTTTTTCTAGAAAGTGACTCTTGCAACAGCAATGTGCATAATGCATCAAACTTGACAACTTCAAGATTTCCTTGGGTCATCAGTCTCCAAGTACTAGCAAAAGTCTAGTAGGAATCTGGTAAGGCATCAAGAACAGTCTGCACAAGGGAACTGTCTGAAATGACTTCACCTGCAGAAATAAGCTGCTCATTGATATCCTTGACACTAGCAAGGAAAGTGTCCATATCATCTTCCTCATGCATAATCTTCGACTCCAGCTCTTTAGGCAGCAAAGCAATTTTAGCCTCATTGCGGCTTGCATAAAGACCTGCTAAAATATCCCAAGCCTGTTTTGCAGATTTTGCTGAACGGATGTGAGGAAAAATGGTGCGCTTCGCAGAAAACGCAATCAATGCATGAGCCTGCGCATCCTTAACATCCCAACAAGCTTGTTCTGTCGTAGGCAAAACAACTCTAACAGCTGCAATCCTTGCAGCAAGACCTGCAACATCCTCAACATCAACTACATCGTCAGAACCAGGACGTACATCAATGCCCTGCAAAATGTTCCAGACACCTTTTGACATAAGAACATGTTGCATCATATAAGCCCACATAGGGTAGTTGTCCCCATCCAACATGTCCTCAGCAACAAACATCTTGAACACATCTGTGTTGTTGTTGTCAGCCATGGTAAATGTTGCACCTGATGTGAAAACTGCCCGAAAATAGGAGAAACGAAGCGGGAACAACCTGTGCTATGTAGCACAAACCGTAGAAGACTATAAGGCACCTGTTATGCAGAAAATGGCACTGACATAAATTCTACACAAAATGACGAAATAGCCTGTGCAGTAGTGCCTGTAGTGGAAACGGAGGCCGAAATGAGCCCAAATCAAAATTCTGAGAAGACCATACTCTTCGAGCTCTCCCAAAATTTTTGTCGACCTGCGAATGCTCACCAAAGCTCACTGAAATCGGAGAAAGTGAGCAGGCGTGTGCTGGAGCAGCTGGCGACTAAGCCCGGGAGGACATGACCTGCTCTGATACCAATTGTTGGAATTAGGGTTGTAGAGAAATACACACAGCTTGGAGAAGACGAAGGAAGCTCAAGGCACACAATAGAGAGTGTGTTACTTAGTGTGCAATGGAAAGATAGATAGCCCTAGAGTGATGGGCGTATATACAATGCATGGGGGAAAAAACCTCCTAAAGAGGGAAAAAATGCCCCGGCGATCCTAGTGTGTTCACACACATCACTACCACATGTATATGGTAACAGCCCGTTGTAATTCTGATGATTAACTATGAAAACTCATTTGATGGTCATGTGTTTGTCCTCATCTAAAGTTGAGCTCCATTGAAGTTTTTGGGAATTGGGTCAGTCAAAAGTTTTGGGTTCTTGCACATGTGATCGAAGGGGTTCTCAAAGCATCATAACTTGGGTAGCCATGGCTTTCTCTTATCCGGAGTTTCATGGAAGAAGTGATGAAGATGTGGAAGACTTTTTGGAAAATATGGAGGTTGCCTGCATTAGCAACCAGATCCATGACCCGGCGCAAATGTTACGTCTTCTCCAGATTTATTTGAAGAGTGATGCACGAGTTTGGTCCAAAGCATTTGAAGAGGAGTTGCGTGTGGCTGATCCACCTGTAAGATTGAGTTGGGACAATCTAAGGCATGGATTGGAAGTGGACTTTGTGAAGATGGAAGATCCTGACAAAGTGTGGCAAGAAGTACAGGGTTTGGTGCAAAAGGAAGGTGAGCCAGTAGATGCGTACATACGTAAGTTCTCATTGGCATGGGAGCGGATGTGCAAGGCCTTAGCACCACAAGTACCCCCACCTGACATGATGAAGAAGGACAGGTTCTTGGCTGTTCTTTGGGAGAATATACATTGGAGAGTGGAGCTAAAGAAGCCTAGGACATATGAAGATGCACTAGAGGTAGAAAGGAACAAAGAGTGGAAGTTGAGGAAAATGAGCCAGTTAGGGGTGGAGTCTTTGCCCATGAGGTCTGAACTTCAGCCTATGGACTCTTTACAAGGTCGCATGTCAGGGGTTCATCATGAACCAGTGGTTTCTATTACTCCTCAGGTTATGCCAGCAGTGGTCACTACAACAGTGCAAGATGATGGGCTAAGGGAAGACATGATGCAAGTGGTAGATTTAATGAAGAATCTCAGCCTAAACATGCTAGGTCAAGTGGGAAATAATCGAGGTCGAGGGAGGTTTGCAAATCAGCCAGGAGGTGAAGAAAGACCTAGGAATGGTTTGGACAAAGCAATGGTAGGTTCTGGAGGCAGACACCCACATGTTATAATTGTGGAGAGTTGGGACACATTAGCCCGCAATGTGATAAGCCACCAAGGATGGGGGGAGACATGTATCCATTGCCAAGACAGGTGCTAACTAGGTCAAATGATTATGGCATCGAAATCAAGGGAGAAGAAGGAACCAATGGATTAACTTAAGAGGAAAAGGGAAAGACAAAAGTGATAAGTGTGGTTACCTTGGAGAAGGCATCAAAGCTAGAGGATACATTAGTGATCCCTATTGGGAAGAGGACCACAGAGGAAAAGGAAGGAAGAAGAGCCCCAGGTCCTAGTAAGAAGAAGGAAAAGAGCCATGAAGGCGAGGATGTCAAGGCCAAGAGTAAAAGGAGGCCTCGTCGTAAGTTTCATGTTTCAGGTTTTCCACTATGGGATGGACAATTAAGCTATGACCTGAAGGAGGATCTGACAAGCAGGAAGGCAGATGTAACTTTTGGGCAGCTTATAGATATGGTGCCTAAGCTAAAGCGACAATGGAAGAGGATGGTTAATCCAATGGAGAATGAACCAGAGAGAGGTTCAGTGAAGGTGTTGGCGATGGATGAGCTACCAGACATTTGTCCAATAGTAGATGTGTGGCATAAAATAAAAAATATGGGACAAGGTTATGTGGATGATGGAGCCCAAATATGTGTCATAACACACTCATGTGTTGAGAAGATGGGTCTTACAATGACTGGGGTGTCAAGCTTTCCGACTAGATTGGCAAACCATAAGAAAGTAAAATTTTTGGGTGTTGTGAAGAGCTTAGAAGTGGAGGCGTATGATGCAAAGGCGGTGGTGGTTGATTTTCATGTGATGCCAGCGGGGGGACGCGATTTTTGGGTGAGCAGTTTCTGGCGAGCGCTTTTTAAGAATCGAGCGAGCGGATTCTCAAAAGAAGGGACAATCTACCCATCTCTCTCTCTCTCTCTCTCTCTCTCTCTCTCTCTCTCTCTCTCTCTCTCTCTCTCTCTCTCTCTCCAACTAAAATTTGATTGTCATTTCACGACCAACTTACATTCAAACAAAAAACATTGGTGAATCATTCAATACACTATTAATAAGAGAAATATCAGTTCCTTACACACAATTAGGGTCTATTTCATCCAGCAAACCCCAAATCTATGAGTTCCATTGCATCCAAAGTAAATACATATGGGGGGTGATACATCATGGGTGACGTGGAGGAAAGAAGGGCGGTGGGGGGCCATATCCTCTGGGAGGAAACAAAGGTCGTGCCAACAGGGGCAGTGCACCAAATGGTGGGGGAACTACTCCAAATGGCAAAGGGTGTGAAATATATGTGGGGGGGGCTGCAGGTAGTGAAAGAGGCAATGGATCAACCCCGGGTGGGGCCTCAGATGTGGAGGCAATGAATGCACTGGGAGACGGTCCAATTGCACGCCATGCCAAAAATGAGGCTGTGAAAGTGGGATATGGTGCTGCTACTGCCCCTCCCTAACTGTTGAGTGGTGTCGGGAATGGTGGGTCAAGCGGATGAAGCTGCTCGGACACCTGCTGCGGTTGCTCAGTTACCTGAGCTCTGACACTCCTATGAAACATCAATGTCAAGCCTAAATCGGAAGGTAGGCGCTAAGCTGGCTCCAAACAAGCACTGAAAACTGCACAATCCTTCTCACAACTGATGCAATGTCTACGTAGTAGTAAACATTGTGCTGCCAATGTCCCAACTCCTGCAAAACAATCCAACACAGCATCTCCCATGTCTGTGAAGGTACCTAGTAGCCATCTACACAAAAAAAGTTACCTTAAGATTTATTATACCTATAATTTTATAGGAACAATAAAAACAGCCAACAAAAAAATTCTACCACCTGGCAAACGCTAGACTCCTCTCAACAGCTCTACGAAAAGGCCGGCCCATACGATCAAGCGTCCACTGTGTGGAATCTGATCCGGGTAGCTTCTCCCACAACATGTCGTCATCTCCAGAGAAGCCACATACATTTGCTGCAATCTCTCCATCCGCTCGATCGTACCTCGAAAGCCGACACCCACCAGTTCTAGGGGGAGAAAAAATGGCTAGCAACAAAGTACCAACCTGCGGGGAGCAAGTAAAACATTATTTTTTGACCCACGAACATCGAAGTTACTATTCATTATCAAAACAAAAAAACAACATACCCCCTCTAAATAGTCCTGAACAGTCGTACAACTAGCCTCCGGTAGCCGTAAGTACAATATCCTCAATAGCAGGAAACCAGCTCCCTTTGCCTTCGAAGTGACGATGGAAAGATGTTCTGCATGACATGTCGCCACAATCATGCCATCCACCAAAAGAAACTCGGATGCCAGAAGGAATGCAGCATCCACAAGGTCACTATCCCATTGGTTCCATATAGGAACCCCACCCGTGCTAGTTGCATGTGGCCTACTGTGTAAGGGAAAGGCCATGTACACCAAACGTACGCCACCCAATCTCAAGCTGGGGTTCATCTGCCCTGTTCCTGATAGAGAGCCCAAGAATCTATGTAGTGACTGCATAGAACTGCATGCAGTTTTTGTTAGCACTATAAGTGTGCACATAACTATGATTGTAAATAAGCGTGGCTTACCTGTCATTTCACAACAAATCTGGAATAGCTTTTGCCAACTCTTTGGCACTAGCATGCACTGCTAAGTGGCGTGGCTCTACATGCATATCTGTATATAGCAACATAAGATCAAATATATCTTTCAAGCAATGCTAAAGAGAACAACACAACATTAAGCATTTTCACTTACTTGGATGGTTATCTCCCACAACTCTGGCCATGTCTGATAAGTCCTTTGCAGCCCTACCATGTGATGGTGAACACGGAGGGGACTCCTGGATGCCCCCCACTGGTCTGGGAGTGAAGGATAGTGTCGGTACACTGTGACTCATAGCACCAAGGCTATGAGCACTATCGCTGACTTCTACAGAATACTCCACAACCACATGCTCGCTCTCACTGTCGCTCGAAACTACAGCCCTCTTCTTTCTCTTCCCATGTTGCTTGTCAGCTTGTTGTGCTTGCGAGTCTTTCCTTGAGGTCTGTTTCTTCCTCTCTGGTTTCTTTGATGTGTTTGGAGATAGAGCATCCTCTATCACAACCGCTTTCTTCCATGACGCACTATGCTCCGCTATTAATTAAAAGAAGAAGAGTTATTGAGCCCATATTCTATTGCTTCATGGCAAAGGTAAAAACTACATAGAGGCATACCTATGTATAGCTCTTCCTCTTCGGGTGGGTACTCCTTGTCCGGGTAGTCCAGCCACCAAGGACACTTGAGCCACGCTCCCTTTGGCCGCAAGTCATCTATCCACTCGTCAGGATATAAGCCCGTCTCCTCTCTCTCCAACCTGCACCATGCATCATTGGGGTGCTCGAGAATGGGAAAGACAAGAGCATCTCTCCACCATCTACAAGATAGACCACAAAGTTTTCATTTGCATAGAACAAGATTAGTGTATCCTACTACATTCTTAATTTGTCAATTAAAGATGTCGAACCTGTACAACAAGCGTCGTGCCGTACAAGCAAAATGGGGTTACTCTTCGGGTTCATGTGTGGATTTGATCCGAGCACTCCACTTCTTGAAGGCCTTCTCAAAGTGCTTGCGTCTGTATGTCAATAATGTGTGGGCAAGCGTGCAACCATGCCTACCTTCAGCCTTCTCATGTTGGATAGCAACATCATGATTCTCGGCCTCCATTTTCTCGGCCATCTCAAGCACTCTCCTGCAACAGCAAATAATAAGTCACAAGTTACATACCAAACTACTAGTTGGTACAAATGTTTGAGAAATCTAACCTTTCCAACTGCCACCAGTACACGTGATATCGAAGCCACTGGATCCAAGCCTTCTCCGTCAAACCGATGCTCTTCTCCTTCAAGGATGCATCACCGGCTTGGAGCAAATCAAGCAATCGGCACTTCCTATCAAAGGAAACGCGAGACTTATTTTTTATTGTTACATAATAAAAAAAAGAAATATATCCAATGATTTAAACGACTATTACTTACTCTGTTGGGCTAATGCGTGCGCGCGCTACCTCTACCACTCTCGAGGGTGTCATTTTCGTGGTCTTTTTGCCCCAACCAGTAAATGAAATAAATTTTTGGAAAAAATCGCTGTCATTTTCTGGATTTGCAATGGTGGCTATCTCTAGCCCTTTGCGCGTAAAGTATTGCTTCGTTTGAGAAAGCGCTAGATTGATGCTTTCCTCGCAAGTGTCAGGTGCCAACTCGTAGTCAAAACTCACTTTTGATGGCAGCCCTTCCGTTTTACTACTAAACATATGATCGAACTCTTCCTATTATTTTCAAAAGACTCAATCAAAATACAAATAATAAAATTTCGTAATCAAAACATATTCTCATATACAATTGGTTTGAAGTATACCTTCCAAAGTAGTTGCGCAAGGACATCCATTGGCAATTTTAGCCACTTAGACTTATTTGGACCTCTAAAATTCAAAGCTCTTTCGGCTGCCAAATGCGCTCTTTCGGGGAATTTTTGCAGAAGTGATGTAGGGTCCACCAACCCTAGCTTTCTCATCATGAAAATATCATGAGCAATCGTATGAGGCACTGAAACCCTCGTGGCCCTGTTTAACAATCGATTGTAATTTATATAGTTTACAAATAAGATGCATTTACATTAGCAAAAAAACAAAGGGCTCACCTATTGATCATACCCAAAACCAATAGAAACTCCGCTGCCTCATGTGGCTGAAAGTCAACTAGAACGCACTCCACCTTTGGCGCTTTCTCAATTGGAATGTCATTCTCGTTCATCCACCGCATCCATGCCTTCAATCGGTGATTACCATCCCAAACCACAAAGTACCTCTCGACCATGTGACTAAGCTCCGGGACTTGGCGAAGCTCTTCATCCAAATCATATGACATTGCAAGATCCCTCGCAGCGTGACCACGATGAGTAAATTGTTTGTGATCCTCCCCATGAATTCGTTCACTAACAATAAATCTTGCCCTCGTTGGTTGGTAGCTTTTGTTTGCAATAGAGATTTGCAAATCGGGCACATGGTCATCATGCGTGCGGATGGCGGGGTTTGAGAGAAGTCGACAAAGAGGCAATCGTGGAAGTTTCCCATCGTATGGTACTCTGTGAGAATCCACCCAACCCAAAGAAATGTGTTTGTCGACAACATTTCCAAACACTTCGTCTTTGACATTCTCAATAGCGGTACCTGTTTCCACAAGAAGACTGGGTCCGACGCTTGATTTTGATGTTCCAGCCACTCCAATTACAATGGATACAATACGATCCAAAGAACTGAATGCCTGAGATTGTTGGGTATCCTGTGTGCCTAACGGAGGTACTTCTTGTGAGGTAGTAACATCCACCTCATCAATTGCACCAGTATTTTTTGTTTGGTTTCTTGTTCTCATGCTTGCAAGAAAGAAGAATAATTTATAAGAAATAGATATAGGATGATTTATGAGAATTTGTAGGTTGGAAGTTTGAGATGTGAACTTGAGAGAGAGAGAGAGATAGAGAGCTCTGCGTAGAACAAGAGAATAGAGAAGAAGAAAAATAAAGAAGAGAAGGTCACTTTATAAAGCTTTTAATTTTTTATTAATTTTAATTTAAAATTTTCTTTTTTATGACTGTGTGTGTGAGAGAAAGGAATGTGTGTCTGTGTGTGTATTTTGCCATGTCCGCGCGTGTGTGCGTGTGTACGTGTGCTTTTGTGTGTACGTGCAGCGTGTGTGTGTGTATGTGTATGTGCAGCGTGTGTGCGTGTGTGTGTGCAGTGTGTGTGTGTGAGCGTGCACGTGCGTGTGTACGTCTGTGTGTGTGTGTGTGCGCCACACACACACACGCTGCACTGAGGCACGTGTGTGTGGTGCACACACGCACGCCATCGTGTGTGTGTGTACACACACACGCGCCCGTGTGTGTGTGCGTTTATGTTTGTGTGTGTTCACACAGACACACACGCTTTTTGCGTGTGTGTGTGTGTGTGTGTGTGTGTGGACACACACACACGTGGCCGTCCACGTGGACATGCAACGCAGGTGGCCGTTGCGTGTCCACGTGGTCTGGCCACGTGTACCGTCGCCAACCGACGGTACACGTGGTCCGCCACGTGGTCACGCGCCCTGCCACGGAGGCAGTAACAGGGCCACAACGACAGCCACGTGTACTGTAGTTGGGCGGCCCAACGACAGTACACGTGGCTATCCACGTGGCCACGTTACTACCTCCGTGGCAGGGCGCTTGACCACGTGGCGGACCACGTGTACCGTCGGTTGGTGACGGTACACATGGCCAGACCACATGGACACGCAACGGTCACCTGCGTTGCGTGTCCACGTGGACGCGCGTGGGCCCGCGGGCGCCTCTTCCTCTGGCCAACGCGTGGCAAGAGGCAGAGGCGCCCATGGGCGCCCACGCGTCCACGGCCAGCGCATTGGCCATGGGCGTGCACACGCTCCCGTGTGGAGCGTGTGCCCGCCCATGGCCAATGCGCTGGCGATGGGCGAGTATGCACGCCATCCCGCTCCGCTCCTCCCCTTCCCCCCCCCCCCAACCAAACCTGCAGCCTCCGCCCACCCCCGCCTCCGCTCCTGCGCCCACGGCCCCCCCCCCAAACCCAACCTGCAGCCTCCGCCCGCCTCCGCCTCATCCCGCCCCCTCAAGTTTTCCAACCAGTAGATGGATTTCATAAATAAAGTTGCCTAACCTTGTCTAGCATACTTAATTAAAATTGGGCTCAAAATTGGGGACGCCTACTACAGAAATCATTTTCTCAAATTTCGTAGAGATAAAACAAAGCTTACACTGCGTACTCAATCAAGAGGACATTCACATTGGCAACGGTTAACATGACTTCAACAAACTTTTTTTGGTGGGTTGTAACTCTACTGATTTTGGTAGAATTATGAACCCTTCTCTTCTACGCCTGCCTCTTTCTATGCGAATGCAACAACAAAAGGACCATCTTGCGTTAGTGCCTTGCTTTCGTCCACGCAAAACGCTCCAGCCCGTGATCACACACACATACACAAACAAATATTTGGTTTTTTTTTTAGTTTTCATAATTTTTAACATTAATTTTTTAATTTAATAAAATAATATTAATTTTAAATTTATAACGGCTACTTATTAGACGTGAGTATATAATCAATTTGTTTTAGCTTATACAATGTGGTCTTGTGCTTAATTATTTGCTTAGCATATTATTATGGCTTGCTCTTTATATTTCTTGGGTAAAGAGTTTTCTTATCCTTTTTACAATGGTAAATTCATAATATCTGAATCATTTCTTTTAGAATTAATTTCTCCAATGCAATTTACAACTTTAGATGCTGTTATCGAAGTAGGTGATATTGAAATGAATTTGCCTCTTGAGAGGACTCTCAACAATTTGGGTGAATTCATCTATGTATTGGATGAGTAGCTTTCACATAAATACAAAGTCAACGTATCTCATCAAACACAGTATGCCGGCTCACCTAGCATGATTCCTATTTCCATTGTGGATAGTCCGTCAAAGATGCAATTCGGTCCGAAGGAGTTAATAGATCTATGTACCCCCCCCCCTCGAGTTTTGCCCTTAAACAGCTTCAAAAGGAGTACAAGACAAAAGCTCTTACAGGCCGAGAAGAAGGGCACATTGACAAAGCTGTTAATGCAAATCAAAGTAGTGGAACAAGTTACAGAGATTCCAAGGTCTTACAATGGCGATCTCGTTCTAGAATTTCCACCTACCATGGGAAAGTTGCACCATATGGATGCGATGGAGCATAAGTATGATCCTCATTTGTGGTCGAAGCCTACTACATCCAATATTGTATTTGTAGGTGTAGTGCGTCTTAGTCATTGCATAGGATCTCTCAAGTGCATGAATGAACAATGTGTCCGCTTGGTTAATTACCATATTCCCAATACAAGTCATTTCAATGGGTACATACAAAAAGCAACTGGACCTGGGGAATATTGTAAGATTGGAGATAAGAGCCTTACATGCCATTTTTGTAAGGCAATTGCTTTTTGTATTGCAGCATGTGATTGTGTAGTATACTATGTCATGCCATCCGATGAAACTGCCACTAGAGTCATGATTCATCGTGGCACACATTGACACGATGTGCGTAGCGGCACATCCAAAACACTAACGGACAACACCAATCTGATGGTGCAAAGGATTTTGACTGTTGACCCACATGCAGGAGCCAGGAAGGTTCAAATGTGTTTGGCAAAAGAAATTATAAGTACCACACTTCTTCGCAACAACACCAACGAAGGTATTTTAGGCGAGCAACAACTATTTGCAATCGCTGAGGAGTTGGGCCCGTTGGTGCAAGATAACTGGTATGTATATTTCGTAGATTCTTATTTTGATGCAAAACTCTATGCTAAATTATTTTTTAATGTAAACACTTTTAACATTGACAGGTTTCGGAGGTCAGTATCTATTTTACGTACAGGGGTTGACAAAGAATCTTTTGGCATTGATGCACTCCTAAAACTGAAGCGAGACTGCACATATGAGTTTTTCCATGGAAGCCGGTTTCCTGGTCAAGGTATGGAGGGGGAGAAATGTCATGTCTTCAAAATGTCCACAATCGGTCCGGCATCCGGTGTGGACCTAGTCAACCGAATGAGACAAGACCGGAATGGTGATCTTCGACGTGAGTGGATCCAGTTTGATCACACCAGACGTGTTAACGATTGGGTGACTATGGCCTGTCATGTCTATGATCCAAGGTACATGGCCTACCTTAAGAGCTTTGTGGCTTTCCATTTACTCTCTCTAAAACAATTTGTTTGCAGCATGCAGGACCTTTTGACTATTGCAACTTGTGAAATGAAACAGGAAGACATGGAAACGCAATGTTTGTTTTGGGAGTGCCTTAATGATGTAATGATATCATGTGGGTGTGACAAAGAAAATTTCTTTGGCTACATGGCCGATGAAGCTCAAGCAAATTGGAATGCAGTTCGAATTGTTTTCAATGGTGGTGACAAGACCAATACAATGAGCGTCCGAGAGCGTTCTTGTCTTTTCCATTGGAAGCAAAGCTTGAATCAACACACAATGAAGTATGTGGTGCAAGCTTGTCAACACACACACACAAAGAAATGTGTGAGAAGTGGAGGCAAGCACCAACAAAAGAGGCTGCAGCAGCAGAGGCTTTTCTGATACGCCAATGGTGGCGTAACGGTCATTGCATAGACCGTAACATTCCATACATGGATTCATGGCTTAGTTGGTGGGAAATTCGTATTGCACATTGGGGTGGCATTATGACATGTGTAGAAAGTAGCTCTGATGGACCAAACACTCCACGCACTAACCTTGCGGAGAGCAAGCATGGCAACTGGCTAGCAGGGGAGGGTTTCCGTAAACGCATATCATTATATGATGCATATACAACCGACCTTGCAAATTCCATATTATAGAGCACAAAGGCCATTTCATACAGCCATGGAAAACACATTGGGAATGGTCCATCAATACAAAAGCTTACGGAACGCCATGAAAAACGTCCTAGCCAAGTGATTAGAGCAGTGAATGCGGCTACTGAGGGCACTCCAATGTATAAACAACCAACTCCGTTAACAGGAGATAAGGAGACATCAAGGCAAAAACGGAAGCCAAATGAGGTTATCAACGTGGAAGATGATGCATCACATAGGCCTGAGTACAACTCGGTCACCAAAGATCGCAAGAAGTGTGGAAGACCACGTAAGATCAACTTTGTAGAAGAAGGGATATCACAAACCCCAAAACGAAGTATAGGTTCTAGTGGGAAGTATGTAGTTGAGTGCAAGGTCAATGAGGCAATGTGGGCCATACGTCAAACTCCACAAGGTACTAAGGGTCACATGTAGCGGCACACCAAGAGGCGGACGCAGGTGTGGATGCAGTATAGCAGGTTCTAGCCTGGGTATACCAGCCCCATCGTTTGAAGGATATCGAAAACATCCAAATGGTGTGGTGCGTCATTGGTTTTGGTTTTCTCCGGATCATGTCTTGCATTGTCATATAGTAGACCAGAACATTGAGCCGCAGCCTCTTCATCCACCACACACTTGGCCCGTGCATGTGGGCACCAACCTATCGGAGGATGAGGTGAAAATATTGCATGAAGGGGGGTATCAAGTGGAGCTAAGCAAAGAAGGAGTATGTAATGTAACGCCAGTTTCTCAAGAACAAAATATGACAAACTCTCCTTTCAAGTCAAAAGATGCATCCACTCCTAAAGGCAGTGCAAGAGCCACAATGCGAGATGGTCTACGTGTACAGTATTGGACTTCCATTTCCGAGGATGCTGCTCGCAAGATCAGTCTAGCACTAGCCCTGAGAGCGAAGGTCTTAGAAGAGATATGTGCAGCAGATGGTGTTAGTGAGGTCTTCAAACTAGAGATGAACAGTGAAGATGGTCATGTCGGGATGTACAAAGTTTGTATTAGCAACCAGCCATCGTGCACATGCCCAGACTTCATGGAACGGGTGTCAAAGCAAAAACCATATCTTGCATGTAAACATTTGTATTTTATTTATCTGCATGTGCTAGGGCTAAGCCAAAATGAGAACATGTTTATCCATCAACCAATCCTGGCAGATGTTGATATCTTCAGGGCACTAAGTCGAAGCCGTACTTATCTAGGCATGGATGCATAGCATTTGACAATGCTCACTTCTTCTTAGTATGCTTTACCTAAACAATTGTACTACTTTCTAATTTTATCTTAGGATGGTCACATTGGGATACATTCATTTGCAACTTTTTTTCATGTTTGAGTACTGGTTGTTTATGTGTCAAATCATATATAAAATAATATAATATTACCACAGTGGCTATAAATTGCCATAACTTGAGTTATTTTTTGTGAAAGTATTCTAGCTTCCTAGCACACCTCTCCTTCTTTCACTATGTCCGACGATCTTGCGAGTAAAATAAAGTCTACCTGGGATGCCATGGAAGCCATTCCAAATGGAGAGGCATTGTATGGAGCCGACTGGTTTTGTCAAGCTCTCAAGGCAACCATCAACGTGTATCGCCTCTATCAATGCCGCAAGGAACTCAATATGCGGAGCTTAATCAATTTGAATGAGACGGGACAACTAGCTTTCTCTTGTTGGAAGAAAATTGGTCTCATCACAGAGGAGGATGAGGAGGAAATGACGTAGCAGCTAAGCAACGTGGTGAATCTTAATATACCAATCGAAGGGAGCACATCAACTACTAAAACCGGGCTTTCCAACAGATGAACACTTCTTGTTTATGTAATGCAAGTTTAATAAAATGTAACTTTTTTATATTTAATGGGAGTTCTTGTTTTAAGTACCCCTGTCTATATTGTTTTTGAAACAATTTGTCTAGCTTTCATACCTATAGTTCTCTCTCTCTCTCTCTCTCTCTCTCTCTCTCTCTCTCTCTCTCTTTGAGAGAGAGAGAGAGATAGTCCACAAAGAGGAAGGGAGAATATTTTTAGGAATCTGCTCACCTGATTCCTAAAAAGCTCTCGCCAGAAACTGCTCGCCCAGAAATATCCCCCCCAGCGGGGTTGGGAGCATATCCTATTACATTGGGTAGACCATGGTTACATGCAGTGGGAGCTGTTCAAGATCGGAGACGTGGTACGATTAGCCTCTGTGGAAAGACAGGTGCCAAGAAGCTATATAACATGGACACAAGGAAAAAATTGGAGGATCTTTATCAAGATGAGGATGAGTCTAGTGATGAAGACTATTCCACAGTGACTGATGAGGATAGTGATAGCACTAGCAGCAGTGATGAAGATGTTGATGTTGCATTTCTTTTTACGGACAAAGAAATCCAGGAGTCTGGTTTAGTTGCATTTGCAAATGCGGTTGAAGATGAAAGTGAAGGGCCTTATGAAGTGATTGAAGGGCTGATGCAAACCAAGGTTGAGTTGTCAAAGAAGCAGGAATTGATGACACAAATGATTAGTAAAGACCTCTCAACTATGGAGAAGGAGATATATTTGCACATGCTGGATAGTTTTCCCAATTTGTTCATTACTTTATATGAAGAGATCAGAGGGTTCAAGGGTGAAGAGATGCATATAGAGCTGAAAGAAGGTGCTAAGCTAGTGCGGAAAAGGCTAAGAAGGATGGTTCAGGAGCAGATGGAAGCCTTGAGGGAAGAGGTGGACAAGTTATTGAAGTTAGGGTTCATAGTCCCAGTGGAGACCATAGAATGGGTGAGTCGAGTAGTAGTCAGTCCAAAGAAGGATGGAAAGTGGAGGATTTGTGTAGATTCTAAGCCCTTAAATGCAGCCACTAAGAAGAACCTATATCCTCTTCCATTCATCGATCAGATCTTGGATTCAGTGGGGCAGGTTATGAGAGGTACAATGTGTGTGATGGTTTTTCAGGCTATTTTCAATTGAAGATTGCTCTTAATTAACACTAGAATGGTAACAGGACACTTTTATGTCCTTGGACACTTTTGTGTCCTGTTAAGTGGCCATTTTGCTTGAATTATTGAAGAGTATGAAAATGAATTTCTAGGTGCTATATATCCACAAAGTTGCCTTATGAGCTGAAAAAAAACTTAACATTTTTTTTGGAGTATCGATCTCACCATTAACCTTACTCTTGCACAACATTTTTGAACCTAAACTGTGTGAAAAACGGGTCCTGTTTTTGGCTTTTTTTCAATTTTTGGCAACTATACCACTCTAAACTTCATGTTTGTGAGGTTTAGATGGCTAGAGGTTAGGCCTTCATAGTTCTCAACATGTTTTGATGCTTGTAGGGAGAGCTAAGTGTTAAAATGGAAAGTTATGACCAACTTACAAGAATTGCATAATCCTGTTTTTTGGCCAAAATTAGCACTTTTATGATTTTTTTGGTGGATTTCTTGATATCCAAATTCAATTTTGATTGTGTAAGTGTAATTTATAACACAAAGCTACTCTTCCTTGAGTTTTGGGGGACCTAATATGCTATATAGAATAGTATACGATGATGGTTGAGTTTTTTGATTGCTGAAGAATACAATACATTTTAGAGTAGCAAGTATACCTTTCTCCATATTGCTAGTTTCTTAGCCCAATTGTGTGTATTTTGTAGGTAGTAACCATATCTAATCATAGACTACAAACTTGGCTAGATATTGAGTAGTTTCTATGGGTTTCTAGAGGTCATAATGCTAAACCCAGTTTTTTCATGTTTGCTGTATTTAGCACTTTATCATTGCCCCCAAGGTTCAAATTGTAAGAGATCCATTATCCTTTTGACATGCTCCATGGCTCCTTTTGAAACCAAAGGCCCAAAGGGAACTAAGAAAACATGTATATAGTATCTATATTGAGCGTGACTATAGAAACTTTGATGAGAGGTCCACAAAATGGAAAAAATGCAACTTTTTGTACCTTTTTTTTTCCCAAAAAAAATTTAGTGAGGTAAAAGCAACCATATGTTTTGGTCACCAACCCATTGAATTTAACGAGGCATTTTATCTCATGTCCTACAAAAATCCCCACTCTTATTTATATGCAAGCAACCGTAAGAAATTGTTGTTTTGGGCAAAATACACTGGTCCATCAACTTTGGAGGCTTGTAGTGACCAAGGGATGAGAAAACTTACAAGTTTCTTTTTTTTTATATGTAATAGTTATTGAACTATAAGCTCATGAAAGGATTTTTCAAAATGAGTGGATCTACTATGCTTTTGGAAATTTTTCCCAAAACCCTGAAAGGACACTTTTATGTCCTGTTAGGTTACCATTCTAGTGTTAACGAATATAGTTCACATGGTTATGGTTTTGGTTGTGGTAGCAAGTGTGGCTCTTAGATTATTATTTTTCAAGTACGCTTGTGCTGCCTGGTTGTGATGCCAATTTTTTTGCAACCATGCTATGTACTAATGTGGTTGCACAATGGTTGTGAATCATTGAGAGTAGGGTGCAGTTGTCACCCATGTGATGGGACATGGTATATGTATAGGGCACACTGACGAGGGAAATGTACAGTGTGGGTATGTATGTGTGTGCAATGAGAAAGACAACCTAGATTGGTGGAGAATATAGCAACATTCTCTATTTCCATATTCTTTGTATTGATAGCCGTTTTTCGGCTATTCAAAATTTCCATAGTGAGCTACCTCACCTTATCAAATCACCCAAACACTGTGGCTATCCCTACCATTTCATTGTACATAGGCGTATGTGAGTTAGGGGACTTTCCCCATATCTCCTTAAAAACCCTCAATTAGCTAGTCATTGGGCTAGTTGAGCAAAAATAAATAAAAATAAAAGTATATTGTGGCCTCTTTGTGTGTAAATATTTCATTGTACATAGGACATAAATATAGGGAATTTTAATAATTATTTTGGTATTTATTTGAAAATTTCTACCTAGGTGTGCGTTATTTTCCTATGTATGCTATGTACATTGACTCACCATTACCACACTTTTTCTTACCATTTTGCATACTCTTTATTCCATATAGAAATATTTTTATACAAGCTTCTCTTTTTTTTTTTGGGAATCCACTCCAAGGAAAAACCTCAAAAATACCCTTCACCCCATCATTCATTGCCATTCACTAAATTCCTATTTTCTACAGGTATTTCTTCTTACCTCTTGTAAATAAGCATACATCAATAAAAACAAATGAGGGCCCTCCTCATTTGATTCCGTATATTTTCATATATTTACTTTTTATATATATAGCCCACACTATTCTAGATTCCATGAATTATTTATATATACTAGCCTGATTTTTCCATCATATCCATATATTATATTTATGCATAATCCACAACCATGCATATTTTCAAACCCCTAAGAATCAATTAGGTCATGCTCTAATGCAAGGAGGGTATCACCTTTGGAGCCATATGCAAATTCAACAAAAGGAGGGCCACTGAAGACTTTTTTGTGAAGAAAAATAGACACTTTGGTGGGATTTTTTATATCCATCCCCACTCCAAATTTGAAGCGGTGATTACACGACAAAATGTGGACCAAGAGCTAAATAATCACCTCAAAACATTTGATAGTTTTTGGAGCTACCACCGGTGAGGTATGATTTTTTGATTGGACCCCAGTCTGCCCACTTTTCTCACAAGTAGCCCATAGTCTTCTTTCACCTCTTTCCACACTTCTACACACACACACACACACACACACACACTCATTCCTCTAAATCCATCACTCAAACCTGCACCTTCCATAGTTTCTATCACCTTCTTCACCATTAACCTCCCTTCTTACTTCCATAGCTCTCATATGAGCTCTACATATACATATACCATCTCTATGCCTCTCTCTATTACTTCCAAAGTACAATTTCATCTTACCCCTTCTCTATATACATAAAATTCATAATGTAAACCATGCTTAACCTCTACAAATTGGGAGATGTCATCAATCGAATTGCCATTTTCATCGCGATAATCAACCTTGACGGCAATGGCATAAAGAAGAGAAGAAGAAGAAGAAGAAGAAGAAGAGGGAGATCTCATCAATCGAATTGCCATTTTCATCGCGATAATCAACCTTGACGGCAATGGCATAAAGAAGAGAAGAAGAAGAAGAGGATCGATAGTCATTTAAATCCAAAAAATCTTCAAGCTTCACCATCACAAGGATTTTCTCACTTCATTCAACCATCTTACTTGAACCATCCACCTCGTTCTACGCATTGTAAATAAATCATTAACTTTCTAGTGATTACTAACATTAACCACTAATATACTAACACAAAATAGCCATTGACCTAACCATAAAAGACACCGCACCTCAAGACATGTGCATAGTAACTCTCTCTCTCTCTCTCTCTCTCTCTCTCTCTCTCTCTCTCTCTCTCTCCCCTTCCTTAAAACTCTACTTTCACTTTATCTACCATCAATAATGCTCTCTTTTGAGCCCACATCCATGACTCAAGCAGACAAAGAAGACCCGCAATTGTTTGATATTAAAAAAAATCATAATCCTGATTTGTTAGCTTGTAAATTAGGATTTTCAAATAATATTAATGAGGGTCTCCAACCTATATATAGGCCCCTCTCCTTCTTGTAAAACAACCTACAATATCTCACATAACACCCCAACACTCTATGCGTGAGGAGAGACTTAGGCGTAGCAACCATTTTGTGAGCTTCACTTTTGGTGTGAGAGAAGATTTCAAGCTACACATTGCAAGTGAGAGAGCGTGAGTTCAAAATCTCAAAACCACTATTGTATATGTTCCTCCATCATCAATAAATTGAGGTTTGGTGCATCAAAAGCGTGATTCAACATTCAAATCTCGTGTTATAGAATTGATATTTTATTATTTATTGCAGCTGACAGTTGGAAAAGACTAGACCCAGCTTGGCCTATGTGAATGGATATGTATATCATGTACATTTTATTATTCAAGTGCTCTTTTATGAGCTTTGGCCATTTATGACTGGCCCGCCAGTTTGTACTCATTTTTTACCATTCAAGAAATCTATAAATGAAATACGTGCATGAGTGACCATTTCCCTCATGCACGTATTTCATTTATAGATTTCTAATCACTAATTTTGACAAGTACTGTTTGCAGATTTTTATCTTCGCAACTGAGGATAGTTGCTTTCCAACGGAGAGGTATGTTATAGAATTGATATTTTATTATTTATTACAACTGACAGTTGGAAAAGACTAGACCTAGCTTGGCCTATGCGAATGGATATGTATATCATGTACATTTTATTATTCAAGTGCTCTTTTATGAGCTTTAGCCATTTATGACCGGCCGACCAGTTTGTACTCATTTTTGACCATTCAAAAATCTATAAATGAAATAGTGCAAGAGGGAAATGGTCACTCTTGCACGGGGCGAGATTGCACCCAGTGTCTATGTTGCTCTTCTCTTCTCTCCTCTCCACTCTTCTGTCTTGCCGTGCCGACGTAGCACTCCCTCTAGGAGGTGCGCCTGCACGTGCTATCTCGCTCTCTATCTCTCTCTGTTCGTGTATATCGTCGATTATATGCTTGTGGATGCGTCAAGTATGCAGATCTATCATTTTATTGTCTGTAGCGTGTTATTTTATGTATGTTGCAGGGACACCGCGTCTTCCATTTGTAGCACTTCGTCCTTCCACTTGTGCGATACGGTTTAATGAATTCAAGGTGACTTGTGTATTTTGAGTTTCTATTGTTTGATCCTGTTTTAGAAAGTGTTTTAGTGTGTTTTCATTGCTAATTTTGTGTCCATTGTAAGAGGGTATTGTGGTGAGAGGTCTCCCACACCCTAAAACAGTGTGTGTGTGTTGGCAATGTTTAGCATTCACTAAGCATTGAGTTAATTTTTTACAAGCTCTACGATAGCATTATAACGAACCATCTCCATTTGCAAGTCACAAATAAGGTATTACGCATCATCCATTCCTCTCTCTCTTCCCTTTGCTCTAGCTCTCTCTGGTCCATTTGTCCTATTGAAGTAGGTCGACCCTTGTAGCTTATCAAATAGGTCTTCTACCTGTGGAACGCGAAACCTATTCTTGATATTGATCCTATTTAGTGCTGTATAGTCGACACACATACGATATGTGCCGTCTTTCTTTGGAACTAGTAGCACGGGTGAGCAAAATGGAGATGAGCTAGGCCTAACCATGCCCTTCTCAACTAACTCATGCACTTGACGCATAATCTCCTCTTGTTGATATTGAGAAACTCTATAAGGAGGTTTATTTTGTGGTGAACTTTCTGGAAGAAGTTCAATTGCATGGTCATCATTACCTCGTTTAGGAGGTAGTTCACAAGGGATGTCGTCAATAAAAACGTCTTGAAATCCCTTGAGAAAATTGGATCTCTAATTATTTGTGATTGTTTATATTTTCTTTTGCTAAAGCATTAGGTTCATTTTGAGAATCTTTAACAAAAATCATGTACACAAAAATAGATCTCTTTATTGACTTATTGAAAGCTTGCGTATGTACAATGGGTATGGTGTTACCCAACTCTTTGGCATCTATGTACATATCTTTTTCCCTAAACCTAAACTAGATTTTTCCTTCGCGGAATTTAGCAATGGAAGCCATGCAATCAAACCATGGTTCCCCCAGGATTACATCCTTGTGCTTAAGAGGAGAGATAAAGAAGTCCTCTTTGTCCACATAGCTTTGGACATGGAGCCTCAATTTCCCGATTATGGGAGTGACTGAAGCTTCTTGCCCCTTGAAAGCACCATGTGCGGGTAGGACATCTCCCATCTCATAGGCTTGGATGCCTAGCTTGGTGGCCAACTCTATGGAGATGAAATTGTGAGTAGAACCAAGGTCAAAGAGAATAAAAGCATCATGTTCTCTTACCTTTCCCCAAGCATGGCATAGAGGAGATCCTTTGTGGTAAGCTTTCTCTTCTTGGATTTCGACCAAGGTAGCTCTAGGAGGCTCATGGCAGGTGTTCTTTTGGGGGCAAGCGCGGTATGCATGCCCTTGCTCGCGGCACTTGAAACAACGGTTATCCTTGCGATAACACTCAAGCTGTTCAGAAGAGAGTTTTTTTTGCCTAAACTCCCTTCTCCTTAGCTTTGTTGTTATTGGAATTGCCCTTAGGAGACTTTTGGACATTGTCCTTTCCCTTAGGCTCATTGGAACCCTTGTTTTTCGTGGGCTTAAGATTTTTCTTAGCCCCTGTTTGGAAATTGATTCGAGAAGCCACCATAGTATGGTGTATAACCATAGATATGTTGTGTGGCCTTTGGGAGTTGACATACTCCGCCATTTCTTCAGTTAAGTCCGCACAAAATTGTTGTTTTTGCTCTCCAAAATCCATATTTTTGAAGACAATGTCTTTGAGATGTAAGTCCCAAAACTTGTCTACATATTTGTGAATGGATTCATAGGGAGAGAGCTTCAAGATTTGCCATTTGGTGAGTACTTTGTCTTTGGCACTGGTGGCCAAAAACTGCTTCATGATGGAATCTCTTAAAGCTTTCTATGTTCGTGGGGCTTCATCGTTGGCCCGTAGGCTAGACCACCATTGCCTGGCCGACTTTTGAAAATGCATAGCTACATGGCGTAGCTTAGAGGACTCCGTGAAGCCCTCATCTCCAAATGCCGCATCAAATTGTTGGATGAAATCCAAGACTTTTTCCGTAGCACCAAAAGTGTCATTGTAGGTAAGGAAAGAGATGCTCTTTCCTCCCTCTTTGAACTTCTTGAGCTTGGAAAATCTCTTCCACGCGGCATAAGATTTCCTATGGCCTCTTCTTTTTTATGGTTCGAAAGTTGCACCATCGCTTTCTCCAGAAGATGAAGAATTTGAGGAAGATGGAGAAGAGGGTGACCCCTTTCTTGCCTTGATCCTCTTTGTCTGCACCATCACTTTCTTCATAAGAGGAAGAGGATGAAGAAGATGGAGAAGATGGTGACCTCTTTCTCGCCTTTTTCCTCTCTTGTTTTTTATCATCCCTCTTTGAAATATGGTGTGGAGAAGTGTGTGATGGTCTTCTTCGTTTAGGAGGTGATGGAGAGCATTTTGCCCGCCGTCTTCGTGGAGCCATCTCCGTCGAGGTGGCAAGAGACTCACTTCTTTCTCGTTCCTTTGGTGGGGGCTCTTGAGTTCTCCTTTGGGAAGGAGATGCGTCATCAAGAAGAAAATTTTTGAGCCCTTCTTATGGATCCTCTTCTTCTTTCGGAATTGGAGAGAGGACTCTTTTGGAAGTCTCACAAGGAGGCCTCCTAGGTACTCTCTCGTCATGGTGGGGAGCTTGGAGAATCCCATGAGCACGTAGCTGCCATTGCACTTCACTTTGGAGGGATGGATTGCCCATGGCTTGTTGAAGCCTAGAAACAAGGTAGTTAACAAGCATAGGGGCATCATTAGTAGCCTACTCATTAGCAAAATCAAAGCTATCAACATTAATTTCACTCTCTTTACTATTGTCAGCCATTCTAACAATTTTTAGGTGTAATATTTTCAGGTTTACTTTGGCACTTCAAGCCCTAGTTGCTACTCCTCTTTACACCTTTAGAAAATCATTGAAGCTCCTATACCCGTGGCTCGAATATCATTAATTGCAAGGAATAGAAGAGAGAGTCTTTCAACACCAAAATGGTACCGGCTCCTGTCAAGCTTCTAATAGCTCAATAGTGGTTAAGCCGTAGGCAAGCCCTGTAGGACTCCACTATTAAGACCATAGCTCTCGACGGTGATGCCCCGTTATCTGCACAAAGGCAGGTGCACTGCAAGGCTGAAAAATCCCTATTCTACTTACTCAATTTCGATTAATAATACCAACCATTTATAGCTAGCTTGAGGACCTCCCTTCTTGAGCAAGAAAAGAGAAACCTTGTGCTCTAATACCAATGTAACATTTAATGGCCTAGTAACTTGTGTGTAGCGGTAAATAGCATAAACATAGTGAGCATTTCATTAGAATAGATTCCTAATGAGCATAGCAAGAGTGCTTGGATGGAGAGAGCAAAAAAAAGCATAACATCTAGTTAGATAGCTATGAAAATACTTCAAAAGAGAGAGAAATTAGGCTATTGACAACAGTTGAGGACCGGTGGATCTACATGGAGCCGGTCCCCTCTACAAAAGGCTTTATATTATAGATTTCCCCCCATCAAGGGAGACATTTTACAATACAATTCTGTGTGTTCCTTCAATAACTAGCTAGTGCAATGAAGACGGAAGCTTCAAGCACTAAGCAAACACTTATAAAACACAACATCAATTCC
Organism: Adiantum capillus-veneris; assembly: GCF_014529385.1. Taxonomy (NCBI): domain Eukaryota; kingdom Viridiplantae; phylum Streptophyta; class Polypodiopsida; order Polypodiales; family Pteridaceae; genus Adiantum; species Adiantum capillus-veneris. The sequence continues at coordinate 34,317,453 of NC_140938.1, forward strand.
CTCACGATTCAGACCCAAGACCTCACACACCTTCGAAGATGGTGAGAGCTAGCGGGGTATGAGAGTAGATTAAGAGGAAGAAGGATTAGTCTTACGAGAAAGAAGTATATCTCCTCACCTAATCACTCATAATAGCTTAGCATAGCTTAGTAATTAGCATGGTAGAGGAGATGAGCATACATTGAAGCTTGGCGCTTGGTTGGATTTGCATCACAAAGCCAAGAGTTATTGGTGTAGGCCTCCCTTCTCACAAGCTTGGAGTAGGTGATGAGGTTTCCATTAAAGCTTGAGAAGGAGAGAGAGAGTCTTCTTGATTCACACATGAGATTGTGTGAGTGTGTGTGTGATAATGCCTTGCCAAAATCAGTCCCCTCTCTCTCTTGGTTGACCCCTCTTTCAAATTACTCATGCTGGCACCCCATTGGACCCTGCAAAGCTTAGCCAATGAAAATTGAGAAGCATAAGTGATAGCCATGTGACATATGTCCCCCTTCCCCTTTTGTGAGAGCTTTAGGTAATTAAATAAATCAATTAAAATCTCATTGGACCCCTTTGTCTTCTGGCCAATAGGAATCAGGCAAGCCATTGGGCTGTTGAATGCTCATTGGACCCCTTGGGAGACTGTCCAATAGTCTTCTAGAGAGCTTAATTCTTACTGGTTCTTTTATTAAGTGTTTTTAAATGAATTAAACTAGATTTACTCTAGCCTAATTCTCATTGGTCCACCTCTATGGCCATCCAATAGGATTTGAGTGCACCTTGTGGGCAATTGGCCTAGGGAGCTAACATGTATCCACTATGCCCTTTGTGTAAAGGGGCTTGCGTGTGTGTGTGTGTGTGTGTGTGTGTGTGTGTGTGTGTGTGTGTGTGTGTGTGTGTGTGTGTGTGTGTGTGTGTGTGCGCGCGCGCGCGCGTGTGTGTGTGTGCGTGTGTGTTTCTTTCTCATCTCCTACTAAAAGGGCTCGCCCCCTCCTATGTAGGAGCTTGCAAAGCCTTTTGTGTACACTCAAAGCATCCAATTTTCCCTAGGGTTGGACCACTAGACATAACCTTTGAATTTTGGAACCTTAGCATTTTGGAAGTCTTAATGGGCTAAACCTTAGGGTCTTTGAAGCCCATTGTTGCACATTGCTCTTTTGTAGATGCTCCCCCTTTGGTTCCCTATTTTCTCTCCTTTGGATCCCTATTGTGGCCGGTTTTCCAACTTAACCAATATTCTAGCTTTTTCTCCCCTGGTACTTCCCCATATTATATGATCAGTTTAACATGAGAAAATCATTTAGGAGAATTAGATATTAGTTATCATGGCAAGTTCTGCATTTGAAATGCCTCCCCCCCTCCTATTTGGAGTCCTCCTTGACGACAGGGTATCACCAAGGGTATGTGTTGTGCTTGGGCAATCAAAAAATGTGCCTATGCACGCCTTGTAATGTAGCCCTATTATGTATACACAGTCAATGCATGGAAAAGATTTATGCTATGCAAGATGTGGGTATACGAAATTTTGTTATTGGCATTTGCTAACAAGGCTTCCTATTCTAATCAAAAAGCTCCTGTGCAGTTTGCTTGATTGAGGATTGTAGAGCTCTTTTGAAGGCTTACTTATATGTTTGATGCTTCTTTGGAATCTAGTTTAGCCTTGTGGTTGGTTTTTGCATTTTGCATTGTTCCGCAATAGTGGGTTCCCGTCAAATTGTACTGTAACCGTAGGAGGATCGAAAGAATTCAAGCGGGGGTGTAGTAGTTTTATTGGTTTCCTTTGGGACCCGGCTATTTTGTTGATGTTGCTTGTTTGGGAACCCATGCTTGTCTGTGCGTCATTTGTGTTCGAAGAGACTTCTTTGGGATCCACCTCATCAACAACGATCTTTGCATTAGCTCTTGTATTCTTCGTTTAGGACGAGATTCAAACTTTGTGGGAGTTGACAATTTAACCATTTTGGAATCCAAATGAATTCCTGACCTCTTTGTGCTTGAGTCAACTTCTTTGAAATCTGATTTGTGACTTTGTGTTTTTCCTAGACGTTCTTGCAGGCTTCGACTGTTTTTTTGTTGGCATTGGATCTTGTGATTTTTCATCAGACATCTTCATCTTCTTGATCCATACGAGCTTTTGGCCAATCTGGCTCTTAGGTACCTAGATTTGTCAAACTTTTTGGTTCTGGCCCATTCTTTTATTTTGGCCTTATTTGGTTGGTACAGAAGTTGTTAGTGATGGTGATGACCTGAGTTTCTGGTAGGGGGTGTCATAAGAATCATCACTAGCACATCTATCCTCATCGAGATTGCATTCTAGCACTTTCCCTTTGTGGTTTGGCTGGTTCTGGAAAGTTACTCTCTGTTTTCTCTTGGATTGTTGTTTTTGGGATGACTTTGGTATCCATTTGATTAGAGCATTGGTAGCTCGTTGGCATGGTGTGTTCTTCTTGGCCGAGACTTTTCTTCATGTATGGGAGACATGTATGAGGATGCTTGTTGCAGTTGTGTTTTCACCGAGGATTTTGGAATCCATTTTTGATGCACTTCATTCTTGTAGCAATGACATTGGTTCCTGGGTCTTTGATATAGACACTCAGAAAATCGTTCATTAGTTAAAGTTTCGTTCTTGTCACCTACTGGGTAACCTGGATTTCCATTGTCAGCATCTTCTTGAAGCTCCAAGTGTTCTATGGACTTGTATTCTTCTTCATCTTGGTTTTCTTGGATTGCACTCACTGCAAAGTAAGTTACAACATCATAGCCATTTTCATCACAAAACTTTGTTGTTGGATCGTCTTGAATAGCACACACATCTAGAGTAGCCAAGATGTGTTCCTATTCAAGTGGCTCTAATGCTTCCTCAGGAAAGGGTTGTGGGATATAATCCTTATCTTCAATTACACTTTCTAGGATGCCTTCCTCTCGCTTTAAGCTTCCGCATTGCGAAGCTCCACACATTCACATTTCTTTAGGCTTACCCAACCATGTTGGAAGTTCTGATCCTGCTACAGTAGTGAAATCAAACTCCTCCATAGGTGTCCTCATCACATCCCTATAACTATGGTCCTTCATATTTATCCTTGTTGTGATTTCCATATGTCTCAAGTATATATATTCATATCCACAGTCTTGGACCATTTTCAATTTTCACATGGATGGTCTTCCTAGAATGATATCATAGTTGTTCTTCTTGCCAAAATCAACAATAGAAAAGGTTTGCTCATATTCAATGCCACAAGAAGTAAAAACTGCTTTTTCTAGCAGTCATATGGACCTTTCCATGTGTCTGTCTGCAAGATGCAGTTTCACCCTAGTAGCCCTCATTGCTAGTTTTCCCCATTTTTTCCAGACCTCTTTTGTTGCGATGGAAACACCAGCTCCACTGTCAAGGATTGCCATGGTTTTTACACCTTGGAATTCCACGGGAAGAGTGGTGTTACCATCTTCTCCCTCGTAATACTCATCTACCTTGTTGAAAGGCACTGGCCTAGTGTTTAGCTGAGGTATTTCCATCTCTTTTATCCCTTCCTCGATTTGAGTCATTGGTTTTTTAACACTGAATTTCTCTAGGCACACAATAGCCCACATGTTTGTTCGTATTCTGAGCAACTCGGCTAACGTTATCGTACAGGTGACTCGTGTCGACAAAATGTTTATCAGCCCTTTCGAATCCATGACCTTGTTGGGACATAGTCTCTGTGATGGGACTGCAACAACATCTGACTTGGCCCCGTGATCTCTCGTATAGGACGATAGTGTTCTTAGTGAATGGGGTTGACTGTCCATAGACTGTACAGATCCTGTGTCTCCCCAATACGATTTCACTTCTAGATTCATTTGAGATCCAGTCTCAAATTCCTCTATTGGTGGAAGAGATACTCCTTTTCCATAGTCCGTTTGGTTTACTCGTCTACTTATCTCACTTGCTTCATTGGCCTCTCTAACTTCTTTCCACAATTCATCAAGACCATCTATTTCTTTATAACTCTCACGTATAGCTATGTGAATTCCCTCGAAAGAGTTATCCGTGGTATTCAACACTATCCTTGGTTTTGATGTGGGGTCCTTGAGCTTTGGTTCATGCTCGCGACTAGAATCTAGCTCTTTTTGTTCTTGGTTTGGTGGGATTATTGGTGTATGTGGGACAGGGATCACAACCTCAGGTTTTTCAACTCGTGGTTCTAGTAAGGCTTGGGTTATTTGAATCATTTTCTTGCACATTTCAAGCCTAGCCTTTTCTAGTTATCCATATGGATATGTCATCCACCTATGTTCTTGGGTTTGGTTGTTTTTTAGCCGTGTTTCATAAGCTTTTAGGAGGGTGTCTAATGGCTCATCGACCAATATTGATCCTCCTCAACTAGCACTTCTCGGTTTCTCATATGTGGATGGTTGTTCTGAAGGTTGAGATATCTGCATAAGAGAAGGTGCAGCCATTTTCTCATGTTGTCTTATCTTCTCTTTAGCTTGGGTTAGCTCATCAGCTAGGGATTTCTGCTCTCGTTCCCTGCGTGCTTTCATCCTAGCCTTTCTAGCTTTCCAGCTATTTCGCTTGCTCTTGGTTTTTTTACTAGGTGTGTTGGTCTTTGGCTCACCCATCTCTGGACTCGCGTCAGTTTCCATTTTCTCTGTCTTTGGATTCTCCGCAGCTTCCTTTTGAGCTTGCGCTCTTGTAACTACTTGAACAAGTACGACATTTTTATTTTCCGAGCTATGGGGTAGTTGAACAATCCCTGAGACATTCGTTGTGATCTTTATGACTCGATTTGGATTTTTTGGACAGTTGGGGATCAAGTGAATGATACCATAGTCAAGACAATATGAATTCACTTGAGTGATCTCCGTTTGAGGACATTGTTTGACCAAGTGGTTGCCACTGCTTTTGTGACAATCTATCACTAGTTGAGGAGCTTCTTCTTGCAATTCCTCTTGGCTGTAAACAGGCTCTGATCTAGCTAAGCCTCTATTCACAATGAACCGTAATGTCCTTTTTTCCATCTCATACCTTCTTTCTTCAACTCTAAACACAGGAGGTGGATGTTGTACTGGCCTCATCACTCCATGTGTTTCTCTCATCTTCTATCGCTTTGAAGGGTAGTATCCACTTGGGTTGTTATAATACATTGCAAGCGGTACTAGCACTTGTATATTAGATTCTTCTATCATCTGCATATATCTCGTGTTTGTAGACATTCTAGCACCTGGCAGTAGAGGTTGTTGTCCTAAGACAAGCTGTGGTCTTGCAACTCCTACTAGACCTAGGGCATTCTCCATAGTGTTTCTAGGTAAAGGAGGTGTTATTGGAATAGGTTGTACATACCTCTCCCTAGCATATTCCATGCCATATCAACACTCTTTGCACCACTTAAGCTCCCTTGGATTAGCATTTACAAGAGGATCTAACCTCTTGACCATTTTGTTGATAAAATTTTCTTGATCGATAGGTACCGTTGGTTTTGCAATGGACTCACTCATTTGTGAATCATTGTGCTGAGAGGATGTGTCATCCTCTTGAGTCTTACACTCATTTTCTTTATATTCCTCACAGTTATCCACTAGATAAAGAGATTGTTTGATCAATTCGTTTAGCGTCAGGCTCCGTATCATGTGCAGATCTATTTGAAGACCCGCATGTCTCATTCCCTAGGATAAAGATCATCATTACCCGTGCTTACATAGGTAGTTCAGCTCTTCGATATAACTTGACATATCCTTTGAGCCACAATGCCGCTTTGTGTACTGATTCACCCTCTTTTTGTTTCAATCTGTGAATTTGTGAGACCGTATTGTAGCCTATGTCTTTCTACGAGAATTCTTCAAACAGCTCGTCTAGAGTATCAAAATCACATCTTTTCACTGAGTCAAACTATGTAGCCGCGTCATCTTCTAGAGTAAGTACAAATCTCACAAACTGTGTTGCAAAATGTGAAACTTCCTCTGCTGTAATTACTCTTTTGAAGGCCGCTATGTGATCTCTTGGATCTTTATCTCCGGCATATTTCCTATTTACCCATTTCAGGATCTCGGATGGTCTAACTGGCCAATTGTCTACAAGTCTAACCATAGACTCTCTAATCCTTCTCTTGCTTCAGGCCTTCTGTTCTTCTTCAAAGGGATTAGTCGTTCTGTTGGGCATTGGTCCTTGAGAAAGCATTTATGTCCTCTCTATCACTTCATCTCTCGTTATCGCTCTAGAAGGGAATCCAAGTGGCTCCCTCTTTGGAATTCTCATAGGAATTCTCATGTTTCGTGGAGGTATCTCTGGTCCTTCATTGACCAAATATCCACCTCTTTCTAGTGTAGTGTGTGGGTTTGTGCTTTCTACAATTTTGTATTGTCGTCCATGCTTGTCAACAACTATAGATTTCCATTGATAGTCGACTCCGTATCTATATACATATAAGAGCTTGTAATAATCAATCAGATCTTCTGGGTATGGCTATGTATACCTATAAAGATTGAGCTCACTTTCGTCAATGTATCTATATAGTCCTTCATCCAAAATCTCTCAATAAGATTGGTCTTTATCAACTACAAGTTTGGAAGATCCATTGAGGGCGGATGCTCCTCTATCATTGGGATTCCGAAGCTTGTATAAGCTGATTTTGACTCCAAAGTGTACATGATTTTTGGGCTTAAGAGCTCTAGCTTGATGTAAGAAGACTTATTCCAAAGTGTTCCAGTGCTTTGGTTAGGAAAAAGTCGAAACTATGTTCAAAGCCGCGACCATTTTCTCACAATTCTCTCAAATTGTCAATTTTAGACACCCCTAACTTTCGAATGAATTTTGAGGCCTGAAACGACTTTCTGTGTAAAAATTGAACACCAATCAAAGACCCCTTCAAGGTCATTTACGTTTGGTCAACACCCGAAAAAAAAAAAGTTTTCAAATCCGATACCGGAAGCTTAAGTTATGGCCAAAACAAAAAAAAATTTGACTCAACCTATGCCTGGAGACTTTATACGCGTATAATGTCTCCTAACTCAAATTTTCTCCAAACTTAAACTGTGGACTCCCCTTGATGTCTTCTACCCATTACAAGTCTCAGTTTATGATTCTGACCTTTACTTTAACACTTGAGACATTATACGCATAAAATGTCTTTTGTGACAGAATGAGGTGACTGTTATTCTAATGATTCCTTATCACTCAAGAAACTCTCAGCAACTTGTAGAATTCAATTTGGACATTTTTTGGGCAAGTTATGATCAATACAAGCATGAATCTGTCCAGATTTGTCTTGTGGCCTTTACAAGCTCAAATGAGCTCCAAATGCAATGAAATTTTAGCTAGGGACTTCTTTTATGCTCTAGGACACTGAGGTATACCCAAATGTTTGTTTTGACCCAAATCTGGTCTCTAAGACATTATATGGGTATGATGTCTTTTGCCTCAGAACGACATGAAATTTTGCAAACCGGCTCAAAGTATCATTTCCAACCCTCCTATGTGGTCAAAAGTGAAATTTGACTTTCAGATCTTGGCATGAGACATTATACCTGTATAATTTCTATGTGCTCAGATTTTGACAAAATTTGGTATGTGAGCTCGTCTTGTGGTGCTTAACACCATGATATGCTCAGATTTCAATTTTGGTCTCTAAAAGTGCCCTATAGACATCATACGCGTATGATGTCTAACTAGTCAGTCTAAAGTGGATTTCACTCCAGAGGTTCCGTACTATAATGGTAACTCACAGCAAGTTTCAGAATTGAATTTTGACCACTTTTTGAGCTAGTTATGGCCAATACAAGCATTCACTTGCCTAGATGCGTCTTATGGTCTTTGCAACCCCAAAAAATATTCAAATTTTATGAAACTTGGTCTTTATGCTTCCTAAATGTTGTAGATCACAAGGGTTCACTCAGTTGTAACATTTGACTTTAGATCTGGCCTCTAAGACATCATACATGTATGATGTCGAGGTGATCAGAATTCATTTCTATTTCTACCAGAGGTGCTCCTTGATGCATACAAAAATAATATGTGATCACAACAAATTTTGGATCTCAAAAATGCACAAAATCATCACTTTTCATAAGGAAATCCTCTGAAAGAGTAAAATCCTCCCAGTTTTCAATCTATAAGCCCAAATGATATAAAATTTGGCGTATGTGCTCAACACAACATCCAGAAGATGGATATATTGTCAAAAGTTCATTTTTGCTGTCAGAATCACCCCTCACACATCATATGCGCATGATGTTTGCTGATGAATTTTTGGACAAAATTCATTCACAAGCATCCCCAAACCTCTAGCACTGGTTTTAAAGCACTTCTACCAATTTTCATGCAAAACTTTGCTCAAAACTCATGTTTCTCTTTTTCCCGTTTCAAACACTCCGCCTTTTGTCTGTAGGGTGTCCAGAGTTGGTCAAAACTCTAGTTTCAATGTGTAATTAGGGTAAAACCCCTCTTCTGAACACTCTGGTGCAGTCAAATTTTTCAAATTTGGTCTCTAGATGCCCCTTGAGACATTATACGCGTATGATGTCCAGGTTTATAGAATTTCAAGTTTTTATACACAAAACCCTTGCACATGCTCTCTTATATGCTCAACATCAATCAATCAATCAATCGCATATATTTTTTTCAAAAGTAGACTTTTCAGAGATTCTTAATGCAAACAAAGACTTCAACAAATAATTCAGTGATGAATAGCTCTAGATTAAAATCAAATCACTTACCTAAAGCTACTCCTATAAATCATATGGGGTTTCTCATCTATGAGTAGAAAAACGCTCCAATGCCACATACGGACTAGCAAACGTTTTTATCACCGCACAAATCACTCGACCACCAACAACTACACTAATCTACAAATCCTAACTAAATCTACCTAGTCGCAGACCCTGGGTAAGACACACACTTCCTGGCTATCCACTTGATCTCGGAATAACCTTTTCTGGATATATTTAAGAAAAATGCTTTCTTTAGCCAAAACTAAAGCAAGCAACCATCATACGAGTGTTAGTAGGAATACCTACCTAAGCCCTTGTATCTCCGGTAACAACGCCAATGTTGCGGGAGCAAATCACACCACCCATAAAGTGCATGCAACACAACCTAGATCGACATAATGTCAATCGAGGATACAGATGACACAAAAGGCGCACAGAGGAAATCTCTTTAGCTTGTCAGGTTGAGACCATCTTACATATACAACACTCTGGAAGGCCAACTAAACCACAATTTAGAATCTCACTACTCTCAACTACAAATCATACAAAACTTAAGGAACACCATCCCCTCACTAGGATAGACCTGTCCCTAAGCCTCTACAGTCAAAATCCTAGTCTAAACCCATCTGCGAAAAACGCGTATAAAGACGGAGCAGAATTATGAAAGTGTCCGAAACTGAAATCTATTAGTACCTACGCATAGCTTATGTCACTACAATTCTAACAACTACTTATAAGCAGAAAACTGACATCATTAGATATACTTACATGTGCAAATAGCTCGTAGATGCACGAGTGCGTTCGCTCCATTCCGCGAGGAATGCTTAGCGTTGTTGTGTAGCTCTTGCCGAGGCTAGCGCAATGGTGTTGTAGATTCTCCAATGTGATGAGCGAGTGGGGAGTAGCGCCAAGATGAAGCTCTCTCTCTCTCTCTCTCTCTCTCTCTCTCTCACACACACACACACACACACACACACACACACACACACAATCGACGACAACTTAAAAACTTAGATTATGATAAAGTGTATTTACAAAAGTGACCTAGGTACCTTATATACTAAGGCTACCTTAGGGTAACCAAAAATAGAGTTTGAGGGGTCAAATGGCTTGGTATTTACAATCTGGAAGTGTCATTGCACCCCGATTTTTGCAACTAGACTACCTACTTATTACAAATAATGTTTAATAACCATAATCCTTAGCATTCCATAACTTTCAGAGAATAAGTACTTGTTGAGTTATGTCGTGATGTTGACCCAACAGTCAACAGGGGGGACATCATATTTTCCAACCAACTATAGTATCGGATGCTTGGTTTATGTATTTTACACACTAAGGTGCCACAGGTAATTATTGTCACTCACGAAGGAACCTACGAGGTCGGGATTTCCATTAAGATATTAGAGGACTTTATAGCAGTAAACTCTCAAGGTAACAAGGACTTTTTTTATAAGAGAACTCACTTGAATAGGATAAAGGACTATACATAAACTCATGAGGTAATAAGCTGTTTTCAAGAACTCTCAAAGAAAAGAAGGAAAAGAGTTCTAAGTTGAACTCAAAAAAGGAGAGTTTTTCACCTTATGGTTTTCTTTTCTTAGGGGTCTAAGGATGTTTACCACTTTGCAGAAGAGGCAAAATGTCACTTCATCAATAGCATTGGAGCATGGAGCACGCGTGGCACGCATAGATAGGGTGCTTAGTGCAGATTGCTCGTGCAGAGCTACGGGGTGGATTTTAAGTTGGGGCTAGATGGACCCATAGGAATTTAGGAGGCCTAGGACGGACATAGGGTGTGTCTCTCGGCATACAAAAGCCTTAAGTCTTGTCCGACCAAGTGTGAATGATCAAGGGTGTATCGCCGGACACACCAAAGCCTTGGGTCCTGCCCGACCAAGTGTGAACGGTCAAGGTCTAAGTCTTTATTAAGAGAACTCTGATGGTTTTGGGGCCATTCATTGGTTGTGCTCCTATACAGAGAGATTCTAAGAGAGGCCTATGATGTTGAAAATAGGGTTGCAGAAAAACACACACAACTTGGAGAAGATAAAGAAGCTCAAGGCACACAACAGAGGGTGCATTTCGTACTGCACAAATGAAAGATAAGTTAGCCCTAAAATGATGGGCATATATACAATGCATGGGGGGAAAAACTTCTAGTGAGGGATGAACACATCACTACCACAAATATATGGTAACAAATCCCCCCTAGGAGTGATGTATTGAACGAGAGTTTGCACATAGAGTATAGGGAAGTACCATGCCTTAAGGACATGATTTGTCCACAAAGGGGAGTAAACCCAAAGCTTTGCGAAAAGCTTCAAACTTCTCATGAGACAATGCCTTTGTGAAAAGATCTGCAATGTTGTCCTATGTCGGTACATAAGCCAAGTTGATCTCTCCTGTTGAGAGTCTCTCCCTCACATAGTGATAATGCATCTCAATGTGTTTTGGGAGAGCATGAAAAATTGAGTTCCTTGCAGCTGCCAATGCACTCTGACTGTCAGTGTAGATGATGTTGGCAGTGTCCAATCCAACACCCAAATCAACCATAAGGCGTCTAAGCCATACACACTCAACCGTAGTTGTGAAGATTGCCATGTACTTAGCCTCACAACTGGGCCACATTAGGTTACTTCTTTCTCAACCATGATATGTATGAACTACCAAGCATGAAACAAAAACCACTCGCGGACACTTGTGTGTCATAACAACCAGTCCAGTTCAAGTCTGAAAAAGCATGTAATACTGGCAGCAATGATCCCCCTTGGGATCAAACAAGCCAAGATGTATAGTGTCACTCAATTAGCGAAAGATCCTCTTGACAGGCTACCAATGCTAAGATCTTAGGCTATGCATAAATCTACTAACTTGTGAGACTGCAAATTGAATATCCGGTCTCATATTGCATACATAAATAAGGCATCCAATAACATTTTGGTAAAGAGTGACAGACATCGGTAGGATCACTAGCATCATGAAGACTCAACGTCAAAAATGTTTTCATGGGAGTGGGAATAGGCTTGCAGTCCTCAAGTCCAAACTTACATATATATCATCCATAAATTTTCCAACAAGACCGAGTCTAGCAAGTACACATACAGACAAAAGGTTCTTCTTGATCCCAGGTACATAAAGTGCATCAACATGTGTGAAAGGACTGCCATTCGCAGCAGTTAGCACAATCTTTTCAACTCTCTTGATCGAATAGGAGGCATTGTTGGTACAAGTGACTGTATTCCCATGAGGGACATCCTCCAGAGAGGTAAACTAGTCACGATGAGAGGTAATGTGCTTTGTAGCACCACTATCAAAGTACCACATGTATGAATCTATAGCAATTGACATACATGCATCATAGACAGAAGGATCATAAGTGCACTATGCACTAAAATCCCGTTTTGCATCTACATCAGCATCACAATCTCCTTTCATAGAAAACTCTACAATAGCTGCACTTGTAGTGGAACCAGCCTCTTTCTAGTCTCTTTTACCTTCAATTTCGAGCACTAATGGCATCATATCTTCTTAGCTTTACAATAACGGCATCGTATCTTCTTTTTTCCTTTTTCACCAAAATTCCGAGACGAAGTGCTTTTAACAAAAGCATTAGGAGCAGGTGATTTACCACTCTCAGAAGAACCATGAGAAGTGGCTACATTATTGTTACCACTTTTTCTTTGAGCAACAATAAAGATATGTTAAATTGCACGCTATTTAGCCCTATTTTTTCTTGAAAGTGACTCTTGGAACAACAATGTGCATAATGCATCAAACTTGACAACATCAAGTTTTCCTTAAGAGTCATAAGTCTCTAAGTTCTAGCAAAAGTTCAGTAAGAATCTCGCAAAGCATCGTAAACAGTCTGCATAAGGGAACTATCAAAAATGACTTCGCTTGAAAAAATAAGTTGCTCATTAATATCATTGATACCAATAAGGAAAGTGTTCATTTCATCTTCCTCGTGCATGATCTTTGACTCTAGCTCTTTACGCAGTAATTCAATTTTAGCCTCATTACGACTTGCATAAAGACCAGCCAGTCTGTTTTGCAGAAGTAGTTGAAGGAATGTGAGGTGTAATAGTGTGCTTCACAGATAATGCAATCAATGCATGAGCCTGCGAATTGCTAGCATCACAACGAAATTGCTCAATCATAGGCAACGCAACTCTGGCAGCAACAACCCTGCCACCAAAACCTACAACATCCTCTGTATCCTCATAACCAGGGCATACATCAATGTCTTGCACAACATTCCAAACTCCCTTTGACACAACATGTTGCACCATGTAAGCCTAGATTGGGTAATTGTCCCCAATCTAATTTATCCTCAGTAGCAAACATCTTGAGCACATCTGTGTTGTTGACAGCCATGGCGAGTGCTTACACCTCATATGAAAATTGCCCAAAAAGAGGAGAAATGAAGCGAGACCATCACGTGCTATATAGCACAATCCAAAGAAGATTGTAAGGGGCGTGTTATGCAAAAAATGGTAGTGACAAAAATTCTACACAGAAGGACAAAATCGCCTACACAATACTATGTGTAGTGAAAATGGAGGCCGAAATGAGTCCGAATGGAAATTGTGAGCAGGCCCATCTCTACGAGCTAACCCAAAGTATCTGTTGACCTGTTGACGCTCACCAAAGCTATCAAAATCTGAGAAAATGATCAAGCGTGTGCTGACGACAGTGACGACTAAGCCCGAGAGGACGCAACCTGCTCTGATACCAATTGTTGGAAATAGGGTTGCAATGGAACACAACTTGGAGAAGAGGAAGAAGCTCAAGGGGCACAACAAAGAGTATATTGCTTCGTGCACAAATGAAAGATAAGTTATAGCCCTAGAATGATGGACGCATATACAATGCACTGGGAAAAAACCTTCTAGTGAGGCAAAAAAATTTGCAAACGGTCCTAAGTGTGTTCACACACATCGCTAGTATGGTAACATATGACGCCTAGGCTTTCAGCCTACGTTTCACATCGAAATTCAACGGAAAGAAAATTGTCTAGCGATAAGGTCCTCTCAACATGCGCACGCGCGTGTACACACTCACACACACACTCTGCCCATTTACATACATTCACTTTTACTAAATAGCACCAATTGAGCAAGGTGAAGTTTCACTTGGGCATTCTACATTAAATGAAAAGGAAATCAAGTACTATTGTAAGGCCGTGAAGTGAAGGAACCTTATGACAAACTAAAAACAAAAGAGATTTCAATGCTTCACATGGAAAGGTAGGTCCAATTGGTATAAGGAATTCTCTAAGGCTTGTCTTAGCAGTACTGTTGCATGAAGTGAAGGGACCTTTTTGACAAACTAAAAGCAACAGAGATTTCAGTACTTCACATGAAAAGGTAGGTCCCAAAAATTTCCTCTTTGTATACATTTCTCTTACAGCTAAGACTTGAGAGTAGAGCATGTGTCAAGGATCGATACGTTGTTTTGTCTAGTGGATTGTTCTATCTAGCATTAGAGATATGCCTTAAACCATTTTGAAACAAGAGCTACTCTACACTAGACCAAGAACATAGGTCCTCCCACAAACTATTACATACTATACAAAGAACATACGCCCTCCCACAGACACTTAATGGATTGTTACAAAAATCAAAATCATGAGTAGAAGACAACTTTGTGGTTGGCAAGAAAGAAATTTATCTACACGTGGAATATAAGTAGCACAACATAATCCAATAGTCGAAGCAATTGTGCAAACACAACTAGAAGCTACTAATTTGGTTGAATTTGCCAACCATAAGGAATTTAATAAAAGAGACTGGAGAGTCGCCTCACAGATGGAGAGGATGGGAGGGAGGGACAGAGGTGTACAAAAATTAAAGAGAAGCTTGTTTTCTCTCTGCCACATGTACACCTTCTCTGTCCCTCTGCACACATTATGTTATTGATCTCGCTTTCCCTGCAGCTTGTTTTAGAAAGCCAAAAATTTCCTCTTATGTATACAAAATCTGCATTTTGCCTGCAGCTAAGACTTGAAAGTCTCGTATGCGATAATCTCTGGTTGTACGGCTTGCATGCATTAATATCGAGATGAAGACACAAGAAAACCATAAGTCTGCGCCATGCCAAACCCTGCATGTTCAAACATCTTGATAACTACAGTATGTCCTGCAAAATAGTAGAAAGAAAAACCATAAAACCTAATGAAGCTGAATGGCTACTCAGAAGCAAAGACAATCCTTCGTAGTACAAAGCAAAACCAAACAAAACAAAAGCATAGCTGTTCAATATGAACTCCCTCCTCACCACCATCATTATCATTATAATTTTCTAATCCCTTTCCATTGTCATCTTTACCATCATTCTCAGTATCCTCATCAAATTCTCTCATCACGATCTCAAAGCCATGCCCGCAAAAGAAGCGTCACCACCCCACATCAGTGTGCAGAAGAGAGACATCCTCTAGCCATCCCTGGCGGCAATCAAAAGGGCTATGATGCTCTTCAGCTCGCAAAAGCATCAAGAACCAAGTCAATGCTGAAGACGAGGCTAGAGACCCCTTTTGCCCATAACCTCCAGCCATATTCTCACATGCACACAGCAGGAGGGGGAGATGACAGGGTGAATAGTGCAAGCGTTATTCAATTTACTGTTTCCAGGCTTTCTGTGAAAACTTTTGTGTCCCTTATATTGTCGCAGTTTCTTATCCACCAATTGTTATCAAGCGTATAGTGCAAGCGTACATCATGGCAAAAGGATACCTGCCAGCACGTGGGATGCATTGGCAACCTCGTGACTACTTTGATTGAGAGTGAGATAAACGGTCTTCCATGTAACAGCAAGCCAAGAAACACACTAGAGAAGATCAACGATAAGCAGCAAACAACAATACATCATGAAGAAACAGTGGGCACATCGACCAGAAATAGCAGAGCCAGCTTGTACAACATAAGAGGACAAAAGATAAATTAAGCTAATAACACCATTCAAAGGAAAACTTTAAAAAATCTTTTCTTTCCATAAGTAATAAAATGGCCATAAAATCAGTCTCTAAAGCAGATGCTAGCATCACAATTGAGCAACCTAA
This sequence comes from Adiantum capillus-veneris, assembly GCF_014529385.1. Classification (NCBI taxonomy): domain Eukaryota; kingdom Viridiplantae; phylum Streptophyta; class Polypodiopsida; order Polypodiales; family Pteridaceae; genus Adiantum; species Adiantum capillus-veneris. The sequence goes on from NC_140938.1 coordinate 34,333,174, forward strand.
ACATTGCACAAAACTGTTACATACAGCCAGATGACAACCTCAGATGTGCAAAGCTTTGATCAGTTGAAATCCCTCAAAGGGAATGCATGCCGAGGCCTTCTGACACACAAGGACGATTGTAAGCTTTTATCCTTTGCATTTGATGCCACTCTAGACTGTGTGTAGTTTACAAAAACAGGGAGGACCTATCCTCTAGAAAAAGATGAGAGGAAGAATACATGTTGGAGTGGCAATGCCATCCAGACACTCGTACCTACGATGCGAAGGCTTCATGCAACATACTCTAGGGCAGCAGTTGGCCATTTGAGTGGCTGCTGAACCACGTTGACAAGTTCCCAAGATGTTGCGAGCATTGTGCTGACTGAGAAACACACATTTCAGCAGCAATCATCTGATGAGACCCTCTGAGGACTTTGTTACAAGCTCAATAAGTTGATACATCCAACGGTCCAACAACCCTGTCCAAAGCAACAATCCAACCCTTAATTCTAAACCCTATTAGTTCAAAGATTACCAGAAAACTTCCATGTATCTAGAGGGATGCTAAATCTTAAACCATGATGGAATCCTAGAGAAAATCTGAGCCATGGAAATGGCAGGTATGTCCGATACCTAGCCAAAGGCTCCAAACTGCACCCAAGTCTACAGCTCCTACAGATAAATACGTATATGTACTATTTTTTACCTGTTAAAGCAAATGTGCCACCCAGTACAGCACAGAGACGTGTAATGAAATGTGTAAAGCTTCGTCTCTCTTCTTTGATTGTAACGCTGATTGGAGACAAATCGTAGATGAAGTAGACGGCTGCAGAAAACATATGACATCTGCGTAAGGCTCAAAAATACCATAAGAAGTTCGAAAGAAGAAAAAAGAGACCCACAGGAGATTGGAATGATAGAGCAAGCCACACACATAAATCATTTATGACATAAGTTTGAACAAAAAGTGCAGGAAGAACCTGGCCAATTGTGGTCATAGTTCTTCAACTCCGTAAAATATTCATTGACAGAAAATTGATTTGTCTTCATGGTGTCACCCCTCAGGTACTGATACTCTGTGGGTACAATCTGCATCAGCCATATAGTTAAAACCCCATCCACAGAAAAAAATGATGCATCTCCACAATTGCTAAGGATTAAACACTGACCTTAAGGTAATACTTGAATGTCCCACTTTCATCACGAAGAATACGCTCAGTGCCATCCAATGGATTGTGAATGCCTGGATACTTTGGCCCAAACGATAGATCATGGATTATATGGCTCACATTCACCTGCTTCACGCTCTCAAAAATCTGTAAAACAGGTTTGCAAAGTTAACAGCAAGTTTTTACATGTTAAGTCTTGATAAAAATTAAAAATCATCATGCCATAATACCGACTTGTTGAGCCACAACAATGCTTAGACCGTGAATTGATATATGAAAATTTCCAGCTACTCGTTCCACATCCAAAACTCCAAATACCTATAAAACAAAGTGGAAGACCTTTGCCAAAGATATTTCACATTGAGAATCACATCAAACATTAAAAACCTGGCAAAGACGCACCCTGCAACCTTCATGATCCTGCATTGCCTGTTTGACCTCTTTTATTGTCTTCTCAGGATCCTTGTTGAAAGTATGAAAATGAGAGTGAACATGAGAATGCTGGTCCTCATCTTTCTCATGCTCACCTCCGTCCTTATGATGCTCATCACTAGCTGGTTTCCATATCGAATATTTGAGTTAGCAGGGGGCACCTCTCTCTCTCTCTCTCTCTCTCTCTCTCTCTCTCTCTCTCTCTCTCTCTCTCTCTCTCTCTCTCTCTCTCTCTCTCTCGCGCGCGCAGCCCCCCTCTCGCACCAGCGCGCGGACCTGCTGCACCAGCGCCCTCCTCCTGCTGCACCAGCGCGCGTACCTGCTGCTGTGCTGCCCCAGGCACATTACTACTGTATTGCGCGCTGCTGTGTCACCCCAGCTGCTCAGCGCGCCCACCCCACCTGCACAGCACCCCCAGTACCCGCCTGTTGCTGCCGCTGTTATACCTGCTGCTGCTGCTGAGCTGCCTCTCCTTGCTGCACACGTACTCCCTCTCTTCCCCTCGCGCAGCCCCCCTCCAGCTTCCCCCTCACGCAGCCCCTCCTCGCTCCCCATCACGCAGCCATCTCTCTCTCTCTCTCTCTCTCTCTCTCTCTCTCTCTCTCTCTCTCTCTCTCTCACACACACACACACGGATACATACCCACACACACACTACACGCATACACGCATACACACACGTACTCCCTCTCTTCCCCTTCTCCCCTCTTCTTCACAATATGAAGAGAGGGTAGCTTCGAAGACAACCATGTCTTCCCCCATCATCAAGACGCCGACATCGACAATGAAGACAACCTTCATGCTCACGAACAAGAGGCTTGCACAATTGGAGAAGGACATGAAAGAATGGTGGATGGAGAGAGAGATATGGAGGGAGGAGAAAGCCACCTTCATCAAGCTATGGAACGAAGAGAAGGAGGACATGAGAGCGGAAATCCAAAACCTCAAAGAGGAGAAGGAGAGAAGGGAACGGGAGAACGAGAAGGAGAGGGAGAGATGGAGGAAAGAGCAAGAAGAGATGAAGGCACAAATCGATCTCCTTCATGCTTCCATCACATCCCTCACCCCCGAGGAAGGAGAGATTAAAGAGGAGGCTAAGGAAGCCCTCAAGGAGGAGATCACCAAAGCCCTCACCGCAAGCATTGAGGACAAATTAGAGGCCACCAAAGAAGGATGGGTCGAAGTGGTCAAAAAGAATATCAAGAAGGTAGCAAGAGAGGAAGCCCAAAAAGATGAGGTACTCATCGTACACACAACCATCGAGGAGGAGAAGATGCGACAAGCTCGCCGTCTCAATGTGCGAGTGACCGGCATCAAAGAAGAAGAAGGGTCTACACCCGAGAGCGATGGGAAAGCTTTATGCAAGAAAGTGGGATACAAGGAAGAAGCGATCCCTTTCTCCAAAGTTTGGAGAGCCGGCAAAGATCCAAAGAAGAGAGCTCTCATCCTCCAATTCGCCTCCGAGGAGTCTCGAACTTCTTTCCTCCGAAAGAGGGTCATCTTGAGAGGGCTAGAAGGCCCCCCGATTTATCTTGATGATGACCTCACAAAGATGCAACAAGATCACCGTCGCGCGTGCATGCCTAGAGTCCACCAAGCCCGCAAAGAAGGGAAGAAGGCAGTATATCGAGATGGTAGGGTTATCATTGATGGCAAGACCATCGCATAGGGACTCGCGGCCTGTGGGACACACGAGGAGATTCATGTCACGGTTTGGAATTGCAATGGAGACCTATGGACACACCCAGAGAGACTTGAGGAGGTGATGAGAGGTCGAGACATCATTCTACTTACAGAGACACACGAGAGCCCAGAGAGAGGGTTACCACGGATACATGGATTTCAGTGGGAGTCTCTACATCGGGGATGTATGCGCCAGCACACCACTCGCGGTTCAGGAGGAGTGGCCATACTCTTTAGACAGGGGCTTCACAGCAGACTACAGATTGTTGCCCGGGACCCACAGGCCCGCTACATGTGGATTCGCCTCGAGCTCTCACGAGACAGGATCGTCTACATTGCCCTTTGCTACTTTGCTCCCACAGGCTCCAGATTCGCCCCTATTGAGCAGGAGTCACCGTACGCATGCCTCACGGAGGAGATTATGGAGTACTCCACACTGGGTGAAGTCTTCCTTATGGGAGACTTCAATGCTCATACGCGCAGTGAGCAGTGTGAGGCATATGACCACGAGGACCCAGAGGCACTACACACTCTAGATGAGGAGGCTACTATGAGAGATACAGCAGACAGAGCTCCAGTCACAGCCTACGGACGACATCTACTTCGACTTGGCTCCCAGCACCGTGTCGTTATTTATAACGGGATGGCCCAATGGCCCACCTCAGGGGGCCTGACTTGTATGCCACATGGAGTTACAGAGGGAGGGGGGAGTACAGTCGACTATATTCTGGGACCCAGGGAGGCTACACACCTTATCACATCCTTCACCATTCCACCCATACCCATCGGAGCCGACCACACATACCTCTCTTTCTCCATCACCGGAGATACCATCCCACACAGCTCCACAGCACACACTCCACACACCACCATCCATTTCACGCATGAGCTAGCCTCTCTTTACTCGGCCGAGGTCGAGCATGGCCTATGCCTCCTCCACCCATCCACACCACTCTCAGTTCTCACATCACATATCTCTTCCGTTCTCCACACTTCAGCTATTAGCTCTTTTCCACACACCACTCACACAGGACGCACTCCCCCCCCCCCCCCGGGACTATGCCTCAGAACCGCTGGTATGATGATGAGTGCAGAGAGCTATACCGACGCCTCCGTGCACGGCGAGCCTTAGGAGAGATCACAGAGAGAGAGGCCAGACGGCATATGAAGACGCTGACACGCCAAAAGCGGCGAGCATTCGAAGAGGCACAGGAGCTTGAGCTATACCGCCTATTCATGAACATGGATAGCGCGACGGCATGGCGCACCCTGCGCGAGCCACGTCCGATTACAGCTATTGAGGATCCACAGATATGGCATGATTATGCAGAGCGACTTTATGAGGTGCCAGGGCAGCCTCCTATCCCACAGCCACACGGGCCACGCCCCACGTGCTCCTCCTTCTTTACAGCAGAGATGGTAGAGAGGGCCATACGCCGCATGCAGCACAGACGATCAGCTGACCATACTGGATTACAGAGTGAGCACATCATTTATGCGGCCTCCACTATAGCCCCGTTGATTGCACATGTCTTCAACCAGGCTATAGGGGAGGGCTTCCCAGAGGAGTGGACACAGCACACCATAGTGCCTATCCACAAATCTAGCGACACCCTGGACCCAGGGAACTACAGGACTATCATGATTGGCCACACGATGGCCAAGCTATATGGAGTAGTACTTGAGGCACAGCTCAGCCGCTACGCAGAGACCGAGGGTTTACGAGCTCCAGGCCAGGCAGGTTTCAGACGAGCTTTCTCCACCACTGATCACATCTTCGTTCTGCGCTGCCTCATTGATGGGGCAAAGGCGCGGAAGAAGAGGCTTTATTGCTGCTTTGTGGATTTCCGCAAGGCCTTTGACACAGTCCCACGCGAGAGACTCTTCCAGCGCCTTCACAGCATTGGGGTACCAACAGAGATGATTTGGGCCATATATACTCTCTACGAGAGGGTGACGGGTCGAGTTCGTTGCCCAGGCGGTTTTTCAGAGACCATTGCTAGCACCATTGGTGTTAAGCAAGGATGCCCACTCTCCCCGACACTCTTTGGGCTCTACATCGACGAGATCTCCGACTACATACTACGAGCAGGGGGAGAGGGGAGCGACTTGGCAGGTACTCCGGTCCACATCATGTTATATGCTGATGATATTGTGTTGATTTCAGAGTCACCCGAGGGCTTGCAACGCCATCTTGAGGCCTTGGACGAATTCAGCACACACAGGGGGTTGACTGTGAACCTTGGCAAAACCAAGGTCATGATCTTTCACACATCCAGTGCAGTGAGGAGAGCTGCCACCTTCACAGCAGCAGGAGGACAGGTTGATGTAGTCACCTCCTATGTCTACCTTGGCATCACATTCACCAGCCTACCAGGACCCTTCACTATGAGGCAGGCTGCTGCTGACAGGCTCACCCGAGGATATGCAGCTCTAACCATGCTAGAGCGGAGGTGCCACCAGGCACACTTTCAGGAGCCCCGCACGAAGGGGTGGCTTTTCGACACCTTAGTCACCCCGGCCCTGATGTACTCGGCGGCAGTATGGGCACCAGGATTGACAGCTGACCAGTGGACACAGCTTGAGAGGCCACAGGTATGTATGATCTCACGCTTGCTCCGCAGCAAGAAGACAGTGCCACATGACATTATTAGAGCCGAGCTCGCCACACCACCTATGGTTGTAGAGGCACTATTCCAGACAGTCTGCTTCATCCAGAGGATGAGAGAGCTACCTCCTGACAGACTTACTCGTAGAGCATTTGAGGCAGCTATACAGCTATCAGAGAGTGGGCATGAGAGAGCATGGTACTCACAGGTCAGAGCATGGTTTGAGGGACACGGTCTTGACATGGAGAGCCTACCGCCATTCCAGTACGACCCCCACTCACCATATGTTCACCTCTCTCGCAGTGAGAGGAACTTGGTATTGAGACAGGATCTGTGGCAGCTATACACTAGGAGAGTCTGCGAGTCACCTGGCTTGGGGACGAGGATGTCAGATTACAGAGACCAGTTTCTCACCATATTGTCTGGGGGGTTCATACAGAGACCACGCTATATGGACACATATATGCCACATAGCTCACGGGTGGCGATTGGTCAGCTGAGAGTGGCTTCACACAGGTTAGAGATTGAGATCGGGAGACATGCTGGTGTTCCCAGGGAGGAGCGAGTCTGCAGAGCCTGCACAGAGGAGGTGGAGAGTGAGGAACACTTTGTATGTAGATGCAGAGCATACACTGAGATCAGAGGCAGGTATGAGGCCTTATTCAGAGGACAGCCCACTCTCCGAGAGATCATGGACTCTCGAGATCAGAGACAGCTCGGACGTTTCTTACTAGAGATACAGAGCCATCGGGACACACTACTACAGCCACACACAGCTACACAGACAGAGGGGAGACAATCGCAGCTCACAGACTTCTTTCAGAGGATTGCCGCCCCTCCCTCACCAGACACTCAGAGGGGAGTGACACTCCCACAGGCGGAGGTGAGCCGAGCTAGACGACGACCACGAGTCACAGGCTACAGGGGCGCGAGCTCCCACCACCGACAGATCGAGGAGATCCGAGCCCGGGAGCGCCGTGCCACTGAGGAGCGAGTAGCTCAGATGAGGGCCGACCCGACAGCTTTCATCCGGGTAGCCTTGGCACCAGCCTCGCCCATGTACCACATCTTACATCCCCCCATTAGTACAGGATGGAGCTAGATAGCTTGATGCATTCTCATGATTGTACTACCTTGAGCATATAGACATGCATATACCCCTAGAGAGATAGAGCTCCATCCCTCCTCAAATACTCCACTACCTACATTCAGTTCAGTTTTGTATCAGTTTTGTTTCATTTGTCTTTCCGATAGACGGATGACATACACACCATGTACATTTGATTTGTCTCATAGGCCGATTTCGGCCTGACATAGACGTTAAAAATCTTTCTTTCTTTCTTTCTCACAGATAATCACCCCACTTGCGACTCGGCACCCCCCTACTCATATCCTGCACAGTTCCAGCTAGCTGCTTAGATCGCATCTAGCAGTTAAGATTTTAGTTTTTCACTTTACTTCATTTTATTTTTGTACCCAGACATTGTATTAGATCCACAAGATTGTATCAGTTTGGTCTCATAGGTCATTTCGACCTTTTGAAGACGTTTAACATAACATTTCATTTCGTTTCATTCATTCATTCTCTCTCTCTCTCTCTCTCTCTCTCTCTCTCTCTCTCTCTCTCTCTCTCTCTCTCTCTCTCTCTCTCTCTCTCTCTCTCTCTCTCTCTCTCTCTCTCTCTCTCTCTCTCTCTCTCTCTCTCTCTCTCTCTCTCTCTCTCCCCCCCCGCTTGTGGGACCTCCGCAGAGAGATATATGCCCGCCTAGCACTTGAGTCCTCTCGACAGTTAGCTATGCAGGGAGATACCACATGCTGGTATGGGGAGATGACATCATGGTTTCAAGTACATGGGTTCAGCATGGACAGATTGCCCCCCTTCCAATACTCATTGGATGCACCCTCTCTGACTCTTACACAGTCCGAGATCACCACCCTCATCCGCCAAGACCTCACTCAATTACATACTAGGACGACTTGGATACAGCCGGCACCGGAGTTGGGTACAAAGATGGCTTTCTATAGAGAGCATCTTCTCCAGCTTTTTGAGGATGGTTTTGTGACGAGGCCCAGATACATGACACCCACTTATCTCATGGGATACGATGTGCTATTGGCCAGATACGCACATCTTCACACCAGCTTCGGATCGAAACTGGTAGATACATCGGAGTACCAATAGAGGCATGGACATGTCCCCTACGTCCCATGGAGCCTGAGACAGAGTTGCATTACACATGCCACTACCCAGTTTACTATAAGATACGAGGCCGCTTTCACTGCCTCTTCAAAGAGGGCTTTGGACCACTCTCTAGAGTCATGGGGTATGAGGACCAGAGATGTCTGGGTCTGTTTTTACTCAAGATGCGCAGACACAGAGAGAGCTTGATGAGAGGAGAGGCTAGCCAGTCTCAGAGACGGATCACAGACTTTTTTAGAGCGGACACTGTGCAGCAAGCTACCACGCCAAGCACGTTGATCGGTCGAGCGACCGAGATAGGGGATACAGACACCCACGACTACGGAGGACTACACCGCATCAACGGAGGCTACATCAGAGGATTCGGATCACTTTGGCATGACATGCACGACGCCCGGTCAAACTACTGACCATGGAGGAGATTGATGAGATCCGCCAGCAACCGATGATGGATCTCCTGTGATTTAGCTCTTTTGAGGATTGTACACCCTGCTCATCTTGTATCAGCCTTTGTATCAGCTCTCACCCATTATATTCCCACACGCACACCCACATTATGTTGTATTAGCGCCCTCGTCACTACTTTCGCCCCCCTACTCATATCTTGCACAGTTCCAGCTAGCTGCTTAGATCGCATCTAGCAGTTAAGATTTTAGTTTTTCACTTTACTTCATTTTATTTTTGTACCCAGACATTGTATTAGATCCACAAGATTGTATCAGTTTGGTCTCATAGGTCATTTCGGCCTTTTGAAGACGTTTAGCATAACATTTCATTTCGTTTCATTCATTCACACTCTCTCTCTCTCTCTCTCTCTCTCTCTCTCTCTCTCTCTCTCTCTCTCTCTCTCTCTCTCTCTCTCTCTCTCTCTCTCTCTCTCTCTCTCGCAGCTAGGTGCAAGAGCTACCTTGTGCAAGACCCCCCTGCACCGCCTAGTGCAAGAACTTCCCACCTTGTGCATGACCCTCTTCGCCGTCTGATGTAAATGGTGGCGTTCCGACCTGCCAACTACTGCTGAGCACCTCCAACTTCTGCCGACCCACCTACACAGAGCTTACCTTATTGCTTTCATTTCAGCTTTTTAAATCTAAGTAAGCCTTTGATCTCACCACACTCTCAGCTCTACAGAGTTGCAAGCAAGGAACTTTGAGAAGACTTCAGGAGCTCCATCTATGGCAGGGATGTCCCCCTTTAGTAGTCCCATTACACGCAAGAGTTTTCTTGCGGTGGCAGCGGCACCAGAGAAGGACCCCGCCACCCGCCAAAAAGCAAGGATCACAGCCCTCGAGGCTCAAATTCAAGAACTCATCGGGGAGAATGAGAGACTCAAAGAATGATTACGCAAGCTTGAAGACACGAAGGAAGTGGAGAGTCAAGCTCTGCTTGCAAAAGCACACAAAGTTGAAGTCTCACTCGCCGAGACTGTAATGGCAGTGCAAAAGGAATCTTATGAAGCAACACATAAGAAAATTGACACCAGAATACAGGCGGCCCTACATGAATGCCAGCTACAAGAATTTCTTGGCCTCAAGGTCGGGATTGGAGGGCTTTACTCACCATGGTGTACCAGCGAGGACACCCTAAAGGACGCAATCACCAAGCTCAATGATATTCTTCAACCTGTCTACATCAAGCCCGAAACTATTTCTTGAATCAACGACACACATAGGCATGTGCCAGCCGAGCATTGCATACTCACTTTCAAGGACAAAGATGAGTGTATAAAGCTGCTACGCCAATCTCGACTTCTCAAGGGAAAAAAGATCTGGATTGCTGAAGAACTGACCACGAATCAACTCAAGAGTAAAGGAAGTGAGCTCAAGAAGATGCATGAAGCACGTAAGCAAGGCAAATGGGCAGTCTACTGAGGCGGCAAAGCAATCGTCCAAGAGTCTCGAAATCCCAAACCAGTTAAACCCTCAACTAACCTGTCACAAAGTGGTGACGAGGCATGCGAAAACACATCCACACATACACCCCGTTGAGCAAACCCAAATTGCTGACGTGGCTGAACTGCACGAAATGCTGACGTGGCAGGTTGGTACGGTAGGCCCAGGATTCGCGGCACAAATTGCGGGATTTTCTGGCAGCTTTTGGGCGATGCTTTTTGCTACGCTTTTACTGGCTGCTGATTTCTACGCAAAAGAGTTTGAGAGCTTTTGAGGAGTTGCTTTATTTAATTAAAGCATAAGGACTTGAGAAGAGAGAAATTCCCTCTGCTTTATTTTTACAAAGCTTTTGATTTTCAGTTTTTGGGGCTCAGCTTTTGGCGTCCCTTGTACCTTTAAAGGGCCTCTCACAACTCAGAGCATCTGGACAAAGAGTCTGAGTGTGAGCGCTTGCCCGCACTCTTGTACTTTGAACTTAGATTAATACAAAAAGAAATACCGAAAGGGGCGTCAGTCTTTGGGGCCACTATCTCTAGGCACGGAACTCCACCGGGCTAGTGTCAAATAAATTGTGAATTGTGAATTGTTTTGAAGTGGTTATTTGGTGCTGTCGCAGTAGATTCTTGACTTGGAGTGTCCAAGTCTATTACAGTGGTATCAGAGCACGGCCAATTTTTCTTCTACGAGAAATCCGATCCCAATTTTTTTTCTCCGCGGCACTTATGGCTTCAGGCAAAGATCAGTCGACTCCCTCTACATCCATAGATGCGGGAAGGGATCACAATGAAGCTACCAGCAAGGAGTATGGCCCGCCTCGGCCTACGCAGGCAGAGCGTCGAGAGATGGAGCGTTGTCAATTGATCGTCGATGCAACAAAAGATGATGCTTAATTTTGCCAAGGACCCGAAAATGGCAAAATATATGAGCAAGATCTCTTTGGAGGAGGTGCACACGCAATGGCAAAAACCCACAACACCACTCCCAAAACCCGCTCTCAAGAAACCTCCTGCTTCCAAGAAGTATACAAAGAAGGAATTAAAAGAGGTGGTTGATGCAAGCTTTTTGACGCGCACAACAAAGCGGAAAAGCACGGCAAAAAGCAAAAGAAAGGCACTAACTTCCCGGGCTATTTGGGTCGTCAGTCGACATTTGAAAAGGCAAAGAAACAGAAGAAGCGTGTTCGGTTTGAAGGAGTACCCAGTTCTTCTTCTTCTTCTTTTGACAGTTCTTCTAGTCATTTGACTCGAGCGAAGAAGACCGAAAAGGCAAAAAGCGAAGCAAGAGGCAACGCTTCGGAAAGGGCAAGAAAAGACAAAGAGGTCTAAATCTCGCCCAGTGAATGACAATTCTAGAGAGGACTCATCCAATTCAGACTCTGACGACAGCAACTTTTATGCAAAGAAGAAGAATTTTTATAAAGCCAACCAGTATAACTTTCTGGAAGACAAAAGCAAGAAAGTTCGAGAGTTTAAGGAAGGTGGACAGTCAATTAAATTTGACACGTTTTTGGGATATAGAGATGCTTCGAAGGCTTTGTCTTTTGTACAGCAGTTTGGCATCGCTTTCGCGGGAGGACGTTACTCAGAGCACTCTAAGATTCGGAGAGCTGCCTCTTATTTTAAGGAGAATGCTCGAACTTGGTGGTCCACGCTTCTATTAAGCAAGACTGCGCCGGTTTAATGGCTGAATTCAAGAGGCTTTTTATTTCTTCATGGCTGACTCGAGAGTATGAACGTGATATACGAACTGCTTGGAACCATCTTCAGATGACCAAGAAAGATACAATGGACGCTTATTGCGAGAGATTCTGGAGCTCTTTTCTACCCGTCTCTTCATTCAAGAAGATCTCGTTCAAGGAATAAATTGAGCGGTTTACCTTGGGTCTACCTACAGAGATCTGACATCACTGCTTGGAACAAAAGTCTGCTTCTATTCAGGAGTTGATGAGTCATGCGAAACGGGGTTTTGCCATTCACTCTGGCAGTCTGACCTACCCACCGACGAGATCAGGACACAAAGAGCCGAACAGACCGACAAATGAAAGTAGAAAGAGGAAGAGCAACCCAGAAAAGAAAGATGCACGACCCAAGCTTACTCCTCAGGAGAGAGCTCGCTTCATCAGGGAGGGGAAGTGCTTTGATTGCGGGGAAACTGGACATATCTCCGCGAAGTGCCCTAAAAAGGCACAGAAAGAACAGAACGACAAGGACGACGAAAGGTCTGAGAGTTCGAGAGCAGCTGAGGAACGTGGCACAAAAGGCAAGATGAAAACAAGACTGGTTCCAGATTGCGTGGGTACCGATCCCAGCACGTTGGACGAGAGTACAGAACTTTGCTGAGCTTGGGGCAAAGTGAAAGACCAAGAAGCCCTCATCTTCTTTGATGGAGGAGCCAAGGCCAACTTCATTTCACCGGAATTGGCAGCGTGGCTCGAGATCACTCCCGATCGGATGGGACCACTTGCGGAGGCAGTTCTAGCGGCAACCGACAGGGACGTAGCCATTACACCTATCATTTGCAAACTTCGGTTGCATTGTCAAGGGTATTTGGGGCATGAGGACTTTTACATAATGCCTTTGGAAGGTTGTGATGTTCTCTTTTGAATTACACTATTGATGACAAGACACTGAACGCCAGGGAAGAGGGTTTCCTCTTGACAGGATAGACATGCTATTCATCCAATGTTCGAGGTTGGCAAAATTTCACAGCTACCCCTGTCTGTACCTTTTGTTGATTTGAATGCTCCACAAGGTCAAGGGTTCAGAGTGGGCAACTAGACGAGGATGCGTTCAAGACACAGTTGGTTGCTGTTGTGAATGTGTTCTCTCGGTTGGTGCAAAATCCTAGGTTTATGGAATATTTGCAAGCGCCGCCAGTGCCTTAGTAGACAAGGCCACCGTCTCATGCAGTAGAGCCTGTTGAGGCTCAAGCCTAGGTCCCTTGTGTGTCCCTGCAGGGCGGGGAGCACTCACAGGTGCGGAGTCACGCGGGACTCCAAGACAAGTTCCTTCTGTTCACGAACAGGTGGTTAGGACGCCTATTCCACAAGCTTTACCAGTTCAGCAGACACCTTATAGAGTCCGCATGTTGGATTAAATGGATAGGGAACCGGTTTCCAGGCTATGCAATAGGTTTTCCACCACCCCCACAATACATCCTGGGTGTTTCGGGGTGGGATCAGTGTTTCAGAGCATGGCTGGTTATGCTCCTGGAAACCAGCAATATATGCCAGGAACAGTGTTTGGGGTATGCAAGGCATGATGCCAAACCCCATGTATGGTAACATAGGCATGCAGGCAAGGGTTTCAGTGCAATCAGGGCTAGTTTGGGGTGCCACAAGGCAATTTTGGCATGGATGGTTTTTTCCGATCAGCAGCCACATATGGCACCAATGACGCAGAATGTCAATGGCCAAGGGGCACCAATGATCCCTATTACAGTGCTCATGTTGCAGACGCTTCCCTATGACAATCTGGGAGCTTTGGAAAAGCCAAAAGCCTACAAATAATGTGGTGCAATTTAAAGTTTGATACTTTCAACGGCTTTGAGGATAAGGCAAAGGCTCTTACTTTCCTCCAACAGTTTGATATAGCTTATGCAGGGGGGATTTCACAGAGGCCTGTAAGGTCAGGAAAGCTGCCACTTTCTTGAAAGGCAATGCGCTTACATGGTGGATGACACTATTGATGCAAGGACAGGCACCCGCCACATGGGTATACTTAAAGAAAATGTTTGTATTTGCACAACTGTCAAATGAATTTGAAGCCGATGTCATGACGGATTAGCACCAACTCATTGCGGCTACTTGCAAGAGCCTTCAGGAGTACAATCGGAGGTTCTATAAAGCGTTGCTCTCAGTAACCGTTAACAGGTTTGTGCCACTAACACAACAGATTGAGAAGTATTGTTGTGGGCTGCCTAAAGGGCTTCGAAATTACTGTACAAAGAACATAGTGGCTACCCTCACTCAGCTTATGGAAGTTGCCAACATTGGTCTTGCCTCGTTGAAGGAGAGGACAGTGAGTTTCAGGGCAATGTGGAAAGGGGTCAGCAAAAGAAAAATTCAGCAAAGAAGCCCGTTGTGATGATTCCTGAATTCGTGCGCAAGTCGTTTGAGGAGAAGAAGGCTTAATGGCTGAGAACAAATGCTTTATATGCGAACAGCTTGGTCATTTTGCTGCAGATTGTCCCCAGAGGAGGAGGCTAGTTGACTCAGAGGACAGAAAGGCAAGAAGCCTAAACCCATGGCAGGTCTAGTGCCAGATATGGTGGGTGATAGGCCAAGTTCAGATGCCAGTGAGTTATGCAGGGCGTGGGTAAAGTTAAGGACCAGACAACACTCATCTTCTTTGATCCAGGTGCTAAAGAAAACTTTATCTCACTAGAGTTGGCCATCAAGCTGGGCATCAAAGCTGAAGAGATGGGGTACACAGCAGAGGCACGGTTGGCATGTCTTGGCCACTTAGAGTGTGTTAAGCCTATCATTGGAAAGCTGCGTCTGCATATTTAGTCATATGTGGACACATAAGAATTTTACATTAGCCCACTGGAAGGGTGCGATGCGTTGTTGGGAATCCCGTGGATGTTTGTGTTTACATGGAGTGTTGGATGTCTTCAATAAAAAGATCACCCTTCAACATAGGGGCTAAACTCACATCCCTTGTGTAAAGCTTCAAGGGGAGTTTGTCCCTATTGTATCTGCTTTGCTATCACTTCTGTAATTAAGAATCATCTTTCTGCTTACTTGATTTTTGCACGTGATGTTTCAGATATTTGTCATTCAAATTTATCTGTGTTAGATAAAGAAAGTCATCATTTTTGCGAGAGTTTATTGACTGTTTTTCTGACTCATTACCGTCTCAGTTGCCGTCGGAGAGGCCTGAGGATCATGCGATAGATTTGGTGCCAGGTTGTAGCCCACCAAATAGGCCTCCATACAGGGTTAGTGCGGCTCAATAGAAAGAGATTATGGGCCAAGTAGAGGAGCTGCTAGAGAAAGGGCTGATTCAACTTAGTTCCTCACCCTTTTGCTCCCCAATGCTTCTACTGCAGAAGAAGGATGGCTCTTGGCGCATGTGTATTGATTACCGTGCGTTGAATAAAAATACGTTCAAGAACAAGTTTCCTTTTCCAAGGATTGATGATATTCTTGATCGACTAGAGGATGCTGCAATTTTCAGTAGGATAGACCTTACAAGTGGGTACCATCACGTATCAGGCCAGAGGATGTGCACAAGATTGCGTTTAGGACGACATTTGGTCTGTATGAGTTTTTAGTGATGCCGTTCGGTCTTACAAATGCTCCTGCTACGTTCAATAGGATGATGGATCGAATTTTCCCCGCCCACATCAAAAGTTTGTCGGCACATTCTTTGACGACATGATAGTCTATTGAAAGAATGAAGAAGAGCATAGGCGTCACTTGACCATTGTCTTCGAAGAGCTACACAGTCACAGGTTGCTCGTTAATCCTAAGAAAAGTGAGTTCTTCTTGGAAGAGATTCGCTTTCTTGGCCACATAGTGTCGAAGGATGGTGTCCGAATGGATCTTGCCAAGGTTGAAGCAATTAGACATGGCCAGATTTGAAGACTGTGCATGATGTCCGTAGCTTCTTGGGCGTAGGCTCTTACTACAGAAGGTTTATTGGGAACTTTGCCGAGTGTGCTTCACCCCTACATGCTTTGCAAGAGAAAGAGTTCATGTTCAAGTGGACACAAAAAGAGATTTCAGCTTTAATCTCTCAAAGGAAAAGATGACTTCGGATCGAGTAATTGTTTTACCAGATCTGAGGAAGTCATTTGTGGTCCAGTGTGATGCATGTGGCAATAGTATTGGTAGTATAATGCAAGATGGTCGGGTAGTAGCTACGAGAGTAGAATCTTGCAAGGGCGAGAAAAGACTGCAAATCTATAAGAAAGAGCCACTGGCGGTGATTCATGTGCTTTCTAGTTGGAAGCACTACCTGGTAGGTGCTGATTTTGTCCAGACAGATCATCAGACCTTGTAATGCTTCTTGATGCAGTCAAAGTTATCTGAAAAGCACATGTGATGGGCAAACATTCTCTCTATATTGCACTTTCAGATTTTGCATGTGGAAGGCAAGAAGAATGTTGTCGCTAATGCGTTATCAAGAAAGCCTTAAATTTCAGATGTGTGCATTCCTTATCATCATGAGCTTGATGACATGAAGGAACAATATGCTATTGATGAAGATTTTGCAAGGATCTTTGAATAGTTGCAAGATGGGCAATGCCATGAGCACTCCCTCCTCAAGGACGGTTTTATGATGATGCATGCGTCACTAGGTCATTGCGACATAAGGTTATGGTAGAAAGCCATGTCCCATCGTATGCAGGGAATCGTGGTATAGATGCGACAGTAAAAGCAATCGAGGCATTCTTTTATTGGCCTATTCTGAGGAGAGATGTGGATGCCTTTGTGCGAGCATGCGTGATTTGCCAAAAGGTCAAGTTTGACAGGCAAAAGGCACCAGGGTTATTACAGCCACTGCCTATTCCAGATAAGCCATTGAAAAGCATTGCTATGGATTTTATCTTTGATCTTCCAAGAACGCCGACAGGGAATGATGGTATATGGACCATTATTTGAAGGTTCAACAAGCAGGCCCATTTTATTCCTGTCAGGAAGAAGATAAATCTGATGAGATGACATGGTTGTTTATGTACAATGTGCTCAAGTACCATGGTATGCCACAATCTATTGTCAATGATCGTGGTCCTTGTATGACGAGCCTATTTTGGAGAGGATTGTTTGAAAACATGGGCGCCATGCTCAAGTTTTTTTTTTTTTTTTTCGACAAAAAGATCCTTCTATTAGTTAATGAAACTTCCCATAGGGCTACAACCACCTCTACTAGAGGAGGGCTACAACAATCATAAGGGGAGACTCCCGATGAAAAAACAGCATATGTACAACGAGGCTAAATCAGGAGATGGGAGGAGGGAAAAGCCACACAGCTGGACGGTAGTGCCATCTGAGCCCACCCTGGACCATGGTGAAGAAAGGCCTAGGGCGCCAGAGTTGAAAGAAAGCCTCTCTACGCTCCTGCATGCAGTCCGAGCTGCCCTGGAGTCTCTCGAATTGTCCCCTGAGAGTATGGATCAGCTCTAGCCAAAGATCTCGAACTGTCTCTGTTGTGGTACATGGCGGGTCTCGAAGATGCGGAAGGAGTAGGCCCGCCAGATGAACCAGAGTGTCAGGCCGCAAATGAGCTCCCAACACTCCTCTCTCTCACTACACTCCTAGGGAGTAAGCTCTGTAGCAGGCTGGGGTGTAGGTCGACCCCCCTTATCACTATCATCCTGCTGGTGGAGGATAGCTTAAACTCTAGTGCCGGGCCCGTGAGAGTGGACCAAGCAACTGTCCCCGAAGTGTATTGTCGTGCTGTGAAAAGAGATGGCATCAACCGAAGGACACGAACCCAAACATGCTGTGCCATAGGACAGTCCCAAAGACAATGACGCTGACTCTCCAAAAGATGGTCACAAGCTATGCATGCTGCCGAGAAACCACTATGTACAAGCCAGTTCCCCACTGCTGTAGCTCTATGTGCAACAGCCCACTGGAACAAAGTGACTCGCCGCGGCTCTCTGGCGTCCCACAACCTCGCTCAAAAAGCTGACAAGAACTCAGCTGTGAGACCCTCCTCCTGCCAATGAGATGCTGCAGCAGGACGAGCCTCTCTCTGTGCTGCCAGTATGTGGCGTCCCAGTAGAACAATGTACTGAAAGAAAGGGACACCTGGATGGTCGGCTGAGGCGAAAGGGTCCCGCCAAAACCACTCTCCAGGATCCCACTGCACTTGTGCCAGTGGACAACTCTCCCAAGCCCACAGCCTCCAGTGGCTTGTCTCAAGAGCTGCTAGGTCTGGATCTATGACAATGTCCTCCAAAAGATGCCCACAACTCGGATCCTTTGAAAACAACACTCTGCAACTTGTGGGGCCTCTACTTACATTCAGTGTAAACGACCCTCACCCTGTAGCTCGAAAAATAGGGAGGGTACAGTCTTTGAGCAAGCCCGAACTGCAATGAAGACCTCCAGTCGAATGCCCCCATCCATCTGGGCGTTGTTGACTCGAGAGGTGTGAGCCACTCAACTGGTATTGCCTCTGTGATGTCCTAACACATGCTCTGCACCCCTCTCATGCCCTGTAGCTGGATGCTCTGAAGCTCCTCCTACAAGCCTGAGAACTGTAGCTAGTCACCTAAAGTGCGTGCTGGACCCTTTGTCATGGACCCCAAGAAACATGAGGCCTACTACTAACCAAGTGGCCTCTCTGAGTGTTAACCATGGGGTTCCAAACAAGGGGCTGTCTCGCACGCGCTCCTTCGTGCAAGTAGGCTGGTGCTGCTATAGGCCTCTCCGCAACTGCCCCAGGAGCGGAGCAGACTCACAGCAAAACGGTCCAGTCTCCTGCTCAGGCCAATTGTGTGCATCTCTGTGAAAATCCATATGCCTAAGGCACTCTAACACTAAGCCGCTGAAGCAAAAACTTCTTCCAGGGCTCTTCCCCTGGAAGCAATCCTCTGACAACAAACTTCCCAAGAAGGGCTTTGCTCTGCTGTTCTAGGTTTATGTAGTATGATCCCCAACCCCCCTTGAGAACAAGGAAGAGTGATGACCTACCAGGCCACTTGGCCTGGGCTATCCGAGTGTCGCGCCCTGACCAAAGGAAATTCCTGATCAGCCTCTCTACCTGGCTGATGCAGGAACTCGAAAAGATCTAACAAGAAGTGATGTACCACATAGTAGTGAACAACACCTGGTTGGCCACTACAACTCTGCCTGCCAGAGAAAGTCATACGGAGCTCCAATGTAACAGCTTCCTCTTGTCCATCAAGAGGAGGGAGCAGTCTGCTGCTCAGGAGACAAGTCCAAGCCAATTTGAAAGCCCAAGTATCGAACTGCAGTCCCTAGGGGAATCCATCAGAAACCCCCACCTGGTAGCCAATCAGGCGTAGGAGCACTACCAACCGAGAAAGCCACTGTCTTTCTCCAGTTGATCAATGCGCCTGATGCACAACAAAAGGTCTCAAGAGCTTGCTCACATCTGTGAAGGTTGGCCTCCTGGCCCTCCAAGTACAAAGTTGAGTCGTCTGCAAACTCAACATCCAGTAGCTCGTCGCCCCGAATAGGGAGCGCTAAGCCACGTAGGCCAACCTGCTGTGAAACCAAAAATCTGCTCATTGCCTAAGCATAGAACAGAAAGAGGAAGGGGGCAAGAGGGCAGCCCTGTCTGACCGAACGTGTGAGCATGAAGCGATCTCCTCCACCACCTGCCAAAAGTATCTGACTGTGTGCCCGTCTGTAAAGAGCTGACACACCTCTGATCTAGCCATTTGAGAAGCCCATCCTGCGTAGAGTGCCCTCCAAAAAGTCCAAGTCAACTCTATCGTAGGCCTTCTCAAAATCGAGAAGAAGTATCACGAGATTCTCACCACGGAGGCACGCGAGGGCAGATGCCTCCCAAAAAGTAAAGATGTTTCGCTCCTTGACAAAACCTGTCTGTGTCCCATGTATAATGCTC
Source organism: Adiantum capillus-veneris (assembly GCF_014529385.1). Taxonomy (NCBI): domain Eukaryota; kingdom Viridiplantae; phylum Streptophyta; class Polypodiopsida; order Polypodiales; family Pteridaceae; genus Adiantum; species Adiantum capillus-veneris. Next base: position 34,352,686 of record NC_140938.1, read on the forward strand.
TTTAAAAGTGGTTGAATCCTAAAACTCAGAGCCTTGGCAAGAATTTTGTAGGCTGAGTTGAGGATGGTGATGGGCCACCAGTATCGAATCTCATCTAAGGAGCCACCCTCCTTGGGAATGAGGTAAATCAGACCCTCACTCGTGTTGTCAGGCATCTCTCCTGTATGTAGGATGTATTAAAAAGCGCCGTAGAGATATGAGCCAAGCAAGTCCAAGTACTCTAAGAAAAAGCTAGTAGTCAAACCATCCTCACCTGGACAGCTACCACGGGAAGTGCTCTGAGGGCCGTGTGGAGCTCCTCTAGCTGAAGAGGCAGCTCAAGCCTCTGGCGCATCTCCTCAGTCACAAGACAAGGCATCTGTGCCCGAACCTGCTCTCTGCATGCATCTTGACGTTGTGACTGAGGCTCTGCTTACAGCAGGTCACGGTAAAAGTCAGTAGCAACTGCTTGCATGTCCTCTGGCTCTGAAGCAACTGACCCGTCAGGCCTCCTCAATTGGCTGACCCTTGCATGCGCATGTCGGAGTCCCACTGTCTCAAAGAAAGCTCGTGTCACTCTGTCACCCACCTGGGTCTACTGAGATGCTTGTCGATTGAAAGAAAACTCATGTCGCCTCTCCTCTGTGCTGGCAAGCTCCTGGCGAGCTTGCTGCAACTGCTCCTCCAACCAAGGACTGTGTGGATGTTGCTCCTTCATCCTCTGCAAGGAAGCAATGCCCCGTCGGAGATGCTGCTGCTCCTCTCTCGCTTCAGCCAGGCGGGCCGTGGACTCCTGAAGAAATAGCCGACTAAGTTGAGCAAGCGTAGAGGCCACTCTGTCAGCAGGAGAGTCCTGCATGTCTAAGCCCTCTATCCAAAGAGCCACCACTTGCTCTCTGAGCGCAGAAATCAACAAGACCCTCTCAGGGATGCGTAGCATCGTGCTCCCCCTCCTCTTGTCTATGTGTCATTGTGAGGATGACTGGTGTATGGTCCGAAAAAGAAGCCCGAGCCAGAATGCAAACTCTCCCACCCAAGTCACAGAAGTGGTCACTAGTGTAGAAGCGATCTATCCGAGATAGATTTACTCCTCCCACTCTACAGTCCGAATGAGAGAAGGCCAAGCTGTCTGGGGGCCTCACAAAGCTAGAATGCTGCCACACATCTGAAACTCGCAGAGTCATACATAACCTCTGCGAAACTGTCAACTCAACTCCATGCACAGTAGTATGGCTACCTCCAATCCTGTCAGAGGGTCCTCCAACATGTTGAAGTCACCCCCAATGCACCATTGCTCTGCCTGCGACAGAGACTCTACAATGTGAGACCAAAACTTTGCACGTGTACTCGCCACATTGGGCGCATAGATGTTCAGGAAGCCCAAGAGGCAACTCTGAACCTGCATAGTAATCCACTGAGCCCTGCTAGGCACAATAATCCCTCTGTCCACAATGGCCTCCTGCCAAGAGTCCACAATAGTCATACATATCCCTCCCTGGATGCCACCAGGTCCAAATGTAGCTGACGAGAATGTCTCATACCGCCCACGCAAAAGCTGACCACAACGTCTAATGCGGCTCTCACACAGATGATGCTCGTGTAGCATAAGAAGGTCAATCTCTACTCCCACAAGGCATCATTGAAGCTCCTGACGTAGTCGCCCCTCTGTCATTGAAACTGGGGCCCACCTAATCCTTGCACGTTCCATGAGACGATCCTCATGAGGAGCGAGAGAGAAATGATGCCGGAGCAATAGCTAACCGTGCTATCTTCGAGGCAGGCTTGGATGTGGAGTAATCCGCATCCGAGCGTCCACGAGATAGGCGTGACTGCAAAGAGTGTCTAGCCCAAGCCCAAGAAGAACGAGCCGTGCGCAAGGCAACCTCTTGTGTCCAGGAGTCCTCATGTATATGTACATAGCATGGCGGGCTCTGCGTGTCAGCAAAGAAGAGAACCACAATGTATCTACATCCTGCTGAGTCTGGAGGCGTCACTGAAAACTTGGCCAATAGCCATAGAGTCTAAACCAAGTTTGTAACCCCTAGGTCTCCCATGTGATGAGAGAACTCAAGGGCCCGTGCCTGCAGCCACTCCAACATTGAGTCTAAAGTCCACTCAGGTTGGTCCATGCTGCAAAGGGGAAAAGAGAAGCCAACCGTTGAGTCCAGGGCGTCTATCTCTCTAGCTGCAAGGAACAATACATGAACTCTGAAGCAATCCGCCTCGAAGTCTGGTGAGGGGCGCCGAGAAACCGTCTAAAGTCGCAGGCAATTTTGCAAGAAAGGTTGTCCCTCTCTCGCCAAGCGACTCGTGGCAAAAGCACTGCGAAGAGATCTCCTAGCAGATGAGGATGGTCCTGCCCATTGGGATGGCTGCGAGGAAGGAGCGGGAGGAGATGTGGAAGCAAGGGGGCTCGAGGGAGGAGGAGGAGAGGGGGGGCGGGGAGCGGTAGAGGGAGGAGGGCAAGATGGAGAGGCGAAGGGAAGAGGCGGGGGGAGGGGGAGGGAGAGGGGCAGAGGGAAATCGGGGTGAGGAGGGGTTATCGGAGGTGAGGCTGAGGTGGAGGGTGGAACAGGGACCTCGTCTTGCTGAAGAGGGTCGAAACGGTTCCCTGTGGGAACCCACTGCTGTTGGACTGGAGCCTGGGGACTACTCTGAGTGCTAGGCTGGTGTCACGAGGACGTGGCAACTGCTAACCTTAGTTGTTGGTTTCTTCTCAATGATTTTTGTTTAATTTTTGAGACCCTCTTTTTGAAGTTGCAAATGGTCGGACATTGTATGGCCAATATGAACGGTAGTTTCGCTCGCAGACGGGAAGTTGGTCGACACTGGAGCTCGTAAAGTAAAAGGATGTCTAGGCTCAGTTCAAGATCATGTAGGTCCCCCCGTCGCACCTAGCAAGTTGGTGGATACTAGGAAGTGAACTCAATAAAGGCATAAAGTCAAGGTGGGATCACCAACAGAAAGTATCCGACATTGGGCCACATTGCACTTTTGGATGCGGTCCCAATGAGGATAGATGGTCAGAAGACTAGTGAGAGCCCAACGGAAGCATCTCCAAAAATTTAGGGAACTTCTATTTTGGGCCACGAAATCTATTCGCGTCATTAGCTTCAGAATGACAAGGGTAACATTTTATTACTCTGGCGCAATGTCAACTCATGCACCAGTTGAGAGATTTTTAAGCAGGAAGCCCAATGCGGGGAAATTGCATGTATGAGTGTCAAGTGGCACTTTTTGATCAATTTACCAAGTCTGGGAGAATAGAACTCGTAACTGTGTAACAGACTTGGACACTCCAAGTCAAAAATCAATCGCGACAGCACCAAATAACCACTTCAAAACAATTCACAGATCACAATAGATTTGCACTGGCCTGGCAGAGTTCCGTGCCTAGAGATATTGGTCCCAAAGATTGGCGCCCCTTTCGGTATTTCTTTTTATATTAATCAGTTCAAAGTACAAGAGAGTGGCTAGGGTTTCAATCTCAGACTCTGCGTCCACATGCTCTGAGAAGTGAGGTCCTCACTACTAATTTAAAGGTTACAAGGGATGCCCAAAAGCAGAGCCCCAAAAGCTTCAAATCAAAAGCAATTGCTCTCTCTCTCTCTCTCTCCTCTCTCTCTCCTCTCTCTCTTCTCTCTCTCTCTCTTAGAGAGTCTCTTTTTTTAATAAAAAAAAGCAAGTTCTCTCTTTCTCATGGCGTAGAGAAAAAGCAAGATTCGCGTCGCTCGTCATTATTTTATTTTTTTTTCCAGCCTCCGCGATTTTCGGAAATTAGGGTTTTTGGCAGAAATTAGGGTTTGCAGGAATTTTAGGGTTTCTGCTGTCCGCCACGTCATCACTTTGCGACATACCCCCCTCTTGAAAGCATTGTAATCGACCGCGATTACGCCTGCAAAATCGACAAAAGCCATAAACCGTCTTAGCAGACACTGTCTGTTAGTACCTACGTACTAGGAACACACATCTAGCACATGTACAAAATCGACAGTCACATCACACGACATCACAGGACATCACCAGACATCACATGACATTCAACATTCATTCGGATCTTAGACCATGATTTATCGGCAATGTAGCTAGCAATCACATCTAGGTCCAATCGGGACCTCATCGATGTTCGATTGACTAACCTGTATTGCAACCATGTCTATTCGAGATCAATCAGACCAAAATGCTGCAGTCATTTCGGCTATCAGTTCCTGCACTCAAAAGAAGTCAAGAACAAATCAGTATCATTATCAGGAATTCCATTTCATAAAGTCATCCAGCAGAATACGGTCAGCTCTCAGTATCCCTGAAGCTCAAAGAGACATCAGTGACTTTAGTATCAAAATCGAGGCATCTGTTGACAAAGGAGCGAGTAACTCCCCTCTTGTGCATCCCACTACACCAGATCTTCGGCCAAGCTGAGTTTCTTGGTTCCGTTTGGAGTAGACTATGCCAAACCAAAGCATCGAGGTAAAGTTTCACAATCTGAGGAGTATCTGCTAGGTCCTCCTCCTCCATCCACTTCGCATCAAATGCAGGAAAGTTCTTGAACTTAACCAAGAACCGCCTTCGGACTTCACCTTTCTTCGTATCGTTATGTGCCAAAATCTGTTCATGAACAAGGATCTCCTCGTTTTCTTCCACTTCGAGTTGCTCATCAGGCTCCCCATCATCAGGCACATCACCCTTAACAGGTTTCAAGAGACTCACATGC